>NC_137147.1:85723742-86323742 GCF_951394435.1 Stenella coeruleoalba | reverse complement strand
GGTGGCGGTATGTGTAGACGGTCTGGGTCTCTGTGGGGGATGGGCAGGGATCTGGAATGGGGGGATCTGGGTTTATCACAGGGGCGCAGGGCTTCTCCCCACACCGCAGAGCGTCGGGGAGGGCCTTTGCCTGACGAGGTGGGGAGGTTCTCAAGAAGTGTCTCGGTGGGCAAAGGGTCGACTTCCGGGCTCCAAGTGTGAGGGTCGCTAAACAGCGCTCCTAGAGAAAGGTCTCGTTGGGGAAGTCAAAACGAGGTCAATGCCGAGGTTCGGCAGTCATGTTTAGGATGGAAAAGGAGAAAAGGGCAAGAGGAGGGGGTCTCAGTGCTCACGGGTCATGGCGACGGCAGCAGCTCCGGCCTGCCTCCGTTGCGTCCCCTCGTTCAGTACGACGTTGCAGGCCCCGCCCCTTTCTCGAAGCGTAACGAAGTTGTCTTTTCCTCCCCGCCCCTTCGCGCCCGGGAGCCGATTCCCATTGGACAGGAAGAAACACGTGGAGGCCGCGAGCCACGCTGGAGCTCGGGCGGATAACGGGCGGAGGTTCGCAGGCCGAGCGCGCTGCGTGGGGCGGGGCTTTCCGAACAAGTCGTTAGGTCGGGAGGGGAGAAAGTAGGCCAGGTCACGTGGGCAGAGTGGGTGGGGGTGGAGGGGTGCGGGTGGCTAGGTGGCGCTCCCGCGAGCTTGGGCACGTGACCTGGCAGAGTGCCCTCATGCGGGGATGGTTTGGGGCAAGGACAGACTCACTCAGAGGGAACGTAGGGGGAACAGAGGGCTTGGGGGTTCGTGGGGGCTGAAATGGTCCGGCCGGTGCTGTTACCAAGACTCTTGGACTAAACTTGCCCCTGCTATCTAGGATCCCCCCAACCAACCACCTGTTTAGATACTTGAGTTTGCATACTATGTAAAATCGTGTACAAACGCAACTTCAGAAGCCCCTTTCTAACCACATTGTTCCCCCATCCCAAACTCCTCCAGTATAGAAATTCGCATCCACATCCCATATGTCCTAAAACTTTGGTCCTGTTCATATCCCCATAGAAGCTTCAAATATGTAGCTTGGAAGTATTGGAGGACCCAAAAATCACGGACTATGGAGTTGGATCAGGGACTAAGAGATTGGAAAATCCACATACTATGTCCATTTCTCCCTCCGGCATTTCCCCACTGTACTGTACTATCTCCACCATCTCCACCAACCACACCTGGTTTGTAATTCGCAATTGAATAGGGCGGGAAGCTTAGATTTCCCACTAAAATCGCTCTCATTCCCAGTTTCACTAATCTGTGTACAAGACTCCCCACCAGTCCCGAGGAATTCACGGGATAAAGGAGAAATGCTTAGGAAATCTCACAGGAAAGGACTGGTTGTAAATTTTAACATCTGATTCTCTCCAGCTAGTGCCCACAGCAGAACCAAGCTGAGGCTGGCACTTCAGACTGGCTTCTTTCTCAACATAGAGCTGAGGGAAGACAATAAACCTCATTCAGTACCATCCTCACAATTTTTGCCATACCCAGGTATCACTTGAACTACTACTATTTATTACTTTAAAATTTTTTACCAGGGTTGTGTTTGTTTTTTTTTTTTTTTGGCTGTGCTGTGTGGCTTGTGGGGATCTCAGTTCCCCCACCAGGGATTGAACCTGGGCCTCTGCAGTGAAAACACCAAATCCTAACCACTGAACCACCAGGGAACTCCCTGTATCAGTTTCAAATAAAGGATATAACCCAAACTTCATATTCCTTTAGTAAATTTAAAATCAGTATCACCTGCCCACAAACAGAAAGTAACTATAAAAAGAAATACAATGAAAAGGAAATATTAAATTCTACCAAAATATCATCAATGTCAAAGCTACTGAACCTGGGGCCTGCCCTCTCTTTCTCAGAGAAAGAAATTAACAAGTGTTATAGAGGTAATAAGGCATAAGTCTCCCAAACTGAAGCTTTTTCTTGACATCATCAGAATATTGAAAAGCATTTAATTTTTATACTTTCAGTGTTACTTACTGCTATGTCTCTATACTACTAAAATTACTTCTTATATCACCAGTAGCATATATCCCACCCTTTGGTACATACCAAATGTAATAGATCAACATTGGTGGCACACATAACAATGTGCAAATTCTGACTCTGCTACTTACTGGATTTGATTTTGGACAATCATTTTTTCCATGCTTCAATTCCTTTATATGAAAAATGGGAATAATATCTACCCCTTAGTGTTGTGGAAAAGATTAATATAGATAATATAAAGGACTTGGCCCATAATAGGCACTTGGTTAATAATGTCCTCTCCATCTCCCTTTGGGAAGTCCTAAAACCTCTTCATTCTCCAAATTCCTCTAACTCCTGAGTAGTAGCCAGTCTCTGAAATGGCCCCTAATGATCCCTCCCTTCTGGTATTCACATCCTTGTGTAATCCTCTCCCACACTAAATCAGAGTTGGTCTATGTGACCAATAGAATATGGCAGAAGTGATGGTATATCACTTCTGATGCTAAAAAAAATTGCAGCTTCTGCTTTCCTTTCTCTCTTGGATCACTGGCTCAGGGAGAGCCAGCTGCCATGTCAGGAGGAGAGGCCCATGTGGTGAAGAACTGTGGCCACTGGCCAACAGCCAGAGGGCAGAGAAAATACCTCCACTTTAACTTAGCACGAGGTTGAGAGTTAGGGACCCAAGGCTCTGAGAGAAGGAGGTGAGGCAGGATTTAGGGACCCCACATATAAAGTGAGAAGATGAGGAAACTGGACTTCAAGGGTGGGGACAGCATCTGCAGACCTATAGCAACAGACTGACCACAGTTCACAAAAAGAATTTGGACTATCTGGCTTCCTAGCCCCCAGGTTCCAATGGGTCCCCTTGCAAATAGAGAGACTACAGAACCAGCCCCATGGAGAAAACTGAGCTAGCCAGGGATGAGTGAAATAGTGCAGGATGAGGAAGCAAGTTCTCTTTTGGCACCTCCTACCTCTTTATCAACTCCAGCTGCTCAGGTGGGTGAGAGAGTGGAACAACCCTGTAACCAGTCTCCTCTTATTAACTCACCCCACTCTACCCCCATGCTCAAGAGTCTATTTCCAATCCTAACAGAACCTAGGCTGGTTGCCACAGCTCCCTCCAGTCTAACTTTTCCAGTAATTGCCAAAGAAATCACTCGTTCTTTCAACAAATATTCATTGTGTTATGCACCAACAATGTACCAACTACTGCATTAGTCATTAGATATACAGTGATGAACAAAACATGTATATCTCCATACTCACGGAACATATAGTGTAGAGAAGAAGAAACAGCTCTCTCTCTGTATATAACACATATATAGGTATTCCTCTGTGTGTGTGTGTGTGTGTATATATATATATATGCAAATCAATTGTGATAACTGCTTTGAAAGAAATGAACAGATTTTACACAAGGATGATATTCAAAAGAGTTAACAGGGCACACAGCATAAGCACCTATCCACCAAAATAGATGTCAGTTTAACCTAAATAAAGACTATCTGTGAACAATTTTTCTACCTCTCCTGGTAAATCATACAACTGCTGGTTCTGTGAAGGGAGTATATCTGTAGACCCTAACTTTGATTAGAGAAGTGAAGCAAGTGATAACTGGGCTGAGGCAAAAGGGGGAGGATTTAGGCAGGGCAAGGGGTGGGGGGAGGTGGGAGAGAACATTTTAGGAGAGGAAACAGCATGTGTGAAGGCCCTAAGGCCCTGCTCCCTCAGGCCATCCCATCAAGAGCCACAAGGTTAGTGGATTGGTAGGTAGTAGGTGAGTCACTAATGCCTAGTGAGCATGCTTTGAAACTAGGTCAGGGAGAAGGTAGGGTAGTGATATGATCTGAGTCACTCCTGCTAATACCGCTACTCGGTAACATTAAGTGAGTACTTATTAAGTATATTAAGTTTACTTTTCTTATTTGGGCCTTACAATGACCTTTTGAGGTGTCATTATTCCCTTTCTACATATTTAGAAACTTTGGCACAGGCAGGTTAAATAACTTTCCCAAGGAAGCACAGGTAATAAAGGGTGGGGCTGAGAGTTTAACCCAGTCACTGCTCTTCAGCAGCAAGATGTAAATTTTGAAGAGATCACTCCGTGGAAGGAAAGTGGATTAGAGCAGGTAAATGGAAATGGGGAGACCAGTCAGGAGGCTATCACAGACATCCAGGATTCTAGGCCTAATTGGGTAACAGATAATTGAAATGCAGTTCAGACCAACTGGGGCAAAAAGGGGAATTTGTTGGCTTACATAACCAAACTGGGTCATGGGCTGGGGTGTGAATGACTAAAACCAATGACAGGGGGATGCCTCCCCATCTCTTTGCTTTGTTTTCTCAGATCCAGATCCCTTGACATGATAGGAAATGGCCACCAATGGTCCCTGCCCTCACATATCACAGAGTGACCAAGAGAGGGGGTCTGAGTCTCTTCCTTTAAATTCAGTTTTTAAAACCCCAGGACAGGACTCTGATGGTTTAGGTGCCTACCTTTGTGGTGAGGAGGTGGTGTGGGGCAGGATATAATGAGAGTAGCCCCCACCAGAACCATATGGTTAGTATGGGGAAGGAACAGTTTTATCAAAGAAAGGGAGTTTGTTCCCCAGAAAAGGAGGATGCTAGACAGATCAAACAAAAGATGTCCATTACATCAGGGAACAGAAGAAAGCCACTTGGACCAAAATGGTGACAGAAGAAATGGCAAAAGTGTGCAGCTTCAAAATATATTTTGGGTATTCAGTTAGAGAGGAAGATACTATTGATTTCTGGGTTCTTCATCAAATATTAAGTATACACCTATTAAGTGCAAGACACTTCTAGGCAGTGGGTATACAGTGGTGAACAAAACTGACATGGTCTCTGACCTTATGAAGTTAACCCTTTAGTGGGGGAGACTTACAATTCATAAGTAGCCAAACCAAACAGTATGAAGTTACAACTTGTGTTAAGTGTTAAAAGAGAAACAAAAGTGCAAGGACAAAGAATAATGGGAGAGACCCACTTCTGTGGTGACTTTTTTTTTGGCCACGCAACGCAGCTTATGGGATCTTAGTTCCCCGACCAGGGATCAAACCCAGGCCCTTGGCAGTGATAGCATGGAGTCCTAACCACTGGACCACCAGGGAATTCCCTGTGGTGACTTTTCAACTGAGGCCTGTAGAAAAAGTAGAAGAAGGCTCCAGAAGTGCAGCTGAATTCCAAACATTAATAACATCCCTCCTTTAACAAGGAAGAGCAATACAGTTTTAGGAAATTCTTTCCCTCCCTATATTCCAAAAGTGGTCCTGAATGGCTAAGTCAATCAAAGTAAACTCATCACTCTTAGCATTACTGGCTCAGGATTGCCTAAACCATGCATGATATTCACCTTGTGACAGTTACAGGTTTAAGAGTTAGCATATGACCTAAATTGGCCTTATCAGACCAAAGGGAAGGACTTTTGTTCCATTGTGGAGACAGACAGTGCTCTCTCCCACTGACTTGAATAAGGATTCACATAACCCTTACTGCTTTTGGCTTCTGTGACCTTGAAGGACAAGCCTTAGGTTGAAGCAAAGTGAGTGTCAGGAGGAAACTTGGTCCTTGATGATGCTCTTGGGCCACTGAATACATCAACTATAATATTTGTTCTCTCACTGAGCTTCCTGCTATGAGAACCACCGTACGTATTTGTTTTTTGTGTAAGCTGCCTTGAGTCAGATTTCTGTAACTTCTGCCAAATACATTTTAAGAAATACACAAACAATAGAAATAGCATATGCCAAGGCCCTGAGATGGGAAAAACCTTGAATAATTAGAGAAATTACAGAGATCACATAATGAAATGATCCAGTAAGATTATCTTAAAGTGCAACCAGCCCTCTCCATGCATATTAAGCTTCTAGTCAGATTTTAGTGCCTTGCTTGTAGAGATGAGTAGATAGCTGAAGATCAGCAAGCATTGGAAAAAACACTTTTAACATAAAAATAGGCCAAAACAAAACAGAAACAGAAAATAAGGTCTTAGAGGATCAGAAACAATTCCAGAAACAAAAGAAAGTGGGAGGGGGACCATAATTAGTAACCTTAGAAATGAAGGGGATATTGAACAAAAACAGGGGAGCTATAAAAAAACAAACATTCAGAGAATAATAAAGAGCTCTTGGAAATTAAAAATATGATAAAAGCATTGGAAGATAAAACTTGAAGAAATAGTCAAGAAAATTGGGCAAAAAGATAGTGATGGACAGGAAAAAATTTAAAAATTAGGCAATCAGTTCAGGAGGTCAACATCTGTATTATATGAGTTTCAGAATGAGAGGGGGCCCACTGAGTGCCCAGCACAAAGAATAAGAAAAGATCGATGCCACAACATACTAGAACACTGGAGTCACAGAGAAGATCCTAAAGGTTTCTGAGATACAAAATAGGTCACATACAAAGAGAGGATGAAGAATCAGAATGGCTTCAGACTTGTCAGCAGCAACACTGGAGTCCAAAAGACAGTGAGTGATGTCATCAAATATCTGAAGAAAAATAACTAACAACCAATTTTTTTTTTACCCAGCCAAGCTATCAATTAAGTAGACTAGAATAAAGACACACAGTCTCAAAGGACTTATCTACCATGCACCCTTTCCAGGAAGCTATTGGAGATGTACACCAAAATGAGGGGGTAAATCAAGGAAAAAAGTAGTAGAATTCAGGAAAAATTGGCATCCAATATAGGAGATAAGGAAATCCCCAGGCTGTTTGAAGGGAGACCCCAGGATGATAACTTTGCAGCAGGCTTAGAGAAGCAACTATTTCAGAGTGGAACAGGAGAATGAAAGGGTCTGGAGGTGTATATATAAGGAAAAAAATGGAAACTTATAAAACTGTTAAGTTTTATAACTGATAAAATTGATAATATAACTGATTATATTTGAATATATGAGGAGGAGATTTCCACTTCTAGAGGAGCATATTAGAATTAATTGATATAAAAAAAGAATTAATTGATAATAAGTACATACAGGGGCTTCCCTGGTGGTGCAGTGGTTAAGAATCCGCCTGCCAATTCAGGGGACAGGGGTTCGAGCCCTGGTTCAGGAAGATCCCACATGCCGTGGAGCAACTAAGCCCGTGCGCCACAACTACTGAGCCTGCGCTCTAGAGCCCACAAGCCACAACTACTGAGCCCATGTGCCACAACTACTGAAGCCCGCGTGCCTACAGCCCATTCTCCGCAACAAGAGAAGCCACTGCAGCGAGAAGCCCGTGCACTGCGATGAAGAGTAGACCCCGCTCTCCGCAACTAGAGAAAGCCCGCGCGCAGCAACGAAGACCCAACGCAGCCAAAAATAAAATAAATTAATTAAATAATTAAAAAAATAAGTACATACACAACTAAGTAAACAAACCAAGATAGGGATAATTATTAATATCAAGGGGGAAACATACAAGAAAGGAAATGTAAACAGTGCACTGTGTCACAGCTTGTAAATAATATTTACACACTCATAAAATGTAAACATTCATTATTGATCTAACAAAAGTAACATTACTACACTAGGAGGTTGAAGAGAGAAAGTACATGCATATATATGGAGAGGATGGGAGAGCTAAAGTCCTCATTTTTAAGATAGAAACCAATGGCTAATATCTGACACTTAAAAAGCCAGAAATGGCATGATACTTAGAAAAAGCAATAAATGCTAGAAGAAACAGTTAAAAGAGTTTTAACTTCCTTTAAGCAGTAGAAAGCAGAAAGGAATAAGGGATAAATATTTTTTATTATGTCTTGTATGGAACTTATATGTACATATATAACTTCCATAAAGACAAATAAATACTATAAAAACCCAACCATGGGGCTTCCCTGGTGGCACAGTGGTTAAGAATCCGCCTGCCAATGCAGGGGACAAGGGTTCAAGCCCTGGTCCGGGAGGATCCCACATGCTGCGGAGCAAGTGGGCCCGTGTGCCACAACTGCTGAGCCTGTGCTCTGGAGCCCACGAGCCACAGCTGCTGAGCCTGCCTGCTGCAGCTGCTGAAGCCCGCACGCCTAGAGCCTGTGCTCCGCAACAAGGGAAGCCACCGCAATGAGAAGCCCACACACAGTAACGCAGAGTAGCCCCCCCTCCCCGCAACTAGAGAAAGCCTGTGAGCAGCAACGAAGACCCAACACAGCCAAAAATTAATTAATTTCTTTTAAGAAGTCAAATTTAGTAGGGCTTCCCTGGTGGCGCAGTGGTTAAGAATCTGCCTGCCAATGCAGGAGACACGGGTTCGAGCCCTGGTCCGGGAAGATCCCACATGCCGCGGTGCAACTAAGCCCGCGTGCCACAACTACTGAAGCCCATGAGCCTAGAGCCCATGGTCCGCAACAAGAGAAGCCACTGCAATAAGCATGCGCACCGCAACGAAGAGTAGCCCACACTCTTCACAACTAGAGAAGGCCCGCGCGCACCAACGAAGACCCAATGCAGCCAAAAATAAATAAAATAAATAAATTATTTTTAAAAAGTCAAATTTAGGGAGTTCCCTGGAGGTCCAGTGGTTAGGATTTGGTGCTTTTATTGCTGTGGCCTGGGTTCAATCCCTGGTGGGGGAACTAAGATCTCAGAAGCTGTGGGGTGTGGGCAAAAAATAAAAATCAACTTTATTGAGGTATAATTTACAGACATTAAAATAGATACATTTTAAGCGTGCAATTTGATGAGTTTTGACAAATGTATAGATAATTTGAGTTAGGGTGAAGGGTATTAAGGTCATCTGGGATTATGCCCGTCCAGGGATTTAGCAGAGGTATCCTAGCTAGGAAAGAGAACAACACCAGGGCTCTAGGGAGACATACCCAAACAGGGACAAGTGGCGACACCAAGGGCCGACATGAGATTGGTCCTGGGGTTTCACTGCACCAAGATCTGGACCTCCAGAATGTCTGGAAACTTCATGGCACCTCTTGGTCCTCCTGAGGGAGTGAGCCTGCTCCCTTTCACACCAGTGTCCAACAATCTCACGTGTATAGGCCAGGAAGGGAGACCTGGGACTGAGTTCTCCCTCTCCTCTGCCCTGCAACTTTCCTGCCACCAACCACGGCCCCCATCTCTGCCCATCGATGGGGGGCGCTCCGGCTTGCGACAGCCAAGCTTCACTGCTGCCAAAAACGGGCCCTGATTTTCTCTCCATTCATAGTTAGAAACCGGCTTCGGGTTCGCCGCAGTACGTCGGGCAGGGAAAAGCAAAAGCTCTAGGCCAGGTGTTGGCGCCGGGAATCCCCCTTCGGGTCCGCCAGCCTCCGGTCCCTTGGGGCTCTTGGCGTGATGGGCTGGGCCCGCCCAGCAATCAGTCGCTGTCGCTGTCTACCGCCCCTCTGCGTCTAAAACCCTCGGGGGTTGCAGGTTCAGCTTCACTTAGAAACCGAAACTCTTTAAGTGTTCAGGTTAGGTGGAAAAACTGAGGCAGGACTGGGGACTCTAGTGAGAGGTCTGAAGCTGGCTGCAGACTTTCTCCCCGGAACTGGGAGAGCACCTTCCGAAAGCCCAATAAGCGCATGCCAATCCAAGAAGAAACCGCTGGGGTCGGTGATAACATCTGGGGGAGAGCGAAGCGCCACCCACGCGAGCGGGAAATCCCAGAGGTGGGGCTGGCTGTGGGTGGGGCCTGGGGTGGGGTCCCGGCGGGGGGCGGGGCCTACCTGGGTTACCGGGTGTGCCAGCCTAGCCCTGCACAGCGGAGGTGGTAGTGGCCCTGGTCTGTGGCTCCCGTCCTATTTGCTCTGAACCTCGCAGCCATGGAGGGACCCCGGGAGCTTCTGAGTAGGAAGCTCCGGCTCTGCTTCACCCCCGCTGCCCGGACCAGCCTCCTGCTGCTCAGGCTCAACGACGCGGCGCTGCGGGCGCTGCACGAGTGTCAGCGGCAACAGGTACGGCCGGCCCGGGCCCCATCCTCTCCATCCCCTACCCCTCGGTTAGTCGGGCCTCAGCCGGCGACAGTGCCGAAGGGGCCTGGGGATGGGAAGCAGCATCCTCAGTCTCCGGCCTCCCCACCTCTCCAAGTGAAGCCTGCGAGGCAGGTCCCTCCACCCCACCCCCACCCCGGGCACCCGACGCCGGATCCGGGACGCTGTTTCACCTGCTCTTAGCTCAAGTCTGTGCTCTCCCTCCAGGTTCGGCCAGTGATTGCTTTCCAAGGCAACCGAGGGGTAAGCGCGGGCCTGGGGTGTGTGGAGGTGGAGTGCAGGGAGAACAGACATGGGCTCCAGGAAGGTACCATCAGGGCGGGAGGCTGAGGGCAGCCAAGGTCTGAGGAAGTTTCGAGAATTGAACCCCAAATGGGGCGAGGGGCTGCTGGGTTGTGGTCCCAAGAGGCTGCGGTTGAAGAGACTGTGCCGTCTTAGCCTCCTGAGGAACTCAGGCCCAGCTGCACCTGGTGTGCTAATGAGCCCCGTGGGACCCATCGTCAGGCTTAGGCTGGCTCAGGGAGGAGTGGCATTCATAGTAGGAGGAGGAACTGACTTTCATAGAGCTTACAGTCTCCTTTCACCCACAGTATTTGAGGGTCCCACGTCCTGGCTGGTCCTGCCTCTTTTCCTTCATAGTGTCTCAGTGTGGCCAGGAGGGCCCTGGTGGTGGCTTGGATCTTGTGTGCCAACATTTAGGCAGGTAAGGGGAATAGGTAGCAGGTAAGAAAGAGTTTGTGCAAAGTCTGGGAAGGGGATATCCAGAGGTGCTTCAGAGATCTCCACCTTCCTGTTTTTTGTTTGTTTTTTGTTTTAAACCACTTCTTTCCAGATCTGGGCCTAACCGCCTCCACTGTCTGGGTCCACTCAGGGAGCGCCTCACTATTTGGGCAGCCATGGATTCTGTCCCAGCCCCATCTTCAGTTCAGGGACACAACCTGACTGAAGATGCCAGAGATCACGAGAGCTGGCAGAACATGGGAGACTATTCTGCAGGAGATACAATTTCACAGCCACAGATGGCACTAGAAGAGGTAAGGCCAGAAACTGCAGGGAGTTGGGATAAGGTGGGGCAAAGCCTGAAGCCTAGGGAGCCAAGTGCCCCTGCCACTTTCCCTGCCAGGTGGCAGATCCACTGGCAAGCAGCCAAGGACAGTCACTCCCAGGATCCTTGAGGGAACACATGGCACAGTGGGAAGTGAGGTACTTGGGGGCAGGGTGGGACTAATCTGGGAAGCCCTGTTATTGTCTTCTCTAATCTCCACCCTAAATGCTGTAAAAAGGGATCTAGCCCTACCCTTGGCTTCATCTCTCCCATTCCCTCTTCAAAAATCCTAGGAACCAGACCCATCTTTCAAACAGAGAGCCTGATCAGGTACTGCCTTCCTCTGCTAGCCAGAAACACGTGGACAAGGTAAGTTGTAATAGCAAGGGTGTTTCAAAGAGAGCTGTGTCCAATGAGGCTAAAATTTAAAGATTGGGACCTTATCATTTTCATGCTCCCAGAGCTCATTATATGGAAGTAATTTTTATGTTTTTTAATTTTTATTTTATTTTTTTTTGCGGTACGTGGGCCTCTCACTGCTGTGGCCTCTCCCACCGCGGAGCACAGGCTCTGGACGCGCAGGCTCAGCAGCCATTGCTCACGGGCCCAGCCACTCCGCGGCATGTGGGATCTTCCCGGACCCGGGCACGAACCCATGTCCCCTGCATCGGCAGGCGGACTCTCAACCACTGTGCCACCAGGGAAGCCCAGAAGTAATTTTTAAGAGAAGGACAGAATAGGAGGCTTCTGGCTTACTGTTCATGTGACCAAGATATTTTCTCCAACAGAAACGTCCAGCACCTGCAGCTACTGTAAAACTAAAAGAAAAGAGGCTCAGATCTCTGTCTCTAGCTCCAAGTCCCCTACAAGGGCTGCCTAGTCAGGAGCTACAGGAGAGAGAAGATTGGGAGCAAGAAGATAAAGATGAAGACATTAGCCCCAGGCTGGTGCACAGTCCCTCAGTTCAAGCAGGTGAGTTAATGGGAGGAGGGTGAAACTGCCATAGTGGGGGAAAAAAAGCCTATCATTACCTTCATGTCTTGCTTCCTTCCTAGACTCTGAATCCCCAAGCCCTGAAGAGGTACCAGATTACCTCCTGTGAGTCCCCTGCCATTTCCAATTTTATCAAGCCTTGTGCATATGAGATATTAAGGTAAACTTCCTGGGAGCTGGAAGCTTTGGGGGGCAATGATATTGAAGGTGACAATACTCTGCTCCTGGCAGGCAATACAGGGCCATCCACAGTGCAGAACAGCACCATGCTTACAAGCAGGACTTTGAGACAGATTATGCTGAATACCGCACTCTGCATGCCCGTGTTGGGGCTGCAAACCAAAGGTTCAGAGAGCTGGGAGCAGAGATGAAGAGCACTCAACGAGGAACTCCAGAATACAAGGTAAGGGCTGGATGGGCCCAGGCTGGCCCCTGAGCTCTACTGGCCGTAAACTCCTGGCTAACTGCCCATAATCCTGTTTGTTCAACAACCAATGTGACAAGCAAGCCAGTTTTGAGGGAAAAATTAGTCTGTATAATTTGGTAGAAGGAGAAGGGAAGTTCCTTCACTCCCTAAGAGAACTGGAGCTTTTTTCTTAAGGTTAAACTTGGTGCTAACATTTTCTTTTCAGATGCTGGAAGAAAAGATAGTCCAGGAATATAAAAAGTTCAGGAAGGTAAGACCAGGCCTGGGAATGGTAGCAAAAAGGCAGAACTGACTTTTTTTTTTTTGACATGGATGCTTTTTCTCTGCAGCAGTACCCAGGTTACAGGGAAGAAAAGCACCGTTGTGAGTACCTGCATCAGAAATTGTCCCACATTAAAGGTCTCATCCTGGAGTTTGAGGAAAAGAACAGGGGCAGCTGAAGATGACAGAGGGCTCTTTACCCTCTGCCCAGTGTGCTATGAAGGAACAAAGCAGCTATTAACTAGTGTACAATTGTCTGCTCTTCTTATTGCTGAGTCCATGGTGGGAAGTAGGAGAGCTACTCTAGGTTCTTAAGGTTTTTCATATTGCCATATTTAAATTTTTAGGGCATGGGCACAGTGGCAAGACTCCACAGCTGTGCCCAGGAGACTAGGAAAAGTAGCAGAGACTTGGCTTCTCCACCTTTAGTTCAGCCAAGTTATTTTTAAATCCTGAGAAATGATACCATTTCCAGGACAAGATACCTTGAGAACATCAGAATTTACTTGGTAGCCTCCCTGAAGAAACAATGAAAACTTTTGGTAACAGAACTAAAGGAACTTGTAATACAACTGGATATAATGGGAAAGGGCTTGGGTGTTACCCATGTACTGAAAGTGAATTATTTTACAAACATGGCTAAAAAATTAAACTGATTGCTTCTGTGTCAAGTTTATGTTTTCCTTGAATCCTCTTACCCTTGGCTGTGTATGTGAACCAGTTCTGGGGCTCCCTAAAAATTCAGATCCCCAGATCCCAGCCCAGGTCTTATGAATTAGAATTTCCAAGATTATGGTTAGGCATCTTTACTTTTTCAAAGCACTATGGATGATCCTGATATATATTTTGCTAAGTGGCTCTGTCAAATCTTGTAATTCAGTGGTCCCCAACCTTTTCGGCACCAGGGACCGGTTTCATGGAAGACAATTTTTCCACAGACTGGGGCAGTGGGCGGGGGGCAGGGGGCGGTGGCGGTGGTTCAGGCGGTAATGCGAGCGATGGGGAGCGGCAGATGAAGCCTCACTTGCCGCCGCTCACCTCCTGCTGTGCGGCCCGGTTCCTAGCAGGCCACGGACCAGCCCAGGGGTTGGGGACCCCTGTTGAAATTGGTAACTAGAGGATACAGTAGGAATAAAGCTCTCCTTTTCCAAACATGGAGGTTGAGGATCACCTGCAACTGGGGCTATCTGGAATTATCCAGTAACTGAAATCTATAACTGTGGATAGGATTTGGATTTACCCACAAAAAGGAAGAGGGAAACGGTTCAATTCATTTGAACCAAAGATCACACCAGTCGTATCCTTTTCGTTCCTCACTGTTGCATAAGAAAGTGGATGTTTCACTTACAACGAGGGATGATACTGCCTTTCCCAGTTCCGCTGGAGAAGGAAGTTAATGACCACACCCTGGGCTTTGGGGGAGAGAGCTGTACCTGGCAGTGTCAGCAATTCTTGAAACAACTTGGATGGAACCCCAACCTGATGCCACACCCACACAGGGCATTTCTGGGCAGAGAATAGCCCTTGGGAGATATAAACATACTCAGCTGCATGGCAAGGATAAACTGCAATCCATCCTTAGGGCATGGGCAGGCCAGAAACAGCCCAAGAAAGGTCCCTCACCTGTTCTAATCATCAGGCTAGGGTCCTGTGCAGTAAACATGTGAGGATAGAAAGAGATGAAATCTGGAAAGGAATTACAGGTGACAACTGGGTCCACACCCAGTACAGTACAGCTGTATTGACCATTATGGCAGTCACTAGCCCTACATGTGACTGTTTAATAAAAATTTAAAATATGGTTTCTAGCTACATTTCTAATGCTCAATAGCTACAGGTATTGGGCAATGAAGATTATAGAACATTTCTATCATAGCAGAAAGTTCTACTGGACAGTGCTGGTCTAGAGAACCTCTGCTTCCCCACCTCATGGAGAAAAGACAGTATAAAGGGGGCGCATTTATTGTCACTGTTCCAAATGTACAAAAAAAATTAGAAAATAACCCCCACCTCAATCCCCCCCCAACATTCCCCCCAACACAAATAATTTTTCCCAAAACCACAAACATAAACTGGTTCTGGTATTCTCATAAACAGTGCAGCTAAGAAACAGTTTAGAGAAAATTTTAACAGGATTCAGATTATATCCATTCTGTCCTCTCAGCCCTGAGAGGTAATAATCCCATACGGGTCCCAGTCCTCCCCAATGGTTTTCCCATCTCTTGTGGAAGAGTCCTTTTACAAAGTGTTGTGTTTGGCTGCTGCTTTAGAGATCCTCCTGTGCCTTCTTCTTCTTCTTGGGTTTTTCTTCTTGAATTACAGGGGGGTTTGTAGCCTCTCGCTTTAGATAGCTAATAAAATCACTTAATTCACGGCCACCCTGAAAACAGAAAGATAACTCTGAAAATGTAACCTTTCAAAGAACTGTGGATTTTCTTTTTCCCCAATAGGAAGACTTGAATTTTTAAAAGCACATTAGCAACCACATATATGAACCATGAGTTGAATTTCCAGTTACATAAACTCAAAGAACTGAATATGTGTCTGTGTGTGTGTGTATGTATTTGTGGGGAGATGAGACAATGAACTTACTTCATATTTCTTTGGATTCAGTTTCTTATTGGCTGGAGAGAAGTAGATGGTAGGAAAACTGGGAAAAGAAGAAAAGAGTTGACAAATTTCAGATTCCAGAGTAACTCTGACATACACTTTCCTAATAACTGCTTCTAGGAGTAACTTCTCTTCATGATTTCTAATCTGACCAGATACTATTTTCCATTGGTGGCTACATTACATCCTATCAAAACTCAGAAATATGAAAGCTCACAAGGTCTGTGGCAGCCATGTGGGCCAATGCTGCAGAACTTTAAGCCAGGAAGGCATTGGTGGTTCTGTGCTCAACTGGAATATGAGGACTCTCCAAACTATGCGCAATACAGAAATGGTTTACAAGCTTATTTTTTCCTAGCAGTTACCTAGATACTTTTACTAGTTTTTAATCTACTTACCCTCTGACTTCATATGGAGAAGGCACATCATTGGCTGTGGCATCCATCTTGGCTATGACAATATTTGGGTCTTTTCTGAGCTGTTAATAAAAAGGTTAGATCTTGAAATTTCAAGTTTTCAGTGACTGAGGGACACAGTCAATTTAGGACCTAAAACAACCTCAAAGCTTCGATAAGTTTTGCTGCTGAGACAGGAAGAGTAGTGATACATGCACACAATATCAAACTTTCCATAAACTTCCCTTTTCTCTCTTGGTTCCCACACATTAAGACTCTATATACAGACACCTTCAAAATTACCTGGCCTAAATAAGATATTATAAGGGCTAAGCCAAGTGATATAAGATGAAGGAACATAATGAATTCATATAAGCCACTATCAAAATTCAGATGCCAGGATCCTTTTAACCACAATCTAGATTGAGTCTGAGGAGTGGAAAGGTAAAGCAGGTATCTGAGGCACTGCACAGGCTCAGAGGGCAGTCAGGAGAAAGTGAGTAAACAGTAGAGAGTTGAAAAAAAATCTACCAGTACTTAGGTTCTGAACTAATAAGGGTAACTAAATAGCCAATGCTGACTATGTATGTAAACTTCCCAACTCAAATTTAACTTCAGAATATGGTTCACACTTACCTTCTCTCCCAGTTCTTTATACTTAGGCTCCAGATTCTTACAGTGACCACACCAAGGAGCATAAAATTCAATCAGCACATCTTTATTTTCATCATTCACTATTTCATCAAAATTCTCTGCTACCACTACCTGGGAAACAGAGAAGATTCTCTAGTTGGTAAGGCAAGTTGAACACATTCATGAGCTATATTTGTTTCTGGACCCAATCCCTCTCAAATTTGTTGTGTTGCCATTAAAAATATGAAACCCAACTCATATTTATAGACTTTATTAAGATATTACCATTCCCCAGAAATCAACTCATTCCCATGTCTGTCACCTGTCAGACTAAGTTCAGGAAGTCACAGGAAACAAGTGCTACCCAACTCTTGCTTAAAATAATCTCAGAACAACAATATTAAAGCTATTCTTAAAACTATTCTATTAGGGGTTAGCTTGCTCTGCCCTGAAGAGTAACCTAGCCCCAATACAAATATCATCAGAAAATTCTACTCCTGCCCCTATTAAGCATAATGAACTCTGACAATGCTTATTTTATGATGAGGGAGGTGAGTACAAACAAAAACAGAAACTGAGTAGCCAACATGGTCTTCACTTAGCACTTCCCAGTATTTGGGAATAAAGAAATGAGGAGAGACAGCTATGTAGAGGCTTGGGGAAGTTGTGTGCGCCTCACCTTTACGGGCCCATCATTGCTCTCTGGGATAGGCTCAGACTTCAGGTATCTCTTCAGGTTGCCATCAAAGTAATCCTGCAGGAATCTCTCAAGAGCCTTGCCATCGCGCCTGGTATTAGAAAAACAAGGATCAGTTTTTTAACTTGCTCCCACCACTGAGAAAACTAAAAACCATTTCTTAGAATAGTTTCTACATAGTTTAAATTTCAAGGCTAGGAAGTAACTGGAAGTTTAAAAAAAAAAAAGACAGAGCCCTTGTTTCTCAATATGCAGAACTACAGACTGAACAAGAAAGCAACCACCTTCTTGTATTTCTAGTGTGTTCTTTGTGGATTAGAAAGGTCAGAGAAGGAAGAAAACATTGGTCCTTCTGGAAATTCAATTCTGCAAAAGAACCAGGTCCTATTTTGTTGCTCTGGAGAATAATGCCTATCTTTTTTTTTTTTTTTTTACTGATTTCACTCACAGGAAGATTTTCTCTTGTCTTAATCTCCCGAAGTCTCAGAAGGTGATAGCCAAAACTGTCTGGGGTCTTAAGATCTTTCCAATACCCTGAGTTTACTTTAGGCCAATGTGGTATTCCAAGAAGAAAAGACATTCTGTGGGGATGGGAGGGGACTGGGTTGGTCTGAAATCACATCAATCTCAAAGAGACTGTCTAATGTTCTCTATTTACTATTTTTAATGGCAGGGTGGAAATAATCATGTAAGAATTCCAAGCTGCCATCCTTTTGTTACCTTTCAAAATTTATTAAGAATCATGATCCTTAAATTATCTATAATTAATTGAGAAAAGTGACCATCATATGTCTTGATTACAAGACCTAGCTTCACATTCCAATGTTCTTCTTTATAAATCCCCAGTAGTGTAAAAGCCTTTAATAGTTTCTTTACAGAATCAAATCCCAAACCCACGCTAACTTGTAACTCACGAGAACTCCTCCTGCATGACAAACTTCTCTCCTTTTGCAGTTCTGATAGCAACAACAGGAATCTCGCCAGTAGTGCTTTCCAAGCCAAAATCAGAAAGTTCATGGCTAAAGGTTTTGCGGCTAGCTACAGCAAAGTTGAGTTTCTTCCCAGCATCCAGGAATTTCTTTGCCACCATCATCACTCTATAGGAAACAAGAGATATTTATGCCAAGATTATACCAGGGTGGTAAAGCACTTCTAAACCAAGAAGCAAGAGACCAGAAAGCAAAATTTCATAGTCCCTGCAGCCCTCTGGAAACAGTCTGAACTTGTGTCCTTGGGTACTGACATAGGATTATGGTATACTCCAGTGTCTTACTGAACTTCACTGCCAAACTGTTGGTACAGTCCATTCCCACTGAAACTTGTTATATTATATAACTATAAAATATCGCAGGCATAATAACTAACCCAAAAAGAAAATTTATAAGGATAAAATACACTGAGGGTCTCAATGGGCAACAAGGCACAATGTGGTAAAGGACATTTTAGATAACATTTACATCTTTTATTGTGAGGTCAGGAATCAGCTGTGTCACACGGCAAAGGAACACCTATGGAAGATATGCCTAACAGATTTTGGAAATAGTTTATTTATCCTTACAGCTTCAAATCCCATTTTCTTATCTGTTCTCACATCACACATGGTAATAGGATAGTTAGAAGGAATTGTTTATGCACTGGGTAAACTTATTTACAAAGGGGAAAAATTATTATTACCTGTTTCTCCAGTAGTTGGAACCTTTGGCATTCTTTTCATAGTCCACATCATAGTAGGCCATAAGTAAGTCCTTGCCCTGTATCAAATCTTTATTGTCTTCTGTCATGTGAGGGCAGATACCAAAACTGAAATGATACAATCCATTATCAAATTTGGCTGGTTTATAGCTATGTTATGGAATTATCATAAAGTAACTGACAGCACTTAAAAAGGAAAGAAATTTTCAATATATAGGATAAGTACCGACTAATGTAACTTATAGGACCACAATAGGAGTTCTAGGACCCAAACATTACTACTTTAATATAAACTCAACTATTATCATTACAATCCCATGAATGAGGCTATTTAATCTAAAACATGGCTCTGCTTAATAACTGAGATAAACAAACTAAAATGAAGCCAAGAAATCCCAAAAGTATAAAGAGGTACTCACATGTTTTCCTGAATAAATTTTTTAATCTTTCCACTGGTCATTTTCTGCTCTGTATATGCCACAGTCCTGTCCTCAAACTTGTTCATCAGATGTGACGGACGAAACAAGGTGATACCCCTTTAGAAAAAAGTCTTAGTAGGTAGACAGCAAAAGAACTGTCTCCCACCTTTTATTTAAAGCTCAGACTATCTACACTTGCTGCCACTTCTACTATCACCATTTAAGCACATAAGGACTCTTTTCTGGGACCACAGCCTTGGCAACATGACCTTCTCATCAACGCTAAGGAGCTAACCACCTTAATTTCAAGTTTAATAATTGGGTATGATGATCTAATAAACCTGGGTTGCAAAGTTAGAATACCTTGGTTCTAATACTTGCTCCACCACTAACTTCAAAGACCTCGGGCCAGGTATCAATTTAATTCTTCTGGGCTTCAGCTTTTACATCAGTACAAAAGGGGGTTAGAGTAGATAATTAATTTCCAAACCTTTAAAAACAAAACCCAACTTACCCCAAAGCCCCAATATGTACAAAAAAATAAAGCAGAACTTGCTCTTATTGGAAGGTACCTTGCCCTGCCAGTCTCATTGAAAATTCAACTCTCCCATACAGTAGGAAAATTACTTCATTAGAGAAAATATATTTAAGATTCCTCCCAGCTGTAAAAATTCTATAGGTAGGTATATGATTATAGATAATATTTAGCTTGAGTCCATTAAAAATTTTTTTGTTCTAGATTTCTCTATATGAATAAACACAGTTTACAAAGTTTTCTCTTCCTGGTACTACGTTGCCTCTCTCCGTAAACCAAGCTTTCCTCATTCCACCAGAACACTTGAAGGAAATTCCTTCTTTTTTTTTCTTTTAATAAATTTATTTATTTATTTTTGGCTGTGTTGGGTCTTTGTTGTTGTATGCAGGCTTTCTCTAGTTGTGGCAAGCGGGGGCTACCCTTCGTTGAGATGCGCAGGCTTCTCATTGCGGTGGCTTCTCTTGTTGTGGAGCTCGGGCTTGAGGCATGTGGGCTCAGTAGTTGTGGCTCGCGGGCCCTAGAGCGTGGGCTCAGTAGTTGTGGCACATGGCCTTAGTTGCTCCGCGGCATGTGGGATCTTACGGGACCAGGGCTCGAACCCGTGTGCCCTACAGTGGCAGCCGGATTCTTAACTGCTTGCCACCAGGGAAGCGCCCTTCTTTACTTTCTAACCCTTTGTTCAGCTAAAACTGAACCCAATTTGGTTCTGAGTCACAGGTTTATATCTAGTACAAGCGTTCTCAGAAAATATCACTATTCTAACTATCAATATCTTGCCTCTTGCTTCTCTTCCATTCCTCCTTCCCACACTATACACACCTGTATACAATTTTATCACTTGTTTTGGGCTAGGTGTCAGCACCTTTAAGTCCTTATATCCCTCTCTCCACTCTTCCAATGTTAACCATTAACTTTATGTCAGTTAAAACACAGGCATTTTCATAGTATACAAGGAAACTACATAGCAAAAAGGGACCTAATATAAACACGCTGGGCAACCAAGAAGGTGACTATGTCTCAGATTTTTTTTAAAAGTATAGTTACCAATTTCAGAGCAGTTATTGTCAAAAATTGAAATCAGTTCTAAATGTGATCTTTAATGATGTTATGGCATTGGGGTACACATGAAAAACTTAAGACACCCTTCATATAAGGTCTACACATGAAGAACTTAAGACACCCCTCATATCAGGTCTTCTAAATAAGACTTCTGATCAGAGGCTGAGAGGCCAATTTTCTTTTCCTTTTTTTAAAAAAGATTTATTTATTTATTTACTTGGCTGCCCCGGGTCTTAGTTGCAGCATGCGGGATCTTCGTTGCGGCATGTGGGATCTAGTTCCCCAACCAGGGATCAAACCCAGGCCCCCTGGGTTTGGGAGGACAGAGTCTTAGCCACTGGACCACCAGGGAAGTCCCGCTGATAGGCCACTTTTTTTTTTGTTTTGTTTTGCGGTACGCGGGCCTCTCACTGTTATGGTCTCTCCCGCTGAGGAGCACAGGCTCCGGACGCACAGGCTCAGCGGCCATGGCTCACGGGCCCAGCCGCTCCGTGGCATGTGTGATCTTCCTGGACTGGGGCACGAACCCGTGTCCCCTGCATCGGCAGGTGGACTCTCAACCACTGCGCCACCAGGGAAGCCCTGATAGGCCACTTTTAATGACAAGTGTGAGAGGCAGACACAGTGAACAAATCTAAGGGTAACAGGCTGATATGTGGTGTGCTTAATGAGCCACAAGTGGCTCCACATCATTTATAGACCTGGTGTCTTAATCTAAAAGGCAGTAGAGAGCCTCATGGTTAAGCCCAACAACGTTGCAGCTAGACCTTCTAGCCGCAAAGGTTCAACCCTGGTTCTGCCATTTACGGCATGTGAAGCTTAACCTCTTTGTGTGCTTTCTCCTCTGTAAATGGAGATAATGACAGCTCTGTCTCAACAATTTGTTAAGAGGATTAAAAGAGTTAACAGTACATGGCACATAGTAAACACTGCATATTTTGTTAAATATAAATAACACTAACCCTTGTCACGCTTTTCTTTTTACTCTATATGCTCACCTTGAGTGATCTCATCTAGTCCCATGGTTTCAATAACCACTTACATGTGGTTGACCTATAAATCTTTTAACTCAGTTGAGAACTTTTCCTGAATTTTAGTCTCAATTATCCAATTGTCCAATGGGTCTTCACCACCGGGATGTCTCAAAACTACTCAAATTCACTGTGCCAAAATAGAACTCATCATCATTCCCCCCAAATTTGTTTCTCTTCGTCTTCTTCATAGCTTGATGATGATTGGCCCAGTTATCCAAGTCTTTAGAAACCTAGACTTACTGTAGATCTGCCCTTTTTCACACTTGGCTAGGGGCCAAATCCTATTGTCTACATTTTTTATACACACTCCTTCTTCTTCATTGCCCCTAATACTGCCTTAATTTAGATTCTCAGATGTCACCCTTAGTTTAGCCTCTCTTGACTGCCTTGCCATCCCTCCCCTTTCAAACCACCACTATATGGGTGCCAGTGTCTTTTCCGCTGAAAACACAGAATTAATCACATTACTGTCTAGCTCAAAGTCTTTCAATGGCTCTCAAATATCTAAAAGATAAAATCTAAATTTTTCTGTATGGCACTTAAGGTTTTCTATAATTTGGTCTCTGCTTACCTCTCCAAGCTTACCTTTCACTATGACCTCATCCACGAACAATACTCCAGCAGTACTACAGGTCCCAACACGCTTAGGTTGTTTCACATCTCGGGGCCCTCTCTCCTGCTGCTCTATCTGGAATAATCTTTATCCCCCACCATAACCTGCCTGGAAAAACTTATCTTTCAAGATATACCTCAAAAGTCACCTCCTCTACGACATTTTTTGATACTACTCCCCACCCCACCCCCAAAAAATCATTCCCTCCTCTGTACTACTGGTACACTCTGCCTAATTTCTACCATAATACATATAATGCTCACTTACACTTGTATTTTTAAATATATTCACTGTCTCCCATTACTAGATGCCCCTCAAAGGCAGCAACAGTTTCCAGAACTTAGCTTACTGCCTGGTATGTGCTCAATAAAACTTTTGGAAAAACTAGGCTTAAAAACCACCAGTTCACACAATAGCACTTGGTCAAGGTACACATTTACAAGGGCATTTAACTCAGTTACTTACTCTCCATCATCATCATACTTGTTCACCAGAGACTCAACACTGGTGTGTGCAAATCGGTAGTTATCCCTCAAGTTGCTGGCTGCTTTTAGAAACTCAGAGTGAGCGTCACTGAATAAATCCTTGAAAAAACCTATATAGAAAATGTCAAACACGAAGAAGAAACAGTAAGTGCTGAGACATACTCAAAACTTTGAAATTCTTCTATTTTTTCAAAGTCTTTATCTTATTATGGATAAGCAAAGCAAGATAGATAGGAGGATTGGGTCTGCTTTGCCATGAGTACTGAGGATATTTGATGAAATATTTAGGATAAGAATTCTTTCTCTACCCTTAAAAAAAAACTTTTTTGAGGAAGCCAGGGGAGAGAATTTGTTAGGGTTCAAGTCTTAATTCTAGTTTTTCATAGTTGAAAAATGTGAGCAAATTGCCTATCTCCTTAGAGTCTCAGGGACTATTTCAGGTGTCAGAGGATTAAATAAGGTAGTATGTCAAAATAAAGTGTAAATTAATTCACCATATTTTTTTCTATGTCTTGTCTTTAGAACTTCAAATCTAGTAAAGTGCCCGAAACCTCAGTGTTTATTAAATGTCTACTTATGGTTAACTCCTTGTAAAATATACAGAATCAATATCCAGATAAGAAGTGACTTTTAGTCAAACTTAAATGATAAACCATCCTCTACTGCCAGAAAGTCAGTTTTATTACAGTAATTAGGAGATTAAGAGAACACACGCTTGTATGTTTAAATTATTATTATTTTTTTTGTGGTACACGGGCCTCTCACTGTTGTGGCCTCTCCCGTTGTGGAGCACAGGCTCCGGACGCGCAGGCTCAGCGGCCATGGCTCACGGGCCCAGCCGCTCCGCGGCATGTGGGATCCTCTCGGACCGGGGCACGAACCTGTGTCCCCTGCGTTGGCAGGCGGACTCTCAACCACTGTGCAACCAGGGAAGCCCTAAATTTATTTTTTAGTCAAATGTATTATGCATTACATTTAAAACAAAACAAAACAAAAAACACTCAAGATGTAGAATGTGTTTAATTGGCTCAAGTTATTTTAAAAATAATGACATATTGCAACACCCAAGAAAGCAAAGATTGCTGTAAAAACATACACAAATCCTAGCAATTTGATCTTAAATTGTAAATTCCCCTACAACTATGAAAATAGCAGACACAGAGGTTTATCATTTACTTATATCCTCCCACCTTAAAACACCATTTTCAGTTTTAAGTACTCTATTATTTGAGTTAAATCTCAGGAGTTTAAGAAGTGATAGGAAAAACTGAAGCTATTCCTATTTTCTTTAATTGACATTAAATCTTTACACCTGAAAGAATACCAGGCCACTCAAATAAAACACCAATTTTTTCTACATTATAGTAATGCTGACCTAATTTTGTGAGTTGTCTTTTCAGCTGCCCCCAAGGTTTCCCAAACAGTTTTAACTTCATTGTTTACTCAGACATAGAGGGCTTTTTAAACCATGTTGATGATTTTGTGGCATAATCAAATTTGCTACTCACCCACCACAGAAGCATCTTTATCACTAATGAACTTTTCAAATTCTTCCTCAGTCCTGAGACCAACTGAAGCTGGTCCAGCCTGCTTCTTCAGGTGGCTGACAATTCCATCTTAAAAGACAAGATGAAAGATTATAGCAACACAAATTTATAATTTTTGAAAAGGTAATCATTCACATGATTTAAAGTTTAAAAAGTTCAAAAGCATATACAATGAAGTTTTCTTCCTATCCTTCTCCTTGTGACCCAGTTTCTTCCCTAAAGGATAACATTTCAGTTTTTTGTATATCTTTCCAGACATATTATTCACAAACAAGCAATTACATATTTATTCTTTTCTTTTCTCCTCAAATGGCAGCACACACATATGCTGTTCTGTATTTTGTTTTTGTCATTTAACACAGTTTAGAGATAATTTATGTCAATATACATAATGAACTACCTCAATCTTCTTTATAGCCACATGGTGTTTCATTGTATGGATGTACCACAATTTATTTAACCAGCCACAACTGATGAACATTTGTTTCCAATTTCTTGCTACTGTAAATGATTCTGCAATAAACAACCTTGTACTAGCATCATTTTACACATGACTGAGTGTACCTGTAGGGTAATTTCCCAAAAGTGGATTCACTGGGTCAAAGAGTACATGCATTTATAACTGTTTAACTGCCCCCCCCAAAGAGACTGTACTTATTCATATCCCTGCCAGTGATGTATTAAAGTGTTTATAACAATACAGATAATACCTTTGTGCATGTTGTTCTCTGCCTAGAACAATCTTTCCCCAGATATCCACCTGGCTTCCTTCCTCACCTCCTCCTTTAGGTCTTAACTCAAAATGTCATCTTCTCGGGACCTCCCTGGTGGCCCAGTGGTTAAGAATCAGCCTGCCAATGCAGGGGACACAGGTTTGAGCCCTTGTCCGGGAAGATCCCACATGCCACGGAGCAACTACGTCTGTGAGCCACAACTACTGACCCTGTGCTCTGGAGCCCGCAAGCCACAACTACTGAGCCCACGTGCCAATTACTGAAGCCCGTGCGCCTAGAGCCCACGCACCGCAACAAAAGAAGCCACCGCAATGAGAAGCCTGCACACCGCAACGAAGAGTAGCCCCCGCTCGTTGCAACTAGAGAAAGCCCGCACACAGCAACAAAGACCAAATGCAGCCAAAAATAATAAATAAAAACAAACAAACAAAAAAGTCATCTTCTCAAGGAAGCCTTCCCTAACCATTCCTTGTAAACTAAAACCTATTCAACCCCCAACACTCCCTTATCGCCTGCTTTATCTTTCTTACAGCACATTTCACCCATCTAATACTCTATCCTTATTTATTTTTGTCTGTTTTGCTGCTATATACCTAATACCTAACACATAACAAGTTCAAGAAATATCCATTTTGCAAATGAATTAAACAAACAAATCCTTTATTCTTAAGTGGCACAGTCACATGTAGCCTTGCATTTTAAAAGTAGAAAATGCAGTGCCTTGGCTATCTTGTTTCAGGGTTTAACTATATACAGGTCAAACTATGCCACGACCCAGATCCACCCAAATCACATTTTCCTATTTAGGTGAAATGCGCTAGGTAAGTAAAACTGTTTAAAAATAATAATCACATACAAAAACACAAAAAATCTTTTATCCTTTAAGTCTAGTTGACAGACCATTATTCTATTTTCTTCTGGGCTCCGTGCTACACCTCTCCCACCCCTTTCTCTTCTGAGAACTCTAAGGATTTGCTGACCGACTGAGACAGAGTACTGTTTAACTGTTTCAACATGATTGAGTCTATTTTGCTTCTTTTAGAGGTTTTTCTTTCTTTCTCTCTCCATTCATGATTTTTTTTCCTCTTAAATGTTTTCCTCAACTCCTCACAGAGGAGGGGTTGTGTCAATAGGTAAATTGATATCGGATATGAATTTTTTGGCCTGCAAGGGGACTGTAATTACTATATCACAATATAAATTATTATAAAGAACTTTACCTCAGGGCTATGATGAAAAGTGTTACGTTTCTCCCTGAGTATTTAAAATTCTCTGGAAGGTATAAAGGGAGGGCTGAGTAACCAGTTGAAGCAGGAAGGCAAACAACATAGTTCGTAGAATACATGAATAAAATAATCCATCTTAAGTAGCCAAACATCTGATCACCTAGTCAGATGCTGAGAAATACTTGAGTTTAAGAAATCTATGTACAGCCCAAGTGAGATTATCTGCGTAGCAGCAGTCTGGTTGGGTTCACATACAATATAGTTTAGACCTAAGTCCAGAGAAAAACATATCAATAATTCTAACTGCTAACTCTACCCTGAGCTAATAAAATCTGAATCGTAACATGTGTTCATCAATGCTTTTAAGATCAGGAAAAAAAAATGAATATTTTACCTTTTGTTCTTAGACATATCAAATTTTGAGTGTTGGCTAAATGACCTCAGTTGGGCCAAAATATTTATTCATGCATTGAAGAGTTATTATCTACTACATGTGGAGAACCTAGGTACTGGGGATAGAGTAATAAATAAACCAAACAAGGTCTCTGATCTCTTGGAGCTTACAATATAAGTAAATCTCCAAATAAATCCCCAAATAAATAATATAATAAATCTTCAAATAAGTAAACAATTTAAAATATCAGATAGTAACCAGTGCTATGCAGAGAATTAAGAGGATGGTAAGAGTATGACTGGGTGGCTACCTTAGGTTTGGTGGCCTGGGAAAGCATCTGGAAGAATTTTTTTTTTTTGGGGGGGGAGGGGCCGTGCTGCACAGCTTGTGTGATCTTAGTTGCATGACCAGGGATCGAACCTGGGCCACTGCAGTGAAGCGCCGAGTCCTAACCACTGGACCGCCAGGGAATTCCCTGGGAGGTGAAATTTAAGCCAGGATCTGAACGAAAAAAAGGAGCAAGCATGCAAACATGGGGGAAGATCATTTCAGGCTGTGGACACAGCTAGGGCAAAGGTTCTAAAGTGAAATAGTCTTAAGTCTTAATAGTCTTAAGAGTTAGACAGGAGCCATCTTATGTACAGCTTTGTATACGGGTATCAATCATACATGCTGAAAAAATTCCACATCACCTAAAACGCCCAAACTGAACGAACCCCTTTCCTCTCACCTTTTCATAATAAAAAGGTAAAATATGCCTAATTATTTGATAGACTCAAGATAAAACTATCCAAAACATACTTTCTCATTAATTATGGGCCCTATGTAGAGGGCCAGCCCACTTACTTCCCAAACTTCACCTGTCATCCTTGCTAATTATATTCCAGCCACAAGGTCTTTCTGTCCCTTGAACATATCAAGCTCAGTTATGCCTTAGGGTCTTTTTGTACCTGTTTTCCCTCTGCCTGGAGAGCTCAGGTCCACATCTTCTCATGGTTAGCTCCTTCCTATCATTCAGGTCTCAGCTCAAAGGTTACTTCCCTGATCACTCATAATGTGGTACTCCCAACCCCAATCACTATCACATCAGTTTTATTTTTCTCCTCTAATGCTCTTATCACTAACTGAATTTATCTTATCCACATATATTATTGAC
Source organism: Stenella coeruleoalba (assembly GCF_951394435.1). NCBI lineage: Eukaryota > Metazoa > Chordata > Mammalia > Artiodactyla > Delphinidae > Stenella > Stenella coeruleoalba. The sequence continues at coordinate 86,295,853 of NC_137147.1, read as the reverse complement.
ATTAAAAATTTTTAAATTGTGGTAAAATATACATAACATAAAATTTACCATCTTAACCATTTTAAAGTATACAATTCTGTAGCATTAAGTACATTCACATTGTTGTACAACCAATCTCCAGTACTGTTTTCATTTTGCAAAACTGAAACTCTATTCATTAAGCAACTCCCCACAGCCCTTGGGAACCACATTCTACTTCTATCTCTGTGAAACTGACTAGGAATCTCATATAAGTGGAATGACACAGTATTTGTCTTTTTGTACTGGCTTATCTCACTTAGCATGTCTTCAAGGTTCACCCATGTTGTAGCATATCAGAACTTCCTCTTTAAGGCTGAATACTATTCCACTGTATTATATACAATTTACATATAATTAATTATTATTAATATACTACATTTTGTATATTCATACACCCACTGATGGGACACTTGGGCTGCTTCCACCTTTTTGCTATTGTCAATAATGCAGCTATAAACATGGGTATACAAATATCTCTTCCAGACTCTGCTTTTAATTCTTTTAGGTATATACCCAGAAGTGGAATAGTGGATCATACAATAATTCTATTTTTTTTTTTTAGGATACACCATTCTGTTTTCCATAGCAGCTGCATGCACCAGTTTATGTAAGTCCACAACAACAGTGCAGAAGGGTTCCAATTTCTCCACCTCCTTGCCAACACTTGTTCTTTTTTCTTTTTTTTTTCTTTATAGTAGTCATCCTAATGGATGTGAGGTGGTTATCTATATATATTTTTAAACTTGTGTGTTGCCTTCTTCCCTTCATCTCCCAGAATGTAAGCATCACGAGAGTAGGAACCTTGTCTGTTTTATTTATCAATAAATTCTGGGCACCTAGTATATCTGGAATATCTGGCACAGAGTAAGTACTGAATAAGTATTTGTCAAATAAAACAATGCTAGTAAACCTTATAAATCAAGTTCAAGTATTTTCTACATTACTTACATAATCTGTTCAGTTAGAGAAGTCTTTTGTTAGCTTCCAAACTGACCTCTTAGGTGAGGAATTTTTAAGACTTAAAGTATCTTGTATAGAAAATGTCAGGTTCCCACTACAAAGAACAGGGTACTTAAACAGATCCAGTTTCCAGAATGTAATCCAGGATCCTTACCAGCAGTCCTTGGCCCATCATAAGCACCTGCTTCTTCACCATCTCTAAATATCTTCAGGGTTGGATATCCACTCACTCCATACTTATTACAGGTGTTTGTGTTGGCAGTACAATCAACCTAAAGATTAAAATACATGAACCACTTGTTATCCAAAAGCCTGCTGCAGGCTCTTCCTATATTCCCAAAATATTAAGAGTGGTCAAATCAAAATATCAAGCAATTTTTGACACATCCTACAGAATATTAGATTTTAAAGGCAGACTGGTGCTTGGCTAGCTACCTCAGAACCACCTAAGGAACTCTAAAATTTAGATTCCTGGGCCTCATACAAGATGCACAAATGACTATTTAAATTCTGCCCTTAGAGTCTCTATTGTCTAAAGCAGTGTTCTCCACCTTTTTCCTGCCCCTCAGAATATGCAAAGGATAAATCACTTAAATGAGAAATAGTGGCTTACTTTGATAATGATTATAATCAGTGGGATGTATCAATGTATACCCCTTAGGTGGGTTGCGGTATATTTGATTTGGCAAGTCACCTACGGTTACTAGCAAAGGTACTGATACTTAAACATGCTCCCTGAGCTTAGTCTTGAATCTGGGCTAAACTATAACATGATAGATCTAGTGAGACCTATCAGGAAGAAGAAAAACAACTTCCATCTATTTAGCCACTTATTCGAAACTAGGTAATGCCATCAGCACTTTGCATGTATTATCTCATTAATCTTCATAAGATTCTGAGGTATGATCCCAATACTTTAACATAAATTAAAGTTCAGAAAAGTAATGCATCTATAGTAACAAAGATTATAGCTACATGAAGCAGGAACAAAATCATGACTGAACTCTTTTTTTCTATGGCAAGCTGCCACAGAACATCAGGATTAAAAATAGTTTTCAAAAACAGTCCTGGGCTTCCCTGGTGGCGCAGTGGTTGAGAGTCCGCCTGCTGATGCAGGGGACACGGGTTTATGCCCTGGTCTGGGAAGATCCCACATGCCGCGGATTGGCTGGGCCCATGAACCATGGCCGCTGAGCCTGAGCGTCCGGAGCCTGTGCTCCGCAACGGGAGAGGCCACAACAGTGAGAGGCCCATATACCGCAAAAAAAAAAACCCCCAAAACCCAAAACAGTCCTATATATGTATGAACTATTTATCTGAGGCTGGCCGAGATGTGAACTTTTAGACCGGAGCAACTAGGGGTTTACTACATAAAATTCGGGAAGCATTAGTTTGACTGTAAAAGCAAATACTAAGTTTACAGTTGACCCGTTAGTTAATACTTATCAACATCCTCTTGTCATCTTCCTATTCCCATCATTGTGAATAGCGTATAGTAATTTAGGGAACTCATTCACTCATTGATAATTTTCCTCTAAACTTGACTATTGTAATTTTACTTTCCATGTTTGCCCCCCCCCTTTTTTTTTTTTTTTGCTGTACGCGGGCCTCTCACCGCCGTGGCCTCTCCCATTGCGGAGCACAGGCTCCGGACGCGCAGGCTCAGCGGCCATGGCTCACTGGCCCAACCTCTCCGCGGCATGTGGGATCTTCCCGGACCGGGGCACGAACCCCTGTCCCCTGCATCAGCAGGCGGACTCTCAACCACTGCGCCACCAGGGAAGCCCCCCCTTAATTTTTATTTACCATATATTTTACTTCTTTCTTATGCCAGCATTTCCCTTAGTTTCACTACTTGTAATCTTTTGAAACCGTAATTAAGTCAGTTGTGTATTTGCCCAGAAACTAGTGTTCCCTCTTCTTCTTAGCACTGTAAGAATAAAGAAAATCAATGTTAATTTTTACCTACTACTATTTAAAATACCTCATTTCCTTTAATGAAGAATCCATCTATACTCACCTTTGCTAATGGGACTATTCCTTTTAATCTGGTAGCTGCAGCTTCATATTCTGGGGCAAGCTTTTTGCAGTGTCCGCACCTATACAGATATGTTGAAGAAAAAAGGCAAATATATCCTGTAAGTTTGTTAATTTTGTTTCTCTGGGAAGAATCTCAAATTATAATACCACTTTTGACTAGTAGCTGCTTCCAAAAGGAAAAACATCACCTGAACAACATCCAGTACTGATAAGGTAAATCAGAGCTCTCAGAGGTAAAGCTACCTTCTCTAGCCTGAGGTCAACTCTATAGGACTGGCTCAGTCCAGAGCAGCATCTATGTTCTCAAAAGTGCAATGGGGTGGCGATGGCGGGGGTAAATTAGGAGTCTGGGATTAACATATACACGTTACTATATATAAAATAAACAAGGACCTAGCACAGGGAACTATATTCACTATCCTGTAATAACCTATACTGGAAAAGAATCTGAAAAAGGATAGATATATATATATATGTATAACTGAATCACTTTGCTGTACACCTGAAACTAACACAGCATTGTATATTAACTATACTTCAATTAAAAAAAAAGATTAAAAAAGTACAATTGAGCCCTGAAAACTGTAGTCAGAAGTATAAGCCACATTAAAGAGGGAAAGGGCTCAAGCCCTTTTGACCAATTAATGAGGATAAAATAAAGGGCAAGACAGCAATAATCCCATTCCTGGTAGCATTTCCTAAAGGAAGGTACGTATTTTTCCTTAGAAAACCAGCACTGTGGTTCTTAAAAATATAGTGGTTGAAACCTTGTAAGGTCCCAAGTATGATATTAACTCTTTAAGAGTCACGATCAAGTACTTTTTCTCCATTCCTTGAATATGACTCTTTGACCAGAAACCCAGTTTGAGGGGGGTCAGTCGAATAAGGCCCAAAAGGTGCTCATTTGATATACTTTAGCAGCTCGATGGAGGCTTTTTTCCTTCTCAGCTGAGTTTCAACATAGCGTGAGAATGACATATTTAAGACAGTAAGCTTGATTTTTACAGCTACACAGTTCACCTGACTATAACTACTGATGAAGATAAAGCATTATGTCAGTTAGAATATTTTCCCATAGGGCCATCATAAACACCTGTTCCTCTGCCCAGAAAGCCCTAACAGTCCCACAGGCACACTGTACATGCAATGTGGGTAGGGGCTTATCAGTACGCAACTAGCACCAGCTATGTATCATCTCTTCAAAAGCCAACGACTTGCAGAAGGATCACTGGGAGAACATGATTAGTTCTGTGACCTCCTCACAGACAGCAAATATAGAATTAGAAAACAGAAGGAAGGAAACACAGAAGAAATTTGAGCTGACATTTCATAGCCGAAGTCTCAAAATTTATTTTATTAAGTAATGGATGGGTAAGTAACTTAGAAACATTCTGCCCCCAAAACTTGTTTAAAACAAAGAATTCTAAGAATTTATATTCTTCTAGGTCTTTAGAAGTCCTATTCAAAAATAATCATTAGAAAGCTTAACTGAAAGAGTGATATAAAAAAAGACTATAATATTAGATGTTGCTTAGGGTCACATACATATTTACTAAAAGTATAAAAGAACCAAATGATAAAAACCAAATTCAGGATGGCCAGTGTGTAAGATGGGGAAGGAGTACACAAGGGACTTCAACTGTACTGGCTTTATTTTTTAGACTGGGTGGTGAATAAATGGTATTCCTTATACTGTGTTTCACAGATGCACCTTTTACCATATCTGAAATTGGGATGTGTCTTGCAATCGTTGTCATAGTTTCATTGGTAGCATTTCTCTCTTCGTGAGACATAAAATATATTCATTATATCTTCTGTATTCCATAGTAAATTAAAAATAAACCTAAGCTTTTGGGAACATAAGGGTGCAAAGGTTAAAAATGAATGTGTGTTAAAGAGAGTAAGAATTGGATCTGGGCCTTAAAGGTTTAAGGCTTCAGACAGGATGGGGTAGGGTATTTTAGAGAAGGGGAATAGTAGAGCAACGTTAAAATTACTAGTGAGAATGATGCATTCAAGAGAACTATGGAGACTTCCCTGGTGGTCCAGTGGTTAAGAATCTGCCTTCCAGGCTTCCCTGGTGGCACAGTGGTTGAGAGTCCGCCTGCCGATGCAGGGGACACGGGTTCGTGCCCCGGTCCGGGAAGATCCCGCATGCCGCAGAGCAGCTGGGCCCGTGAGTCATGGCCCCTGAGCCTGTGCGTCTGGGGGCCTGTGCTCCGCGGTGGGAGAGGCCACAGCAGTGAGAGGCCCGCATAGCGCAAAAAAAAAAAAGAAGAAGAAGAAAAAAAAAGAATCCGGCTTCCAATGCAGGGGACGTGGGTTCGATCCCTGGTTGGGGAACTAATCCCACATGTCGCAGGGCAACTAAGCCCGCGTGCTGCAACTACTGAGCCCGTGCGCTCTGGAGCCCACGCGCCGCAACGAAGAGCCAGAGCAGCCAAAAAAAGAGAAAAAAAGAAAAGTAATTAGGAATAAATTTATCAAGAGAGGCATAAGAACTGTACACTGAGAATTACAAAATAATGGTTAAAAAAAACAGAACTATGAAGGGTTTTTTTTTTTGGTTAAGAGATAATAAATGTGTTATATGTATTAAGAGATTTCTCTTGAATACGTATGTAGTAATTGTTAAGAAGACAGACAACAGATTTAAGAAGTTTCACCTCAACTACCTTTAAACACCTGAAAAGAAAAAAAAATAGTACAAAATAATTAGGCCAGACCAGTGGGTCTCAAAACAGATGCATATAAAAATATCCATTAAGCATTAAAAAAAAAAAAAAAAGGGGGACTTCCCTGGTGGCACAGTGGTTGAGAATTCGCCTGCCAATGCAGGGGACACAGGTTCCCCTGGTCCAGGAGGATCCCACATGCCACAGAGCAACTAAGCCCATGTGCCACAACTACTAAGCCTGCGCTCTAGAGCCCACGAGCCACAACTACTGAGCCTGCATGCCACAACTACTGAAGCCCACGTGCCTAGAGCCCGTGCTCCACAACAAGATAGGCCACCGCAATAAGAAGCCTGTGCATCGCAACGAAGAGGAGCCCCCGCTTGCACCAACTAGAGAAAGCCCACGTACAGCAACGAAGACCCAACGCAGCCAAAAATAAATAAAATTAAATAAATTAAAAAACAAAACAAACCAAAAACACTTGTGTGCCTAGGCCCCACCCTGGGACTTACTGAATGATTCCTCTAGGAATCCAGGAGATAACCAGAGGTGTTAAGAGGGAGTGTGTGTAAGTGGCAAGGCTGGGACTGAAAACCATTGCCTTAAGCATTGTTAATATCCACAACATCATCAAACGTCCAAAGGGAGGACCTGTCTAACAAGTTCCAATAAGGCTGGAGGAGATTGTCCTCTTTAAATTCACCAGGAATGGAATTTAGGTGGATTTTGAAGGTGATCATCAAGTTTTACCACTATTTCTTTCACCTACTACTAGATAATACTAAAACACAAATAATCCCATTCAGGGATGGCACCTTCAGGGATGGCACCCAGCAGTTAATAATGACTCCCAACATATACTCACCCAACAATCATTACTTCATCCCTGTCATGTGCCTCATGCTACTTTAGCCTCTGATAGAAGAAAAACTGATATAGTCCTTTCCCTGTAGGAACATCAGTCTGGCAGGGGTGATAATATTATTAGGTCCCAATAGAGAGGAGGGAACAACCACTTAGTTGTTCAGGGAAGGAAGAAATCACTTTTGAGCTAAATCTTGTTGAAAAGATCAACTGGGGGTTGGGAGGGGAGGGAATTCCAAGTAAAGGAATCAGTATGTATAAGAAGAAATATTAAATATTCCATTTTATACTATCCACGTAGTCTTTTTCTATACTCCAGAAACACTGTGTATCAAATATCAATTAATACTACTGTCCTAGAGGGCAGGGCACAAATCTACAACACAGGTAGATGCTGCAGACTTAAGACTGACTAGTAAATATTCAGAAATTATCACAAACATTTAAATAGTTCTATTTACTTCCAGAGAAATTCAGATACTCCCATTCTTACAAACTATATAGATGATTGACTCCATAATGGAAATATTAGTCTACAGAGTCAGCTGTAAAGAAATCTTTCACTTTCACTTGTAAAATGAAAGTGGAAAAAATACCCTAAAACAAATGAGAAAAACAACTTGTTCAAAATGGGTCCATTTTACTCTTAATAAGGATTCTTTAACTGTTCCTATCTAACTTATAACAGGAGTACAAGGCAGTTAGAGAGCATTTCCAGCTGAGATATTAATAAATAAAAGAGTTGAATGTGGAGAAATAAGGACATCATCAACAGACTTCCTTGATTCCAAATTACTCATTCAGAAAACTGATCCTTCTTGTAGGCATTGTGGAGGATGACTTTACCTTCCAGACCAATTACATGGAGACACCACAGCAGTGATCCACCCAACTTTAGGGATACTTTAGTGCATGATGGGATATGTAGTTTTTAGGAAGCACATGCAACAATTTAAAGTGGCATAGATCACTTTCAATCGGGGGGAAAAAATCTGCTTTAAACTAATAGTCTAATAGCCCACAATTCTCCAGCAATTCACTTCATGTGGACCCCTGTAGTCACAGAGGCACCTCCCAGTTTTGATACAACTCCATACAGCCATTCTAATTACAGTAACACCCCCTCAAAGCTAACAGCATGGTTACATGATTGGGAAGAGTTGTTTCTAAGAGAATGTGATTTCTAGTGACGTGTAAAGACCACCTATGATGTGTAATCAGTACTGCCAGTTAGTCGCGGTAATGCCCTGGATGCAAAACCTGTCAGAAGCTGAAAACAAAATGTGCTGCCTCTAAGCACACCCTTCTGGCTCAGGTGGCCTTCATTACAGGACTTCTAGTGTAACCCTCAAGTCAGCTGAGCCCCTGCAGAGTGAAGACCAGAGTTAGAAGCAAGTGAAAGTTATCCACTAACTTTCTTTTACTGAGACTTTTGAATACAAATAGTTTTTAATTAAGGGTCACTGTGGCAGGAGAAAACTTAAGTACTGTAATTAGCGTGGTTATACTGAGCTGTCCCCAGCGTTAAGATAATCATTGTTTGCTATGGTAAAGATGTGGGAGTTAAAAAAAAAAATAACAACGCTCAGGTTTACTGAGTCAGATATCCTATTTGCTCTTTCCCCACTCCCACCCCACCCCCAGCTTTTTATTTCCAGTTAGTTCTATCCTAAGTAATTTACATCCTAGTTCAGTTAAAGCACTCTCAAATGGAGTATTTCTCCAACACTGATTACTTTCTCACTGGGGTCTTCTTTGGCATTTTTCAGAAATCCTAATTAAAACTGACCATTTAGACAGATCCTGACGGAATTACTCGGTTCACCTACTCTTTTTAACGGAATTCTGATGGTGCTGAGAAATGATCAGTTTAATGGAGAAAGTGTGCACCTGGCGATGGACAAATAACTGCCTTCCTTAAGAGAGCACTTATGACCATTCTGCAGCCACTCTGACCTTGGCTAGAAACCAACGGCTGCGTGGGGCAAGAAGAAAGGAAGTATCCTGGGGGCCCACGGCCTCTGCACTTGGTGAAACGTTGGCTTCCAATATAAGGCCTTGAGATGCCTCGTCTATAGAATGGAAAACAGTAAAACGGACTCACCCAGAAACTCTAAAGATACCAGTCGAGGGAGGATGGGGTGCAGGGGGTGAAACCCTCTGCAGATAGGAAGTGCCGCAGGAGCACCGAGGTAAGGATGTGGCCCTGCGCGAGAGGGGCCTTCGCGTTCTCCTTCTCGGATCTCGCTCCCAGGCCATCAGTACCGACGTCTCCGCTCTCCGCGAGGCAGCTCGGCTCCCCGGTGGGTGGAAAACCTGCCGGCCTCAGCCGGGCTCGGGGGAACGATGGAGGGCGCCGGCGCTGCGTAGGCCCTACCGTCCCCGCGCCTTCGCCCCCTGCCCACCCGGCCCTCCCTCTCCCGCCCCGGCTAAATGGCCTCACCAGGGGGCGAAGAACTCGACGAGCATGAGGCCTGCAGAGCCCGTGTCGGAGATGCGACTCTCGAAGTTGTCGTCCGTGAGTTCCAGCACGTCAGAGGCAGCGGCGAGGCGGGCCGCGGCGAGGAGCAGCGCCAGGCCCGGGAACAGCGCTAGGCGGCGGAGGCGCATGGCGACTAGGTGAAGCGGCGGCGGCCAGGAGGGTCAGGGTTCGGCGGGGACTGCGGAGGCCAGGCAGAGAACCACGAGCCTTCAGGCTGCGCTCGCGCGTCTGGCCCAGTCGGCCCCGCAGCCGGAGGTCCCAACCCCCCAGCCCGGCTCGGGCCGCAGTGTGGCAGCCGCCGATTGGCTGTGCGGCGCCTGCGTCGGGCGGGCGGGACCAGCTGGTAACGGCCGAGTGGCCGGAGAGCGGGCCTGGGCGGAGGCGACGGGCGCCGGGGCGAGTGAGGCCGGGAGGGTGCTGGCGCCCGGGCCTGGTGCTGGGGGTGGGCCCGGGGCGAGCCGGAACCCAGGAGCGGGCGGGCTGGCGGAGCAGGACCTGCGGCGCTGGGAGCCGACCCTGAGCTCGACCCGCGTGGGGAGAGCCGAGCTCAGGAGGCGTCAGAGCCGGAGGCGGAGGAGTGAAGTCAGGGCTGAGTGGGCGGAAGAGAGCCTGGGCAAAGGTGAGGCCCAGAAGTGGGAATTGAGAGAGGGAGCTGGCACCCGAGGGAGCGCGTTGGAGTGGACACACTTGGGACGGGACACATTTTCAAAATGTCAGGCTGTTGCATTTTGTCCAGTTCCTCTTAACTCGGTCTTTCTTTTGGCGGCAGTCCTAAGCCCTCCCACTGACCCACCTCATCGCATTACCTGATACCCTCAGGTCCAGGTGGTGCCTGAATTCCTCTTTGTCCAACCCCGGGATTCCTGCTCTTTGTGGCTGCTGCTTTTAACTAGAAATGCTGTCACACAGGTGAAGGTGTCTGTCCACTTAGTCAACTACGCAGATTCTCTGTAATGACTCCTGTCTCATTTGTTTCAAAAAGCCTTGAGTCTGGGTACAATGTTTGTCTTCTTAAGGGCAAAGAGGTTGGGAGGAAGGGAAGAGAACCTCTAAGGCTTGGTGCAACTCCAAAAATGAAATGACACTCGATTCTTTTATTTTCTTAACAGGCATGGCCACTTATCACCCAGTAGGACACATGCAACTGCCCCGGGCTGATGCCATTCGTTCCCGACTCATTGATACTTTCTCTCTCCTTCAGCATCTGCACGGCTTGAGCCAAGCTGTGCCACGGCACACTATTCGAGAGATACTTGGTCAGCAGCCTGTTTCTTCACTAGGATGAATTTAAGACTCCCATCCACACCCTCCAAAGAGTAGGAAGCAGAGAGGCAATTTTAAGGGTAGAAATTTCAGGGGAGATTGGTTTGGTTGCTAGTTTGGAAGTTACACCAAACTTGATAAATCAAAGGCTTTATAAATAAAACTCTGGATCCAGGAGATGGAACCCATGCCGTTCACTTTTAGGCCTAGGGTAACTATTAGCCCTGGCTGACTTGGAAGTTTCTACCAAAGACACTTAAAACTTTGAGGGTTGAACCTGCAGCCTTTATTCTGGGCATGGACAGTGTTGGTCATAAGCAATAGGTGAGCTCGTACTCCAAAATAGTATTAGTTGTTGTGTGAAGGAGCAGCAAGGTAAGCCCCTGCACTAGGGGGCCCATTATGTAACCAGTGTTCCTGCCCCCAATCCTACCTGCTCCTGATACTCGCAAAGACTTCTTTTTATATTTATCCACTGTCCCTTTTTTTAAATGTTTGGTGTAGATCCTTCCTGTCAGAAGAAACTTATGTTGGGAGATCAACACCAGCTTGTGCGCTTCTCCATAAAGCCTCGTCATGTAGAACGGATTACACATGCCCAGAGACTGATGAGCACCCTTCGAGTGCGCTGCAGCCAGAGTCCACCGCTTTCCTTGTGGGCTGGATGGGTCCTTGAGTGTATCCTTTCATGCCACTCATTTTTATCCCATGACTTTACGGTCTCTCTTGCCTCATCATCTGCCTATTGACTTATTTTTCCCTTCCCAAACTCCATTTTCTTCTCATTCTCACCGCTTCTGTTCTTGCCCTAATTATGTCACCTGCCTAAACCAAAAAGAACTCCACTCTATGTTTTCTTAAGAGAAAACAGGTCCTCTCTTCAGAAACTTTATCATCTTCCTCATCTTTCTGAATACAATTGTACTGATGGTTGAAATAGGTGAGAACTCATGCTGAATGAAAGGGTGGGAGTCATTTTTCCTTTTAAGTTGATCATTTTACACATTTGAATGTTATTTGAATTGTGATAGGAACAATTATATTAAGTCTCTTGGAGTAGGATTTGTGCAACTGCTAAGACCTAGAAACATTTGAAGGGCTCTCAAGTGTAGTAGATAGAAGGTAGTGTAGACACTTAGAGGTGGGGTGTAGTAGTCTCACAAGGAATTGGAGACAGGAAGACCAGTTGCATTTCTTGTGTTAGTCTAATAATTTGAATGAATCTTTTCTAATAGAGATATCAGTACCTATCAGCAAGTGATCCAACATTTACATTTTTACAAATATGTTTAGAAAGAGTAAGTACAAATAAGAAAACTCACAATGTATGTAAAGTTACAACTAAGATATTAGATGAGCCAAAAAATGACTTGAAGAGTAGATGACACTAAAACCAATCATAAATTTTATGAAATGTATTAAAAGCAAAAGAATGTTTGGAGAATCAATGACCTCATTTGATTATCATCTCAAACTGCTCAGAAAGGACAGTAGAAGTACTCACTTCCTTGTTTCATCCTCACTATTTTGGGGAAGTTTCCCACTTTAAAAATAGCTTTTGGACTTCCCTGGTGGCGCAGTGGTTAAAAATCCACCTGCCAGTGCAGGAGACATGGGTTCAAACCCTGGTCCGGGAAGATCCCACATGCCACGGAGCAACTAAACCTGTGTACCGCAACGACTGAGCCTGCGCTCTAGAGCCCTAAGAGAAGCCCGTGCACCACAACAAAGAGTAGCCCCCACTCACCGCAACTAGAGAAAGCCCGCGCAGCAACAAAGACCCAACACAGCCAAAAAATAAATAATAAAAATAAAAAGTAAATTTAAAAAAATAGTCTTTTAATGGAATCAGGTCAAAGGCATTTAAATACACAACAGTATTTGGTGTCATTGACCAACTGCGGTATACTATATGCTTTGAACTGTTTTATTTCCTCCGCACAGTGATGAGGGTTTTAAATTAAGTCACCCACATTTCCTATTTCTTGTTGTTAATGATAATTGGCAAGTATTTGCCCTGTGGGATTAGAGATACAGATTTCAGCCTTGGAATAAAGTAAATAGCAGTAAATATATGGGATTCCCTGAATCTAACAGACAAATCAAAATAGAATAGCACTAACCATTCTTTTTGGTGAAACAGCTGAATATGAAACATGATCACTGTGCCAGAGGATAGGTGGATTGCCTGAATGGGAATCACCTGGCAAGCTCATGAAAATTGTATCTTATTAAGTACATTCTCATGGTAGAAAGGCAGGAGGGATTTTGCAAAGGGAAATAATTTGTGACTAACAGATTTCTTTGAATAGACTAATTCGTGTGGTAAACATTAAGACTTTGTTTAGACTTTTAAAAAGCAATTTTCCAGATCATAAAGAATGCTGTTACAGATAAGGAACAAACAGTGCTCTAGATCAAAGCTCCCCAATCTTTTTCATCTTACAATTTTGTTTCCCAGAAAAACATATATAACCTTGAAAACCTCCATAGTAATTTTAATCATTTTATTTTATCACATTTTTTCTGTGATATGGAGAAGCAAGTTGAAGTAAAAATGATAATTTAGACTAACATGTTGCTAAATATTATATTTTAGTGTTTATTATTATATAATTTTAATAATAAAATGTAAGCAAACTTTTACTTTTGCCATTTTATAAGTGATCATGCTTTTTTTTAAAGAAAATATATAATTTGTCTACAAATGAATTTTTAAGTGACATTATATATTAAGTTCGGTTTGGGGATCAAATACATTTAATTTATGGGTTTTTTGTCTGTGTCAAGTGGCTTGCAGGATCTTAGTTGCCTGACCAGGGATTGAACCTGGGCCCATGGCAGTGAAAGCACCGAGTCCGAACCACTGGACCCTGGACCCGAACCAATTCCCTATGTATTATATTTCTAAATTTTCTGTTTCTTTTAAAAAGTTTAGATATAACGTATATTAGTTTTAGGTTTACAACATTGTGTATTGTATGTTAAATACATGTTATATGTTAAAGTGTAGGTGCAAATTTAATTATGTGTTTGGGCATAAAAAAGTAGAAAAAAAATCTTCTTCCACAATGATATTGGTAATTCTGCTTTGCACTTTAAACATCAATGGGCTTATTTTTATAATTTTCATATTTTGTTTCTAAATGGTGAGAAGGTGAGAAAAGAAAAAAGATTTGGCTCATTTGCAAGCCCTTCTCTGAAAATAACACATTGTGAGTGTGAATAGTTCTTATTTCCAACAAAAAACTGAGTACAACATTATTATAATTTAAACACTGATTTTTGGGGTTCTAGAGATATCTTGATGTGCCATATAAAATTTTCTATCAGATGAATGCAATTTATAGAATCTGATGAAGATTGTCTTGAGATAAACTTGCAGAATTATTCTTTTGCTCTTCATTAAGTTGTATTTCAACATCAGTGTTCCTTACTTCGTTAATGTAATTAGCCAAAACATTGCTAAAAGCAATAACAATTTAAAACTGTAAGTGTCAAAATCTACACAGCCATTTGTGTTGTTCAGGGTGATTGAGTATTCTCTTGTCTCTATTAACTGCCAGGCATATCAGTCATAGTGCATTTGGAGGCTCTCAGATTGTTCTGTTTCAAAGAGAAAATTTTATTTAGCTTTTAAACCTATTTTGATCTCAGTGCTTTTTTTTACAGCATGATATACATCTATTAAATGTATACAAGAGGTGAAGAGGGTTGAAAGATGAAAGCAAATGAGTAAAGGAATTGAGGTCAGCAAATAATTAGGTTCTAGAGAGAAAGTATAGGATTCAATTTGCTTTGCAGCATAAAATCAATTTTAGGCAGAGTAGAAAGGAGAAGCTTTAAAAGTAACAAAGAACCAAGTAATTTCTTATTATAACCTAATATGCCCCATGAATCTGGCTTCTTGTTCCTAGATATGTTATAAAACACTTTCCATATCATGGCCCTACATTTGCGTTCTTTTCTCAAGGCCTGTTGCTTCTTCATGAAGTTTGGTACCAGGGTAACAGAACAGACAGGGTTGGTGGTCATTAAGAGAGCAATCCCTTGGTGGCTCTCTGACCCCAGAGTGGGAAGGCAGTAACTTGCAGCTGTTAACACGTACCAGTACCAGCAGGAGATGAGTTGTAGCTATTTTTCATGTTCGATTCTATCCTCCCCTGAATTTCACAGGCTGAAGCAACAACGGCATTAAGAAGAGAAACTCAAAAGAAAAATGGCATAGCAGTGGGCACAACTGTGGTTTTTAACAGTTGCTGATCATTCTCTATCATTCAGCTTCCTGCTTCTTTACCCTTTACTCATCCTTTGCTCTATTCTCACAGAATTGCTCGAATCCTCAAATACCCAACTGTGGCCACTGAAGCTGACTCTGGAGGTGGCAGCTTGGTTCATCTTGCTTGTTTTCATCTTGGAGATCCTTCTTATGTGGCTATCCAGCTTTTTCCTCTTCTGGAAGAATGCCTGGAATGTCTTTGACTTTGTTGTCACCATATTGGTAAGGATAGATATCCTGAGAAATGTGCCTATGTGAATCAAGGACAAGAAAAGTTAAGATACTTAGAGCACAGGAAGAAACAAATAGAAATGTACCTAACCTCCTTATTTTGATTTTTTTCTTCTCTAAAAGTCAGGCATGGTAGGAGTTGTTGGTATTAGGAGCAAGGAAGAATCTGATCACAACATTAACCCCAGCAATAACATCTACCAGTTACTAACCACTTCCTAAATGTCAGAAACTGTCCTTTTTTTCATGCATTTCTTAAAATTTGAGCTCCACAACAACCCAATGAGTTAAGCACTGTATTTATCCCCTTTTAATGTCTGAGCAAGTTGAAATGCAGGGTTTAAGTAATTTCTTATAGAAAGGCTGAATAGGAAACAGTCCCCAGAGAATGCTTTTCAAAGGATAATGACCAAGGAACTATGACAATGATAAAGATAAAGATAAAGAAGGGGCAACTGTGCGTGGGTGCTTTGGGGTATATTTTACTCATGATCTGTGTGTTTCCTACAGTCCCTGATTCCTGAGGTTGTGGTGCTGGTAGGGGTAACAAGCCATTCCGTATGGCTCCAGTTGCTGAGGATCTGCCGGGTGCTAAGGTCTCTTAAACTCTTTGCACGATTCCGTCAAGTTCGAGTCATTATTTTGGCCCTGGTCAGGGCCCTCAAGGTGATTTGACTGCTGCAGCTGTATCAAGTGGGCAAGGTGGATAAACATGGGGGTTTAACATGAAACAGTCTGGGTGGATGAAAGAAGGCAATGAAAGACCCTGTGAAATGTTGTTGATGAGAAAGGGCTAGGGACAGGCTGCTGTGTTCTAGAGATGACTGGGCTCAGGCTAGAAGTGAGGGTTTGGTGGGGGATTTCCAGGGTGGGTCTGACTAGGCTGTAGGTGGAGATCAGCCTAGTCTGGCCCAACTCTGACTCAAGGTCATGGCCTCTAGAGCATGACCTTCCTCTTGATGTTGCTGCTCATCTTCTTCTACATTTTTGCCGTGGCTGGTGTCTACTTCTTCGAGAATTACACCCGTTCAACTCGCCAGGACCTGGAGTATCACATGTTCTTCTCGTAGGCAGGACTGGGGGAAGCCTGGGTTGGGGGAGAGAGTTTGGGCATGAGACTGGGAAGCTAGTCCAAAGTACAGTAATACAAAAAGTATAATATATTGTAAGAAACGGGAATAGAACACAGTAAGGAGAGGTAAAGAGAAAGCAGAGGAATAGTGAGAGGTATTAGCTCCAATTTTGAGGATAGGTCAGGTACTCCTGGTTTGCTTTGGGTTTTGCAAATTCAAACTTACCCTCACCTTTAAATAGCAGTATACTCCATGGGTTAAGCCCTGGTTTCTGTCTCAGTTACCTCTTTTGAAAAATGGGATTAAAAGTAGTACTACTTCATAAGAGTGTAGGGATAAATGAGGTAATTCATTTAAGCATTTAGCACAGCATTTCACACATTGTAAGTGATCAGTAAATGTTACTGTGACCTCAAACATGGTCACTGGTTTTACCCCAGTCTCTTAAATGTAGAGATTACACATGCACATACTTAAATTCTTTCAAAAGTAAAATCCTGATAAGCATTTTGTCTAGAGGACACTGATTACTAGTAGAAAGTCAATTTGGATTTCGAGGAGACAGTGTTATTTGTGAATTGGAATCCAATCTTGTCAGCACCTCTCAGGTCTCTATCTTAGACTAACAGGTAGTTTTGTAAGAGTATTGACTTGGGGAAGTCCTAGAATTCATTCTGTTCAGGCTCTGATGTTTTCAGTAATATGTATATTGAGGGATAAGAAGGAAAATTTAGATATCTTCCTGAGACCTTTTGTGATATATTCATTATCATTCATTATTTGGAGTCACATGTTTGTGTCACATATCCATCCATTTACTTGACTGTCAGTTCATGCCAGCAAACTAAGTAGGCACGATGTTTGCTAAATTTGTATGTGACTTTCCGTTAGGCGAAGTCCATAAAACAGTGGAGAATGAACTTAGAAAAAAATGATGTGTAATTGGTGATTCAATTTTTAAACATTCAGTTAATACCTATGTATTAAACACCTACTGTGCCCCAGGCACTGATGGAATGGTGAGAGCTATTCATAGATTATTCATGATAAAGGAAAACCTAATAAAACAATCTCAAACCGAAGAAAGATTAGGTAAAAAATTGAGTATGGTAGAAAAGGGGCTAAAGTCAGAGCAAACTACAAAGAAATGCTCTTATGTTGCTTTGAGAGTAAGAATGATAGTGTTTCTTAGAGAATTAGCTCTCTCTGTCTATACACACACCTCCTTTTTCTTTAGGGACCTGCTGAATTCCGTAGTGACAGTGTTCATTCTCTTTACTATGGATCATTGGTATGCACTGCTTCAGGATACCTGGAAGGTGCCTGAAGTCAGCCGTACCTTCAGCAGCATCTATGTCATCCTCTGGTTGTTACTTGGTTCCATTATCTTTCGAAACATCATAGTAGCCATGATGGGTAAGCATAGAAGAGGTGAAACTTGGTGAGAGGGGTGTTTGGGAAGAAATTAGAGCGAAAGCTAGGATTGGTGAATTACGGAGAGAGAGAACCTGATGTAACAGGAAGGTGCGGGGCCTGGAATGGATATTTCACTTGGTTTCTCCCCACCCAAGCCCTCTCCCCATGTCTAGTCACCACCATCTCCCAACTCCTAATGGCCCTTTGGGGCAGTTACTAACTTCCAGAATATCAGAAATGAGCTGAACGAGGAGATGACACACCTGGAGGTTCAGCACAAAGCCGACATATTCAAGCGTCAGATTATCCAGAGGTCTGCTTCCCCATTTTCAAACCCAGCTTTAGTTCATGAGGGTGCCCTGATCTCATTCTCTGTTTCCGCTCCTTGGCCGCAGTGCCATTTTCCCCTTTGTGACAGATTTGCCTCAGAGTTAGAATTCCCCAGCTCTAAAATACTGCCTGATTCTTTATCCACTGTCAGGGCTTCCCCACTCTTTTTCACTCCTTTACTACAACTTATTCTCCTCACTTGATGATCAGAATTCTTTTTTCCTTACTACACTCCTGCTTCAGTGTAACTCTCTTCACTCTTTTGTGTTTTTTGCTTTGCAGGAGACAAAACCTAATCCCCGAGGCACAGAGGTCAAGCGTTAGCAAAATGGATGCCAGGTTAGGAGTGTATATGTGAAGTGGGATGGACACACATGAAGGAGGAAAGGGTAGGAAACCAAAGGTGAAGATTGGCTTTGAGAGAGAATTCATTCATTCAATAACTATTTATTGTAGTGGGTTGAATGGTGGCCTCAAAAAAGATATGTCCATGTTCTAATTCCCAGAACCTGTGAACATGACCTTATTTAGAAAAAGGGTCTTTGCAGATGCAGTTAAATTTAGGATCTTGAGATGTGATCATTCTGGATTATCCAGGTGGGCCATAAATCCAGTGACAAGGGTCTCTGGATTTAAGAGACAGGAGAGAAGACATAGACATGGAGAATAGGAGACGATGTCAAGACAGAGATAGAGATTGGAGTGATGCAACCACAAGCCAAAGGAAGCCAGTGGATGCAAGGCAACTGCCAGAAGCAACAAGAAGCAAGGAACCTTCTCCCTTTGAGATTCCAAAGGGAGTATGGCCCTGTTGACACATTGATTTCAGACTTCCGGCTTCCAAAATTGTGAGAGAATAAATTTCTGTTGTTTTAAGCTACCAAGTTTGTGGTAATTTCCTACAGCAGCCACAGGAAACTAATAAAAGTACCTTCCGTGAAACATGTTATTCAAGACACTGAGTGTTCAGCAGTGGACAAGAGAGCAGAAGGAGAAATAAGAAATCCATCAACAAATAATTATTGAATGCTTATTAGTTGCTCAGAGTATATCAGTGAACAAAATAAATAATAATGCCTGTTCTCATGGAGCTTATATGCTAGTAGGAGGAAAGGGACAGCAAACAGTAATCATATTAATAAGAAAATTAGCACATTAAAATATAAGCCTTGAATATAAAAAGAATGTATATATGTGTGTATAACTGAGTCACTTTGCTATAAGCAGAAATTAACACAACATTGTAACTCAACTATACTTCAATAAAAAACAAATTTAAAAATAGGATAAGCATTATAAAAAAGTAAAAAGTAGAATAGGTTAAGGGGGATTGGAGTATAAGAGGGGGGTTGCATATGGGTTGTACTTTTTTTTTTTTTTAGGGGCTTCAAATGCTTGGCTTTTATTTATTTATTTATTTATTTTTGGCTGTGTTGGGTCTTCATTTCTGTGCGAGGGCTTTATCTAGTTGTGACAAGCGGGGGCCACTCACTATCGTGGCCTCTCTTGTTGCGGAGCACAGGCTCCAAACGCGCAGGCTCAGTAGTTGTGGCTCATGGGCCTAGTTGCTCTGCAGCATGTGGGATCTTCCCAGACCAGGGTTCGAACCCGTGTCCCCTGCATTAGCAGGCAGATTCTTAACCACTGTGCCACCAGGGACAGTGGGTCCCTGGGTTGTAATTTTAAACAAGGTAGTCAGGGTGGCCTCTGACAGTGGGTCCCTGGATTGTAATTTTAAACAAGATAGTCAGGGTGGCCTCTGAAAAGGTAATATTTGAGCAAAGACTTGGAGGAAGTCAGGGGATTACTATGTGGATATCTATGGGAAGAGTATTATAAGCAGAGGGAACAGCTAGTACAAAGGTCCTAAAACAGAAGCATGCCTGGTGTGTCTGAGAAATAGCAAGGAAGCTACTGTGACTGAAGCAGAGTAAGTGGGGGGGAGAATGATAGGAGATGAGGTCAGAGAGGTAATGGGGACCTGATCCTGTAGGGCTGTGGGGACCACTGTGAGGACTTAGGCTTTGATTTCGGGTGAGATGGGGAACATAGCGGAGCAGTGACATGCAGTGACTTACATTTAAGAAAAATTAGTCTGCTTGCTGTGTTGATGATAAACTGAGGGAAGAATAAAATAAGAAGCAGAGAGATGAGTTAGGAGGCTATGCTGCTATACAGGCAAGAGGCGTTGATGGCTCAGACCAGAGTGGTACCAGTGGTACCACTCTGAGAGAAAAGATATTTTGAAGGTAGAGTCAACAGGCTTTCTTTTTTTTTTAAATTATTTATTTATTTTATTTTATTTTTTATTTTTGGCTGTGTTGGGTCTCCGTTGCTGTGCGTGGGTTTTCTCTAGTTGGGGTGATCCGGAGCTACTCTTCGTTGCGGTGTGCGGGCTTCTCATTGTCATGGCTTCTCTTGTTGCAGAGCACGGGCTCTAGGCGCACAGGCTTCAGTAGTTGTGGCACGTGGGCTCAGTAGTTGTGGCTTGCAGGCTCTAGAGCTCAGGCTCCGTAGTTGTGGCGCATGGGCTTAGTTGCTCCACGGCATGTGGGATCTTCCCGGGCCAGGTCTCGAACCCGTGTCCCTTGCATTGGCAGGTGGATTCTTAACCACTGTGCCACCAGGGAAGCCCTCAACAGGCTTTCTTGATGGATTGGATGTGGGGTATGAGAGAAGAATTAAGGATGAAGGTTCTGACCCAAGCAACTGGAAGGGTTGATTAGCTGAGATGGGGAGGGCTGTGGGTGGAAGAGGTTTGGTGGGCAAAGAGTTCAGTTTTGATTGAATTTGAGATGTCCTTAGACATTCAAGTGGTGCTAAGTGAGTAAAAGTTGTATATACAAGTCTGGATTAAGGAGTGAGGTCTGGACAAGAGGCTTAAATTTGCATCTGGTAGGCATTTGAACTCAGCAGATGAGATCACCAAAGGAGCAACGGTAGATGGAGAAGATATAAAGAGCTGAGCCCAAGTTCCCTCTAATATTAAGAGATGGAATCGAGGGGGCAGAGGCTATAGTTGTGGTGTAATAGGCATAGGGCCAAGGGGTGGGGGGCTAAAACTTTGCAAAATAAGGTGGAGTGTGGAACGTGGAAGCCCGAGTAAGATTGAGCACAGACGTTATGTGGTGAGGGGCACTAATAGGGGTACATGACACGGGATAATTTAGGTTGGATGTGCTTAAACTTAGATTTTGGGAGCAGTTTGGCCTTCATTGCCTTAACTCCTAGCTTTAGGCCAGGGCCAGAATCAGAATAACGAAAGAACCAGCCATATTGTGTAAAAGTATTTGAAGCAATAAAATTTTGCCTTTCACTTACAGAGATGCCAATCAACAAGGGGAATCTTTGGAAGAGTCCAAATACAGTGCCACTAAAGAGAGTTCAAGAGCATCTAAGTCAAAAACAAAGAAGTCCTTGTCAAAAGTGAAGAAGTCTGCATCTTCCTCTTCCTCCTCATCTTCATCTTCCTACTGTTCCTCTTCTTCTGGCTCCAGATATTATGACCGTATTGGTAAGCCGAGGGTTTCTCCCAGTTGAATTCAGACTCCTCTTCTCCATGAGACATCCCATTCTTAATAGGAGCTCTCCCACTATGCACATTTCCCGATTTTCTCCACCAGTCCGATTTTCTGGCCTTGGTTACTTTCTTCAGCTTCTTCATTTCCCCTGTGCTTCTGCCGCACTTTGGAAAAGTATGATTGTGGCTCTCTTTGTTTATTGTAGAAGTGATGTCTTGGTGATACATACTTTTCTCTCTCTCCTTCCTATATCCTCTTTCATCCCTGCTTTCTCCTCGCCTGCCCCCATAGAGTTTATCAGCTTTTATCCAACTTCCAAGAATCTAGATATGTTCTTGAGAAGCATTTCTCCCTCCAGGTCAGTTGGACTGGGAGACTCATGTGCACCAGAATCTGCCTGGGCTAATGGATATGGATCAGGATGAACGTGTTGTTTGGCCTAGGGATTCACTCTTCCGATATTTTGAGTTGCTAGAAAAGCTGCAGTATAACCTAGAGGAGCGTAAGCGGTTGCAAGAGTTTGCAGGTATGGATTTAGGGCAGCCATGGAGACCAGGAGTTAAGTCCATTGGAGTAGCATACATAACTGGGGAGAAGAAGGGTGTTTGCTATTTTGGCACCTCAGCCTCTGAATTTCCACCTCACACCTAAAAAAGGCAAATTCACGGTTTAGTATGTCACATTCTGGGCATATGTCCAGATTTCTTCTAACCTAGTGAGGACCTGGCAACCCTGCTTCTCTGGTAGGGGACACCTAAATCCTGTTAGGTCTGAGAGCTTATTTCAAAAGAGAAGAGTATCCAGTTCCAGCTGCTGGAAATTAGGATAAGGTGGGCTCTCACTCTATTTGGGCAGCCTGCCCCCCCTTTTTTTGTTTTTTGTTTTTTTTTTTGCGGTACATGGGCCTCTCACTGTTGTGGCCTATCCCGTTGCGGAGCACAGGCTCGGGACGCACAGGCTCAGCGGCCATGGCTCATGGGCCCAGCTGCTCCACGGCATGTGGGATCCTCCTGGACCGGGGCACGAACCCGTGTCCCCTGCCTCGGCAGGCGGACTCTCAGCCACTGCCACCAGGGAAGCCCCAGCCTGTCCCCTTTTGTACATGTTTCTTCTCTTTGAAGGTCACCTTTCAGACCTCAACAGTAAGGGCCTCAGGCTCAAGTTCAATAGCTATGGGGATTAGACAGTCAGCAGAAAGCCCACAAGTGCCCACTGTCCTCAAGAGGTTTATGAATTACAGATTCCTCTTCCTTTCAGTCCCTTCTAGAGTCAAGCCTATGCAGAGAAAATATGTGATCAAATGGTAAAGTTTAGAACTTCCCTGGTGGTCCAGTGGTTAAGAAACCGCCTTCCAATGCAGGGGACGCAGGTTTGATCCCCAGTCGGGGAGCTAAGATTCCACATGCCATGGGGCAACTAAGCCCATGCACCGCAACTACTGAGCACGCATGCCACAGCTAGAGAAGCCCGCGCGCCTCAACGAAGATCCTGTGTGCCGCAACTAAGACCCGACACAGCCAAATAAATAAATAAATGTTTAAAAAAAATAGTGAAGTTGGGACTTCATGGTGGTGCAGAGGTTAAGAATCTGCCTGCCAATGCAGGGGACATGGGTTCGAGCCCTCTTCCAAGAAAATCCCACATGCTGCAGAGGAACTAAGCCCGTGTGCCACAACTACTGAGCCTGTGCTTTAGAGCCCACGAGCCACAACTACTGAGACCGTGTGCCACAACTACTGAAGCCTGCCCACCTAGAGCCCGTGCTCTGCAACAAGAGAAACCACCACAATGAGAAGCCCGCGCACCACAACGAAGAGTAGCCCCCGCTCGCCGCAACTAGCGAAAGACTTTGTGCAGCAATGAAGACTCAACACAGCCAAAAATAAAATAAATAAATAAATTTAAAAAAATTCTTTTAAAAAAAATAGTAAAGTTTGATTTAAGCTGAGAACTACCTGCTCAAAATTATTTTCCCTAAATTTCTCATTTGAGATTTCACCACCTAGAGATTAATTTGGATCAATGAATTTTCCCTCTAAAATTACAAAAGTTAGGGGCAATTTTTTTTTAACAATTTAATGTGGATTAGTGTTATCCTCCTAATACCTAGCTGAAGTCAACCCCAAGTGAAAATATCAATGGGGGAAGAGGAATGTGTGTGTGGTGGGCATAGGAGAGCAATAAGAGGAATTTATAACATTGGAACATGGAATTTAGAGCAGGATGTCAGACAGGCTTTGCCTACTTCGAATATTGCATTGTTATCCTGCTCTTTCCAACTGTCCTCAGCCCTGCCTCCCCATTTGTTCTGGGGAGAACAGGGTGAAAGGGCGGCGAAGGTAGCAAGATGGCTTCCTTAATCCTGATTAATTCATCTGTGGCAAAGAGGACAGACTCATATGGCTTAATTTAGGGTAAAGATTAGTAAAACTTTTTTTTTTTTTTTTGCCTCTCCCGTTGCGGAGCACAGGCTCCGGACGCGCAGGCTCAGCGGCCATGGCTCACGGGCCCAGCCGCTCCGCAGCACGTGGGATCTTCCCAGACCGGGGCACGAACCCGTGTCCCTTGCATCGGCAGGCAGACTCTCAACTACTGCACCACCAGGGAAGCCCCAAGATTAGTAAAACTTTGAATGGAAACCTAGAACCCAGAAAAACAGGGTCTTCACCAAACATTTGTATGTTCTGAACATTCTTACCTCTCCAGCTTCACAGTCTGTTTCTTTACAGTGCAGGCACTGATGAATTTTGAAGACAAGTAAAGCTGACAGCGGATGGCTTCGCTATCTTTGGCAAAAATTAATGAAGGGAAGTGTTGGAAATGGAGAATTCAAAGTATAAATGTCTAATAAATCCTGCTGATAATTGTACAGTGGTCTGTCTCTGAGACATAGGGGATACTGAAAGATATCAGATCAGGCGAAAGTTAGTTCAGATGCCAGTGAGGCCCATGGTCCTTGGCTTTCTACCCTTTCCACAGCTCCTGAATCTCACTCTTTCTTTGGCTTTGTCACTATAGCCCCCACCTTTTCTATAGCATCTACTTCCTGCTAGAGTCCTAATTTCACCTTCTCCCTCACTGGTGGGTACAGGACCCTGGGGGTTGGGGGTAAGGAGACCCCAGGAACTGTGAGTGTAACTATTTGAGAACTGTTGTTTCCCTTGCTACTCTAAGAACATTGCTTCTCCTGGGCACCGTTAACTTCAATCAAACATCATTTTCATCTGTTCCTGAGCCAAAAGAGCATCCCTTTATTCCATTTCCTTGCCTTTTCTGAGGGCATTGATTCTGTTCTGTAGGGGGTGGGGCAAATCAGTATGTCCCACAGATTTTTTAGAGTCAGTCTATCTCCTGTCAGAGTAGGAACACCTTTTATATAGAACATCACCGAAAGGGGATTATCCAATGTTTTAATGTTTCTAGTTACTGTTGACTTATTATCTAGAGGGCATCATGTTCCATTGTTGGATGACTCAAGTCTTTAGACATGTTTATTATTAAAAATTCTATCATTTATTGAGTGCTTAACATATATGAACATACACATGTATGAAGAATACATGAAACACTGAATGGTGTTCTTTAAAATGGTAAATTTTATGTGAATTAGATCTCAATTTTTAAAATAAAGTAAGAAAAGATTATTTGAAACCAATAACCAACATTATGTTTCAAGGAAAAGCATTTTAGTCATTCCCCATAAAATGTGGGACAAAACAAAAATATTTTAAAAATAAATGTCAATATATAATGTTGTATTAAAATCTTATAATAAGAAATAAATACTTGGAAAGAAGAACTACAAATACTATTTTTAGACACAATTGTATACCTAGAAACCCCAAAGGAATCAAATAGAATTAGAGATAACAAAGAATTTCCATTAAGTACAAATAGAAGAATTGAGGACTGGAGAGAGAAACCTGGGAAGCAGGACCACTTAAGGGATAGGAGGAGGAGGAGCCAGAAAAAAGCCTGAGAGGGAAGAACTGAAGAGACAGGAGGATAATCATTCTAGAGTAATGTCCCTAGAATTTCAAGAAAGGAATGGTCCAGCAAGATCTGGATTGGAGCATCCATTGAACCCAGCAATCAGAATACAATAAATATAATAAAACAGAATAAGGAAGTATTTAATAAATCTTACATGTGCTATCCACAAAGTGAATGCTCATCGAGCAATATCATTGAGTGGCTTTGCTCAAAGTGTGGTCTGAGGACCAGCAGAATTGGCTTCACCTGACTTGTTAGAAGTGCAGAATCTCAGGTCCCATCCTCAGGGCCTGTTGAATCAGGTGTTACATATGCACATTAAAGTTTCAAAAAGCACTGCTTTATAGCTATGTGATGACTGATCCCTTCCTGCTTTCTGTAGTTAACCTTCTCAAATGAATGCCCTGTGCATGCTGCCTCATTCTTTAACTCCTTCCTTAACGAAAATGATCTGGTTTCAATTCTATTGGAATGGAATTTATTCAACAAATTTGCATTTTTCCTATGTTCCTATGTTCCAGACTCTGTTATAGGTGTTTGGATATGTCAATGAATGAACAAGACAGAGATCCCTGCCAGTTCTAACTAGCTCCCCATAAGATCCCCAAGTAATAAATAACTTCCATGAAGACAGTGATTTTACCTCCCTCTGTTTTTTTCCCCAAATTATCTTTCCAGCAGCCCAGAGCCGTGTGATAACATCTGCTTAAAAACAAAACCAAACTTTTTTCTGACTAAATAAAAACATTTTAAGGTCTGAGGATCAAGCCTCACTGGCAATGAATCCATTACTCCTCCAGCTTCCTTTTTTATCCTTGCCCTAACCTAATAACCCTGCTATAACTTTTACCAGTCTTCTCAAGTCAAGGAAGAGATTCAGGCTCTATGCCAGGTAAGTATGAAGCTTCCTCAGGAGCATTTTGGAAGTGAAGTTAGGATTTAGATATTGTGATACAATTGAATTTTTTCACATATGGTTTGTATTAAGCTTTTATTTTGGAACATGGTTTCCCCCTTTGATCTTCAGTTATCGCTCACACTGTCAAATATCAATGGATGGATACATAACTTTTTTTTATGTATGGTGTTTTATGTAAGGTGTTTCTGTTTAAGGACACCTTATTTAATATATATTGTTGATTCATTAGCATTGACCTCTGTCAACAACACTATAACTCATGCTTGAATAAAGTTTATCAAACACACGTCTTCTCTGTAAGGTGCATCACAGCCTTCCTGTGCTTAGGAACACTAGAAAGCACTTCAGCACTAAGCTGGGGGACCATTTTAAACGGTGAAATCACCAACAAAAAGCACTAAAATGCTAAAATTGTGGCACTAAATAGATCATGAAAAGGACACTGATTTACAGTATGAGAAGAAGGTGGAGTATTGCCTTGTTTCCCATCCAAGCACTAACCAGGCCCGACCATGCTTAGCTTCCGAGATGAGATCGGGCACATTCAGGGTGGTATGGCTGTAGAGGAGTATTGCCTTGTTTGAACTCAGCTGGGAATGTACACATCAGTCGACTCAAATTTTTTACCACTCTGCAGATGTCTGTGAAGGATTGTGAAAATGCCATAGGTATTGATTTTGGGGTCACAAATAAATTTTAGTGAGCGGAGGAATCTACAACAGAACTCAAAAATGAGAATTTACTCTAAATGCTGTGTGATAATCTGGAGCTTTAGGCTAGTTGGCCTTATGACGCTGCCATCTCAGTGTGTGGTTTCTAGGTTACCTCAACAGGGAAGAGATTGCTGGAGCAATCATTCACTAGCTCTTAAATTCTTTCGTCATTCACTATCCATTAGCCAGAACTAATCACCTGACCCCACCTAACTGCAAGAGATCTGGGGACTGCTTGGATCCTTAGTGAGCAATATATATCTATATTTAAGTTACAAAAGGCAAACCAAAAAGGGAGAAAAACAATTGCACTTTACAAAGGGAGGCCTCTGTTCTAGTCAGACAGAAAGTGCCCTGTGGTTGATTTGGGAGGTTGAGGATGCTTCAGATTTCTCAACTCCTTTGGCTCCTTGCAAGTATCTCCATTCCAATTGCCAGATCACAGAGCATTCCAATCACCCCACCAATCTAATCCATTTCACTTTAGCAACACACATGATTAATATCGTGCTCTGGACCCCCGTAATTTCAGTTTGTTGGCTCTGGTTTTCTCTCTTTCCATTTGCTCATCTGAGGATTGGAACTTGTCTTGCTTTTGTTGAACCTTACCACAGTATAAGCAGTAACTTGCTTGTATTGAATAAGGCTGATATCTTTGCTATAAATCCTAAGCACTTCATCCTCAGTTGGCAGATAGCCTGAATCCTTGTCAGCCACAGGATTGCTTAACCTGATTGCTCCATCATCATGTGGAGTGCCAAGAATTTCCCCTTCTGGGTTGAGGGAGTCCTCATTGTTCCCCTCTCTGCTTGATTCAGCTAGCTCCATACTTGTTCTAAAGGTCTTTCACTCAAGACACTACTTCTTGGTGACAATTTCTGTATTAATTAGGACTCCTTAGTTTCAAATAAAAGAATTCATATTGAGCTAGTCTAATAATAATAGTAGTCACATTTAGTGAATGTTTATTCTGTACCAGTGTCTGGCACATAATGGGTGCTTACTCTTTTTGAATGAATGCCAGGCACTGTGCTAAATACTTTAAATGCCTTATCAAATTTAATACTCATGACAACTCTATACTAGTATTTCTCCTTTTTACAGAAAAGAACACTGTGCCACAGGTTTAGAAACTGCCCAGGACATACTGCTAGTATATGCTGGAGCCAGGACTTGAGCCCAGCCATCTCATTTTTTGCTACCCTATTAGCAAAAAGAATTTATTATAAGAGGGTTGTTATAGAATCAAGGGTGGAAATTCAAGTGGATTGCAGAATGGGCTGGAGCCAGGAGCTAGAAAGCTGTTGGGAACCCAGGCCGTATTCTTCCTCTGATTCTCCTCTCTGCTTTTCAGACTAGATGTACCTTTGATAAGCAAAGAGAAAATATTGGCAAAGTGATACAATAGATCATTTCACTGGTTCTAACTTTTTGACTCACCTTGGAAAATCCCAGCACTGCCCTCACCTCCTTTGATTGCGTGGGCCAAGGTATTCTATTTCTTTGGGCCTCCATTTCCTCATCTATAAAATGAGAAGTTTTTAAAAGAGGATTCTTCAAGTCCTTTCCAGCTCTAAAATTCTATGATCATGGGCTTCCCTGGTGGCGCAGTGGTTGAGAGTCCACCTGCCGATGCAGGGGACACAGGTTCGTGACCCGGTCCGGGAAGATCCCACATGCCGCAGAGCGGCTGGGCCTGTGAGCCATGGCCGCTGAGCCTGCGCGTCCGAAGCCTGTGCTCCGCAACGGGAGAGGCCACAACAGTGAGAGGCCCGCGTACCGAAAAAAAAAAAAAATTCTATGATCGTAAATGGACCTTCCAGGACAGAGGCACATTAATAATGGATTTAAACGTATGGGTTTGGGCTTTAGAGAAGGGTTCTAAGGAGAGAAGGACAGAATATGGTTTTAGTGGAGCCTGTGGTGAATTACTGTTTAGAACTGGTGTCAGGTAAAGGCCTTGGGGATATATAAACGGAGGGCAGAAAAGACTTCTCACCCTGACCAGATCAGAGAGATGGATCTCTCTGATCTATGAGCAGTTTCTGTGTGTGTGTGTGTGTGTGTGTGTGTGTGTGTGTGTGTATGCATGTGGGGAATAGCCTCCTTGCATAGTCACTTAATCTGGTTTATTTCTTTTCTCACCTCAGAATTTTCTAAGGGCTTTCTCCTGGGCCACAGGAAGAGAGCCAGAGGGCAAACCCAAACACTTGAATGGCCTAATGAACAAGTCACTCCTCTCTGTGTATATTTTCTTATCCATAAGATGAGAGGTTTGGTCTGTGTGATCTCTGAAATCCTGCCCAACTCTTAACATTTTGTGGCTCTGGGTACTGAATCAAAAGCCCCTCTCTTCCTGAATGCTCCATCCTTAGACCAG
This sequence comes from Stenella coeruleoalba, assembly GCF_951394435.1. Classification (NCBI taxonomy): domain Eukaryota; kingdom Metazoa; phylum Chordata; class Mammalia; order Artiodactyla; family Delphinidae; genus Stenella; species Stenella coeruleoalba. Next base: position 86,266,690 of record NC_137147.1, on the reverse strand, counting down.
ACCTTTGTCTTCATTCCTCTTCTCTGTTTACACCTGGCTGCCCAGATCCGTTCTCCTGGCCCCCTTTCTTCTTCAATTCCCTCAAATTCTACTTGCTTTTTAGCTCCTTTGGGCCCTCTTTTGTTCTTATATTTCTATTGTTGTTTATTTAATATTATTTATATATATTTCTTATATTTCTGCAGACCCTCCCAGATTACACTCCTGATCTCCAGAACTGCTCCATCTCTATGTCTGCCTACTCCTATCTGCATCCTGGCTCCTCACTGAAGTTATATCCTTGGGTTCCTCTGAGGGCCCCCTGGGATCCCCTATCATTGGTCCCTCTGACAGGCACACCCTTCTCCAAAGCCAAAGGATCAGGTATTCAGTGGCTCAGGTGACAAACCTGCTGTCAGGTTACGGATATTGTTTCCTGAAAGACCACACTACAGTGTCAGTGGAGACTCAGGCTGCCTGCAGTGCCCTGCCCTCACCTGGCTATCCCACACAAGGTGAGAATAACCAGAACTCACCTCTAGTACCAGCGCTTACCTGGAAACATGGCTCTGAGCCTCTGGGCCCTGGTGCTGCTGCTATCCTGTGGAGGTGAGAGGAACAGTGAGCTGGGCTGGGGATGAAGGGGATGGTTGCTGGAAAGAGACTTAAGAATGCAGAGATTAACTGGTTCGAGAAAAAATAAAGGGGCAAGGAAGAGGGGCGGAGACTGGAGCTAAGGGAGAAAATGAGGGTTAAGAAATCAGGCCAAGACTTACTGTAGGGTGTTGAAAGGGACTCAGCTCACCATCTTTTTCACCTCATCTTTAGGCAGGGACTGGGCTCCAGGGCAGGGCTGAATTTGGGTTCCAGGCTTTTCCCTTTCAGTGATCTCTGGTTTCTCTTCTTACAGTGACTCTGGCCCCTACTGGGCCTCAGTCCCTGGACCCTGGTCTCTCCCTCCTGAAGTCTTGGCTCTCCGTTCTGGACCAGGCTCCCCAGGGGTCCCTCAGCCGCTCACGGTTCTCTGCATTCCTGGCCAACATTTCTTCTTCCTTTGAGCCTGGGAGGATGGGGGAGGGACCGGTGGGAGAGCCCCCACCTCTCCAGCCCCCTGCCCTCCGGCTCCATGATTTCTTAGTGACGCTGAGAGGCAGCCCAGACTGGGAGCCAATGCTGGGGCTGCTGGGGGATGTGCTGGCACTGCTGGGACATGAGCAGACCCCCCGGGACTTCCTGGGGCACCAGGCAGGTGTGCTGAGTGGACTTGCAGAGGTGCTGCTGGGAGCCTTAGTTCCCGGGGGACCCCCTAGCCCTACCCGGCCCCCATGCACCCGTGATGGGCCCTCTGACTGCGTTCTGGCAGCTGACTGGTTGCCTTCTCTGCTGCTGTTGTTAGAGGGCACACGCTGGCAGGCCCTGGTGCAGGTGCAGCCCAGCGTGGACCTCGCCAATGCCACAGGCCTCGATGGGAGGGAGCCAGCCCCCCACCTTTTGCAGGGTCTGTTGGCTTTGCTCACCCCAGTGGGGGAGCTGGGCTCTGAGGAGGCTCTTTGGGGAGGTCTGCTGCGCACAGTGGGGGCCCCCCTCTATGCTACCTTCCAGGAGGGGCTGCTCCGAGTCACTGACTCCCTGCAGGATGAGGTCTTTTCCATTCTGGGGCAACCAGAGCCTGATGTCAATGGGCAGTGCCAGGGAGGTGAGTGCTGCTGGGTCTGGGGCTGGGCTGTGGCAGGGCAAGGAAGGGTGAGACTGGGGTAGTTCTCTTCCTTACTCTTTCCCTCCTAGGCAATCTTCAGCAGCTGCTCTTGTGGTAAGTAACAGGAGAGGAATTCTGAGGGATTGGGTGTGGGACGTCATCAGCCTCCAGAGCGGAAGAGGAAACTGATGGGAGGGGTGTAGTTTACAGGTTTTTGAGTGTGACTGTCGAGGTTGGTGTCCCAGCTCTACCTCTTCCTAGCCATGTGACCTTGGGCAGGTTATAGCTTCATTCTATGCCTCAGTTTCCCCACTTGGGAAATATGGATAATATTAACTACCTCAGAGTTTTTGCAAGGGATTAAATGAGTTGATACTGTATGTGTAAACCACTTAGAACTGTGCCTTGCACATGGTGCTTGATAAATGTTAACTAATAAAGATGGGGTATGGAAAGAAAGGACGGGATTGCTTCCTCCACCCCTTACTGTTTCAGTACAACAGTGCCAGAGCACAGACGGACATATTCAGTTGCTGGGCAGATTTCCTGATCTGAGGCCAACCAAGGGTTGTGTTTAAGCTGCCTAAAAGCGTATGCAGAAAGGAGAAAGAAGGGGGCCGGGTGGACAGAAGGGACTCCAACTGCTCCTAGGTGATTTTTGTGCCTTGGCGGGACAGATCTCTCTCCCCTTTCCCCCCATTCCAACATTTAAACCGGTAACACCAGTACTCCCAGCAACCTCACTTTTGGAAAAGCCTGTGCTTGCCACCCTCCCTGCAGGGCTCTGGGCCGGGGCCAGAAGTCTCAACCTGAGGACATGTAAACTGATCAGATGCTCACCTGCTCCTCCCTCTGCATCCAGGGGCATCCGGCACAATCTCTCCTGGGATGTGCGGGCATTGGGCTTTCTGTCTGGATCGCCACCTCCACCCCCCGCGCTCCTCCAATGCCTGAGCACAGCTGTGCCTCTGCCCAGGACTTCCCAGCCCTCAGCCCACATCAGCCCTCGCCAGCGGCGGGCCATCTCTCTGGAGGCCCTCTGCGAGAACTCCGCAGGCCCAGCACCGCACTACAGCATTTCCAACTTCACCCTCTACGTGATCTGCCAGCACATTAAGCCTGTCTCCCCGCAGCCCCCTCCCAGCACTGCTGCCATCTGTCAGACAGCTGTGTGGTATGCAGTCTCATGGGCACCAGGTGCCCAAGGCTGGCTCCAGGCCTGCCACGACCAGTTTCCCGAAGAGTTCCTGGAGGCAATCTGTAGCGACCTCCCCTTTTCCACCCTGTCGTTTCCCAACCGCCGCTTGGTAAAGCGGCTCTGTGCGGGCCTGCTCCCACCCCCTACCAGCTGCCCTGAAGGCCTGCCCCCTGTCCCCGTCACCCCAGAGATCTTCTGGGGCTGCTTCTTGGAGAACGAGACTCTGTGGGCTGAGCGGCTGTGTAGGGAGGCCAGCCTGCAGGCTGTGCCCCCCAGCAACCAGGCTTGGGTTCAGCATGTGTGCCAGGGCCCCACCCCGGATGTCACAGCCTCCCCACCCTGCCACATTGGACCGTGTGGGGAACGCTGCCCAGATGGGGGCAGCTTCCTGATGATGGTCTGTGCCAATGACACCATGTACGAGGCCCTGGTGCCCTCCTGGCCTTGGCTAGCAGGCCAGTGCAGGATAAGCCGTGGGGGCAATGATACTTGCTTCTTGGAGGGGTTACTGGGCCCTCTTCTGCCCTCTCAGCCCCCACTGGGACCGTCCCCACTTTGCCTGGCCCCAGGCCCCTTCCTGCTTGGCATGCTGTCCCAGCTGCCACGCTGTCAGTCCTCCGTGCCGGCCCCTGCGCACCCCACACGCCTACACTATCTCCTGCGCCTGCTGACCTTCCTCCTGGGTCCAGGGGCCGGAGGGAAGGAGGCCCAGGGGATGCTGGGTCAGGCCCTGATGCTCTCCAGTCTCCCAGACAACTGCTCCTTCTGGGATGCCTTCCGCCCCGAGGGCCGGCGCAGTGTGCTGCGGACAGTCGGGGAGTACCTGGAACAGGAGGAGCAGCCGGACCCCCTGGACTTTGACCCCACTGACAGCTCCAGCTCTGGTGTAAGCAAGATGGAGCTGCTGGCCTGCTTCAGCGTGAGTGATCTGCCAAGGTGAAAGCTCCTGGAACAGAGGGAAGGGCCTCCATGGGAATTCTCTACTATATTACTGAGAGGCAGTAGTGTAGTGCAGCGGTTAAGCCCACAGCTCTGGAGTCATACAGGCTTGGGTTTACATCTTAGTTCTGTGATCAACCCTGGACAAGTTTTTAACCTCTCTGAGCAATATTTTTGTCATCTGCAAACGAATGGGGAGAATAATGGTGCCACTCTTTTTAGGGTGGCTGTAAGGATTACATCAGATAACACATGCTGTGGCCTTAGCACTAGTATATGATATAAAAACAATATATAATAAATGTTATCTCATTATTCTTCCTGACTTTTTGATTTTCCCCCTTTCTGCTCCGGAAAGGAAAGGGATCAAGTTAGAGGGCTCTAATTCTGTCCCTAGAGAGTGAGAATTGGAAACTGGCAAAATATAGGAAGATAAGGCAGAAATGAGAAAAATTCAGGGTGATTGCAAATCGGAAGAGTTGGGTTTCAGGTTCAACTATGCCACAAGTGAGGTTTTAGGCGAGTAATTTAATTTGGTTTTCCTGGGCTTCAGTTTCTTCTCTGTAGAGTGAAGGGGCTGGAATATGTGAATACCTTAGTTCATTCATTGAGTTCCGCTTACTTGTAAGGCACTTTGCTAGGCTCTGTAGGGAATATAAAGATTCCTTACTCCATGTTAGGGCCCACTTGCTCGAGTCCTGGGACCAGTGAAATGTAATAATTTGGTTCATATCTACAAGTATTTACTGAGCCAACTATGGCCCTGGCATGGGAAAGGCTATAGCAGACGTGGTCCCTGACCTAAAGGAGTGTAACATCTGAGCAGACACACATACTAGCTTCGGATGAAGGACAAGCATTCTAGCAAGTGGAGTTGGAATGCCTGGGGAAGCCGCAGGAGGGACAGAGGAGACAGCTCTCTTGGCATCTTGTCTGTCTCCCCTCCAGCCTGTGCTGTGGGATCTGCTCCAGAGGGAGAAGAGTGTTTGGGCCCTGCAGATTCTAGTGCAGGTAACAGATGCGGGGGGGTGGGGGGCAGTATGCGGGTGGACTGGGTGATAGCTGTGGCCTGAGGTCCCTGCCCAGTGAGGCCATAACCACCATGACCTCCTACTCCCAGGCCTACCTGCACATGCCGCCAGAAAATCTCCAGCAGCTGGTGCTTTCAGCGGAGAGCGAGGCTGCTCAGGGCTTCCTGACGCTCATGCACCGTTCCTGGGCCCAGATGCAGGTGGGCACGGAGGGAGAAGGGAACGAGGGTGGCGGGGGAAATCTAGGAATCAAGAGCACCTGGAACTAGGTAGGCAATGGGCTCGCTCTAGCAGAAGGAGGAACTCAGCAGGGGAGATGGCCAGAAGAGTGGGCATCCCCAAAGCCGGCATTCATTCCTGTGCCCCCACAGGTGCCACCATCTGAGGAGCAGGCCCTGGGTCGTTTGACAGCCTTGCTGCTCCAGCGGTACCCGCGCCTCACCTCCCAGCTCTTCATCGATCTCTCACCACTCATCCCCTTCTTGGCTGTCTCCGACCTGATGCGCTTCCCACCATCCCTGTTGGCCAATGACAGTGTGTAAGGACCTTGTACCACTCCTCCTGACCCTGTCAGGGTCAGGCCAATCCCCCCCACCTAGAGCAGCCCCTTCGATTAAAACTGGGGAGTCTCCTTCCTGTCCATGACAGCAGGTCTGCACAGAGCCAGGGAACAGGGCCAAGGGCTAAGACCCATTACTCTCCCCAGCCTGGCTGCCATCCGGAATTACAGCCCTGAAATGAGGCCTGAACAGAAGGAGGCTCTGGCACGGCGACTGCTGGCCCCTGAGCTGTTTGGGGAAGTGCCCGCCTGGCCCCAGGAGCTGCTATGGGCAGCGCTGCCCCTGCTCCCCCATCTGCCTCTGGAGAACTTTCTGCAACTCAGCCCTCATCAGGTATGTGGACGATCCTTTATTTGACTAGGCTGTTTTCTGATAGGTGGGATGGGAGTCAGTGGCATGTCTCCTAGTCCCACAGTGACCCCAACACAAGCTGACCTTCCCCATCTCAGATCCAGGCCCTGGAGGATAGCTGGCCAGCGGCAGGTCTTGGGCCAGGACACGCCCGACATGTGCTGCGCAGCCTGGTGAACCAGAGTGTCCAGGATGGAGAGGAGCAGGTGCGCAGGTGAGTGGTTGTGGGACCGGTGATCACGGCCAGAGCCGGGGAGAGGCAGGTACAGCTGCCATGATGGGTTGGGGTCCTAGAAAGGAAGGGGCAAGAGAGTAGGCAGTGGCCCCTGGAGGTGTAGGGCTCCAGGAGAGAGGCCTGTCTCTGGAATCCATATTTCCTAGTTTAGCGGTTGGAGTGCTTGCTCCATGTACCCACATGGTCCCTGCCTTAGTACCAGCCTTAGTACCAGCCTCAGTGAAGGCCAGCTTCGTGCCCTCTTCAGGCTGGGGCCCCTCGCCTGTTTCCTGAGCCCTGAGGAGCTGCAGAGCCTGGTACCCTTGAACGATCCAATGGGGCCGGTAGAACAGGGGCTGCTGGAATGTGCGGCCAACGGGACCCTCAGCCCACAAGGACGGGTGAGCCCCTCGGCACAGGCCTACAAGACTCCAGGCTTCCCGTGGGGGGTGGTCTGTGTGGAGGATGTGCCCAGTCATCTCAACCAAGCTTGAGCACAGTTGGTGCCAGCCCTTGTCCCACCTTGGCTACCTTCATTCCTTACTTCCTTACTCCATGGCCATTCTTATCTGTTACCACCCCTTCGGGACCCTGCTCCATCTGGTCTATGACATCTCGAACATATCCTTTGATGTCTTGAACCCAATCTGCTCCTCTCCCATCCCTGGTTCCAAGCCATTATCCAGGCCCTGGGAAATCCAGATGTGGGATTAGAGAGGAGGCTTAAGGTTCACCTGTCTTTTCTCTCCAGTCCCAGACCTTCTTTGGTTACAGGTAGCATATGAACTTCTGGGGGTGTTGCGCTCATCTGGAGGAACTGTGCTGAGCCCCCAGGAGCTTCGAGTTTGGACCCCTCTCTTCCCTCAGCTGGGCCTCCGCTTCCTGCAGGAGCTGTCAGAGCCCCAGCTTAGAGCCATGCTTCCTGAGCTGCAAGGAACCAGTGTCACACCTGCCCAGGTGGGCCTATCTCACTCCCTGGCTTCCATCTGCCACCCACGGAACCTCAGTCAAGAGAATTACATTCAAGGATACCATTAGGCCCCCTGAAGCCTCCTTTTCCTCTGTCCCAAGGAGGACTCCCTCAACCCCCTTCCTCAGATGAAGAAGAGCCCAGAGCCAGGCTGGTCACTGGTGTGGTAGAGAGGGAGCTGGAAGTTTTGGAGGGCGGGCCCTAGGGATCTGCTTGGGACCTGGCTGCCAGGACCTGAGAGCTGTTGTTTCCTGTCCCATCCTCCCTTAGGCTGCCCTACTGCTTGGACGGCTCCTCCCTAGGCGTGACGTGAGTAGCAGCAACTTCTCAACATCCCCCAGAGCTCTCTGTCCACCCCACTTTCCCTGGCTCCCTCTCAGCTCCCCTCATACCTGCCGCCTTTCTGTACTGTGATTGTCCTCTTCCCTACCACCTGGCCCAGCTTCTTCAGGCCTCTTGTCTCTCTTGCTCCCCAGCTGTCCCTGGAGGAACTCTGCTCCTTGCACCCTCTGCTTCCAGGCCTCAGCTCCCAGACATTCCAGGCCATCCCTAGGCGAGTTCTGGTTGGGGCCTGTTCCTGCCTGGCCCCTGAACTGTCACGCCTCTCAGCCTGCCAGACCGCAGCACTGCTGCAGACCTTTCGGGTATGAGAGCAGCAGGGAGGATGGTCAATCAGGGATGAGGGCTCTGGTTGGGAGGAGGGCATCTTCCCTGTGCCCAGGGAAGGCCCCTCAAACCTCATCACTTTTACACACACACACACACACACACACACACACACACATACACGCATCTAATTCTCATGCAGGTGAAAGATGGAGTAAAAAACATGGGTGCAACAGGTGCCAGTGCAGCTGTGTGTATCCCTGGTCAGGTACGTGTGGTTTCTCCCGACTGAGCTCCTCTCCACATCCCAGGGATGTTTCATATGGCTGGTGCTGCCCCACATTCTCTCCCTGCAGTGGCCCCGAGAGCCCAAGCTAGCTCTGTGCCCACCAAGACATTCGTAGCTCTCCCCAGAGCCAGTTGCAGGACAGCATGACATCCTAGAATGTCAAAGCCACAAGGGTCTGAGAAATCTTCCAGGCCAGTCATCCTGTTTTCAGATAAAGGGACCAAGGCTCTGAGAAACTGAGGGAGTTTAGTCCATCAGGTGCCTAATCAGCAGTGACACTTGACCACCACGGCCTTTTATGTGAGGGCTCTTGGGTGTGCCCTGTTAGAGTGGCACATGCCATTCCACCCTTCTCCTAGTTTTGGTCCCTTCCTGCCCCCATGGTTCCCCTTCTTGTTTGAGGCCTGAGTCCAGACCCTTTCACCTATCACTACACTGCTACACCCACCCCACCGGCAGCCTATCCCCACCACCTGGCCAGACTGCCTGCTGCCTCTGCTCCCACTAAAGCTGCTACAGCTGGACTCTGCTGCTCTTCTGGCTAACCGAAGGCGTTACCGGGAGCTGCCCTGGTCTGAGCAGCAGGTAATTCTTCCCACTACCCCAGAACTCCCTTCTCTCACTACTTTCCACCTCCCTCACCTATCCCTCAGGCATACGGCACATTATCCCTAGCATCCCTTATGATGTGACCTACTTTGCTCTGTCTTTTTCCCTCCTCCCTATTGCCTCATTTCTGTCTCTCTCTCTCTCTCTGTCTCAGCAGTGGGCATTTGGGAGAGTAGGAGGCTGGTGGGACCCACAGGGTGGAGAGGCAACAGTGGGTCCAAGGCATCATAGGTCCTTGGGCAATATCTCTGCTGGGAAGTGGCTCCTCTTTCTTTCTCCTGTAGGCACAGTTTCTCTGGAAGAAGATGCAGGTGCCCACCAACCTGACCCTCAGGGATCTGCAGTGAGTAACTTGTGTTGAGCTGTGAGTTTAATTCAACTAACATTTTTTGAGTGCTTACCATGTGCCAGGCACCATGTGATATGTGGGGGAGTGGGGGTGTGAGGATCAGTGATGCATAGCCTCAGCCTGGGGGTCTTCTTCTGGCTCCTCCTCCCCTGACCCTCCTGCCCTTCCATAGCACAGTATCTATCCTGATTGGGTTCAGGTCCTAGCCCCATCACCTGTTTGTGATCTTGGGCAAGTCATTTAACCTTTCTAAGCTTCAATTTTTCCTTCTGTAGAATAAGAATTAAAATGGTACCTTCCTACTACCACAGCATTGTAAATCAACTATACTCCAATAAAAATTTTTAAAATGAATAAGTAAAATGGTACCTTCCTATAGGTTGTGAAGATTAAATGAGATAAGGCATAAAAGGTACTTAATACAGTGTCGGGCCCAGTGTAAGCTTCTGGTAGACATTTGCTAATTAATCCTTCAGAGCCGCTGACCAAGCAGGAATAAACAGGAGTTAAGTATCACCTTACTTCCACCCACAGTAAAAGAACCATGGGCTTCTGAAGACGTGGCTCTAGTCTCACTTTACCACATTTCTAGTAGAATGTCACCTGACCTCTGTAAATCTTTATTTTCTTCTCTGATAAACAGTGATGATGTTGTGGGAAGCCAGTGAGAATATCTATGGAAAGATATTTCTCAAACTGTAAATTACCGTAAATGAACATCTGTACTTGTGTTGAGAATGTTGATATCAAGGAGCAGACAGGCTGTGGCACGTGTTGAATGAGCATCTACCCACTCACACATCTACAGGGTTCTGGGTACTCTGGCAGGGGGCATGTCCTGTGAGTTTCTGCAGCAGATCAACTCGATGGCAGACTTCCTTGAAGTGGTACACATGATCTATCAACTGCCCACTGGGGTTCGAGGGAGCCTGGTGAGAGGGGTGCTTGCGCATTAGTGGGAGCAGGGAGGCGGGGACGCTGGGTATAGAACCCAGCCTCTATGCTCAGCTCTGTCCTAAACGTGCTTCCCTACCCTGTCCTACAGAGGACCTGTATCTGGGCAGAGCTACAGAGGAGGATGACAATGCCAGAGCCAGAGCTGGCAACCCTGGGGCCAGGACTGAGTGGGCTGGACACCAAGCTACTCCTGGACTTACCGTAAGGCTACAATTGGAGATACTGGATTCTCAGAAGGCTCAACCTAGGGTAGAAGATCTGCCCTTAGGAAATACCTTAGAGGTGGTGTTTTTCGTCTGGTGGTTCCCTGACATAAGTTACGGCCTAAATCAGAGGATTCTTTTCAAAGTTGTGCTAGGGGAACTTTCCTGGTGGTCCAGTGGGTAAGACTGCATGATCCCAATGCAGGGGTCCCAGGTTCGATCCCTGGTAGGGGAACTAGATCCCGCATGCATGCCACAAATAAGAGTTCGCATGCTGCAACTAAGAAGTCCGCATACCGCAACGGAGTCCGCATGCAGCAACAAAGATACCGCATGACACAACTAAAGATCCCACATGCCACAACGAAGATCCCGCGTGCTGCAACTAAGACCTGGTGCAGCCTAAATAAGTAAATATTTTTTTAAAAACGAAAAACAAAGTTGCTCTAGGTATTGACTGGCTCCCCAAACAAGGCCCCAGTATGGGACACCTGAGCGTGGCAACATTGTGATGTGAGCTGCCAAGCAATATATATATATATATATATATATATATATATATATATATATATATATATATATATATTTAATATTTATTTATTCGGCTGCATTGGGTCCTAGTTGCAACACATGGGATCTTCATTTGCTGCGTGCGGGAATCTTTAGTTGCAGCATGCAGGATCTTTAGTTGTGGCATGCGAACTCTTAGTTGCAGCATGTGGGATCTAGTTCCCTGACCGGGGATTGAACCTGGGCCCCCTGTATTGGGTGCATGGAGTCTTAGCCACTGGACCACCAGGGAAGTCCCCAAGCAATCTTATTATAACCTAGGCCACATTAATAGAGGTAGAATATTTAAAATGAGGGAGGTAGAAGTTCCCTGGTGGCCTAGTGGTTAGGATTCCGGGCTTCCACTGCCATGGCCCAGGTTCAATCCCTGGTCATGGAACTGAGATCCCACAAGCCACATGGCATGGCCAAAAATAAAAATAAAAATAAAAAATGAGGAAGGTAATGATTCAATTCTGCCCCACAGGACTGTAGTCTGCTTAGGGAACTGTGTTCTCAGAGGAGTAGGTAAAGATAAAATGTATGAAGCATGTGATAAATACCTTCAAATACCCCAGGGGCTATCAAATAGAAAATAGATTGGCATGTTTCTGAATGGCCCCACTGGGCATGACTAGTACCAGCGAATGTAAATCAGATTTTTACACAATATGAGGAAAATTGTGGTAGTGAGTTCCTGGCCACTGGAGCTATTCAAGCCTAGTCTGGATGGCCCCATAGCAGGAATGTTGTAGAGCAAATTCAAGTATGCATGAGGAGAGAGAAGACTAGATGAACCTAAGGCGGCTCCTAAACTAGATACTCTAGGAGTTTATGAGTATCTCACTCACAGGCTTCTTTTCCCATTTTGCCCCCATGCTCACCCCATTGCCAACTGAACTGTAAGTCAGAGTAGGAAAAAGCTGGTGTTGGTCTTTCTGGGAGGTGACTCCATCCTTACATTTTTATAGACCTTCCCACAGATTTTGGCTTTTGTACTACTTGTTCCAGTTCCAGACTTGGCAACCCTAGACAGAGTACATGGTGTCACTTCTGATTTTTTGGCAAAATGGCTTTTTAAAAAATGCCTTTCGAACCTATTTAAATATATTGGTTCTTGGAGATAATTTAGAATCCCAAAGACCTGGATGAGGTGAAAGATCCTGGACCATGAGTTGGAAGACCCGCGTTCCTCATTTGTGAAAGAGAGATGAGAAAATACCTCTCTTACCCCCAGGTTTTGCCATAGGATCAAATGAGATAACGCCTAAAAGAACTTTGTCAATTGTATAGTGCTCTACGAACGAGAGGGGACCTTCTCACAATAAGTAGAGGAAGGGTCGTACTGTGGAAAACAGGAACTGAGAGGAAGACCCCACCATTTGATCTCTTTGAACCTCAGTGTTTCATAAAATGGGGGAGGGGACTTAGTGATACTTAATATTTGGGGCTTTTGATTCCATTAGATGAGGTAGGATTGTTTGTTACTTCTCAAGAAGACTGGAAATACATCACTCCCTTTGTTCTCTCCCTGCAAGCACTGTGGTGGGAACTGGATCTGGGGCTTCCTTTCCAGGGCCACAGGGTTTGGTCTAGTGTTACCTCTTGTCTGGGCAATGTGGCATTCTGTGGTCCCTTCTCAACTTGGCTCAATTCTGAGTCCCCCCCACTGTCAAACTGCTATAGGATCCGGCTGATGGACAGACTGTCCAGTGAATCCATTATGTTGGTGGTGGAGCTGGTACGAGGCACTCCAGAGCAGCTGCTGGAACTGACCCCACCCCACCGGGCAGCCCTGGCAGAAAGGGCACTAGAAAACTTGGTAAGAGTCCACACCATCAGACTCAGAACTGTAGCCTGGGCCATTCTTACCACTCAGACAATGCTCTCTGTCTTCTAGGCCCAGACCTGAACTTTTGCTGCCAAACAGGTTTTTGTCTACAAGGCCTTAGCCCCTAGATCTACCTCTGTGTTTATTCCTTGATAGTCTGCTTCATGTTTCTTGTCCATATCCCTTGGAGTATAAGAATTCCTTGGATTCCACCTCCCAGTCTTCCTGCCTGCTCCTGTTTGGGCTCATTGTTTAGAAAAGTGAACAATGACAATGAACTTCATAGGGTCTTGGGTTGGGAGCTGGAGGGAGGCAAGGTCAAAGGTCTTGGTGTCTTGATCAAAGAGACTGGTCCTTTGAGACAGCAGTGCATTGTCCCAAGGCCTGATGCCCCTCTCCAGGCTCCAAAGGAGACAACAGTGTCAAGGGAAGTGCTGGAGACATTGGGTCCCTTGGTTGGATTCCTGGGGATAGAGAGCACACGACGGATCCCCCTACAGATCCTGCTGGCCCATCTCAGTCAGCTGCAGGGCATCTGCCTAGGAGAGCCATTTGCCACAGAGCTGGGATGGCTGCTGTTGCAGGAGCCTGTTCTTGGGTACGGACCTCCGGGAACTTCAGATTCTAACTCATTCTTCACCCACCCTCTCAACCACCCTTATCAGTGGCAGCCCATTCAATATGCTTGAGGTCCTTGGAGCCCTGAGTCCCCAGTCCCAGCATGTCTTTCCTCTTCCTTCTCACAGTTCACTCAGCATCCCAATCCCTGATCTTCTTTCTGTCCCTCAGGAAACCAGAGTTATGGAGCCAGGATGAAGTCGAGCAAGCAGGACGCCTAGTATTCACTCTGTCTCCCGAGGCTATTTCCTTGATCCCCAGGGTGAGATGAAGGAACAAGGGAGGGAGTAAGAGCAGAGAGGGGACTGGGGAGCTGGTTCCAGGGAGCTAAGACCAAGGAAGTTGAGGGCAAAGGGTGTGAAGCCCAAATTTAGCAAGGGGGGGGGGGGACTGCTAAAAAGAGACAGGACTTTGGAATTACAGCTGTAGCAGCTGGCCCTGACCTGCCCGGCTCTGCCCACCCTCCTTCTACCTTCTCACCCAGGAGGCCTTGGGCCCAGAGACCCTGGAGCGGCTCCTAGAAAAGCAGCAGAGCTGGGAGCAGAGCAGAGCTGGACAGCTGTGTGCAGGGCCACAGCTCACTGCCAAGAAAGCAGCCCTGGTAGCTGGGTTTGTGCGGCCCACCGCAGAGGATCTCCCAGGTGAAACTCCCCACATGCCCATACATGTAGCATGGTGTACAGGAAAGAGTATCCAGCAATGCAGTCAGACTTGTGCCCTTTAAGCAGATTTGTATAACTTCTCTCTAGGCTGGGGTTTTCTAACCTCTAAAGCACAGAGGTGTGAGGGATGATCTTCAAGGTCTCTTCTAGTTCTAGGGTTCTATAGCTCTGGGAATTTATAACTCATTATATTTTTAGCCCAGGACTCCCCTTTCCCTGCTCGCTTATCCCTGTTAACAGCTAACTCAGCTCTAGGCTTGATTAAGCGTGGAGCTCTCTCCTGGGAAGATGCTTAGGATGGAGGAAGGTGACACTGTGGGGCTAGGGACCTGGGTTCCAATCTAGATCTGCCATTCAGTCCTTGAGCAACCCCGTCGGTCTTCCGTCTATACAATGAGGGGCTTGTCCTCTCATCACTTGTTCTAATATCGAGTCCTATAAATCTCACACTGTAGTAATCCCTTGAGCCATGCTGCCCATATTGCCCTGTCCTTCAAAGGTTGGGGGGGGGGTCATTCCATCTATAGCTATCTCTCTGGGCATACTTTAGTACTACACTGACCCCCTGGCCCTGCCTTGCCCCTTTAGAACCTGTGCCAAATTGTGCAGATGTACGGGGAACATTCCCATCAGCCTGGTCTGCAACCCAGATCGCAGAGATGGAGCTTTTAGACTTTGAAGACTGCCTAGCACTGTTTGCAGAAGACCCAGGACTTGGGCCTGAGGAACTACGGGCAGCGATGGGCAAAGCAAAACAAGTTAGTGATGGAGAGTCCAGTTGGGGTTGGAGGTGGAATAACATGAGGAAGCCGGTTGGGTGTGATATGGAACACAAGGGAATGGATAGCTGGGTGAGGGGTGGGGGACAGAGGAGATAAAAGAATTAGAGGGTTTGGATCCTGAGTAGGAAGTCAGAGGGGATGAATACTGAGGGAAGGAAGCTAGTGAAATGGGTAGAGGGACTAGAGAAGTGGTTACCAAACTTTAGTGTGTATCAAAGTCATCTAGGGAGCAGGTTTTTTAAATGCTTATTCGAGGATCTCATGCTAGACTCACCGAAGAAGAATCTCTGAGGATGGGGTCTGGGCATCTGCATCTTAACAGTCACCGACCGCCCCCAAACCCCAAGAGTCTGGTGCACGTAAGAGTTTAGAACTCATGGACTAGAGTCTGCTATTCTTCACTACTGAGACTCTAGAGTCTTTTAATAACACCTTAGTCAGAGGAACCTTAATCCAGTCCTCTCATTTTACAGTTGAAGAAATTAAAGACCCAGAGAAGGCAAGTGATTTGTCCAGAGTTACACAGCTAAGGTCAGAGGCAAAACTAAGACCCAGCATTCTGACTCTTAATCCAGTGCTTTTTCCATTCACACTCTTCCTCTCTTTCTCTAGTTGTGGGGTCCCCCCGGGGGATTCCGTCCTGAGCAGATCCTGCAGCTGGGTCGGCTCTTAATAGGTCTAGGAGAGAGGGAACTACAGGAGCTGAACCTGGTTGACTGGGGTGTGCTGAGCACCCTGGGGCAGATAGATGGCTGGAGCTCCATCCAGGTAACATCTTCTCTCCTCTCTACCACCTTCCAAACACCCATCCCACAGATACAGGCCTCTAGGGCATCTAAAGCCCAAGGAATTTCTTTCCTGTGATCCTGCCTGGCCATTCTTTCTATCTTTTCCTAATACCTCATACTAGTAGCCTTAGGAACTCTGATTTATTCACTCTGAGGCCCTGGACACATACTACTTCCTTCTGCCTCCTTTCCCTTTGGCCTTCTTTTTTTCCATCCTTCTCTTTTTTGGATCCTCAACCTTTCCCATGGCCATTGGATCTTCAGGTCTTTTTTTTTTTTAAATAAATTTATTTATTTTATTTATTTATTTTTGGCTGCATTGGGTCTTCATTGCTGTGCGCGGGCTTTCTCTGGCTGCGGCAAGCGGGAGCTACTCTTGGTTGCATTGCATGGGCTTCTCATTGCGGTGGCTTCTCTTGTTGCGGAGCACGCGGGCTTCAGTAGTCTTGGCTCGAGGGCTCAGTAGTTGTGGCACGTGGGCTTTAGAGCACAGGCTAAGTGGTTGTGGCGCACGGGCTTAGTTGCTCCGCGGCATGTTGGATCTTCCTGGTCCAGGGCTCAAACCCATGTCCCCTGGATTGGCAGGCGGATTCTTAACCACTGTGCCACCAGGGAAGCCCGGATCTTCAGGTCTTAATAATAAAAAATCCAGTAGCACTTGTCCCTTCCCTAAGCAGTTGCCCATCCCTGACTTCCCCATGACTTCTCTCCTTACCCTGTGGCCTCCACCCCCACCCCAGCTCCGGGTTGTGGTCTCCAGTTTCCTGAAGCAGAGTGGTCGGCACGTGAGCCACCTGGACTTCCTCCACCTGACTGCACTGGGTTACACGCTCTGTGGACTTCGGCCAGAGGAGCTGCAGTATATCAACAGTTGGGAGTTTAGGTCACCTGTGGAGGAGGGTGTGGGTGGTGGTGCTGAGGGAAAAGTGGGCTCACTGGGGAGGGAAGGATCATGCAGGAGTGGTCCCATGGAGGAAGGGATCTCACCTGAAGCCATTTCTACCATCAGCTCATGACCATGGACCCTTATCACCATGGCTGAATCCTTCTCCCTTCCTTCCCACTCTTCCACAGCCAAGCAGCTCTCTTCCTGGGCAACCTGCATCTCCCATGTTCTGAGGAGCAACTGGAGGTTCTGGCCCAGCTCCTTGTGCTGCCTGGTGGTTTTGGCCCAGTCAGTAACTGGGGGCCTGAGATCTTCACCGAAATTGGTACAATAGCAGGTAGGGAGACTGGGCCACTGCTGCTGCTGGTTGTCAGGGGTTGGTTTCCATACCATGGATGGACTGGTTGGAGGACTGCTCTGGAATTCTTAAGGTGGGAGTCTGAGAAGGTATTTAGGTAAGAGGTTGGAGATGTGTTGGGGAAGGTCTATGGTAGGATACCTTGGGATTATCTGGAGAAGGCCAGTATAAGATAACATTTGCATGCCCATCCCACTTGCTTCAACAGCTGGAATCCCAGACCTGGCTCTTTCAGCACTGCTGCGAGGACAGATCCAGGGCCTTACCCCTCTGGCCATTTCTGTCATCCCTCCTCCGAAATTTGCTGTAAGTATTGATGGAGTGGGGTCTGGGGTGACCACAAGAGAGCCAGGGCCCAACAAGGGCTACAGTGGATGTCCTGATTCTTGCTTCCACCCCTAGGTGGTGTTCAGCCCCACCCAGCTATCTAGTCTCACCAGTGTTCAGGCTGTGGCTGTCACTCCTGAGCAAATGGCCTTTCTGAGTCCTGAGCAGCGACGAGCAGTTGCATGGGCCCAGTATGAGGGGAAGGAGACCCCAGAACAGCAGGGTGAGTTCCCAACTGCACAGCTTGACCCACCAACCCCTGACCCAGAATCTGAACCCTAACTTGGTACTGGTTGGCTCACAGAACCCTTCAGGGAGGTCCTGGAGTGAAGGGATCTACAGGCAGATAGTTTCCAAGTATCAATGGCTCCTGTGGAGCAGAGATGTGATATTCTTTCCATTCTCTGTCTCATTATAGGTCGAAGCACAGCCTGGGGCCTCCAGGACTGGTCACAACCCTCCTGGGCCCTGGCATTGACCATCTACTTTCTTGGCAACCTGCTATGAGCCTGTCTCTGCAGTTAAAGAGAGAGATTGTTGGGAAAGACATTTTAAGTAATAATGAATAAAGTGCAAATGGAAGTGCAATCTAATTATCCTCAGGAAGGAGGATTCCTGATGAGGAATATGGGTAAAATGCTAATGCTTTCCACCCACCTGAGAATCAGTGTTCCTGGCATGCCATATCTGGAGTCTCTTTCCATCACAAATAATCCCACTGCCTTTTTTTTCTTCTGGAGGCTAGTTCCTCCTCATCCCACCATTAGAAATAACACAACTGGAGCATAGCCAGTAGTCTTTACTAGGACAGAGGGAGTGAGGGGGGAAAGGGAGGATCCAGAGTAAGGAGAATGGGCCACTGTTAGAATGGCAGAGGTCCTGGGAGTCTTGAGTCATCTGCTGGCGATGGGAGTTAATGCTTGTTGGGGAGAGGCGGAGGGACGCGGATATCCTGGCCTCTCTCCAGACGCCGTTCACAGTCAATCAAATAGTTTACTCCATCGATGACCAGCTGCACCAGCTCCACCTGAAGGACACTAACCCTTGATCTCTGCTTCCCACAATCTGACTCTCTTCCGCACTGATTTGACTGCTCTGGGAACTCGTTTCCAATTCCCTCCCCACTCAACCTGAATTTCATTTCAGATTCTATTACATTCCTGAGGCT
Organism: Stenella coeruleoalba; assembly: GCF_951394435.1. Classification (NCBI taxonomy): domain Eukaryota; kingdom Metazoa; phylum Chordata; class Mammalia; order Artiodactyla; family Delphinidae; genus Stenella; species Stenella coeruleoalba. The sequence continues at coordinate 86,248,770 of NC_137147.1, read as the reverse complement.
CACTCCCTGTCACATCTCAACCCCCACAGACCTATCCCGAATCCCTAAGAATCTCACCTCTGACTTGCCCAGTCGGTCCAAATTAGAGATGTCAATGATGCCGCCTGTGGCAGCTGTGTCCACTCCTCCAGTTCCACGTTTTTGGAGTCTTAGGTTCTCTAGGATCTTTGGGAAGCGGCTATCCTAGAGGGGAGATAGAGATTGGGGGGCAGGGTCAACAGAGGCAGAGATTGGTCCGACCTGAAAGAGCCCTGAACCCACTCAGAGCTCTTCCCCTTGACTCTTTAGCTACACTATGTCTGCTCCTTTCCAAAATGCCCAATCCCTCCCACCCATACACAGCCACCTTCCTCCTTCACAACCCTCTAACTCCACAACTCCTTTACTTTGCTTAGCAGGGGCAGTTTGATGTGCACTCCTGCCCGAAGTCCAGTGCCTAGGTTAGATGGACAGGTCAAGATGTATCCCAAACGCTCATTCCACATGAACTCCCAGCCACGCTCCTGGATCAGCCGCTCCACCTGAGTGCAGAAAGGCTCTGTTAGTGAAAAGTCAGGGATATGCTAGCCTTCCCTTAGCTAGACCCACAGGAACTCTAGAAAATATGTCTAGAAACAAAGACTTGGGATGTGAAAGAATGACACTGATTTTTTTTTTTGGTGGAAATGGCTCATTATCATGCATAAAAGATAATTTTGATGTTGCAAGCCCATAATGATGAGATTGTGCAAAAATATCCTGTGTGGAAGAAGAGAAACCTGAGGGAATGATGCATTAAGGATGATCTAGGGAGATGAACAGAGGTGGTAAACTGAACTGAGAAAAGATCGATTATTCAATGAGTTCTGCATGCATTGACATCTTTACTTTGCTAATGAGCCTAGAGCTTGGAAGATTCTTTCAGCCAGAAAATGAGGTTGTAGGCTTTGCAACAGGAAGAGGCAAGGGAGCCTGTTAACTGTGGAAAGAGCACATGTGAGAAAGCAAGAGGAAGGTGAAAATGCAGCAGAAGAGCCGGATTCATAGTTGTGGAGGGTGGGGGAGGAGTGTGGGAAGCATGTTTTTGTCTCACGTAAACATCCTAATCATGAAGATGACTATTAGAGTTGAAGAGACTGGAGATCTGCCGGAGTTGATGGACATGAAGACCACTACCTAACCTGAGTAAGGGGACGCTGTTCCTAGTTCAGAAAGAACCATGGCATAGGGGGATATTGTATATGATGAACAAGGGGAAATTCTTCCATCTAGAATAGTAACAGCAGTTAACACTTAGGGAACACTTATTACGGGCCATGCACTTTACATGCATTATCTCACTTAAACCCCACAACTTAAAATGTAGGAAGTCTTACTCTCCCAATTTTACAGATGAGAATACTAAGGCATATAATTTAATATGTTACCTATTACTTGCTAAAAATAACAGAAACTTCCCAGCCAAGATCTAAACGGAAGAGGAGCTCTCTCCCTTTACAAGATCAAACTAGAACTGTATACATGAGAAAATACAATAAGGATTGGGTTTATGGGGATTTGTAATCTGGAATTGAATATGGAGACCTAATCCATATAGGACTGAGGATTCAGTTCAACTCCTCACACAGTGCAACGCATTTTAGAACTTAGGCCATTCCATCCTCCACCTTCCCTGGTTTCCCTCCTACTCTCAGCTTAAAATCTAGACATGCTACTTTAGCAAGAATGACAGAATCCAGAGTTAAGGCCTACCTTGGCTCCCAACTGGGTGGTTACATTAGAATCATGAACATACCAATCTCTCACTCCTTACATCCATCCAGGCTTAAACCTTTTCCTTATCTGCACATCCCACCATCCCACACCACACCCCCCAGGCACTGAGCCACCATCTCATTTATTCCTTCTTTGCATTATTTGGCAACTGCTTTATTTACTTCCTTAGACTCCTGACATTCTTTCTCTCTTCCTACTCTTAGGGTGACCACATATCCTGGTTTTCCCTGGACAGTTCTGATTTATACCTCTTGTCCTAGAGTGATTGGTGGTGATCCTTTTCACCATCAAAAGTATCCTGGGTTGGTTGATAAATTATATGGTCAATCTACCATTTTTCTTTTTCTTTTTTTTTTTGTGGTACGCGGGCCTCTCACTGTTGTGGCCTCTCCCATTGTGGAGCACAGGCTCCGGACGCACAGGCTCAGTGGCCGTGGCTCACGGGCCCAGCCGCTCCGCGGCATGTGGGATCTTCCCGGACCAGGGCACGAACCCGTGTCCCCTGCATTGGCAGGCGGACTCTCAACCACCGCGCCACCAGGGAAGCCCCAATCTACCTATTTAAATTTGTTTTTTCCTCAAGTCCTCCCACCTAGTTCCCTTATACACTCTTCTCCGACCTCTTTGAGGCCTCGGCAGAATCTTTCAAACACTTTCTTCATGTTGCCACCCTTCTCCATGGAGATGACCCGTGTATGATCCTCCTCATTCACCCAGATCAAGAAGCTCTTCTCATTGTTGTGCCTGAAGGCAGGAGAGAGGGAGGGACAGGGATTAAGAGGCAGGGCAAGAATTGGGGGAGATAGAAAAAAAAGGGCACTTATAGGGGCAGGGGGTAAGCTAAGCCTCATACCAGATTCCACGAGCATCTGGCCAGTCTCGAGCCATTCCTGCTGCGGTCAATAATGGGGACACAGGTTTATCAAACAGGAAGTGGTCCTGGAGAGAGTAAAGGGACTTGGGTTAAGAATCCTCACAGTAGCCCCTGGGCTTCTCAGAGCCCATCTACCTCATCTGGCCCAGCCTCCCCTGACTCTTCTTTCCATCTGCCCCTCCCGCCCAGCTCGCTCTCAAAGCCCCTCACATCAATTAGCTGCTGCTGCTCAGCCTCTGTCATCTCACTGAGCCGATAGTAGCGTCCAGCCAGGTCACCCTTCAGGCCACTCAGTGCCTCCACCACAACACGCTCCACCTCTCGTCGCTCTGCCCGGGTGCAGGCTGGAGGCAGGCTGAGACCCCGGATACTTCGGCCAGTTCTGACTCTTGTGGACAATACATACCTCTCATCAAAGTAGCCAGAACGGATCTGGGGAATCAGAGAAATTAATGTAAGTCACAGAAACACAGTGGATGGGAGCTGAGGGCCTTTGGGAAGGAGAGACCTTAAGGACTAGAGGGGTCCTCATTGCCTGCACTGGAGGAAGCCCATTGGGCAAGCACTCCAACCGAAAGGGCGTTGTAAACCCTCCCCCAAACCTGCCCACCTTGGGGGGTGGCCATTCTCATCCACCCTCTCCTCTCTACAGAGGCTACTCCTGAACATACAATTCTTTCCCCAGACAGACTAAAAGCTCAGCAGTATAATGACTATGAGTCAGGGTATAATTATGGTTGAAGGGACTGGAGAAACAGAATGTTGTATATAAGGCAATGCAAGTCAGAAGTGGAATATTCGACCTACCTTGCTGGCATCCAGGTCAGTGGTATGTTTCATTGTCTGGGGGTTGTATCCATTGTGTCGCTCTTGGATCACAGGGTCAAACAGCTCAGCAAATACCTGAGGGGCAGTTCAGAGGAAGAGGGTGGTTAAGGAGAGGGAATCCCTTCCCAAGGTTTAGTTGTGGATTGATTTCACTGGGTGAGAAAACATGAGTATGGATGGTCCAGTCTTAAGGGTAAGTGAGGTCTTTAGGGGAAAGGAGCTGGGATTACTGGGGAGATAAATTGGGTCACCAGGGGAACTCTGGGGGCCCCCTACCTCATAGGTCTCCTCATCACCAGCTACCATGCCCACAGTCTTGATGAAGGGGTGGCCAGGGTTGTCCACGCCAGTCTGGATACATTGATCTAGCGTCCAACCAGTGGGTGTGGTCTTGTCGCAGAGCCGGGCATAGACTGCTGGGGTCAGGTGACTGGCCATGCAGTTGTTGTGCTTTCGGAGGTCTGGGTACTCAGCACTAGGGAGGGGGTACCAGTAACCATGGAGGGAGGGCACAGGGGGCCTAGACCCAGTGCACTCAGCTGGGAGCATGTCTGGCTTTGTTCCTTGGGAGGAGGGGAGGTTAGAGGGAGCTAAACCTTGGTAATCTCATCAGGGACTTTCAGGATCTATTCTTTCCCAAGAGTTCTAGCTTCCTCTGGCTGGAGGCTCAATTCTCCCAGACCTGCTCAGTTCTTTCCTCCCATGGACACAACATTAGGGATGGGGGGAGGGGAAAGACTAAGGAGGGGAATTCAGGAAACGGGAGAGAACAGCAGGAAAAGGAGATGGAGGAGAGCGGAAAGGATAGTTCCTGGTCTCTCAATTAGGAATTTGGGCAGGGTAGGTGCAGCCAGAACTCACAGGGCCAGAGCTGGCCTTGGGGGTGGGAACTGCGGGCTCCAAGTCCTCAGGAATGCTTTCACCTTATGGTTTTGGCCTCCATCCCCACCCCCACTGAGGTTTTCAGACTGTCCAGCGCCTGTACTCCAGAGCCTTCGTGACTATAGCCCTTCTCTATTGCCCAGGTCCCCATCTCCATCCCCGTTAGCAACTACCCGTCCCCCACCCCCACCCTCACCCGGGCGCCTGAGACACTGATACCTCGGGGGATACAGCCTCCGTCGTTCGCCGGCGGCTCGAACAGGTTCCGAGCGGAGAAGAAATCCAGCGGCTAGAGACCCAGCTCCAGCCAAAGCCAGGAGTCTGAGCCCCGGGCGGGCAGACAGGAGACGAGAGAAGGGACCAGCCATGGCTTGAGGGTCTGGTTACGGAATCCCGGAGTAGGAGCTGGCTCAGGGCAGGAACCAGGAGGGAGGATGCAAACAGGCTGACTGAGAGCCGGAGGTGGGTGCGAGGCTGGAGCCGAAATGGAGGGAGGCTGGAGCGGGAGTGGAAGCCGGTGCCGACCAGGCTGCAGGAGAGGCGCAATGAGCTAGCGGCGGTCGGGCGCAGGAGAGGGAAGCAGAGCTGCAGTCTCCAGGGGTGGGGCTCATGCAGGCCCCGCCTTCCCGCCTGCCACGGCCCTAGGTGTGCGGGGGCAGAGGGCAGGCACCACCCACCAGGTAGATTAGGAGGACTGGAGATTCGCAGCCCTAGGCCTGGGAACGGGCCCACCTGAGATGAGGTCGCCCAGATTTCAGCACCAAGTAGAGGACAGCACCCAAGGGGACAGGAGAGACCCGAACACCCTTCCCCTAAGCCTCCCGGTTTAATAGGAAACCCGTTTCGTCGCCCTGTGGGTGTGAAAGCGTGACACTACCCAACCTCTTCTCGTTTTTTCGGCCTGCCTCAGCAACCTCTCCATCTTCCCAGGGGAGGCGGCCTCGGGGAACAGTGGAATAAACACAGATACCAGAGGAAGACAAAGAGAAAGCACACAGGCAGACGCTGAGAAAGACACCAGCTGCCTCAAGGTCACCTTTTCCTTAGAACCAGGAAGAGGACCAAAGCTCCTCCCTGTCACACCTGTGCTCTCCTTATAAGGTTGTGGAAGGATTCCGGAGAGAAATCAGGGAAACAGGAACTCTTACCCCATCTGTGCTGTGTTGCCCGCCCCCACAGTGCCCCCAAGTCTGAAGCCCTGCTCTGTCCTTCCTCCACTTCTCATGATCCCCCACTTTTCCCCCTCCTCTGCCCTCCTCCCCATCTCCTACTTCACCTTTGATCTTTTACTTCTCAGAGTCTTTTCCAGGCTCCGACCAGTTTGCTGCTCACAGGACTCCCTCTGAGTATTCTCGGCAGGCTTGCCTACCTGTTGTTTGTGCTGGGCGTGGGGCTGGAGTTGGGCAAGGAATTATTATGCTTTCTTCTCCTCCTCTCCCTTCTCCCTGCTCTCTGTAGCTCCCAGTTCCTGAACTGAAGGAGAGTGTAAGGTGACGTGAAGGGTGTGGCGAGATGACGAGGTGTAGGACGGAAAAGGCAGGCACAGGTCCCCAACTGCCACATGTGTTTCCTCTCTTGGCTCCCTAATGCTGTTTAATCCAGACTGTAAGGAGCGGTGTCCAAGGGCATGGGGTCACCAAGGAATCTCTGCCTTCCACCTGGTCCCTTCTCCTCCTCCCTCCTCACAAGGTGCATATTCATATTTGAGAGGGCTTTGTTCCCATATCTCCAAGTGTGACTTGGGTATGACTTGACCTTTGTCCTGGCAGAAGGAGAATGAATGCTTGGAGCTGAAATAGAGATGTGGGCTTCAGTATGGAGGGTCAGTTAAGATGGGGTAGGCATGGTGGCATTAGCCCATTCTTTCAGGTATTGATGATAAAATATTGGCTCTCTGTACACGGATGCCGAAACGAGATACAGAGACAGAGTTTTGGAGGAGAAAGAAATAGTAGCTTTATTCTTGGAGGGAACACAGCAGGCTAGCACCTCAAGAACTGTGCCCCCCTCCCTGTGGAATAGGGAGTGGTCTTCTAGTCAGGGCTCATGGTGGGGGGGGGTAGGTGATAAGGATCAAGGCAGTGACTGGGCTTACATTCTTCTGATGGGTTGGTGGTGAGGTAAGTAGGAGTCAGCAACATCAACCTTCAGGTTCCAGCTGCTCTGGGGTCTGTGGGCAGCATACCCACCTGGAGGGGGTTTCAGTATCTGCAAGACAGCTCAAAGATATCTTTGTGTGTGTCTGTTGATGGGGAACCAGGACCTTACCCCAAGGCTGCACTAACTGTTTCTCTTGACTGTTTCTCTCTTGTCTTGCATCCTCTCACTTCCCTGATTAACAACTGCTTGAACCTGCCTATTGGAAGTAGGGAAAGGTCATGGAGGCTGAATGAAGGCTATTTCCTGTAATCAAAGACATGGGGGACACAGAAAGTCTTTGTGCCCAGGAGCCCCACAGGGCCCTGCTCAGTATCATTACCTTGGTGAACCCACAAGACAGCAAGATACTTGTTAATCTTAAGGGAGAGGATCTGAGAAAAAGAAATTCCCTTCAAGTTGTCCACTGGCCTCACTGATGAGACCCCACTCCATCCCTTTACTCTCATTTCATTCATTCCTCTCAGGCTTCCCTAGTGCTCCTTTTCCTTTCTTCCTCATTTGTGGGTAGCCTTAGTAGCCAATTACCTCTCTTCCAGGTCCATCAGTTCCTTCTTCTCCTGGTAAGAGAGCAATAATCAGAGAATAGATGGAGTTCTGCAGTTGTGTTACCTGAAAACTGGGTTCACCTTTTGGTGGGTGTCAAGCCAATAAACCCAACCAAGCCAAAGATCAGGAGAAGGAAGGATTTATTATTACTTGCCACAAGTAAGGAGAACACCAGGGATCTCTCCCAAAGCAGCGTCTCCCCGAACAGCAAAATCTGGGAAGTTGGGCTTCCCTGGTGGCGCAGTGGTTGAGAGTCCGCCTGCCGATGCAGGGGACACGGGTTCGTGCCCCGGTTCGGGAAAATCCCACATATCGCAGAGCGGGTGGGCCCATGAGCCATGGCCGCTGAGCCTGCGCGTCCGGAGCCTGTACTCTGCAACGGGAGAGACCACAACAGTGAGAGGCCCGCGTGCCGCAAAAAAAAAAAAAAAAATCTGGGAAGTTTTCAGCTAAGGATACATGCATATTCATGAAGGGGTGAAACCGAGCAGGACCCTATGGGGCTCAAAGATGAATTATTATGTATATCCTTTAAGAAATCAGGGCCCTGCCCCAAGACTGCACTGTTGTTTCTTGACTGCTCCTCCCTTGTTTCTGCATTCCCTCCCTTAAGATCATTAATTACTGAGACCTGTTCAAAGGCAAGCATTGTGGCCATACTTATATCACAAAATGGCTTAGGCCAAAATGGGTTCTCTTATATCAAGAAAGCCATTCCTGGTTCTCTTTCTCCGGTGACCCCCCTAACCTACCTGCTTACACTAGGGACAAAATGGAGCAGGACGCTGTGGGTTCCTCCCAGGTACAAATCCCTTCTGTGTCCCTGTTTCTTGTTTGTAAGAAATAGGCTTCATTCAGCCTCCTTGACCTTTCCAGAGTTTCAAGGGCAGATTCAAACAGTTGCTAATCAGGGAAGGGAAGGGATACAGAAACACAGGAGGGACAATCAAAAAACTATAGTGCAGCAATTAAAGCAGGATCTTGGTTCCTCCCAGAGGAATATTCATAACAATATCCTTGAGTTCTTCTGCAGGAACTAACCCCACCTCCCACATGGAAGATGGTAACTTCAGGCTGAATAACAGAGTTCTGGAGCACCACCCTGTTACCTCACCACTAACCAATCAGAAGAAGGTCACATACTTGCAGCCCTCACCCCAAATTTTGCCTATAAAAACTTTTTCCCCAAAACCATCAGGGAGTTAATGGGGTTTTTGAGAACAAGCCACCTGTTCTCCTTGCTCGACCCTGCAATAAACCTTTCTCTGCTCCAAACTCTGGCCTTTCTGTTTGTTTGGCCTCACTGTGCTTTGGGCACACAAACTTGCGTTGGGTAACAGAACTTGGAATAGTCTTGACCAGGGAAACCTGAGTGAGGATGCAAAGATAATAACAATACAAACATACACAAAATGCTTTCATATAATCAGTACCCTATGAGTTAGGGTTTTCTAGTCCCACTCTGTCACAGGTGAGAAAAGAGGGGCTGAGGGAAGTTCAATGACTTGTCCAAGGCTGCACAGCTATTAAAGGCAAGAGGGCAAGCAGAGTGTGGAGATAGGAATCCACTTGTTCAGTCTTCCAAGTCCATCCATCGTCTTGTCTCCTCCATAAGTAAGTCTCTTTTCCTTCCCTTAACTTTCTGATTTGTTTCTGTCTCTTTGTCTCTAGCCTCCCTTTCACTCCTCTAGTCCATTAACATTTGCAACGTACATTTATTGGATCTCTACGTCTATCATATCCCGTTTTATTTTACAAAACGAACAGAAGACTTGGTTTTGTCCTCATGGAGGTGCAATGGCACAGACTCTGCCTCTTCCTCTACATCTCGCTTCCCCCCACTTCTTCTCACTGGAAATTCTCTGTCTAGACCAAGCATCTGGACTGTGGCGACGCAGTTAGAAATCAGAAAATGAACAACAGGTTGCACTTCCTCCCCAGAACCACTAGAGGCCACCATCCTCCGCGCAGAAGCGCCGGCCAACGCAGCCTGACTCTGCTGCCGGTGCGCGCCCTCCGCTGATTGGTGGCGCCGAAGAGAAGTCGTGCTTTGATTGGGCCGCTGTCAGGTGTCGCTGCCGGCAGGTTCGGGTGCGCGAGCGCAGGGAGGCGGGTGAGTGAGGGCCGGGGGCGGTGGGGGAGTGGCTGGGGGCTGGGGGCGGTATCTGAGGGGGTGGACTGGGTAGAGTGGGCTCCTTCGGTGCCGAGGGCCCTGGTTAGGAGCGGCTGGGGGCAGCTCTAGAAAGAGACCCAGCGGAGAGGCCTCAATGTCAGCGAAGGGAGAGTGAGGCGAGGAAGGCGGGGGCGGGCAAAAGGCTAGAGGAGTCGGGATGGGAGGTGGTTTTCGTGACCCGGAGCTGAGTGAGGAGAGCGCAGAGGAGGGGGTCAGCGAGAGAAGAGATGGGCGTGTGAAGGTCTGCGTGAGGAAGAGGGGGTCCTGCTGAGCCAGGGGAGTCTGCCGGGGAGAGGGTCAGGGCGGGCAGGTCTGTGTGAGGAGGCGTGGGAGTGGAGTCAGACCGGAGGCTCGGCTGGAGGAAGGGGTTGTTGCAGAGGAGAGAGAAGGTGAGCCTGGAGGGAAGGCAGGTTGGGAAGGAGTGGCTCTCAGACAGTCTGTGCGGGGGAGCATTGAGGGTTCCATATAAATTTGTTACCAAGTGTGGTGACTCATCTGAGGGTTTGAAAGGCTGTTTAAGGCTGGGGAGTCAATGAGCGACAGGATTAGTTGTATTGTTGATTGGATCGGTTGATTAGTGATGTAGGAGGGGGCAGTAGTTAGGGGAGTCAATGAAGAGTCCTTTTAGTAAGTTGGGGAAAGAAGGCAGTATGAGTGAGTTGATACCGAGAACAAGGGCATCAGCACAGTTCATCAGTGGCAGAATAAGGGTATGTATGAAGCATTAAAAACTGCATCAAGAAGGAGAGAAGGGGTCCACTGTTGAAGGAGATAGTGTTTATGGCCTGAGGAGTTTTAACTGTGTTGGAAGTATTCCCGCCTCACCCTGTACTGACCTTTCTCTTTCATCACTGATGGAGCCCTCCATCAAGTGCAGAAGTGCATGGTGGTTAAAGAAATTAAAGGATTAGGAAAGCAGCCCTAAATTCTAAGGGATAAAAAAGTTACACAGTTTACCCTCCCTTCAGTCCCTTCTCTAGATCTGATTTAACATAGATGTTCCTGAGAAGATTGCCCACCTGCCCCTCCCTCTCTCCTTACCTATTATACTGTCTCCTGCTTCCTCCCCTCCCCTCGCTCCCTTCCACACTGATTCAGGCCCCAGTAAGACTGCCCTTTAGCCTACTGTAGAGTCTGAAGTTTAGAGTCTGAAGTTTTCTTTTGCAACAAAGTATTAGGGGAGAGGGGGAAGGGGAGAAGAGCACAGAAAACAGGGCAATGGCTCTTGGAACACCACATTAAATCCCAGCTTCTCGCAGAGGTACATCTAAATAAATCCTGGCTTATTTCATAGCTATTTCTGTCAGGCTTCTATTTCTGCTTTGTTAACTATGAATTTAGACCTTTCATCTCTCTTCAGCTCCATATTTGTGAACAGATTCTCCTTTGCCATTCAATTATCATCTCCTGTTATAGAGTTATAATAGAATTTCAAGAATGTGGCAGTGTACATTCAGTAGAAAACCAGGAAAGACCTAGTGGAAGAAAGTGTGGAGGGTTAGGAATCTTAGAGAAAGCTCCTGCTTCAGAGAAAGGATAAAGCGTGCAACAAAATTCTGCTTGCTTAAACTATACAGGGACCTTGGGAATGTCACAAGTCATGGAAATTGGGTCAGGTCACGAAAAAGGATTTCGAAGAAACAGGCTACAATCAGGAGGAGTGTGTATGTATAAGACCTGCAGTGTACAGCTGAAAACGTTAAGCCTAAGGAGAATGTTGTGCCCTCACGGTGGTTGAGCAACAGAGAAAAGCAGATGGTGAAGACTAGAAAGGTCAAGATCTATATAAAGATTAGCTATAACTTTCTAATCGAAGCTGCAAACTCACTTGTAATGGAAGGGTTTAAAATAAAAATACGGAAAGTAAATATTGAAGACTAAAAACCTGTAAGACTAAATTACTCCATTTACTTAAGGAGTTTGTGGCTTTCATTAGAGCCATTGGTCAGTATTTCTGAGAACTTTTGCAGAATGTAGAAAATTGCAGATGTGACTCAATTTCATTTTTGGAAAAAAATAACAGATACCCGTATCCCCACAATTTAGTATTAACAGATGTTAACCATTTGTATATTTGCTTCAGAGTTTTCTTAATTGAAATAAACATTATAGGTAAGGTTGTGAGGTTCCATTTGAATCCTTCTCAGTTCTGTTTTCCCCTCTGCTCAGAGGTAACCACTATCATGAATTTGATGTCTTTCTTTCCCGTCTGTTTTTATACTTCTAATTATGTATACAGCCATAAACATATGTAGTATTTTTTATTTGTACAAGTGGAATTGTCCTGCATGTATATTTCTGCAGTTTGCATTTGGAAGCTGTCCATGTTATATATAGCTTTGATTCATTTTTTAAAAATGGAAATATAGTTAATTTACAATGTGTTAGTTTCAGGTGTATAGCAAAATGATTCATATATATATATATACATAGATATATATATATATATATATACAAGGTATTGAGTATATTTCCCTGTGCTATACAGTTGGTCCTGTTGTTTACCAATTTTATATATAGTAGTATGTATATGTTAATCCCAAGCTCCTAATTTATCCCCCTGATTCATTTTTAATAATTGCTGTTAGTCAACCATTTGTAAACACAACATTATATTTATCCATTCTTCTACTTGTGACATCTGAGTTGTTCTCGGTTTTTGCCATTACCAGCAGTAAGGTTATGAACATCCCTGCAAATGTCTTTTTATGTGGGAGAGTTTCTCTACAGCGGAGTTTCTCAACCTTGGCACCACTCACATTTTGGACTGGACAATTCTTTGCTGTGGGGGTATATCCTATGCATTTTAGAATGGTGAGCAGCAACCTTGGCCTCTACTCACTAGATGCCAATAGCATCTCCCCAGTTGTGACAACCAAAAGTGTCTCCTGACAAATGTCCTTTGCACAGTATAATCACAGTTGGTTAAGAACCACTGCTGCAGGTGTATGTATGCAGAAGGGGAACTGCCAGGTTGTTCTGACTTAATTTTAAGTCTTAAGATATTCTCACTGATAATGGCTCTAGGCAGGATTTTTTTTCCATTGTAGCTTCTGGTATGAAGGACCTTGGGCTAGACCAGCCTTGTGTCTGTTGTACCCTGAGATGGTAGAGAGAAAATTGAAATTTCAGTTTGAGAACGGGTTGGAGCCTGTTGTATGGATGCCTGTATCCTCAACTTCCCAACTAGCACTAGACCTCTTTCCTTGAACAGATTTTCTGGAACTGAGCATCTCTCTTTTAAGGTAAAGCAGGTGAAGGAGAGACGGGGCATAGGGGATTTTAATGTTCTGATTTAATGTTTAGAACATAGGGTGCCCTCAGTCAATGCTTTTTTGAGTTAATCCTTGGTAGGAATGAAGATAGGGGTTAAGAGCAAAGGCAGATGAACTCTCTTATTCCTCTGCTCTTGAATTAAATCACTGAGTTCAACACTACTGTGGGGAAGTGGAGAAGGGCCAGGAACATTTTGGAATGAGTCCAAAGTTGAAATGTCACTCTGACCTTCTCTTCTGGTAGGAATCAACAGTAGCCTTCCATGAGGAACTGCCTTTCCCATTTGCTGCTGGAGTTAACGGTTTTTCCTGCTGGCAGAATCAGGGACATGCCAGCACTGTAAGGGTTAATCTACTGATCCTCTTACCAGTCTCATGGTTGGGGGTGGGGTGAGCAGGGAGGAAAAGGGAGACCTCGATTTTCTCTTAGGGATCTTTAGTCATCTCAAGTCATAGCCCACATGCCTCCTTTCCTGTTGATCCTTCTCACCATAGCTTTGTTTCCTGTTTCCCCTAGTCTGCTTGTAGTTCCCTCTTATTTTCTCATTCCCCATCCCCCATCCCCATGCACTGCCATGAGGCTTGGATTCTGAACTAACAGGGATACATACCCTCCACTGCAGAGCGGGATGAGTGGGTGCTCCGGCGGGGATGTGGTCATTGCCGGCCAGTGAGGGCGAGAGCGCCACAGCCCACTTCTTCCTTGGAGCTGGAGATGAGGGGCTGGGCACCCGTGGAATAGGCATGAGGACAGAAGAGAGTGACAGCGAGCTCCTTGAGGATGAGGAGGATGAAGTGGTAAGACCAGGGAAAACGATGTAACTTGGTTCTGGGACCCCTGTCATAGTTGAGATTCCATAGGATGGAGACACCTCTCCCCATTCTTCCCAAATGCATAGACTCCCTGTCATAAACAGGCCCTATTCTGATTAAGGGGAAGGGCAGTGGAGATTGGTTAGATTGCCTCTCTTTGAAGCCCCTACCCTTATGCCCTCGTCCTGTTGTCTCATTATTATTGGTTCTCCTACTCTTCTGCCCGAGTACACATTTCCTACTGTGGCAGTAGGAATACCTGCAGGTACCCCAATCTAGGCCTAAGTTAGGAGATAACCTTAACCCCATAGGTCCAAAGTCCTGGCAAGGAACTGTGCCCTAAGGAGATGAAACAGTGTGTTCCCTGATAGGGATGGTTTAGGTGGGAAGTACCTGACAGCACTTCCTCTCTGTAGCCTCCTGAACCTCAGATCATTGTTGGCATCTGTGCCATGACCAAGAAATCCAAGTCCAAGCCAATGACCCAAATCCTAGAGCGACTCTGCAGATTTGACTACCTGACTGTTATCATCCTGGGAGAAGATGTGATCCTTAATGAACCTGTGGAAAACTGGCCATCCTGCCACTGCCTCATCTCTTTCCACTCCAAAGGTTGGTGTGTGTGAAGGAAAATGAGAAGGAATGGTGTTGGGAATGCTGGACTGGGAAATGAGGCTCTTACTGTCCAATAGTAAAGAGGCCATCAGCTCTTCCCAACACACTAGGGAACAGTGCAAAGGGGTTTGTTCTCCCTACATCTTGGAGGAGTTGCCGGTGGTAGTTTAAAGCCCATATTTGAACCTCAGGACAGCTCTAAGATTCTTAGGTCTCTGACAGAATTGGTCTTTGGAAGGACCCTAAAAATAATTTCTGTTTTACTTTTTTCTGATGGATATTCTAGACTTGGGAAGTTGGGCAGGAGGATGAGTGCTGGGTTGGATGGGTAGTGGAGCTCAGTGGCAACTAATAGCTTTAATATGTTTATTTCTCTTGCTGTTTTCTCACTGTCTCTTTCACTTTCTTCCTTTGGTCTCTCTATTTCCTTTCTCCATCCCAGGCTTTCCTCTGGACAAAGCTGTTGCTTACTCCAAACTTCGAAACCCTTTTCTTATCAATGACCTGGCTATGCAGTATTACATCCAGGATAGGTATAGCTTTCTGTTGACTGGTGGGATGGGTGGCCCTGAGATCATGCCTGTTTAGAGAACCCACTCTGGGAGGGGCAGAGTCAAAGAAACATGCTTAATTTTTGTACCATACCCTGTTGAGTTCTGTACACGAGTGTCTCCCAATTCCTGAATGAATGAAATCCCTAGCCTCTCCCCTGGTCACCATCCCCCACCTCTCCCAGCTAATTTATTCGGGGGTGACAGGAGGGAGGTGTACCGGATCCTGCAGGAGGAGGGTATTGATCTGCCTCGATATGCTGTGCTCAACCGTGACCCTGCCCGGCCTGAGGGTGAGTACCTGGCCTTGTCCAGTCCTGCCCTGCTTTCTACGACTTAGCCCAGTTCTCCTTCCTCTAGACGTCTCCTATGTACCACCCGGCTCAGTGAGGCTTTGGTTACTGGATTATGGGTAGAGCTAGAGCCATGGGTCTTTGGACAGAACTTTGGACCTCTTATATAGATATTAATGACCATATCTATTATTAAGATATGGTCATAGCAATTTGAGGGTTATGGAGATTACAACTCGGAGAAGTGGGAGTTGGAAGTATTCTTAGGCCCTAGGAATGACCACATGCCTACCTTTCAGAGTGCAACCTGATTGAGGGTGAAGATCAGGTGGAGGTAAATGGAGCCGTCTTTCCCAAGCCCTTTGTGGAGAAGCCAGTGAGTGCAGAGGACCACAATGTTTACATCTACTACCCCAGCTCAGCCGGAGGAGGAAGCCAGCGCCTCTTCCGTAAGGTATGGGAGACATTTGGGCATTTGAGGAGGCAGAGAAGTAGAAGGGCGAGAATGAGGTTGTGGGGAGGGAAGCTGGAGGATTTGGGGACAAGTTAGAGGCAACTTTTTCTTTTCCTTCCTTTTTCTTCTGAAGATTGGCAGCCGGAGCAGCGTTTACTCTCCTGAGAGCAGCGTCCGGAAGACAGGGTCATACATCTATGAGGAGTTTATGCCAACAGATGGCACAGATGTCAAGGTTATGGTGGATACAGGGATTTAAGAGGTTATAAATGTCTGGGTGGGGTGGGGTGCTTGGGAAGCAAGTGGAAGTGTATGGAAGTGGTCGTAGAAAATAAAGTATGAATGTGATGGGCTTTCATATGCAGGTGAAGGTAAGAAGTGGGGGAAGTAGGTATTTACATTGTCACTATCAGAGCAAGGGCAAGAGTGACATGGAAAATGGAATACTGTTGATAAGTTATTTCTTAGTAAGGACTAGGCAATAGTTTTGGAGTTCTGTGGAGAAACCTTCATAATGATACTAAAGTAGAGCTCAGTAAGAAAAATGTCAGTCTCCTTGTTCATAAAACTTGGGGATTTGTTAGTTTTGTTTTTGTTTACTGTGAAACTAGTCTACAGACATAGTGCTCACATTGTCTTCTCATATGCAGGGTGAGCTGTGGGCATACTCAGTGATGCTATGTACCTGCAGGTGTATACAGTGGGACCAGACTATGCCCATGCTGAAGCCAGAAAATCTCCAGCTTTGGATGGGAAGGTCGAAAGAGACAGTGAGGGGAAAGAAATTCGATATCCAGTCATGCTGACTGCCATGGAAAAGCTGGTGGCCAGGAAAGTCTGCGTAGCTTTTAAGGTGGAGGAAGTCCCCTTGGCAGCGAAGGGGAGGGTGTGTGTGCTGGGGGCGGGGTGGGTGGGAGGGATGCAGGAGAGGGGCTGTGGAATGAGGGGGGTGCTGAGAAGGAAGAGTGGCTCTCTTGTTCTCATCTTGCTTTTATCGCCTGCAGCAAACGGTCTGTGGTTTTGACCTCCTTCGTGCCAATGGTCACTCCTTTGTGTGTGATGTCAATGGCTTCAGTTTCGTCAAGAATTCGATGAAATACTACGATGACTGTGCCAAGATTCTGGGGTAAGGGGCACAGTGGTCTGAGCTGGGGAGAATGGGCTTAAAGAAGAGAATTGGAAAGTTTTTACTGTATAGGCATGCCTCGTTTTATTGAGCTTTGTGGATACTGCGTTTTTTTTACATATTGAAGGTTTGTGGCAAACTTGTGTCGAGCAAGTCTGTTGGCGCCATTTTTCCAACAGCATTTGCTTACTTCATGTCTCTGTGTGACATTTTGGTAATTCTCACAATATTTCAAATTTTTCACTATCATATTTGTCATAGTGATCTGTGATCAGTGATCTTTGATGTTACTATTGCAAAAAGATTACAACTTGCTGAAGGCTCAGATGATGGTTAGCATTTTTTTTAAGTAAATTTATTTATTTATTTTTGGGTGTGTTGGGTCTTCGTTGCTGTGCGCAGGCTTTCTCTAGTTGCGGCGAGCAGAGGCTACTCTTCGTTGTGGTGTACAGGCTTCTCACTGTGGTGGCTTCTCTTGCTTCAGAGCACGGTCTCTAGGTGCGCAGGATTCAGTAGCTGTGGCACGCAGGCTCAGTCGTCGTGGCTCACAGGCTCTAGAGCACAGGCTCAGTAGTTGTGGCACATGGGCTTAGTTGCTCCACAACACGTGGGATCTTCCCAGGCCAGGGATCGAACCCGTGTCCCCTGCATTGGCAGGTGGATTCTTAACCACTGCTCCACCAGGGAATCCTGATGGTTAGCATTTTTTAGCAATAAAGTATTTTTTAATTAAGATATGTACATTTTTTTAGACCTAATGCTATTGCACACTTAATATACTACAGTATACTGTAAACATAACTTTCATATGCACTGCAAAACTAAAAAAACTCATGTGACTCACTGTATTGCAATATTCACTTTATTGTGGTGGTCTGGAACTGAACTCACAGTATCTCCGAGGTATGCCTGTATTTTAAATATCGTAAAAATGGTTTAAAAGTGAAAAAGGTGGGAATGTCCTGGCGGTCCAGTGGTTGGGACTCCGAGCTTCCCCTGCAGGGGGCACGGGTTCAATCCTTGGTCAGGGAACTAAGATCCTACAAGCCATACAGTGCAGCCAAAAAATAAAAAAGAATATAGGGCTTCCCTGGTGGAGCAGTGGTTAAGAATCCGCCTGCCAGTGCAGGGGACACGGGTTTGATCCCTGGTCTGGAAGATCCCACATGACACGGAGCAACTAAGCCCGAGCACCACAACTACTGAGCCTGTGCTCTAGAGCCAGCGAGCCACAACTACTGAAGCCTCAGTGCCTAGAGCCCATGCTCTGCAACAAGAGAAGCCACTGCAATGAAAACCCACGTACTGCAAGGAAGAGTAGCCCCCACTCACTGCAGCTAGAGAAAGCCTGCGTGCAACAACGAAGACCCAACGCAGCCAAAAATAAAATAAATTAATTAAAAAAAAAGAATATAGTTAAAGCCCCTACATACCGCTTACTAATTATATCCCCTTCCCTCCCACCGCCCAGAGGTAACCAGTCCTTTATTTGGTCATTCCCATTTATATATTCATATTTTTATTACATATATGGGGTGGCTTTTGCATGTTTTTAGATTTTATATTAATGTATTTTTCAACTACTTGTTAGTTTTTGTGAGCTTCATTCATATATGTAGTTCTGGTTCATTCATTTTCACATGGCTTCTTTGCATTTCTCCTTCTAGGAACACCATAATGCGGGAGCTTGCCCCGCAGTTCCAGATCCCATGGTCCATCCCCACAGAAGCTGAGGACATTCCCATTGTCCCTACCACATCTGGCACTATGTGAGCAAAAGTAAAAGTTAAAAATCTGGAGTAACCTACTTAAGGCATCTGTGTCAGACCAGTGGTTACTTCCTGACCCTGTGCCATCTGACTGGTGGAGCCTACCTTTATTCCTAATCTCAGATAGTTTTTCCTCTGTTCTTTGAACCATCGGGTAGGATGAAATGGGAGGTGGTGTGGGGTAGGACTGGGGAGAGGCTCTAACAACATTCCCTATCTTAGGATGGAACTTCGTTGCGTCATTGCAATTATCCGTCACGGGGATCGTACCCCCAAGCAGAAGATGAAGATGGAGGTGACACACCCAAGGTGGGCAGAGTATCCTAATCTAGACAAATAGGTTTTTGTGAGGGAAATGGGGAGGGGTACCTCCCAGAGGCTCTTGTCTGTCTCAGCCCATACTGAAGCTTCTCCTTATTTCTTCAGGTTTTTTAGTCTATTTGAAAAACATGGTGGCTACAAGACAGGGAAATTAAAACTGAAGCGGCCTGAGCAGCTACAGGTAAGGTGATGAATCTGGCTGGGAGGAGCAGTGCTACAGAAAGATAGAGGGTATGGGATTGGGGGCCTCAGTGAGACACCAGGATGAAAGCCTAACCAGCCAGGACTTGGCCTCCTGCACAGATACCCTGTTGTTTCCTCCAGGAGGTGCTGGACATCACAAGGCTGCTATTGGCTGAACTGGAAAAAGAACCAAGTGGTGAGATTGAGGAGAAGACTGGGAAACTGGAGCAGCTGAAATCTGTGCTGGAGATGTGAGAAAGGGAATAGGAAAGGGGGGCCACTAGCAGTGAGAATTGGGTGCTGGGGTAGAAAGTAAACTGTGAGTTTATCCTGCAGGTATGGTCACTTCTCAGGCATCAACCGGAAGGTGCAGTTAACTTACTACCCTCATGGAGTAAAAGCTTCTAATGAGGGGCAAGGTAAGATGTAATACCCCCTTCCCATTACCACTCACATCTTTTATTCTTGAACCCTTAGATGACCTCTATCCCAAATTACCTTTCCGGGCTCCTCAGAAGACCTAACATTTAGATGTCCCCACTATTTTCCTTAGATCTAGACCTGTTCACTGCCCCTTATTCCCGCAGATCCACAGGGGGAGGCTCTGGCCCCATCCCTATTGCTGGTACTGAAGTGGGGTGGAGAACTGACCCCTGCTGGCCGTGTTCAGGCTGAGGAGCTGGGGCGAGCTTTCCGCTGCATGTACCCTGGAGGACAGGGTGAGTGTTTTGTAAATACCTAGCAGGGCTGAGATAAGATGATTAGAGAATAAGTTGGGGAAACAAGGGACAGAGACAATAGGGAAGTTAAAGGGGAAATGAGCATTCTTGGGTATTTATAGCCATCCATTCCTGGTCTTCCCCTTTGCCCCCAGGTGACTATGCTGGCTTCCCCGGGTGTGGGCTGCTTCGCCTCCATAGCACCTTCCGCCACGATCTCAAGATTTACGCCTCTGATGAGGGCCGTGTCCAGATGACTGCTGCAGCCTTTGCCAAGGTGCACACTACAGTTCACCCACAGTTCCAGCTTCCATTAGGTAGAGAAGCAGAGTTTGGAGAACTAGTTGGAAATTTCAGAGTGTTTGTGTGCCAACTCAGAGAAGTTTCTGCTTGTGTCTGACTGCATTCTTTTTTTTTTTTAATTGGGGTATAGTTGCTTTACAATGTTGTGTTAGTTTCTCCTGTACAGCAAAGTGAATCAGCTGTATGTACTGACTGCGTTCTATACTACTGAGAATAATTAGTGGGGTGGGCCCCTTGACCTATACCCCAACTCCCAAGCCAGCTCTCGTTGGATCTCTGGGACCATCGAGGCCTAGGGGAACTAGACTGGAAGGAAAACTAATAGATTCTGTGCTTCCCCTCTAGGGCCTTCTAGCTCTAGAAGGGGAGCTGACACCCATTTTGGTACAAATGGTGAAGAGTGCCAACATGAACGGGCTCTTGGACAGTGATGGCGATTCCCTGAGCAGCTGCCAGCACCGGGTGAAGGCTCGGCTGCACCACATTTTGCAGCAGGATTCACCCTTTGCCCCTGAGGATTATGATCAGGTCAGGCTCTCCTAGACTTTGTGCCCAACACAACCCAATCCCCAAATCCTAGAATTCTAAATAATAGTGATCAGTGATGGTACTTACTGTGTGCCAGGCACTGTTTTACGAGCTCTCCATGTATTGTGTCATTTAATCTTTACCCTTTGAGATAAGTATGGGTCCACAATCTGTCATCCACAGTTTTGGAAATGAAAAAGATTTTTATAACTTTGCCAACAAGATTTGTTTGACAGCAAAACCCGACATGGTAAGACTCTTTCTAATCCCCATTTATCCCATCTAGTGTAAATAGTCATACATTTTGCTACAGAAATAGAAAAGTGTTTGGTTATGTCCTAGGCCCTGCTGGAGGTATTATCTAACATGTGGCATATGCACCGTATTAACTTCTTAAAGTCCCAAGAATTCTCAATTCCAAAACACAGCTGATCCCAAGGATTTTGAATGGAAGGATGTTTCAGTTTATCTGTTGCTGTATAAAAAACTACCCCAAAACTCAGTAACTTAAGACAAAAACCATTTTATCACCTTACAGCTCTAGGCTCAACTAGTCTTGCTTAGGGTCTTCCCTAAAATTGCCCAGCTGCTGTCCAGATGTTGGGGCTGGAACCATCTGGGCTCAACTGGGATGCTAGGATGGCTGGGCTCTCTCCCTCCTTGTGATGTCCCTGTCCCTGTAGTCTCAGAGCCTCTCCTCTCCATGTGTTTTTCCCATGTGGTTTTTCTAGCAGACCAGGGATCAAATCCATGCCCCCAGCAGTGGAAGCATGAAGTCCTAACCACTGGACCATTAGGGAACTCCCCAGATGGATTTCTTAAATAGTAGCTTAGGACTCCCCCATACCAGAAACTTCCAAGCTTTTTTAAAGTGTAGGCCCAGAATTAGCACAGTATAACTTTATTATTTTTTGTTGGTTAAACAGTCACAGGGCCAGCCCAGATTCAAGGGAAGGGGAATGTGACAAAGAATTAATGGCCATCTTTAATCCACTGTAAGAACTGTGGACCGGTACTACTTTTCCCCCCCTTTACAGATGAGGAAGCCTAGGCTCAGAAGAATTTAAGCAGCCTTTCCAAGGTCACCCAAGGAATCTAACTAGAGAGCCCAGGCTGTTAGCCTCACAGTGTTAATCACAGTGGATGCCACTATCCAAGCCATTCTTTTTCCTTTTTCCTGTGTATCCATGCCATGATTGACTGGGGATCATGTGCCAGACAATGATTTTCTACCATCCTCCTACTCACAGCTCCTCATTTCATAACTGCTGTGTAACCATTTTTGATAGATTCTTAAGTAAGCAAAGTAGCTGAGCACATTGACTAGAGAATGGCATTTTCTGTGTTCTTCTCTGAGCAGGCCTTGATAAAGGGGCAGGACCTTGCTGCCTTATTTTCCAATCCATTGCTCAATGTCAAATCCAAAAAAGCTAAGGTATCTTTCCTTTTTCCTTGCTTCCTTTTGCCAGCAAGAATGGAACTTGGGAGGACCGAGGTAGAATGAGTACATTCAACCTGCAATCTCCTTTCCCCCTCCCCATCTTCATTGACTGTGACCATCCTAAATGCTTGAGTTGGAACTTAGTTCTGAGACAGCACCTCTACTCCAGATTCAAGCTAGCATCTTGTTTAGAGGAGTAAGATAGTTATGTCTATTACCCACTCATGAAAACATTCTGTGGGGATTTTGGTTTAATCTGTATTCCTCAGCATTTTCCGTGCTTATTTTAGAACCCCCAAGAAAAGAACCTAGATCTATTTTATTTCCTCTGACTCCAAGACTTTTAAGATGACCCATTCTTAGATGACTGTGTGCTAGAGCAGTCCCCTCATCTGAACTGCTAGTGTTCCCAGTAGCCTAAGAATGCTCGTTGGGGGCTTCCCTGGTGGTGCAGTGGTTGAGAGTCCGCCTGCCGATGCAGGGGACATGGGTTCGTGCCCCGGTCCGGGAGGATCCCACATGCCATGGAGCGGCTGCGCCCGTGAGCCATGGCCGCTGAGCCTGCACGTCCGGAGCCTGTGCTCCGCAATGGGAGAGGCCACAACAGTGAGAGGCCCGCGTACCGCAAAAAAAAAAAGAATGCCTCGTTGGGGTGAGCCAACAGACAGAGCTTATTTGCAGGCAGTCTCTCTGTAATAAGCTCACAGCAATCTAGGCAACTGGCACTGAACCTGTCTTGCTTTTCATCTTTCTGTTCTCCACAGCTGGCTCCCACTGGAAGCACTTCCCTACTCAACTCCATGGCTATAATCCAGAATCCTGTGAAGGTCTGTGATCAGGTATTTGCCCTGATTGAAAACCTCACTCACCAGATCCAGAAACGGATGCAGGACCCCAAGTCTGTAGGTGGGTTTGAATACTACTATCTTCCTTTCAAGATTTTGGGTACGGATGGGTTCCTCAGGCAATCCTGTGTCCTCTCCTAAGTGTCTGAGACACGTCATCCTCATCTCTCTGGTTCTGCTTCAGATTTGCTAGGGTCTTTTGTTAGAGGTGAAGCCTTTGGCTCTGTCTGTCTGTCTTCCTTCCAGACCTGCAGCTTTACCACAGCGAGACACTAGAGCTAATGTTACAGCGTTGGAGCAAGCTGGAGCGTGACTTTCGACAGAAGAGTGGGCGCTATGATATCAGTAAGATCCCTGACATCTATGACTGTGTCAAGTATGATGTGCAGCACAATGGGAGTCTGGGACTTCAAGGAACAGCAGAGTTGCTCCGTCTCTCTAAGGCACTGGCTGATGTGGTCATTCCCCAGGTGTGTCTCACATAAGGGATGGAGCCTGGGGCTAGGGGCACTGCAGAAGGAAGGAGAGAAAAGGCAGGAAGGAGGGGCGGTGTGGGAACCAGGGGAAGGAAACTTAGAGAAGGAATTAGTTGTTACAATTAGAGCTACAATCCTGGCTCTGAGGAAGCCCAAGAGGCTAACTGAGGAAAAACCTGGAGAGGGGGAATGTGGTGATGTTGGAAGAAGCCCTAGACCTGAGGTGAAGACAAGCATGATCTTGGACCTGGGAGTATAAGGCAAGAGGAAAACAAGATTCATTGAGGTGCTTATTCCTGGCCTGTGGCCCCTAGGAGTACGGGATCAGTCGGGAGGAGAAACTGGAAATTGCTGTGGGCTTCTGTCTTCCACTGTTGCGGAAGATACTACTTGACCTGCAGAGAACCCACGAGGATGAGTCTGTCAACAAGCTGCACCCCCTGTGAGGGAGGGCTGGGTGGGATGCTGGATGGAGGGAGGGGCATGTCAGGGAGCTCTTGCGGGAACCCAGGCTGGGACAGCTTGGGGAACCAAGAACAGAAGGGGTCCTGGGGTGGAAAAGAGAGAGAAGTCTTTGAGGCGGGAGGAGGGAGTTTGTGGAGGGCTGAGAAGAGGACTGGCTGACAGTGTGAGTGACTTAGCTGCTGTCTCAGGTACTCCCGAGGAGTGCTCTCCCCAGGCCGCCATGTTCGAACACGTCTCTACTTCACCAGTGAAAGCCACGTCCACTCCCTACTCAGTGTCTTCCGTTATGGGGGACTTCTTGATGTAAGGATCCTTTTTCCTTCAGCCTATGAACATCTTTTCCCAGCGTTCTTTTACTCTCCTCCTCATGCTTCTTTATTACTGCAAGCTTCCTCTGTTCTCCTCGTCTCCCTGCCCATTCCCTGACTCCCTCGTCCTTGGGCATTAGCTTACCTCTTCTTGTGTTCGGTAGGAGACCAAGGATGCACAATGGCAGCGAGCTTTGGCTTATCTTAGTGCCATCTCAGAGCTCAACTACATGACCCAGATTGTCATCATGCTTTATGAAGACAACACACGGGTGAGGAGCTAACAGGGCGGGGTGAGGAGAGGCCCCCTTCTTTCTTCTCCATCCCCTTTTAGGGAAAAACTTTTTTATGCTTAGATTCTGTAGAATCCAGTTAGGTGTGGTACCTAGGTGCAGCATGATAGAGAACATCCAGGAGGTTCCTCCTGGAACAGAAAACATGTTTTGGGTTGGTGTTGAGCCAGAGAGATACCAGAGAACATAGCTCTGGCATTAGGGAGGGTATGGAATTTGAACAATGTTACAATGAGTCTTTTTCTCTCAAACATTGTTACACATATACCTTCTTCATCTGGCTCCACAAAGATATCTTTAAATGTGCTGCTGTATGCACTGTAGCAAAGCTGAATTCCTGTGGGAGATGGATAGGGAGGGGGACCGTTGTAGAACTGGAAGTTGGCAAGTCCTGGGGAGGTTGAGAGTATGAGCATCCCGTAACACTAGACTGTAGTTAAAGGGAGCTATTACTGTAGAGGGGTGTAAGACACTGAAACCTGAGCCCTGGGAGGATGTGTCCTCTTGAGTTCCTCTCTGTTGTCCCTGCCTGGTCTTCCACCACCATGTCCAGCTTCTCCAACTGCCCTTTCATTTGGTGATGCCCTAAAGGATCCCTTATCAGAGGAGCGGTTCCATGTGGAGCTGCACTTCAGCCCTGGAGTGAAAGGTGTCGAGGAAGAAGGCAGTGCCCCAACTGGCTGTGGATTCCGTCCAGCCTCTTCTGAGGTGGGTCAGAGTGCTGGGATTTGGGACTGGAGGATTTAGGAGCCAAGTGATGGGAAACTCGGAAACAGTACAGGGAGGTTAAAAGGGTTGGGGAGAATTGGATTAGGAGGCTGGAGACCATTAACACCTCTCCTGTCTATGCCTGTTGTTGGGTAGAATGAGGAGATGAAAACAGACCAAGGCAGCATGGAGGACCTGTGCCCGGGGAAGGCATCAGATGAGCCAGACGGAGCATTGCAGACCTCACCCCAGCCCTCTGAGGGCCCTGGCCTCCCAAAGAGATCACCCCTCATTCGTAACCGAAAAGCCGGCTCCATGGAGGTAATGGGAGGGGCTTGGGAGAAAGAAGTGGTGGAAGTGCTCATAGGACAATATCCATGAATCTCTGAATCCCCTCAGTGGAATTCTTAGGACCTTAAACAGAGTCTTCCTGCCCCTGATGGATATGTTTTACTTAATCTCTCTTTCACAGCTGGTCTCCCAGGAAAGCTCCTTTAAGCTGGTTGCTACTTCTGAGGTTAAAGAGATGCCAGTGAGGGGTGCCTGAGAGATAAGGACTTTTAGAGATGAGATTGAGGAGGAGGCCTCTGGATGAATTTGAGAAGGCAGTTCTTTAAAAGGAAATATAGTAGAAAAGCGTGTACTCTGGGCTAAAATCCTGGTCTGATAATCAGACGCTGTGTGATCTTGGACAGGTACCTTCTCCAAGACTAAATTTTTTTCATCTGTAAAATATAAGTAATACTCACCATATAGATGCTTAGTAAACAGTAACAATGATAACAATACAGTTGATATTGAAGGCCAGGCCCCTCCATCTCTTTGTTGTCTTGGGTAAATATTAAAGCTCAGATTGTAGTAAATATCACTTTACTAAAAATGGCACTTTAATTTAACCCCTTTAGGGTTATCTATACTCTCATCCCAGAAAGGGAATCAAGTCTCGAGGTCTATCTATCTCCCCTTTGTTCTGATGAGGTTTATCAGTCTGGGCCTGGGTTCTCCTAGTTCTGGTTCTATTTCTCTAGCCTAGAGGAAAAAGGACTGTTGTAAATCTCACATTGTGTCCTGGAGTAAAAACCAAAGTTTTGGTCTTTTCCTGGAGAGATCCTTTCCCTCTTTGGCCCAATGACACTCTTTTTGACCCCATGATTTATCCCTGTCTCAGGGACCATGACTGTCTATTTTGGGTCCTGCTTTGACAGATGAATCTGTTCACTTGGCTTGGTGCCTGCTCTCTGTCTTAAAGGAATTGGTCTTTCCATTTTGAAATATCTCAGAAGAATCTATAACTAGCTTACATAGGTTCAGACAAAGGTTTATGGTTCAGATTTTGGAGAATGCTGAGAAGACAAACTGCAGTCTCTCTTCTAGACTCATCCTTTTCTTCCTGATTATTTTAAGATGGACTTGAGGTCATGAATACTCAGAGTTTCCTTAGGTGGGGTATGCGTCATATTTTCTTTGAGGTGTAAGTTAACTTAGTATCCATAGTACATTAGTATACTGCAGACTCACGTGAATAGATCAAATGGACAGAATGACATATGATCTTCCATTAATAAACTGCTCCTCCACATCCAGTGTCTTCCCCATTCACATCGTCTGCCAGTCTCTGGCACTATTATGTTGGACCCCCTTTTTTCTTCTGATTTAAGCAGTCAAGAGACAGGCAAAGCAGAGCTCTCAGTGTATCATCTCTCAGACTTGATGAAATTGACTTCTTTCAGGCCTATAGGAAGCTTTCTGTTGTAATCAGATTTCTTCCTCTCAGTTACTAGTGCTGCTTATACCATGGCTACCCAGGATGATGGTTGCCCAAGATATGCTCCTCAGCTTTGCAAGAAAATCTTCTCTCTACTCTTTGGTCATACAACCTTTTAATATTAATATTTCCTCTCCATGTTCTATAAGTACAGGCATTGGTAGTCTTATTCTTATCAACTATGACCCTTCTTTCCATCCCTTCTTCTCCTCTTGTCATCTTATATTTTTGGACTGCTTTAGAATACAAAATCTGTGACCTTCAGAGCAGCTGTGCCCTAGGCAATCATCCTCTCCAGCCTTACAACTGCCTCTGCCCAATGGGCCCAGGGCTTTGGGGAGCCTGGGGGTGTAAGGAGCCGTGACCGGCTTTCCACCCGGTCTGATTGCAGGTCATGAACATGCAGTGCACGGGGAACCTGGACCTGATCCCCTTGCGGGGACGGCGCCGCCGGAGGTCAGGGGACCTCCCCCGGCCTTCCCCAGCCATCGGCCTACAGCCCCGGGCTGTGTCCACCACTCACCTGGCATCCTGCACACAGGTGTCCCTCCATACTTCATCTTCCCTTATTGCTTCTATCTTTGCCTTTTGGGAGTTAGGGACTCAGAACACTGTTGAGGGGTGTGTGTGTGTGTGTGTGTGTGTGTGTGTGTGTGTGTGTGTGTGTGTGTGTGTGTGTGTGTGGTGTGGGTTATGCTTTCGGTTCAGATAAGAAACTGAGTATGGCTGCCGTAGCCACAGCTGTCCCATGGAAAGAAGAGAGCGCAGCCAGACTTCTTATTGTGGCTGAGCTATTGTGATTTGCTTTCTGAGTTCTGTGGAGGGATATAAAAGATTAAGGTACCCTGCCCTGCTAAGCACTGAGAATGGTTGAATAATGATTTCTCAGATTTGGGATTAGAGGGCTGTAGGGACAGGCATCTTGGAAATAGAAGTGCTTTCTAGTATAGAAGGATTCCCTGGACAGTTTCCTCTGTAAAGTGTACTCTTAGACTTTGCATTCCTCTTCCTCATAAAAATTCTTAAACTTCCTGACATTGCTTGGTTTTGTAGGGGCAGGAATTCAGGACCTGGGTTTTAGACTTCTCAGCTGAGGTGGCAAAACGGTAATTAACATAGAATCCTTCTTCTCCAGGTGCTTTCTGAGACTTCATCCTCGAGGCCTGGTGGCTACCGACTCTTTTCATCTTCACGGCCACCAACGGAGATGAAGCAGAGTGGCCTAGGTATGGTTTTCCAGCATCTCTCATCTGTTGTTGGGAAGGGGTGTCTGTCTGTTCTTTAGAGTTTTATTGTGGAGAACCTTAGTCATGGGAGTTGGGGTCATCTAGTCAGTGGAATTGTTGGGTGGGGCTAGGGAGGATGAATTGGGAGAAGCCACATGTAGGTGTGAACTTTGATCCCAGATAATTGTTTGCATTCCAGGAAGGTGTCTGTCTTTTGGTTTACTACACAACCCCCATTTCTCTGGCTAAAGGGCATTTTTCTGGCTTCCCCTCTTATTCCTTATCTGTCCCTTCAGTCTAGCCCAGACATTTAGGTTCCGTGGAGACTCTGACTCTTCAGAGTTATCAGAGACAAAGCTATAAATAGAGGCACTTGTGAGACGCTCCCTTCCCTCAATAACGGTCATATTCCTCATTTGGAGAACTTGTGCCATGTCTTCCTTTGAGACCTGTGTTTATTACATCCTTGCTCTGACCCCTCCTACCTCCGTGCCCTCCCCTTCATCCTCTTTTAATCCTGTAATTCTTCTTCCTTCCTTCCTGAAAATTGAGGGACAAATCTGAGACTGGTGTAGTGGCAGAGGCTTCTCTCAGGACTTTGAGGGAATGTCTCTTGATTTTGTTGATTCCTGGAGAGGGGTGGAGAACATCATTCAACCTTTCCTAAGAACACAGACTGCAGGAAGGACCAAGCCTCAGAGGGTATTGTATTCTTTGGGAGTGGGGAGGGGTCCTTGGGAGGGACTATCTTTGAACACAGCACCTGTGAGCCATTAACCAGAACTGGCAGGTAGAGACAGTGGTGTGGGGTCTAGACTGGGTCCCCTGGCTCTTTCTATCTTGTCCTATTATTCTCTCCATTTAGCTCCTTTCATTTTTCTGTTGAAAGAGAAAGGTCTCCTTGGCACCCAATTTCTTGGCCCCAGAACGGTCAGCATTTGGACCAGAAATGGGAAGAAAGGTTTTTGGTAATTTTCCAGGCTAAGTTTATGGGAGTAGATT
The DNA here is from genome assembly GCF_951394435.1 of Stenella coeruleoalba. NCBI lineage: Eukaryota > Metazoa > Chordata > Mammalia > Artiodactyla > Delphinidae > Stenella > Stenella coeruleoalba. The sequence continues at coordinate 86,220,073 of NC_137147.1, read as the reverse complement.
GCCTTCTACATCCCTAAAATGAGGTAGATGGTTTGGTGCATGAAAAATAAATGACAAATGTCTAGATCTGTGAATATGGACTTCTTTTCCCAGAAACCCCAGAAGAGAATAGGTTTCAGGTAGGTGAGAAAGAGGATAGGTGTGTCTGGCCCAGTTAAGGGGGAGTGCTGTCAAGAACAAGGCAGAGGCATGAGTCTGGTTGACAGATGGTGGTGGTAAGGTAAAGACTACCCCCTGAGATGATCCAAGACTGGACACGGCAGGATTGGTGGGACTATGCCAGAAAATTATTTCGTGGAGGAAGTAAATGTAGAACAAAGCTTGGGGGTGGGCTGGGATACAGCCAGCTAGTTCCAGCTTCTCTGAAAAAAGCAGACATATTTAGCAACCATTATTTCTCTCTGGAACTCTATTCTTGAGCTTGTTTGAACATGAAACGTAGGAGAAATTGCTGCACAGAGGAGTGGTCCTTAATTCCAGGGTGGAAATTATCAGCCATCTGAACTTCTTGATTTATGTGGTGACCCTGAAATGCTGGGACCCCTGAAACCATATCCCCTCTTTGTGGGCGCAAAGGAAACTGACATCTCCACTCTGTCCATTTCCCCTATGAATGTTAAGTTCCCAAGTCAAACCCAGGGTCTTGGCTAAGATGGATTTGGAAGTAGAGGAGAAAATCCCACAAACTGGAGTGTTAATCTTGTTTCCTCCTGCCCATTCTCTCCTGTGGGCTATAGTAGGAGACGGGACCATGGGAGTCCCAACCCTACTGTCGATCAGATACTTGGGACAGTGACTAGCTTGATTTATTTGCTTCAGGGATTTTTCAAGTTTTATTTACTCCACTTACTGTCAAGAGTTCTCTTTGCTTTCTTTGAACTTATGTGTGTGGGCATCTGGCTTTGAGCATAGGACTTACAAGACAATAAACTTTCGAGAGTAGAAAAAACATCTTTTTTGCTGTTTTCTGCTCACGAGGTTCTCCTGAGTAGGGTGTTCAGCGGTTAGTAGGCATGTTCTGCGTATAATCACCTGACCCTTCACATGCCTTTCAATTTGTGTCCATTTTCACTTCAGAAACAATGCTCTGTTTCTTCTTGATGAAAAAAATTACTATTTCTTTTCTAACTGAACACAGTTGATCCTGAGTCAGGACACCTGGATTCTAGTCCAGCTTAGCTCCTAACAAACTGTATGACCTTGAACAAATGAGATCCCTTTTGAATGTCAGTTTCTTCATCTCTAAAGTACGAAGGCTGAACTGGATGATCTTTGAATCCATTCCAGCTTCAAAAACTCAGTGAGTCTCATACTTTCTTGGGAAAGGTAAAAAGGCCTAAGGGAAAATAGAAGGGAGGGAACGCTGGATGAAAAACTTAGGAGGAATTGGAACTTATGAGAACTTTGAATTTGAGTTGAGTACTCTAAACTTAGTCTCTAGTTTCAGTCAAAGTTTCTTTCCTTTTAAACAAATAAGGGAGTCGATTTCTGGGTTCTTCAAACCCTATATCCAGCATAAGGAGCATTGAATTAAATCTAGGGAGATCTAGAGGAATCTACCTATTCTTTGAGCATTCCTGAGAGCCACCTAGAGAGCATAGTTTATCCCTTTCAGTAGCTTTGAGTCCCCTAATATGACTAACCCTGTATTTGTAGTGGCCTCTTGTATCTGCCAAGTAGACTTTCAGGAGCATCCTCACTTTGCTTGCCCAGTGTGGCTGTGGACAGTAGTGAAAGCTGTTTGTGGTTATGTGAAGTGGCCACGTGGTGGTGGCTCTGAATGGTTATGTGTGTGTGTCCTGATGTTGTCATGTGAAATCGTGCGTACTTCTGTGTGGTAATTGCAGCTTTGCGTGGCTACTAATGCACTCCCGGCCTTGCAGGCTCACAGTGCACGGGGCTGTTCAGCACCACAGTGCTGGGCGGCTCCTCCAGCGCCCCGAATCTTCAGGACTACGCCCGCAGCCAAGGCAAAAAGCTACCACCTGCCAGTCTGAAGCACCGAGATGGTATGTGGGTGGGTTTTGGGGGGCAACTCTTTTCTTCATTTGTCCGCCAGCAAGGACACAGCTCAAGAACAATTCACGCTTAAGATGGCGCTTGACACTAGCCTTACGACAAGTTTTCTGCATCAGTTATAGAGGGGAGAAGCAACCAAGACCCCATCCACCCCTCCATTTGCATTCCCTCTCGCCATACAAATACTACTTATTTATGCTTATCCCTTCATAATCAGCCACATACAGCCCTGCTACATCAATTTACTCCACCTTTGTATTCTTTCCTGGATTCTGGCCTGTAGGGGTAGGGACCAAGGAGGATGATCCACGGTCAGGAAGAATGCAGTAGAGCCTCAATTAAGATCTAGGAAATCAGGGATGGGGAAGTTGTTCAGCCAAGGCAGGAAAAATGATATGGAAAGAGATTGGGGGAAGTGATGAAAGTTTCTACAAAGATTTTATTTCTTTGTAAATGACCAGAAAGAGGATGTGGTGGTGAGATTAGGGTTGTTTGTGGGACCGTATTATGGTAGAGATGACACATGGATTCCTGAGAGGAGATTATCCAAAGGAAAAGAGTGAAATGTGGTAGTAAGGAATCTAAGGGGCGGGGGTGGGAGCAGGTCGTATACTAACTGTAAAGAACAGAGTATATCGTGAGCAAATTCCAGAGCAGAGGGTGGGGACAGCGGTGGGTATAATCCCCGTGATGTCTTTTCTCCCCAGAGCTCTTGTTTGTCCCGGCCGTAAAACGATTTTCTGTGTCGTTTGCAAAGCATCCGACTAACGGTACGTTTGCTTCTGACTCAACGTCATTCCTCCTCACCATGTCACCTCCAGACACTTAACCTCTGAGTTCTGACACTGACTTTCCCTCTCCCTCCACTGTGTTCACACCCTGCTGTCTCTGAACCACTCACTAACTGTCGCTCTTGGGATATATCACTTGTTGTGACAGACCTTAGCCTTGGCTGCAGCCTGGCTGCCCGATTCCTGGGGCCACTCAAGGTCTTATTTCCATGGTCACCATCATCACCATTGTGTCACTTTTTTCAGCATCATCACCGAAACATGAATTAAACCTCTTTCTTTCCCATCACATGACTGCCAGGCTTTGTACAAACATGATAATGGTTCCCCTTCTTAGAAGGAGCGTAGTATTACCTATATCATCCCCATTTCTTCTCTCTATTTGTTTCCCCAACTCCTCAGCTTACGTAATTTTGATCTTCCTGTTTTTTCACCAGCTCTTTTGTTGGAGTGGATGACTAGTTTGCTTCCCTTTTGGAGCAGTGCTGCAGTTCCCAGTTCCCAAGCCTACCCATAAAGACATTAGTCTTGGGTATATTGTTTTCCATCTCCATATTCCTATCTCCTCCCATTGTGTGTATTTTGTGTGGCTCTTGTGCTCCTGACATCTGCTTTACGTCACTACTAACCTAGGGTCTGAGCCTAGAAAACAGGAGTCCAGATTGATTTGGGATACAAGAAAGAACAAAAGGAGTAGGACGTGGTAGGTAAAGGAAAAAGAATTGTGCCTTGAGGGTTTCCATGTGGTTTCCATGCAGCCCCAGCCTACTTATGGCACTGCAGTCTCCGAGAAGGGGAAGTGAAGAGTTGAGATGTCTACTGGATATTCCGGGGGAGCTTAGGAATAAATAATATTTCAAGAATACTGAAGAACAGGGTCTGCCCACACTAAGGTGGGAGAGTTTAGAGATTTGCGTAAACCCAAAACTGAAGGGCTGTGGTCTCTTTGTAGGGTATGGCAGAGGAATCCAGGACTTACTCCTTGCTTTATCCTTTATATCCTTAGTTCCTCTCCGCATTGTATCTTGTCTTCAAGGTAAATCCAGTTTTGTTAGATACGATTTTCTTCTGTTCAAGAGCTAAGACTCTGAGGGAGGTAAAATTAGCTTGGCTTCCTGGCTGAAAAAACTCTAGGTGCTGATCACCTGCTCCTTAGACAGTGGCAGCTGCTAGATTTTAGCCCAGTAAGGCCATACATCTCCATTAGGCACTGGTGAAATCTCCCTATGTTGACTAGCTTATACTTGCTCAGTTTATACCCCTACCCCCCACCTGCACTCCTGTTTGTGCCTGTGACAGGAGCTTCCCATTCAGAGTGGCGTGACTGCCTGCACAGTTAGCTTCAAGCTCTTCTGGCCTTCATGCCACAGTCATCTCCAGAGTAGACCCTCAGGCACCAACCCCAACACTACAGCCTGGGATTTGGACTTATGAGACTTGTTACTTAGGGAACAGAAGATGGTACTAGGAACTTGGGCCCCTGACATCAGAGCTAAATCACAACTCTCCTAACTCTTAGGCTCTGTGAGAAAAGATCCAAATTCCTAAAGCAGATCCTCAAGCCTATATACCTCTCGTTCCCTGAAGGCTTGGTTAGCAGCCTCACCAGTAAAGAAGAATTAATTCTACCAAAAGGGGGAGAGGAAGAAAGACCTGGACAATTATAGTGCAAGAGAGTAAATTCAAGATCTCCTCCAGCACCCTGCACACAACCTCAGGGCTCTGCTGGCCTTTGTTCTTCTTGTACTTGAGCTTGGAGGCTAAAGTGCCTGAGAAGCAGGAATCTAGGAGAAAAAGATTTGGAGCTATTATGTCTCTTGCTGAAGATCATCTAGATTTAATTTGGCCCTGAGGACAATATGAAGGCTCTACCCCATGGCCAAATGTTACTGGACTGACCCAGCAATTACAGAGTGGATGCTCTGTCTGCAATTGCTTGCAGCAGGTTAGTCACAACAATGTGCCAGCCTACTGTCCATCACCACCATCTCTTTGCCATGATGTGTGGCTTTGAAATAGCAGCTGGAAGAACTGGACCTGGCTTTGGAAAGGAGGCAAGGCAGTGCTACTTCCTTGCTTTGATGGGAGAACACCCCTCAGCCCATCCCTCCCTCTATTCCTGATAAGCTTCTGTCACATCCTGTGACTACATCAAGTATATAAGTATGGCCCATTAGTAAACCGCATGCTGAACTTACCAAGGTGAACTAATATAGTGGGAAAGAGACTGTGTCTCTCCCTCATCCAGAATGTCAGAGTGTACCCACCCGATCTGCCAAGCTCATTCTCTTCTAGGGACCCACACAACTGTATGACCATTGGTACAGAAATCTCTCTTGACATCCAGACTAAGGTCTCTGGAAACCATAGTCTCATGGGATCACCCTGTGGAGCCCATTCTGGTCTGGGGGTTCTGAGCAGTCATCCTCAGCTACCTTGATCCTACTTTCTCTGTACCATATTCCTGTTATCAGTTAAGACCCCGTACCTCTTCCCCAAGATCTTTTTCCTACTGTTCCTCTTAAACCCCCTTCCACATGCCTTTCACTGCCTTCAACCATTTGCAGCTGAATCACATATATCCACAAAGTTTGCCAACCAGCTAAGATAGTAAGTAGTTTCGGATTAAAGCTTTTCCACTCGTCTAGCTGAACAAAGTGCAGTTAAACTCACCAGCAGTGGGAAGAAAATATAAAATTATCTCTTTTGGCTTCTATAATTGATACAGTGTCCCTTAAGACTTATGCAAACGTTTTTTTAAAAGTCTATGTATTTGAACAAGAATGAAGGATAATTAATCAATATTGGCATTTTCACATATTGATTCCGTTTTTTACATGCTGTTTTAAAGGACACCTGGTTTCCTGCTAATCTACGTCAGTTACCTAACAGAAGCCTTGTCTGTGGCTATCTTAAAGTCTGGTCCAGGGAGCCCAGCCTGAGTCCTCAGGAGCTTTTTTAGCTTCAAATTTTATCTTGATAACGTATACCACTCTTGACCCTCTTCTCTGAGTGACTTCAAATCTTTTCATCTCTATCCCAACCTCATAAATACATTTGTTTGAGAAACAAGCCCTAACTAGGGTTTGCCCAAGAATGATTGGGGACACTGGAGTTCCTAGCTACAGAACTGCCAGCTCACCCCATCCAGAACGATGTGACTGCTGTCTGCAAGCACTGACTGAATTGTGCACAACGAGAAAGGAGAGGGCCTGCTGTATGATGAGGTCTCACGTGCCCCTTCTTCTAGACTCACTTCTTTTAGACTTCTTTTAGCATGATGCCAATACTCTTCTCCCCTGCAAGACATGTCCTGTGGCTCTGACCATCTCTGCTTCTCTCTTACCTCACCTTGGAGCTGAGTGGCCCCACCTCCCAGGAATGCTTATGTCATCCAGTACCCCCCTTATTGTCTCTCCCTCTTCTCTTTCTTTATCTTTGTGCTTCCTGCCGTGGTTCCCCCAACCCCTCCAAGAGCTGCTGGATGACCAGCACCCTGTGGTCCGGTTGCTGCGCAGTTTTTCCTCTGACTGCACAGGGGGCTGGCCAGTCTCCTTGGATGCCACGCTGGCGCATCACCTGCACCAGTGCTCCTACCACCTGCGCCTCTTCCGGAACTGGCTGCGCTCAGGCCAGGATGATCCTGAGTGCCTCTACGGTACCCCCTGCCACCAAGCTGGCTGCTGCCACTACCCTGGCTGGGACTGACTGCTTTGCTTCTTGCACTTTTGGCAGGAGAGCCCACCTATTCCTTTCTCCTATTTACTCTAAGGTTATGTGACTTGCATTTAGTTGCTTGGATGGGATTGGGGCCAGGCTGCCTGGTAGCTGTAGCGTTGGCTGCTCCTCCCCTTCCTGTTCTCCTTCCTCACTGCCTCCTAATGTTACCTATTCCCAGTGCTATTTGGTACAGGAGTAGTCTCTTGCCCTGGAATCTATTCTTATCTCTATGACCCTCTACTACCACCATCTTCAAATCCAAGTGTTTTTCTAGCAGTTCTGAGAAGCTGGAGACTGTACCTCTCCTGCCCTCCTGCCACTAGAGTACAGGGGGAAATTGAGGCATAGAGGTCTCAATTGAATACTTGAAGAAAACAAGGGCTGAAGGTTAGAAGATGGTCAGGTATAATCCTTTTTAGTTATATAGGTTTTAATCATTGTCAGACAGGAAGCTGTGTCTTGAATAGATATTGCTGTCCTGCCTACCTTTAATCCATTTAAGGAGATATAAAGGAAGCATAGGAAATATTGGGGACTAAAAAAGTGGTTGAGATGTATGCTTCTTGATCCTCTAATGGGGGCATTTTTTTTTTCATCAACAGGCCCTGGGATTAGAGTTACACATTTAGGTTTACCCTTCACCCTACAATGTAGATCTACATTGGAATTGTTGGGTTCAGAGCAGAGAATCGGTATTTATTCTTTTTTCTAGGGGGTTTGCCTCATTTTCCTGAAGGAATAGAGAAATACTAGCAAGTCTGGGGTCTTCAGTGAGAGCAGAGGAAAGAAGCTTTGAAGTGATGAAAATAACCAAGAAAGAACTTCCATCCCCCAACCTGTTCATACATGCGGTTTTCCTGAGCTGAGCTTCATGTGTATTGCATGCCCTCCTGCTTCCAATATTCTAGCCTTTCTACCCATATCCTAAATCTGCATGAACCCCTCCTCAGATCCCAAGCCCTCCTCCGTAATCTGGTTCTCTTGTACATGATCCCTGAAATCTGCTGTTTTTTCCCAGCTCCATGACCTCCCTACCTCTCATTTAGACCTACAATTTCACCCCTTACCTCTGGACCTTTGTTTTATTTCCCCCAGAAAGTACAAGAGGAGTGTAGGTGCTTACCTCATTGGGATTCTGTTGATTTTTCCATGGAATATTGCAGGCTTTCCATAGGTAGGATAAGAGGTGATTTGATTCACCCAGAGGCCTTAGCAGGAAGACTTTTTAGAAAATCTGGAGGTGACAGAAATAGACTCCTGTAGGGGCTCTAAAGAGTTCCCTCTCCTGAGAATCTTGGATACCCCACACTCCAAAAGCCACAGACACTCCTGATGGTTCTCAGGGACCCTCCATGCTTCCTTGGCCAGTTGGGGTATATCCAGCAGGAATAACATTGACTTTGCCCATCTCTTTTCTAACAGGATTTGAAGGGTGCTCCATGGTGCCTACCATTTACCCCCTGGAAACACTGCATAATGCCCTTTCCCTGCGTCAAGTGAGTGAATTCTTGAGTAGAGTCTGCCAGCGCCACACTGATGCCCAAGCACAGGCATCTGCAGGTATGGAGAATACTCTTATCTTGTACCACTATCTCTGCCCCCACTCCCATGCTTCCTAGAACATGAGTAATAAATTAAAAAGATAGGCACTCTGAAAAAGTAGACTTGAAAAAATGTTTAATTGCATAGGTTAACTCAAAAGCATAGAACGATCACTCCTTCCAAAGTTAACTTATAAATTTAATGTGATCTCAGTAAAAATAGTACTGTTTTTCTAAAGTCAGACAAATTGATTTTGAAGTTGTCATTAAAAAAAAAAAAAAAAAAAACAAGCAAGAATAGCCAAGGAAATCTTGAAAAGAAGAGCAGTGAAGTCATGCTGGCCCTACCAGATTTTAAAACATTTTATAAAACTTCTATAATAAAAACAGTGTAGTATTGGTACATGAATAAACAGAGACCAAGCAAACAAAGTAGAAAATCCAGAAATAGTTGAAGTTAGCATTTAAAAATACTAGGGGAAAGACAGCCTTTAAGAAATGGAGTTGGAAAGTTAGTAGAAGGAAAGAAATCATAAAGATCAGAGCAGAAATAAATGAAACAGAAACAAAGAAAACAATAGCAAAGATCAATAAAACTAAAAGCTGGTTCTTTGAGAAGATAAACAAAACTGATAAACCTTTAGCCAGACTCATCAAGGAAAAGAGGGAGAAGACTCAAATCAATAAAATTAGAAATGAAAAAGGAGAAGTTACAACAGACACTGCAGAAATACAAAGCATCCTAAGAGACTACTATAAGCAACTCTATGCCAATAAAATGGACAACCTGGAAGAAATGGACAAATTCTTAGAAAGGTATAACCTTCCAAGACTAAACCAGGAAGAAATAGAAAATATGAACAGACCAATCACAAGTAATGAAATTGAAACTGTGATTAAAAATCTTCCAACAAACAAAAGTCCAGGACCAGATGGCTTCACAGGTGAATTCTATCAAACAATTAGAGAAGAGCTAACACCCATCCTTCTCAAAATCTTCCAAAAAAACTGCAGAGGAAGGAACACTCCCAAACTCATTCTATGAGGCCACCATTACCCTGATACCAAAACCAGACAAAGATACTACACAAAAAGAAAATTACAGACCAATATCACTGATGAATATAAATGCAAAACTCCTCAACAAAATACTAGCAAACAGAATCCAACAACACATTAAAAGGATCATACACCATGATCAAGTGGGATTTATCCCAGGGGTGCAAGGATTCTTCAATATATGCAAATCAATCAATGTGATACTCCATGTCAACAAATGGAAGAAGAAAAAAACCATATGATCATCTCAAAAAAAAAAAAAAAAAGGGAGTTGGGGGACTTCCCTGGTGGCACAGTGGTTAAGAATCCACCTGCCAATGCAGGGGACATGGATTCGATCCCTGGTCCGGGAAGATCCCACATGCCACGGAGCAACTAAGCCCGTGTACCACAACTACTAAGCCTGTGCTCTACAGCCTGTGAGCCACAACTACTGAGCCTGCATGCCACAACTACTGAGCCCACATGCTACAACTACTGAGCCCACGTGCTGCAACTACTGAGCCCGTGTGCTGCAACTACTGAAGCCCACACGCTTAGAGCCCTGTGCTCCACAATAAGAGAAGCCACCGCGATGAGAAAAGCCTGCACACTGCAACGAAGAGTAGCCCCTGCTCACTGCAACTAGAGAAAACCTGGGCACAGCAAGGAAGACCCAATGCAGCCAAAAATAAATAAATTTATTTTTTAAAATATATATATATTAAAAGGAACCAAACAGAAAATCTGGGGTTGAAAAGCAAATAACAGAAATGAAAAATTTACTGGAGGACTTCTTAGAAGGTTTGAGCAGGCAGAATTAAAAATCAGCAAACTTAAAGATAGGTCAAGGCGGGCGCCGCCGTCAGTCACGGCCTGACGCTGGCACGCTGCGTGTGTCCCGCCCCTTGCCGCCACTTGCAGCTCGCCGGCCGGCGGCCTCGCTCGGCCCTCGGCCTCACTCGGCCCTCAGCTCAGTGGCGGCGTTGGAAGGCGGCCCGGGCCCTCGCAGGCCCATGGCAGCGGCCGCGGTGTTGCCGGGCGTGGGCGGGCCTCCCGCGGGCGGCGGCGCTGGGGGCGGTCGGGTCCCCACCGGGTGGCTGGGCAGTGGCGCGCCTCGAGGGCTGCAAGTTCGAGTACCTGATGAAGAAGCGCTCGGTGACCATCGGGCGAAACTTGTCGCAGGGCTCGGTGGACGTGAGCATGGGCCACTCGAGCTTCATCTTGCAGCGCCACCTCGAGATCTTAACGCCCCCGGGCGGCGGCGGCAGCGGCCATCCTGGGGCGGCCCTGGAGCCGTCGGCGCAGCCCGGGCCCGATGCGGGTGGCAACTTCTACCTGCGCTGCCTTGGCAAGAATGGCATGTGCGTGGACGGCGTGTTCCAAAGGCGCGGGGTGCCGCCGCTGCAGCTGCCGCGCATGTGCACATTCAGGTTCCCAAGCACAAACGTCAAGATCACTCACCTTCACTGCCCTGTCCAGCAAGGAGAGGGAGAAACAGGAAGCGCCCGAGTCCCTGGTGAAGCCCGTGCAGGCTCACATCTCCCCACTGACCATCAACATTCCAGACACCATGGCCCACCTCATCAGCCCCCTCCCCTCCCCCACAGGAACCATCAGTGCTGTGAACTCCTGTCCATCCAGCCCCCTGGGGAGCAGGGTCTTCAGGGTACAAAATGGGCCATGTGGTACCATCTGACCTCAATTTAATGGCCGACAACTCACAGCCAGAAAATAAGAAGGAAGCTTCAGGTGGAGACAGCCCAAAGGATTATTCAAAGCCACCTTATTCCTATGCACAATTAATTGTACAAGCAATTACGATGGCTCCTGATAAACAACTCACCCTAAATGGAATTTATTCGTACATCACGAAAAACTATCCCTACTACAGGACTGCAGACAAGGGCTGGCAGCTATACGTAGGCTGACATACGTATCTTTTTGAAGTTTGCACAGAGATGGTTTTCAAACTTTTCCTGAGGAACCCTTTCTTCAAAAGATACCTCCTCCAGCTGGCCAGTATACAAAACAGATGAACACAGTGCTGCCCTGTTTCAGTGGTCCACCTGTACTTCCAGCCTATTCCTAGGCTGTCTGTGAATCCAGGCCTCCTCAGAGGACACTTTGAAATCGGTGCATAGTATTTCCATTGTTTAGCTTTTTAATTTGTTTAATTTTTTTTTTTTTTTTTTTTTTGGGGTACGCGGGCCTTTCACCGTTGCAGCCTCTCCCGTTGCGGAGCACAGGCTCCGGACGCGCAGGCTCAGCGGCCGTGGCTCACGGGCCCAGCCGCTCCGCGGCATGTGGGATCTTCCCGGATCGGGGCGCGAACCCGTGTCCCTAGCATCTGCAGGCGGACGCTCAACCACTGTGCCACCAGGGAAGCCCTAATTTGTTTAATTTTTAAACCTCTACATTGTGTATGTTTTTCCTCTGCATGTCTGTTTTAAGTGTGGCCATTTACTAGGTGTTTAGCAGGATCTCACTAATTAAGACAGTATGGGAAAGGGTAAGTTTGAAGTACGGAATGGTAAAAGCATAACAAAAGGGAGAAGAAATATACATTTACAAATTTTGAATTTATTAAGTAACAAGGAACGGCTACAGAATTCCTTTGAGGCTTAATGAGTAAATGATCCTTTGAAAAATGCATCTGTTGAACCATAACCATAATCAAGTGATGTGGGTGGGGTGGGGTGGGGGTAAGCCATTCTGTTTAATGGAGGGTAAAAACTTTTTTCTTCTACCTGCAGATGTATAAACATGTTATAATAAAAATAGTGTTCCAGCCAAAAGAAAAGGTAGGTCAGTTGAAGTTATCCAGTCTGAGGAGAAGAAATAAAAAAGAATGAAGAAAAGTGAACAGAGCCAAAGATACTGTGGGACACCATAAAACATACCACTGTATGTATAATGGAAATCCCAGAAGGAGAAGAGAGAGAGAAAGAGGCAGAAAAAATTTTTGAAGAAAAAATAGCTGAAAACTTCTCAAATTTTATAAAGACACAAGTCTATGTGTCCAAATAGTTCAAACTTCAAGAAGGGTAAATGCAAAGAGATCTACATTGAGATACATTGTAATCAAATTGTCAAAAGACAAAGAAAAAATGTTGAAAGTGGCAAGAGAAAAGCAGCTTGTCACATACAAGGGATATTTAATAGATTAACAAGGCACTCATCAGAAACCATAGAGGCCAGAAAGTAGTGGGGTGACATATTTAAAGTGCTAAAAGAAAAAAACGTCAACCAAGAATTCTATATCTGTCGAAACTGTTCAAAAATGAAGGAAAAATTAAGACATTCCCAAATAAACAAAAGATGAGGGATTTTTTTTTAAACATCTTTATTGGAATATAATTGCTTTACAGTGGTGTGTTAGTTTCTGCTTTATAACAAAGTGAATCAGTTATACATATACATATATTCCCATATCTCTTCCCTCTTGTGTCTCCCTCCCTCCCACCCTCCCTATCCCACCCCTCTAGGTGGTCATAAAGCACCAAGCTGATCTCCCTGTGCTATGCGGCTGCTTCCCACTAGCTATCTGTTTTACATTTAGTAGTGTATATATGTCCATGCCACTCTCTCACTTTGTCCCAGCTTACCCTTCCCCCTCCCCTGTCCTCAAGTCCATTCTCTAGTAGGTCTGCGTCTTTATTCCCGTCTTGCCCCTAGGTTCTTCATGACCACTTTTTTTTTTTTTAGATTCCATATATGTGTGTTAGCATACAGTATTTGTTTTTCTCTTTCTGACTTACTTCACTCTGTATGACAGTCTCTAGGTCCATCCACCTCACTACAAATAACTCAATTTTGTTTCTTTTTATGGCTGAGTAATATTCCATTGTATATATGTGCCACATCTTCTTTATCCATTCATCCGATGATGGACACTTAGGTTGTTTCCATGTCCTGGCTATTGTACATAGAGCTGCAGTGAACATTGTGGTACATGACTCTTTTTGAATTATGGTTTTCTCAGGGTAGGGTATATGCCCAGTAGTGGGATTGCTGGGTCATATGGTAGTTCTATTTTTAGTTTTTTAAGGAACCTCCATACTGTTCTCCATAGTGGCTGTATCAATTTACATTCCCATCAACAGTGCAGGAGGATTCCCTTTTCTCCACAGCATTTATTTTTTGTAGATTTTTTGATGATGGCCATTCTGACTGGTGTGAGATGATATCTCATTGTAGTTTTGATTTGCATTTCTCTAATGATTACTGATGTTGATCATTCTTTCGTGTGTTTGTTGGCAGTCTGTATATCTTCTTTGGAGAAATGTCTGTTTAGGTCTTCTGCCCATTTTTGGATTGGGTTGTTTGTTTTTTTGATATTGAGCTGCATGAGCTGCTTGTAAATTTTGGAGATTAATCCTTTGTCAGTTGCTTCATTTGCAAATATTTTCTCCCATTCTGAGGGTTGTCTTTTCATCTTGTTTATGGTTTCCTTTGCTGTGCAAAAGCTTTGAAGTTTCATTAGGTCCCAATTGTTTATTTTTGATTTTATTTCCATTTCTCTAGGAGGTGGGTCAAAAAAGAATTTTGCTGTGATTTATGTCATAGAGTGTTCTGCCTGTGTTTTCCTGCAAGAGTTTGATAGTGTCTGGCCTTACATTTAGGTCTTTAATCCATTTTGAGTTTATTTTTATGTGTGGTGTTAGGGAGTGTTCTAATTTCATTCTTTTACATGTAGCTGTCCAGTTTTCCCAGCACCACTTATTAAAGAGGCTGTCTTTTCTCCATTGAATATTCTTGCCTCCTTTATCAAAGATAAGGTGACCATATGTGCATGGGTTTATCTCTGGGATTTCTATCCTGTTCCATTAATCTATATTTATGTTTTTGTGCCAGTACCGTACTATCTTGATTACTATAGCTTTATACTATAGTCTGAAGTCAGGGAGCCTGATTCTTCCAGCTCTGTTATTCTTTCTAAAGATTGCTTTGGCTATTCGGGGTCTTTTGTGTTTCCATACAAATTGTGAAATTTTTTGTTCTAGGTCTGTGAGAAATGCCAGCAGTAGTTTGATAGCGATTGCATTGAATCTGTAGATTGCTTTGGGTAGAGACTCATTTTCACAATGTTGATTCTTCCAATCCAAGAACATGATATATCTCTCCATCTATTTGTATCATCTTTAATTTCTTCCATCATTGTCTTATAGTTTTCTGCATACAGATCTTTTGTCTCCTTAGGTAGGTTTATTCCTACGTATTTTATTCTTTTTGTTGCAATGGTAAGTGGGAGTGTTTTCTTAATTTCATTTTCAGATTTTTCATCATTAGTGTATAGGAATGCAAGAGATTTCTGTGCATTAATTTTGTATCCTGCTAGTTTACCAAATTCATTGTTTAGCTCTAGTAGTTTTCCAGTAACATCTTTAAGCTGAAGGATTTTGTCAGTAGTAGATCTGCCCTACAAGAAATGCTAAAAGGAGGCTTTTTGGCTAAAATGACACTAAACAGAAATTTGAAGCCATATCAAAAAATAAAGAACTCAAAAAAAAAAGAAAGAAAGAAGAAAAAAATAAAGAACTCTGGTAAAAGTAGCTACACTGATAAATCTAAGAGCCAGCATTATTGTATTTTTGGTTTGTAGCTCCCCTTTTTGTCTTTTTGTTTCATATGTGACAACACGCAAATGAATAAACCAATCATTATGTCTGTTTTAATGGGCACACAATGTACAAAGATATATGATAATTTATGACAATAACAAGGTGGGGACTGAGCTTTATAGCAACAGAGTGTTTGTATGTTATTGAAGCTAATCGCCATCAATTCAAACATTGCTATTGACCTTACAGAAATAAAAAGGATTGTAAGAGAGTACCATGAACAATTGTATGCCAACAAATTAGATAACATAGATGAAAAGGACAATTCCTAGAAATAAACCCTAAAAACCGACTCAAGAAGAAATAGAAAATCTGAACATACCTATAACAAGGAAAAAGACTGAATCAATAGCAAAAACTTCTCAACAAAGAAAAGTCCAAGACCAGATGGCTTCACTGGTGAATTCTACCAAATATTTAAGAAAAATTAGCCCCAGTCCTACTCACCCTCTTCCAAAAAATATAAGAGGAGGAAACACTTTCTGTGAAGTCAGCATTACCCTGATACCAAAGCCAGACAAAGACACCCTAAGAAAAGAAAACTACAGGGCTTCCCTGGTGGTGCAGTGGTTAAGAATCTGCCTGCCAATGCAGGGGACATAGGTTCGAGCCCTGGTCTGGGAAGATTCCCACGTGCATCTAAGTTGCAGAGCAGCTAAGCCTGTGAGCCACAACTACTGAAGCCTGCACGCCACAACTACTGAAGCCTGCATGCCTTGAGCCCATGCTCCACAACAAGAGAAGCCACTGCAATGAGAAGCCCATGCACCACAACGAAGAGTAGCCCCTGCTTGCCACAGCTAGAGAAAGCCCACGCAGCAATGAAGACCCAACATAGCCATAAATAAATAAATAAATAAATAAATTTAAAAAGAAAAGAAAAGAAAACTACAGACTAATTTCCCCTATGAGTAGAGAGGCAAAAATTTTCAACAATCCCCCCCCCACAAAAAAAATTCTCAACAAAATATTAGCAAACCAAATCCAACAGTACACATTAAAAGGATTATACTACACCATGATCAAGTGAGATTTATCTCAGGAATGCAAGGGTGATTCAACATAAGAAAACATGTCAATGTAATACACTACATTAATAGAACAAAGAGACAAAAAAACCAATCATGTGAATTGATGTGGAAAAGCATTTGGCAAAACCCAACACTCACTGAGCTAGGAACAGAAAGAAACTTCCTCAATGCTATAAAGGACATTTATAAACAACCCCTAGGGACTTCCCTGGTGGTCCAGTGGTTAAGACTCCGTGCTCACAATGCAAAGGGCTGGTGTTCGATCCCTGGTCAGGGATCCCGCATACTGCAACGAGAGGAGCCTGCATGCCACAACTAAAGGAGCCCAAATGTTGCAACCAAAGATCCCACATGCCACATCAAAGATCCCACACGAGACAGCGAAGATCCTGTGTGCTGCAACTAAGACCCAGCATAGCCAAATAAATAAATAAATATTAAAAAACAAAACAAAAACACAGCACAAATCATACTCAGTGGTGAGAGACTGAAAGTTTTCCCTGTAAGATCAGGAGCAAGACAAGGATGCCCACTTTCACCACTGCTATTCAATATTGTACTGGAAGTTTTAGGGAGAGCAGTTAGGCAAAAAAAAAAAAAAAAAAAAGGACCTAAATCGGAAAGGAAGAAGTAAAACTGTCGCTATTCACAGAGGACATAATCCTATATAGAGAAAATGGAAAAGAAACCCCAAAAGAACTACCAGAACTAATGAACAAATTCAACAGTGTTTCAGGGTACAAGATCAACTCACAAAAATCAGTTGTGTTTCTATACACCAGCAATGAACAATCCAAAGGGGAAATTAAGAAAACAATACCATTTATAATAGCATCCAAAAGAATAAAGTACCTGGGAGCAAAATTTAACCAAGAAGTTTAAAGACTTGTACACTGAAAACTGTAAAACATTGCTGAAATAAATTAAAGAAGACCTAAATAAATGGTAAGACATTCCATGTTCATGTAGAATACATAACATTTTTAGGATGACAGTACTCCCCAAAGAGATACCTGGATTAAATGCAATCCCTATTGGAATTCCAATGCACTTTTTTGTAGAAATGGAAAAGCTGACCCTCAAGTTTATATAGGATTGCAAGGGGACCTGAATAGTCAAAATAATTTTGAAAAAGAAAAAGTCGGAGGACTCACATCTTCTGATATTAAAACTTACTACAAAGCTACAGTAATCCAAACAGTGTGGGATTGCCATAAGGATAAAGTTAGAGACCAATGGAATAGAATCAAGAGTCCAAAAATAAACCCATACTTCCATGGCCAGTTGATTTTCAACAATGTTGCTAAGACCATTTAATGGGGAAAGAATTGTCTCTTCAATAAATGGCGCTAGAACAACTGGATACCCATATGCAAAAGAATGAAGATGGACCTCCCCCACCTCATACCATGTACTAAAGTTAACTCAAAATGGATAAATGGCCTAAATATAAGAGCTAAAACTGTACAACTCTTACAAGACATAAGATAAATCTTCATGACCTTAAGAGTTAGCTAATGGATTCTTAGACCAAAAGCACAAGTAACAAAAGGGGAAAAAATAGATAAATTGGACTTCACCAAAATTTAAACTTTTTGTGCATCAAAGAACATGAAAGAAAGGGAAAAGACAGTCTATAGAAAGGGAGAAAATATTTGCAAATCATATATCTGATAAAGGTCCATAATATAACAATTCAACAGCAAAAAGACAAACAACCCAACTTAAAAGTGAGCAAAGGACTTAAATAGACACTTCTTCAAAGAAGATATACAAATAGCCAAGAAGCACATGAAATAATGCTCACCCTCAGTAACCATCAGGGATATGCAAATCAAAGCCACAATGAGGTACCACTTCACACCCACTAGGATGGCTATAATTTAAAAAGAGAAAGAGCGAGCAGAAAAGTGTTAGTAATGGTATGAACAAATTAGAATTTTTGTACATTGCTGGGGGAAATGTAAAATGGTGCAGCCCTGGTGGAAAACAGTTTGACAATTCCTCAAAAAGCTAAATATAGAGTTACTATCTGACCCAGCAATTCCACTCCCAGGTATATATTCAAAAGAAATGAAAACAGGTACTCTAACAAATATTTACACACAAAAGTTTATGGTGACACTATTCACAACAGTCAAAAGGTGGAAACAACTGAAATGTACGTGAATGGGTAAACAAAATGTGGTATATACATACAATAGAATGTTACTGAACTATAAAAAGGAATGAAGTACTGATATATGTTGCTATATGGATGAACCTCAAAAACACGGCAAGTGAAAGAAACCAGACAGAAAAAGTCACATATTGTATGATTCCATTTATATGAAAGAACTAGAATAGAGATAGAAAGCAAATTGGTGGTTTCCAGGGGTTGAAGGTAGGGTAGAATGAGGAGTAACTTCTTTTTTTTTTTTTTTTTTTTTTTTTGCGGTACATGGGCCTCTCACTGCTGTGGCCTCTCCCGTTGTGGAGCACAGGCTCCGGACGCGCAGGCTCAGCGGCCATGGCTCACGGGCCTAGCTGCTCCGCAGCATGTGGGATCTTCCTGTCATGAACCCGTGTCTCCTGCATCGGCAGGCGGACTCTCAACAACTGCGCCACCAGGGAAGCCCAGGAGTGACTTCTTAATGGATATGGGGTTTTCTTTTGGGGTGATGAAAACTTATCTAGTTTTGGAACTAGATAAGGTGGCAGTGGCACAACATTGTTGATGTGCTAAATGCCACAGTATTATACACTTTAAGATGGTTAGCTTTATGTTATGTGGCTTTCCCTTCAATAATAATAATTTTAAAAAATCATGCAAGTACTAAAAGTAAGCAGGGGTGATGGTGATAAATTCCTTTATCACCTGAAAGTAAGGAGAACCTAATTCTGACTCAAACTCAAATTTGGGAAACAATGGAAAAGATTGATAAACTAAGCCATATAAACATTTTTTTATATGTTGTAAAACCAATAGCAACATCATAAGCAAGGAAAAATTTTTTCTGCAATTTATATCACATATAGGCTTAATCATCCTAAAATACGGAGAACTTTTGCATATCAGAAAGGAAAAGACCAAAAGTGTGATTTTTGAAAAAGGATAGTTTACAAAGAAAGAAATACAGGTGGCTGTTACACATGTGAAATGATGCTCAACCTTGATCATAAGAAATATGCAAATTAAAACTACACTGAGGGACTTCCCTGGTGGTGCAGTGGTTAAGAATCCGCCTGCCAATGCATGGGACACGGGTTCGATCCCTGGTCTGGGAAGATCCCACATGCCACAGAGCAACTAAGCCTGTGCACCACCACTGAGCCTGTGCTCTAGACCCCACGAGCCACAGCTACTGAGCCCGTGTGCCACAACTACTGAAGCCCGTGCAAACCTAGAGCCCATGCTCCACGACAAGAGAAGCCACCACAATGAGAAGTCGGCACACCACCACGAAGAGTAGCCCCTGCTTGCCGCAACTGGAGAAAGCCCGCGTGCAGCAATGAAGACCCAACACAGCCAAAAATAAATAAATAAATAAAAATTTTTAAAAATTAAAAAAAAATAAATAAAACTACACTGAGATATCATATCTCACCTATTAGATTGTAAAAAATCCAAAAGTTTGATAACACATTCTCTTGACAAGTCTATAATGAGAGAGGCAGTTCCATACATGGTGGGAGTGCAAAATGGTACAACCCCATATGAAGGTAAATTTTGTAATATCTCAGAGAATTACAGATACAGTTACTCTCTTATCTAATAATACAATTTTAGGAATCTATTCTGAAGCTACTGTACACAAAGTTGAAATAACATTTGTATACAGTTATTGTGACGTAATTTATGTTGTTTATTTATTATTTTTGGAAACAACCCCAAAGTTCTTCATTACAAGAGTGGTTGAATAAACAGTGGTATGTCCACTCAAATGAGTACTATGGATCTGTTAAAACTAATGAGGAAGGTCTATGTGTTTTGATATGAAGTAATCTCCAGGATATATTGTTAAGTGGATAAAAAAAGGTGCAGAATAGTGTTGATAGTATGTTACCTATTCTATAAGGAGGGGAAATAAGGGGAAAATATACATATTTGCAAAAAGAAATGATAAAAGTAAACACCAGAAACTAATAAAAATGTTTACCACTGGACAGCAATAGGAATGGGGCTGAAGGGCATGAAGAAAAAGGAACTTCCTCTGAATATGCCTTTTTATAAACCTTTGACTTGTGAACCTGTAAATGTTTTTCAAAATATAAGACTAAATCAAAAGAAGTGAATCCTAAAATTGGAAAAAAAAATGGAAAGAAATTACCCTAACTTTATATCAAAATAGTAACATAATCACACAGGGAAAATAATTTTTCAAATAACTTTGGAATACTGTACTTTGACTGTAAATCCTTCAGTGGAACAAAAAGAAATATAAAATAATTTTAATCCTTATTCAGTGGTTTAATTGTTAGTAGTGATATTGATACTATTTTGAAACATATGTCATATGCACACACACATATAATAGAGTGATGCAAATAAGTAATTATGTTTCTGTTATTAGGAATAAGAATTCTCAAAGTCAGATAAATTATATATAAATATAAATTCAGAAGATTTTTAAAGTGCTGTAATGTTAAATTTGAATTGAAAATATCAATATGAATTCCATTTTTTAATGCTTTTTCTAATATCATGCATTAGAAAGAGTATCAATGAGCTCCCTTGGCACCTAGATTTTGGTCTCTACATATCATTCCCCAGTAAAAGCAACCAGGATTCCATGGTTGGATTCCTGGTCTAGGCCCATGTTTTTTAACCTTCTTTTTTTTTTTTTTTACTAAAATCACACCCCCTCCTACAGAGCCTTTTTAGACTTTTTTCCTCCAATCACTCCCCGCCACCTGAAATTTTAATACCACAGATAAACTTTATGTCTGTTTATGTATTGTAGCCATTTGATGGACCACAAACCAGTGGAATATCTAAGTTTTTTCACTTTCACCAAGAACCAATTTTATTGAGGATGCATGATCTAGGGCAAGGAAAGCACAAGGTGATCCTGAGGCATGTTGTAACAGAAGCAAGGAAGCAATCAAGCCTGAAGAGACTCCCACTGACCAGAATTGGAATATTTTAGCATTAAAAAGAATAATTTATTGTAATTGATTAAAGTGCACTGAACATGTAAACATCTACAAGCTCATAATGAATCTTACAAAAAAGAGAACAAAAATAAAATAAAATAATAATCATCTGTCACTATTGATGAATACTTTTCACCAGCTCTTTCTTCTGAAAACTAATTAAAGGGAAATAAACATTTATCCTTCCTTTTCAGTAAGAACTGCAGTTTAATGTAATCAAATGGCCCCAGTTAAAGAGAGAAAGCTCTTCTTTACAGAAAATATGCCAGCTAATAAATACAGAATTGATAGAATTAGAAAATCACCACTTGACAGTCCTAATAAAGTAATTAAGGATCATCAGTGGATACTAACACAATTAGGTGAAATGTTGATCAGGTTCCACAGTGCCAAAGGATTACCTCTAATCAGAAGGGGAAAACTTTACAATGGTGAGATCTCATGGGCCCCACTTTAACTTTGTTAGTAAATTTAGCCTTAGTGGGATAATGAGACATTATGTTCATCCAGTATGATGCAATATAAAGTACACAGGATCACCTCTTGAAGTATTCTTGCCAAAGTTATTTATTTACTTATTTATTTATTATTTTTTTGGGCTGTGTTGGGTTTTCATTGCTGCGCATGGGCTTTCTCTAGTTGCAACAAGTGGGGGCTACTCTTCACTGTGGTGCTCAGGCTTCTCATTGCAGTAGCTTCTATTGTTGTGGAGTACCGGCAGTAGGTGCATGGGCTTCAGTAGTTGCAGCATGTGGGCTCAGTAGTTGTGGCATGCGGGCTCTAGAGCGTGCAGGCTTCAGTAGTTCTGGCGCACAGGCTTAGTTGCTCCGCAGTGTGAGATCTTCCCAGACCAGGGATCGAACCTATGTCTCCTGCATTGGATTCTTAACTACTGCACCACCAGGGAAGTCCCAAAGTTATTTAAACTGAATCATTGAACCAGTCAGAATGGCCATCATCAAAAAATCTACAAATGATAAATGCTAGAGAGGGTGTGGAGAAAAGGGAGCCCTCCTACACTGTTGGTGGGAATGCAAACTGGTGCAGCCACTATGGAGAACAGTATGGAGGTTCCTTAAAAAACTAAAATTAGAGCTACCATATGATCTAGCAATCCCACTCCTGGTCATATATGCAGAGAAAACTGTAATTTGAAAAGATACATGCACCCCAATGTTCATAGCAGCACTATTTACAGTAGCCAAGACATGGAACCAACCTAAATGTTGATCGACAGATAAATGGATAAAAAAGATGTGGTACATATATACAATGGAATATTACTCAGCCATAAAAAAGAATAAATAATGCCATTTGCAGCAACATGGATGGACCTAGAGATTATCATAGTAAGTGAAGTAAGACAGAGAAAGATAAATATCATATGATATCACTTATATTTTGAATCTAAAATATGATACAAATGAACTTATTTATAAAACAGAAATAGACTCATAGCCATGGAAAACAAATTTATGGTTACCAAAAGGGAAAGGGGGGAGAGGGATAAATTAGGAATTTGGGATTAACATATACACACTACTATATATAAAATAGATAGCCAAAAAGAACCTACTGTATAGCACAGGTAACTATATTTATTCAATATCTTGTAATAACATATAGTGGAGACAAATCTGAAAAAATATATATACACATAACTGAATCACTTTGCCATACACCTGAAACTAACATTATAAATCAACTATACTTCAATTTTTTAAAAATTATCAAAACCTAAAAAAAATTATTAAAAATGTAAGCATTTGTTTTTACACTAAAAAAAGAAAAAGAAAAACACCTCAAATGGACTTCCCTGGTGATGCAGTGGTTAAGAGTCTGCCTGCCAATGCAGGAGACACGGGTTCAATTCCTGGTCCGGGAAGATCCCACATGCCGTGGAGCAACTAAGCCCGTGAACCACAACTACTGAGCCTGAGCTGTAGAGCCCGTGAGTCACAACTACAGAGCCTGCATGCCACAACTACTGAAGCCCACGCTCCTAGAGCCCGTGCTCCACAACAAGAGAAGCCACCGCAATGAGAAGCATGTGCACTGCAACGAAGACTAGCCCCCACTCGCCGCAACTAGAGAAAGCCCATGTGCAGCAACAAAGACCCAATGCAGCCAAAAATAAAAAATTAAAAACAAACAAGAGGGCTTCCCTGGTGGCGCAGTGGTTGAGAGTCCGCCTGCCGATGCAGGGGACACGGGTTCGTGCCCCGGTCCGGAAAGATCCCACATGCCGCGGAGGGGCTGGGCCCGTGAGCCATGGCCGCTGAGCCTGCACGTCCGGAGCCTGTGCTCCACAACGGGAGAGGCTACAACAGTGAGAGGCCCGCGTACCACAAAAAAAAAAAAAAAAAAAAACCCAAGAAAGAACACCTGAATCATTGAATCAAGCCTTTTGTATCTGTCAGTTTATAGGAAATACAAGGGATAGTGAAACAAGTTAAATGTTTCAGTGAGGAAGCAATCAGACAAATCCAGAGTGTGGAATGTGACATTCTGTGAGACAGCTGGCCTGTTCTTTTCAAAAAGTCACTATGAGGGACTTCCCTGGTGGCACAGTGGTTAAGAATCCGCCTGCCAATGTAGGGGACACGGGTTCGATCCCTAGTCCAGGAAGATCCCACACACCACGGAGCAACTAAGCCCATGTGCCACAACTTATGAGCCTGTGCTCTAGAGCCCGCAAGCCACAACTACTGAGCCCATGTGCCACAACAACTGAAGCCTGCACACCTAGAGCCCATGCTCCACAACAAGAGAAGCCACCACAATGAGAAGCCCACGCACCGCAACGAAGAGTAGCCCCCGTTCACCACAACTAGAGAAAGCCCGCAAGCAGCAACGAAGATCCAATGCAGCCAAAAATAAATAAATAAATTTATTTTTTTAAAAAGTCAGTATAAAAAAAATAGGGGGGAGCTCGATTCTAGGTTAACACATTATTGACTGGAGGATTTTTGCAGAAACTAACACCTGTGGCCATAATACATCTCCAGTCAAAAATGTGTTAAAAGAGACTTTGGAGACATAATAAAATGGAATGCACAGTTCATGTTTGGATCTTACTATAAAAGACATTTTGGGAATAATTGGGGGAAATTTGAATATGGATTGGGTACTAAGATGATATTAGGGTATTTTTAAATTTTGTTAAGTTTATTAATGGTGTATGGCTATGTAGGAAAATTCCTTATATTTTAGAAATGAATACTGAAGCATTTAGAGGTGAAATGTCTCATACTATTCGTCATTTATTTTAAAGAACTTCAGCATGAAGAAATAGATGAAACAAATACGGCAAGATGTTAACATGTTAAATATAGGAGATGAATACATAGGTATTGATTGTACTAGTCTTTCAACTACTTTTATTTTTTTTAAATATATTTATTTATTTTTGGCTGCGTTGGGTCTTCGTTGCTGGGCACGGGCTTTTTCTAGCTGCTGCAAGCGGGCACTACTCTTCCTTGCAGTGCGCGGGCTCCTCATTGCAGTGGCTTCTCTTGTTGCAGAGCACGGGCTCTAGGAGCATGGGCTTCAGTAGTTGTGCCATTTGGGCTCAGTAGTTGTGGCTCGCGGGCTCTAGAGCGCAGGTTCAGTAGTTGTGGCGCATGGGCTTAGTTGCTCCGCGGCATGTGGGATCTTCCCAGACCAGGGATGAACCCGTGTCCCCTGCATTGGCAGGTGGATTCTTTCTTTTTTTTTTGGCCACACAGCATGTGGGATCTTAGTTCCCTGACTAGGGTTTGAACCCGCACCCCCTGCATTGGACGCACGGCATCTTAACCACGGGACCACCAGGGAAGTCCCAGCAGGTGGATTCTTAACCACTGCGCCACCAGAGAAGTCCCTCAACTACTTTTTAAAAAATATGTTTGACAATATTCATAATATAAAGTTTAAAATATTAAAAATGGTTTGTATGAAGGGTCCCTAGGAAATGCTACTTCTCAGTCTGAGGAAGTGTAAGTTGGTTTTCACTTATATTGACAACCTGTGGTTCTTGAATTCTTCCTCATAGCCTTTTTTTTTCTTCCCTCTCTCTCCCTCACCTGTCCAGCCCTCTTTGACTCTATGCACAGCAACCAGACCTCTGATAGCCCGTTTTCTCCACCTCGCACTCTTCATTCACCTACCCTGCAACTCCGGCAGCGCTCTGAAAAGCCCCCTTGGTGTAAGTAATTGTTTTGGAACTGCCTAGAGAAGGCCAAGAGGGAATGGAGGGATTGGTGAATAAGAGACTCGTCACAGGAGGGAAACAAAGATGAGGGTTGAAGGACCAGGAGTAACCAGGCAGGGAAGCAGTTGCACTTGCTGTTTCCAAGATGAAGGGCAGATCTGTTTATTCTCTCTCATCCGTCGCCTCTGTCCTCCATGTGCCCTCTATCTCCTTGGAGGCGCTCCTTAATGATAGTGGCTCAGAGGGTCCTTTAGGGAAGAAAAGATGAAGGCTGCATTCTTCTCAAGTCCCCATTTGGTCTCTACAGCTTTCTCAGTAAAAATGACTTGGGAGGAAACCTAGATATATAGAAAAGCTGGGAAAAAGAAACTAGAATCTGCTACTACTTTCTACCTGTTCCTTCTTTCAAGGTGTCTGTTCTCATTTGTAAGTTCAAGTTCAGGTGCTGCTTTTTCCCATCTCTTCTTTATAATCTCTAGCCTATCACTATTTATCCTTGGTAACAGTGTGAACAGTGGAGCCACAAGGAGTTCTTAGGGTAATTGTAGAGGGGGAGAGATACCAGTGGTGACCAGACAGGGGATAAGGCCCAGAGACACTGGCAATGGAAGAATCCTTCCCTTATTCGTCCTACCTCCAGGGACTATCTAAAATCAAACATTATTTTAATTGGATAGAACTGAAGCAAAGATTCATATTTTTAGCATTGGGGCAAACAGTTGTAGAATTTTGCCCTTCTCCTAGCACCCTCTATGCAGAAGGAACTTTCCTTCCTGACACCAAGAATTCTTCCCCTGAATTTCAGATTATCCTATATTCCCCTTGCCATTGGTCCTTTTACCTCTGTCCAATAGTGTTTATAGGTTCTGTGCCCTAGAAATCTTATCTTTCTTCAACTTCTGTTTCTGTCTGAACTCTTTGATTTGTCGGAATCAAACTACTAGCTAAATATTAAGGCTACTTCTATCCTTGGGTGAACTCAGCTTACACGTTTTCTTCTTTTTTAAATCTCAGTATCAGATGTATAGCCTCACTGGTAAACATTTTCTTTAGGGTCTGTCTGTCTGCCCTAAATAGGCCTTGTTGGCCCCAAACCACATTCCTCTTTTTTTTTTTTTTTCCACTTGAAGCATGCCTCATATAATCCTTTACTACAGCGGTCCCCAATCTTTTTGGTATCAGGGACTGGTTTCGTGGAAGACAATTTTTCCACGGACCAGTGGGGAGGGGCATGGTTCAGGCGGTAATGGAGTGATAGGGAGCGATGGCAAGCGGCTGGCAGATGAAGCTTCTTTGCTAGCCCACCGCTCACCTCCTGCTGTGCGGCCTGGTTCCTAACAGGCCTCGGAAGGGGGGGGGCTCTGGGGACCCCTGCTTTACAGAAAAGAGATAGCTGGCATTCCTTAAACTCAATGACTGTTGGAGCCTTTGCAGACTCAGGTTTACCAACTTCCCTGGTTCTCATTGATGACAAGCTATTCAGGTGTCCCCGATTTCCAAAATCTATCATTATTGATATCAGAGTGCTTTAAAGCTACAGTACCATCAATTAGTATGATATTTACAAAGGGAAAAGTAGATTAGTATCCTACTAGAGATTAATGAAAGGTAGAAGTTGGGGTAGGAGTTGTCCCACAGTGTAACTGAAGACTCTAAGGCCTTCATTTACTACTGTCAAGATCTAGGAATTAGTTTTTGTATTTTATATGTATATAATATCCATAAGCCTGTAACACTGTATGTCCCAAGGCTTAGAGGGTCTTAACCCTGGATCTGTAGATGGATTTCAGGGTAAAGTCTATGAACCCCAGGAATTATATGTAAAGATGAGGGGGGATATCCATATGTACATTTTCCTGGGAAGATAGTCCATGACTTTCATTAGAATGTCAAAGGGGGTCAGTGACCCCCAGAAAGGTTAATTAAGAACTGCTGCCATTAAAAAAAAATAAAAGAGCTGCCGCCATTTAGAGATTTCATGGCAGTCTTCCATCTTTGAGTAAATCATTTTCCTTCCTATTATTCTGATTCACAAAGTTTTTCTACATTTTCCTGCTTACTTGTCTCTTGGGCAGTAAATAAAGGTTACCTCTGCCCCAGAAATGTGTTTTAAAGAAATAATTCTTAACAAAAGATATACATCAGATTTAACTGGGAGTGTTTCAACATCCCACACCTTTACCCTAAATGTAGAATTAGAATCTCTGGAGATGGAATCTGGAAATATCTATTTTTTTAAAAAATTTCCCATAATTTTGGTATGTAACCCTAATTATGAACCACTGGTATGAAGTGTTCATATGCCTCCAAAGTAAGAATGAGGGGCCATGGGAATTTGGAGTTGGAATGGGGGTACATTTATGAAAGAACTGAATGAAGTGGGCCTCAGCACTGTCTCCTGAAGTCTTAGATGTCCCTTAGTGCCACTCCTGTAGTATACCTTAGGCCAAAGCAACGGTTCCTGGGCTAGGCTAACTTAGGAGTCTCTGCATAACTTAAGAAGAATTCAGACCCTCTTTCCCGAAGACATGAGTAATATAGGCCGTCTGTTCTGGCATTTGAACTACATACATAGAACCTACTCTTCCATCTTGTCTGACTTGGTCTCCTGACTTTGCTTTGCAGACAGCAGTGGCCCTTCCAGCACTGTGTCCAGCGCTGGTCCTTCCTCCCCTACTGCAGTGGATGGTAACTGCCATTTTGGCTTCAGTGATCACCCCTCCCTAAATTCACATGTGACTGAAGAACATCAAGGCCTTGGGCTGCTCCAGGAGACCATTGGGAATGGAGCACAAGAGCTCCCCATAGAAGGGGAACAAGAGCCTTTTGAACTAAAACAGTCCCCACAGGAACCACCTGTGGAAACCAGCCAGCCATGCCAGAAGGTTGCTGAGGAGGTCAGCCAACCATGCCAGAACATCCCTGAAGAGGTCAGCCAGCCATGCCAGGAAGTCCCTGACATCAGCCAGCCATGCCAGGAGAACCATGATGATGTTAACCAGACATGCCAGGAGGTCCCTCAGATCAGCCAACCATGCCAGAATGCCAGCCTACTGTACCAGAAAGTCTCTGAGGAAGCTTGCGAGCTTTGCCAGGAGAACTCTGAGGAGGTCAACCAGCCACGCCAGGGGGCCCCTGTGGAGGTTGGCAGGCGGGTCCCTGGGTTACCTGTAGGGGTTGGTGGCCTGGCCCAGGAAATCCTCGTGGAAGTCGGCAAACCAGCCCAAGGGATCCCTGAGGAGCTCAGCCAGCCATGCCAGGAATTCTCTGGGGACATTGGCAGGCTGGCCCAAGAGGCTTCTGCAATCATTTTGTTGTCTCAGGACATCCCAGAGGTTGATAAACCATCCCAAGAGTTCCCTGGGGAGGGTGATCTGCATGTCCAGGAGGTCCCAGAGGAGGTGAATCAGCAGCAGTCCTATGTGGTCCCTGAGTTGATTGACCAGCTGTCTGGAGAGGATGTTCCTGAAGTCCAGTATCCATCTAGCAATGTAAACCCTCAGAGCCAGTCTCTAGCCTGTGACCAGAACTCACCCCTTCCACCAGCAACATGTGATTAATCATTTTCTCATTAGTGGTGTCACACTATACCAGACATTTGAGCTAGCAAATTTTTCTGTTGGCTAACTCACCCGCCAGCATTAAGGCCTTGGATCTCACCAGAGGTGTCTGAGGAAGCAGTCCTCTTGGCATGAAGCATACCTGTGCCAGAGCTGGGCTTGGGGAGGAGCCAACTTCAGGTTAAAGCAGCTGTTGACTTCTCACCCAGCCATTAGACTTGAAAACGATTTCCTTCAAGAGGTAAATGGGTCTATCATTACCTAACTTTCTCTGATCATCCCAGGAAATCCCAGATTGGTAAAGGAACTGCCACTTAACTGCTGAAGACAACACCTGGGGATAGCAAGTGCAAAAGGGGACTCCAAGGTCTCTACTTTTCTGGAAAATATTCACAACTTTTCAAGGTACCCTTAGACCATATGTGCATTCAGGGGACTCTTGTCTTTGTTAGTATTCTCAGGTGGGCCCAGGATGGCTGTCTGAAATGTCTGGGAAAAAAGAGTTCCTTTCCCAAACAAATACCCATCATGGCCACAAATTTTTAGATTGGGCTTATGGATGTTTCCATATCATCCCCAGGTGCCCTCTCTGCCCTAGTCCTGTTCCTCTGGGCAATAGCTCTAGGGAAAAATAGGTATTAGATTGCTGTGAAAATTTCAGAGTAACTACTTAAAATGCTCTGGGGGTTCTTGGCCAATCTGTAAAGCTGGGCCTCCTTTTGTTGTGGGACTATATGGCTTAGGAGATATTGTAGTAGAGAAAAATCAGGTTCTATTTTAAGCAATCAGCAGAGATCAGTATTGTACAGACATGAGCAAAGATTATATATATATTTCTGTAGTCAAGTCAGGGACAGACTGGCCAAAGACCAAATACTCCAGGGTCCCCATAGGATTTGTCCTCATATCATTGTGTCTTTAAGGCCAGGTGTGATTATGAAGCTTTTCCCAAAGATCTGGGGATGGGGATGGGGATGGGGGTGAGTAGGAGGGGTAATGTGGTCATTGGAGTTGGGGGCCGGAACATTATGAGTGCTCAATAAATATAAAATAATGAGAATAGTCAACCATAATAATGGTGGTGATGATGTATGTCCTTGTGAATTCAAGAATGAATGACTGGGGACTTCCCTGGCGGCACAGTGGTTAAGACTCTGTGCTCCCAATGCAGGGGGTCGAGGTTCAATCCCTGGTCAGGGAACTAGATCCCACATGCATGCTGCAACTAAGAGTTCGCATGCCACAACTAAGGAGGCTGCTGGCCGCAACTAAGGAGCACCTGTGCTGCAACTAAGGAGTCTGCGAGCCACAACTAAGACCTGGCACAACCAAATAAATAAATATTTTAAAAAAAAAAGAATGAATGACTGTAGGTCAGTCAAGTCTGTGACTGAATTAATCTGAACCAGTCAAAAGCCATTGTAGTTGAGCAGGAATGGACCTTTAAAATATGGAGATTAAACATCCCAGGAGGTCCCTATGGCAATCAGCCTACAATCCCAAAATTTCTTAAATAAATAGTGTTACCGGGAAGAGAGGTTCTATCTCTGTGAAGCACCAAAGGGTACAGTGCCTTCTCACCAGATCGTTGGAATCACCCTCTTAATTTTTAACTGATGCTTGGGAGTGAGTGTCAGGAGTTGATATAAACGGCGTGTGCTTTCTTTACCCCCTTCATATCTTTACACTGGGAAAGCCTAGAACACTAGGGGGGCTGGAATATCCCCCTCCGCATGTATTCACATTCACAACTTGGCCTTTCCTGACATACCCAGGACTATAAAGGGTTTCACTGCAGAGGAAAATCCAACATTTTATAATACTTCATGGAAAGCCTGACTGCACAGGTGAAAGCTGTTTACAACCTCAATAGGCTCTGGATCTCTTAGGGCCCCTCAATTCCTTACCTCTTTGGTGTTCTCCTACACAAGGTATCTGATGCTGGTTATTCGGTCCTTAGCTCTTGACCCCATGGTATGCAGATCCCCTTCCCAGGAGGCCCCCTGCCTTTCTTTCCTCCCCCAAACCAAATATATGTCCCCACCCTCAGTTCCTATTACCCATACTTGGGCATTCTCACCTATTTTCAGAAATAATGCTGGCTTCCCATAACTTTTTCTCCCTTCACCTGCCCTATATTCTCTGGCTTCCCTGGGTCCTGGAACTGCTTCCAGTCATCAAAGGCATCAAGATAAATGACCATGCTGGTAGAAGCAGAGAGTTAGAAGCCAGGGCCCAGCAACTAAGCAACGTGTGGAGTCAGAAAAGGCCTAAGCAGCACTACGGCGTCTGTAATGAACTTGATTTATTGTTAGAGTTGGAGGTGGCTCCGTCACAGCAGCTGGGAACTGTAGCAGGGACGTGTGGGAGGGAGCAGAGCACAGCAGCACGAGAGGGTGGGAGCTAGGAAGAACACAGGTGGTCTCGTTTTGGTTTCCACACAGTCATTTGGCAGAGAAGCTGAGCCCTGAAGAGCGTCTGGATTTCTCAGTCCTGCAGTCGTCTGGCAGGGCTGCTTATTGGCTTGCTTGGGGTGAGGTCCTCTCCTGGGGTGGTATTTTCGGCCTGTTTTCATCTCACTCAGTAGGAGTTAAGACCTAGCTCAGCTTCCTCTCCCTCTTTCCTTCCTCCCTCTCATTTTCCCCAAGTCCTCTGGCATGGCCTCCACCTCCCCGATCCTCTGTCCAAGAGTCTGGGGCTGGAAAAGCAGCCAGCGTTCCCATTTCAGCTGCAGGATGGCATAGTGGAATGTTGGGGGAGTCACACGTTGCTGGGGTGTCAAATGTTAGGATGTCAGGCAGTGGCTTTTTAACCCATTACACACCAGGCCACAGCAGGTGACCACATGCAGATAAGCCAAGCAGGTATGAGAAGGGATCAGGAGAGTTGGAATGGGTGGGTGAAAACTTCATAAGGTCAGGGAGCTTGGAAGAAGTCTGCGATTGGGGCTGGGCTCTCCTTGCTCCTTTGTGCTGCCCAGTAGGCCTGGTCTGGGCACAGCTCTGGGATGTGAATGGTATGAAGCAGGGGCCGGGAGGATAAGCTCCTTTCTTCTCTCACCAATCTGTTGGTCAAAAGAGCTTCAAGTTTTGGATTGAAACATTCAGATACGGAGAGAAGCAGTGGGACAGTGTAGCAGCAGCATACCCCCAGAACCCTGCTGGGACCCAGACTCTGGTGGGGAAGGGAATGGGAGATGGAGGAAAGGATGCAGCTCTGGCAACCTCACTGACAGTATCCTGCCCCCAGGTCACATAAATTACTATTGGAAATCCTTCCTTGGGATGCTAAATACATAGATTAAGATAAAGAAGTCCTTGGGATTGGGGATATGATCTCCCTCCATGAGGGAGGAGGTTGCTCTCTGAGATCCATCCTCACTCCCCACCCAACACCAGCATTAGGCAGTGCTAAGAGAGGGTGTCACTCCAGGGTTCTCAGGCATCATATGACCTTGTATCCTAATTTTGCACCCTCCCCCTATCCTAATCCTGTTACCTTTGGTTTTGAGACTCCTTTCAGGCATGGATGAAGGGGAGGCACAACCCCTCCCGTTTAGTCCAGCCTAAGTTCCCACTAGACATCCTGTCCCCCTCGCCCCCCTCAACTCCCATGTCCCTCAACCCCAAAGGACTCAGCATTAGCCATTCTCTAAGGGGGTTGTGGGAGCAGATCCTTGGGGAAGGGAGAGTGGTTCTTTCAGAACTCAATCTTGCAGGCTGGGAAGGATTCATCCTGCATGACCACGGTGCTGCTGCTCGCCAGGACCAGAACGTTCAGTTGTTGCTGCTGCTCATGAGTCTGCTGGTACCACTCACGAGTCACCTCCGTGTCGTGAGTAGGGATCAGAGTTACCTAGGTGGGAGACAAGACATGCCTGAGGTGAGGATGTGAAGTCAGGGGATGGGGCACCTGATGGTCCAGGATGTAGTCCCACTCCCGGAGAAAGAACTCAGTCCTTGTATTTTATTATGTTTTATTTATTTTTTTGGCCGCGCTGCGTGACATGCAGGATGTCAGTTCCCCAACCAGGGATCAAACCTGCGCCCCCTGCAGTGGAAGCGCAGAGTCTTAACCACTGGACCGCCAGGGAAGTGCCCCTCAGTCCTTTTATAAATAGAGACTGTGTTCCATTGCTGCCTCTGAGTAAAGTTTGACCAGACTACCTCCTTGGTGCTTCTTGCCACTCACCTGAAGATTCTCCCCCCACTGGGCCTTGCCCTCCAGCAGGGCATCCAGCACAGCCCGGCTCGGCTCGCCATTGGCAGGGTCATTCCCACTGACCACATAGTAGGATGCACGCACTCGTCGGAAGAAGTCAAGGTCAGCAGTCTTGCCACTGCAATGATTCGGGATATAGGCAAGATCCACATATACAGGGGGGCCAGAGCTGCCCTTGGAACCCAAGGCCGCTGTAGAGGCAACACAGAACTCATTGTAGAGGGAAAGCAGAACTCTTTTGGCAACCTTCTTCTTCCCTCCCACCCTCCCTCTCTTCCACTGGAGCCCTTGACCAGCCACACCCAGCCCCAAACCACAATCTCTCCCACTTTCCATGTTATACTTACTTGGTCCTGCCTTGAGTCCATTGATTAGGCCTTTGGACATGGGGCTGTGTCCATCCTTTTCCTCTGCTGGGGTGACCTGGCTTGGAGTGCTGCGTGGTCGGGGTGGCACCCGGGATGCTCGATCTGCAGTCCCTTTACCAGGGGTGGGTGAGCGTTTTCCCCGAAGATCCAGACGCTGGGCAGGAGACGCTGGCTTGGCCCTGCCTGTGGCCCTGCGGCCGACTCTCCCCTGTGTCTTCTCCTTCTCCCGTAGCCTCTCTACCCTTCCAGACTCTGAGCTGAGCCCCTCGGGGTCAGCCATGCACACGTCAGGGCGGGGAGGGGCTGGGCGAGGGTCTGGCTGGGGGATAGGGGGTGGGTCATGGCCAGGCCTGGGATGGTGAGTCCCACTAAACCCACCAGCTTTGTCCACAGGCAGGAAGTCCCCATCTTCATCTGAGTCGAGGGCTGCCTCAGCTGTGATGGATGGACACTCCTCAGTTTCTGGTGGAACGTCAGAATCTGACTGCGAGGAGCCCGAGTCGCTGACTGACGTCGGGGGTGTCTCATCTGCCACGGGGCAGGGGCCCCCTGTGGCCCCTGCAGCCCCCACCCGACGCCGCCCCCCTCTCCCTACCAGCCGAGCTTCCTCAGTTAAGAGGTCACTGTCATCCGTGGATTGAGGCAGAGGTGGGTTCAGGAAGGACGGAGAGAGCTCCCCACGATGCGGCCGGGGCTCAGCAGCACATCCCTGGGGCCCAGCCTCCATCTCAGGGGAGACACTTCTAGGTTGGTCTCCAGAGGCCCCTCCAGGGCACCGTGGCTGCTCCGGGGAGAGCAGCGTGCCAGGCCTGGAGCTCCTCTCGGCTCCCTCAGGCCAGGCCCCACGTTCCCAGGCGGGACAGGCCTCAGCCTTTCCTTTCTCAGCCTCAGCTGGGGCAGGGCCTGGGGGCTTGGGGCTGGTTTCAGTTGGGCCATTGGTGGCACGATCCCTGGAGGGGTCCTGTAAGGGGCTTGGCTTCTTGGTGGCTGCCCCTGAGCACTCCAGGCGGCAGGGCAGGGTGCCCTCATCCATGTCTCCAGGCAGGCTTGGAGCCAGAGCTGGGGCCAGGTCCAGTGAAGCTGGAGGTGCTGGGCTCAGAGCAGTGAGGTCCCAGAGGCCATGGGCAGCTGGTTCCATTCCTGGGACCAGCTCTACAGACCCTTGTTCTGCAGCCTCCAGGCCGGGAGGGAAGCGCTCAGCCACACTCGACATCACAGGTGTGGTGGCCTCAGAAGAGGAGCCTTCAGATAGGGCTGGTGAGGCAGGTCGCGGAAGACTGGAGAGAGGGGCCCCGGGAGAGCTGGGTGATGGGAGCTGGGGCAGTGAAGAGTCCAGGCTGGGGGCCTTGGTCACTTCTAGGTACTCATCATGCCGGGCTCTGGTGGGGGGCCCTGGAGCCAGAGCCAAAGCTCGGTCACCAGAGAAGGCAAGGGACCCACAGGGTGCCGAGCGGGGTTCTGCTGGAGAGGGCAGCTGTGGAGGAGCTGGCTGCAATGAGGAGAAGCCAAAGGCTGATGCAGGGAAGTCCAGGCTGGGTCGGGCAGGACCCAGGTGGGAGTCCAAGGAAGGGCTGGTATGTGCCTCACTTTCAGGCCACAGGGCGGAGGGGCCTGCAGGCATGGGCTGCGGGGGACTTGGGGACTGGGCCTCTTTCTCAGGCTGCTCCCGAGCCCCCTTCTCCAGCTCCAAGTCACTCGTGCTGTCATCCCAGTGACCACGGCCTGGTTCCTTGGGGGATGGGGTTCTCCTATCTGGGCTATGGCTCAGGATGTTACCATTAAGTGGGGGGCTTGGGCCTTTGCTCTGGGGGATAGGAGCACGGGGGGGTATTGCAGGTGGGGTGAGGCTGGGATCCACGCTTGGCCCTGGCTCAGGCTCCTGCTTGGGGGGTATGGTGGGTCCCGCCAGAGCTGCATAGCTGAAGGTTGGAGTGTCGAATTGGAGGCGATGGGGTGAGACAGGAGATGAAAGCTCCTTCTCTGCAGATGTGCATTGGCCAGCAGCCTCCTCCTTGGCTGAGATGTGTGGGGGCCAATCCCCAGCTGCTCCAAGTGGAGGCTCTCTAGTGGGGCATGCAGGGCCCAGCCCAGTGAGCATCATCTGCTCATAGATGTCTGCGTACTGGAAGCTTCGCTCATCGGGATAGGGTGTGGGCTCTCTCTGCTCTGGCTCGGTCTGCTCGGGCTCCTTAGAGGCAAGGCTCGCGCTGGCCTCTGGGACTTTTGACCCGAGGGGGCTGCTGTCAGGAACCCCAACCCCACCTTCTTCTTCCCTTTCCCCTTCAGCCTTGCGGTAGTCCTTCCCTAGGGGGGAGTACGGCCCGCCTTCCAACTCAGCTGCCCCCTCCTGCACTGCAGCCACCACACTGTCATACTCGGCTGTGTCCCAAGAGAAGGGCGCAGGAGTGAGTGGCTGTGGGGCAGGTGTTGGGGGAGCTGGAGCTGGGGACAGGGGTGCAGGGGGCAGGGGTCTGTCCTTGGGCACCCATGGTGGGATGTCAGCCAGCCATGACGGGGTGGTGGGCTCATTCCTCATGGGTGGCATGGGCTTAGGCTCTGGGATAGGGCTCTCTTGTCCTGTGGCTGGCGGAACCCTCTGTCCAACCATCTCAGGTGGGGAGGCCGGAGGAGAGATGATCTCAAAAGGGGAGCGAGTCAGCTTGTCCTCTTCCTCTGGTGGCAGCCCAACTGGTGACTCAGCAAGCCAGCGCTCCACCTCCAGCTCCTTCTGTGGTGAGGGCTCCTGGAAGCCCTTAAAGTCTGAGGCCCAGGGACTCTTGGGTGTAGGCTCCAAGGGGGGCACTTCCTGCTCATCATCCGGCCCCTCATCGAGGAAAGTGCTCTCCCGCTCTTCTGTGAACCGTGGCCGGGCCCCCTGGCCACCCAGCTCATGAGGGAACCAGACCTTCCGCTCACAGCTCAGCTCCCTCCAGTATGTGTCCTGTTCCAGGACCACATCCTCTGTGCCCCTCCAGTACCTGTCCTCCTGCTCAGGAGATGTGTCCTCCCATGTCCGGGCAGGCTCCTTCTGTTCTCCAGCTGGCTCTCCTCTGGCTGGAGATGTTTCTTGCCACTCCTGGACCACGTCCTGCTCCTTCCAGTACTTCTCGTCCTGCTCCCGGGCCTTGTCCTCCTGCACTGGGCTCTCTTCCAGCCCCAGAGCTTTGGTCTTCTCCAGCAGAGCTTCTTCCTTCTGTCCCACAGCCTTGACTTTTTCTGGAGATTTTTCCTCTAGGATCTTCTCCTTTAGTGTCATGGTTTTATCCTCCTGCACAGGACTCTCCTGCTCCTGAGTTCTGTCCTTCTCTTCCAGAATCTTGTCTTTTTGTTCAACAGCCTTTGGACAAATGTTTTGTTCCAGAGCTTCACCCTTCTGTTCTAGGGCCAAGTATTTTTGTTCTAAAGCCTGGTCCTTCTTTTCCAAGGCCTTGTCCTTCTGTTCTGGGGCCTTGTCCTGCTCAGGGGCTTCATCTTTCTGTTCTAAGGCCTTGCCCTTCAGTTCAGGGACCTTGTCCTCTGGAACCTTGTCTTTATGTTCAGAGTCTCTGACTTTTTGTTCTAAGATTTCATCTTTCTCTCCTGGGACCTTGTCCTCCTGTTCCAAGGTCTTGTCTTTTGGTTCTAAGTCTCTGTCTTTAGGTTCTAAGTCTTTGTCTTTTCCTTCCAGGGCCTTGTCCTTTTGTTCCAGGGCTGTGTCCCTATGCTCTAAGTCTCTGCCTTTTTGTTCCAAAGCCTTATCCTGCTGTTCCACAGCCTTGTCCTTTTCTTCCAGAACCTCATCTTTGCGATAGATGGCTGTACCCTTCTGCTCTGTGACAGTATCCTTCTGCTGTAGGACTTCATCCTTTGGCTCAGGTCCCTTCTCCTTCTGCTCTGGGAGTCTGTCTTTCAACTCTGGAACTTTATCTTCCCACTCCATGGCAATATCCTCCATGGCAGGGCTTGGCAAGGACTCAGGACTCTTGGTGAGGGAGCTATCAGGTGTCAGAATGTGTTCACCAGGGCTTGTGATCATTCCAGGTGACTGCTTCCCATCTCCCAACAGTGTAGAGTGAGAGAAGGAGCTGGCAGGTAATTTTCTGTCAGGGCTCTCATCTGTGACGTCTGCCTGTGCAGCGTATCCACCGGTCCCATCTGTGGGAGGTGACACTGTGGCTGCACGGGCTTCTGGAATAGACACAGGGGCTAGGCGGTGAGAGGTGTCCTCAGTCTGCATCAGAGGCCCTTTTTCTTCCTTTCCAAGGGTTAGTTCCCCAAACTGGAGGGTGCCAAGGCTTTCTGGAGACAGCTGCTTAGAAGAGATATCCAGAGAGGTCTCCTTGCTGGGACTCTCTTCTGAGAGAGAAAGCGACCGGGTGTCTTCTGGAGATACCTGTGGCCAAAGGTCTTTGTGTAGGTGCTGCTCTGTCAGGCCACAGGGAGACCTAGGGACGGCTTCTCGGTCGGCAGTGTCTGGGGAGACCACGCTGAGGACAGAGGGGGACTCCACCTCTTCAGGGGAGAGGCCTCGGTCAGGAAACCGGAGCACCTCATCTTTCTGAGGTTCACCAGGTTCTTGGTGTGATGTTCTCAAATCTCTGGGAAGGGCTTCTGTTTCCAGAATCGGCCCTGTGGGCTCTCCCGTCTCCACAGTCTCAAAGACTATTGCTTTGTCCTCTTCTGGCAGCAGTTGGACAGTACAGCCTGCATGTCCTCCAACAATGCTGATGGGTGCTTCCTGGGCCTGGGGGCTCCTGGGAGGAGGCAACGTTCCCTCCTCCTCTGGTGTGCCCTCTTCAGGCCCTGGCTTGACTGTCCCTTCTGCAGCATCTTCCTTGCTCACACCTGGTGTACGCTTAGTATCTCCCCAGGAGTCTGCTTCCTGAAAGTCTTGGGGCTCAGACTTTTCTTCCACTGGGGACTGATGAAAGGGCGTGTGGGTGGCACTGGGTGGGCCAGATGGTGGGGGAGAGGCCATCTTCACTGTGCTGTCATCTGGGCTGAGGCAGCGCTCCTCCGCTTCTCCAACGGCTGGCTCCCCGGGATGTAGGGTGTGGCCAGGGGCAGCAAACATCAGGGGTTCATACTGATCGTGAAGTTTCTCAGACATCTGTACATTTGTGGTCTCCTCCTCTTCCTCTTCCACGGCTCTCTCTCCAGACAAGCCTCTCTGTACAATCTCTCCTCTCTTCTCTGACTCCCCAGTCACGGAGAACTCCTCACAGGGTGGTGATTTGAAACCTTTGTCTTCTTCCAGTGAGGAGGTGGGTGAGATGGTACCAGCTGATGGCACATAGTCCAGGCCCTGAGTGGCTTCCGTGTGGGAGGAGGGGATGCTTGTGACCGTGTCAAGCAGCAGGGAGCTCTTACCTGTCTCCTCTGTCTGGGGAGCTGTGAGTGAAGCCACGGATTGGTCCTCAGCCACAGATGTGGCAAAGGAAGAAAGCTTGTCACACTCAGTGATTGAGGTGGCCGAGGACACATGCTCCTCTTCAGCCAGAGGGGCGGCCACCATGTTGGGGGGGTAGGTGAGTTCCGACTCTGGCGCTCCATAGCCTTTGCTGGGGGTGGTGGGAACAGCAATGTCTGCAGGCTGGCTAGCCTCAAAGGGGCCAGGACCTTCAGGCCCAGGGAGGTCATAGGTACCTGTAGGAAATCTAGGTGGAGCTGCACGCTCCTCCGGCTCATCATGGATCTCCTCATCCGAGATAGTCTGCTCGGTCTCTGAGTAGCCAGGGATTGTCTCGTCCTGGATGTAAGAGACGTGCTCAGTGGCTCCTGCAGGGGTGGCCAGGCTACTTAGGAATGACGAGGTCTCCTTCTCAGGGGCCTTGCCTTGGAGTCCTAGTTCCTGGACCCCGAGAGCCTCCCTGCCCCTTGGCGTTACCTGCAAGGCTTCTTGCTTATGTTTTTGGTAAAAACCCTCAGCCTTTGTCTCTTCCTCTTCCTCCTCGTCTGAAGGGTGCAGCTCCTCCATTTCCTCTAACTCGGCCTTCTCTATCACATCCTCCTTTACCTCAGGTTCACTTTCCTCTCTGGCTTCTTTTCTGTCGGGGATCCCCTCTGATTCCTTTGCCTTTTTATCCTCCCAGGGGGCTCTCTCTTTCTCTGTTTCAGCCCCAGAGTCTGGGCCTCTGTCCTTGCTGCCTTGTTCCTCAGGGATGTCTGGGACAGCCTCTTTCTCCTTTATCACAGGCTCTTCTGGTTCCAGCCCTGGGACAGAGGGTGGTGCCCCCGGGGCCAATGTGCTTGGGAGTCCCCCCTCTGCAGTGTCTGGGGGGAGTGGTTTCTCTCCTAGTCCTGTGTCCCTTTGTTCAGCCAGCAACCCCGTCTCCTCACGCTTCAACTCCTCGAAGTCCTGTGTGAGATCCTCTGGTGAAGACAAGGCCAGCTCCCTTGTTGGGAATGGTGCAGCCCCCTTTTGGGCTGGGGGTGTCCGGGGCTCAGAGGACAGCTCCTTCTCCCCACGGGCAGCCCGGCTCTTCTCCATCTTGACTCTGCCGGGGGCCTTGGCTTTGTAGAGGGTCTTACGTACCTCAGGGGTAAAGGGCTTCAGGTCTGGCTTGGAAATCTTTTTGACCTCAGGTTTGGTATCTTTCCTCTTCTCCTCCTTCTTGGCATCCTTCTTTTCCTCCTTCCTTCCTTCATCCTTCTTGAGCTCCTTCCTCTCCTTCTTGATCTCTTTCTTCTCTTTGTCTTTTTTCTCTTCCAGCTTTGATATCTTTTCTTTCAGGTGCTTCTTCCCCACCTTGTCTTTGATCAGCTTTCGCTTCTCTGCCTTCAGTGCCTCACTCGACTCTGTCCTCACCCTCTCAGGCTTGGCAGGCTTCTCTGGGGGCTTCTCAGATGACTCCTTTACCTTCTTCTCTGTCTTGGCTAACTCCTTGGCCAGTTCTGAGCGGGCCTCCTTGGCTCCCTCTTCGGCCACCTCCTCCCGTTTGGCCAGCTTGCCCACGGCTGTCTTGGTTGTGGCCTTGAGGCTCTCCTTGCTATCAGCCCGCTGTTTGATTTTGCTGGGTTTGAGGTTGGCAGGCACAGCCCCAGTGGCCAGCTCCTTCTGCGTGGCCACGGGGTAGCGCAGGAAGTCCAGGTGTCGAAGCTTTTCCAGGCCCTCCAAGATCTTGTTCTGGGGAGCATTCCCTGGAAAAAGCACGCGCACAATCTTCTCAGTGGGGTTGGCTGGTAGCCAGACCACCAGAGCAGTGATGGAGGTCAGGTAGGGCACCGAGATCTCAGCCTCCTTCCCATTAGCCAGCACAATGCCTGTCTTAGCTTTACTGTTGCCTGCCCACTTTTGCATGAGGAACTGCATCTCCTTGCTATCCTTGACAGGGTTGAGGACGTACATGTCCAGGCGGCCCACACCCATCTTGTGGAAGAGGGTCAGCGGCTCGATGGTGTTGCTGACCACACGGTAGAGGGGCTCGGCCTGGATGCCTAGGCGGTTTAAGTGCTGCAGAGTGAGGCAGGCCTCCTCAATGCTGCGCTTGGCCTTCCGCGAGGCATCAGGCAGCCGCAGCTTATCGGGCACGTTGAAAAAGACGACTCCAAGCTCGGGGGAGATGAGGTTCTTCACCCAGTCGCTGTAGCTGCTAGAGCCCTGGGACTGCTCCTCCTCCAGTTCCGCCACTTTGCGCTGCAGGAGTCCGTTGATGCCTGGCAGGTTGTCTGCCCCGATGTGTGTGAGCAGCACGGAGTCAATGCGGTCCAAGTGCCGCACCAGCTTCCAGAAGCAGGACTTGCGATCAGAGCCACCATCCACCAGGATGTTGAAACCATTAACGGCAAAGAGGGCAGAGTCCCCGCGGCCGCCAGGGAAGATGTAGC
The DNA here is from genome assembly GCF_951394435.1 of Stenella coeruleoalba. Taxonomy (NCBI): domain Eukaryota; kingdom Metazoa; phylum Chordata; class Mammalia; order Artiodactyla; family Delphinidae; genus Stenella; species Stenella coeruleoalba. Next base: position 86,179,026 of record NC_137147.1, on the reverse strand, counting down.
AGCATGGCTTGGAGAGCTTGAGGAAGCCCCCTGAGGTGGGGGGCTCCAGCAGGTCAAAGGGAGATGGCACATCCACGGTCTCAGAGACGTACTCGGAGAACTCAGCCACGCCATCCATGGTGGGCAGCATGGGCTCAGGGTTTAGCCGGAGGTGCAGGGTCTCTTGGGAACTGGATAGTCCCAGGTGGCTCCAATCACCCTCCCCTAAGCAGGACACAGTGAGGAAAGCCTGGATCCCAGGGTCTCTATTGCTGAGCAATTGGGCAATCTAGATGAAGGGGAGATAGAAGGCTGATCAGGTCATTGGGGTTATCGCAAGCCAACTCAGACTCAATCTGCTAATCTCCATCTCTCTCTGAGGTGATCTCCTACCATTCTGCCAGCATCCCTGGCGGTCAAGGAATGTGGGATTTTCCCTTCCTTGGATACCTCCCCGCAGCTCTAGTCCTACCCCATGTTCTGTTCCTCCTAGACACTCAGACATAGAACTTACCTCTGGGTTTTGAAGGACCTGGGCAAAGTTTTGATAGGAGTAGGTGCCACTCTGTAGGATGAGGTCTCCCCCAGGCTCTAAACTTTGCCCACTCAAGATCAGTAGTTTGTGAGCTGAGGGGCTGCTAAGGAGGTGGTGAACCTAGAGTGGAAGGAGAGGACTGGTCACAGAGAGAGGAAGCCCAGGGAAGGGCACAGAATGTTCCTGGTCCCCCTCAGTTCTGCAAGGACATGCTCCCCACTGGTAGCCCCACAGCACCTCCAGGATGGGGCTGGGATTGTGAGGCAGCTTAGATGGCAGAGAGAGGATGGCTCAAAGCCAAGTCCGGGAATTCCTGGCCTTACAGCAGTAGCACTGGCAAGGGTGGGTTACGGCACTTTCGGCAGGCCCTCGTGGCAAAGCACAGGCCCTGGCCTTACCTCGGAGCTGATGCTGTCGGCACTGGGGTTTACCAGGACGATGGTCTCTAGGATCTCACTCTGGTGGCAGAGGGTCCTCTGGCCTGAGGGAGAGATGCAGGAATTTGTACTGAAGGAAGTGGGTATAGACTAAAATGGAGAGGCATTGTGTAAGGCAGGAGAGGAAAGAATGCACTGTCAGAAAATGGGGCTTAGGGGAAAGAGAAGCCTGCTTATCCTGAGATCCTGCCACTCTGGCTACTGCTGAGTAAGGTCTAGGGACTGGCTCCTGCAGCCCTTCCCTTTCAGGGTTTCCTCCTCCCCTCTCCCACAATGGCTGTCTTCTCCCTCCCTTCATCTGCCACCCCCTCTGCCTGGAACTCCCGCCTCAGACTGCCCTGGAGACAAGAACCTTTTGTCCCTGTCTGTCCCTCTCGAGCACTAAGCTCCTGGTGCTGCCTGGGGACCGGTGGGGGGGGGGGGCGGGGGGCGGGGGGCTCAGCTGAAGGGAGGGCCTCTCGGAGGATGGTCCTCACTCAGCTCTGTCCTCACTAGCTTGCCTCTGCCCTGGGCTTTCTTGCCAGAGTGCCTGGAAATAAGGAGATGGGTGCTTCTGTGCAGTGAGTACAGACTCCTCATCCTCCTTTCAAACCCCCATCCAAGGCCAGAAGTCCCATTCGAAAAGACTCAGAGAAGTCTATGCTATCTAAACCCTTGGGGGTTGGTTACAATGCAGAGGAGAAATAGGACCTCTTGTTCTGTGCTCTGGTTCCTCAGAGGCTGAGCGTGCACTCACAAACATGCACACAATCATACTGTTTCCACCACCAAAGGTTTCACAGCTCCCCGTCCCACCTCACCTTCATGTCCCCAGGCTCCAGAAAGACCTGGTTCACTCCCCACAACCCATCCCTTTCAAACAGTTTCTCCTCTCATCCTTGCACCTCTCCTGTGGGCCTTCTGTCATGGAGAGGGGAGTTTGGGATTCACAAACAAGAAACAGATAAGGCAGGAGAGGTTCAGAGTATTCCCCAGGCTATGGAGGAACATAGTACACCATCAAATCCCCTCTCTACTTCCCTTATCCAGGCTCACATGAAACACCAAGCAATGCAGCAAAGAAAAAAAGTGCCAGGTTAGACAGGAGATCCTGAAGAAGGATGCTGCCATCCCATTCCTGCCCTTACCAACTGCAGCACACAGTGGATTTACCTTACAAACACGGAGTTGAACAGATGGTCTGGGGAGTGGGCTGTCTGGAGGATATTGGTGGGAGGACACATAACCTGTCCCCCAGACCCTCTTCTGTGACCCAGCGCTCTCTCCTCTTTCTGGGGCTCAGACAAGAGGACCCTGGGGCCAGGGCCTTTGTTAAGCGGAAGAGCGATGGTGCCAGGATCAGGCAGATCTGGCAGCACTGGGCTGCAGTTGCAGCTGCGGGGGGAAATGAACTAGGGATGGTGTCAGAAGACCAAGCCCCGCACAGGGTAGGTGGGGCCCATGAGGAGTTCAAGCGTTCTTTTCTATTAACTTGGGAGTTGAGGAACACTTTGAGGTCGGTTCAGAGGATGAGAAGCACCTCAGAGACACGCACGGGCAGGGCTTGGGCAGGTGAGGGATGAGGGATACACCATGGTTCGGGGAGCGGCTGGCCCTAGGCTAGCTCTAAGCAGTTTAGCTTAGAAGGGCAGTTCCTCTCCCCCCACACCCACCCGCCACACGCACCACGAATACACAAGGTCACACATTTGAACTAGGAGGGCCAGAAAGAGAAAGATCTGGGGCACGGATGGATTTGCTTTCTATCTACTACCCGCCTTCCCCAGTCTACCATTCCCTGCAGTCCCCTAGACTGGCTTACAACCATAGACCTCTCTGATCCCAGTACTTGCCTTGGCGCAAGACCCTGCCCCTCACCCATGTGCTCTCAGGTTGTGACTGGCAACTACATGGTTTACACCTTGTGCTCCTCCTTTTCAGGCCTGGGGGAAAGCCCTGTTTCTCTCTTCTACACTCCCCCACCACCCGCGATCCCACTGAAGGCAATCGACTTGTCTTCCCTCCTTCTTCGGAGAGGACACCTGGTGAGGCAGGGGCCCGTCCCTTTGCCAGAGATGGGGCTGGGGGGTGGGCTGCGGGTGCTGAGGCTGAGCGGGCGGGAGGGCAGGTGTCTCCGCAGGGAGGCGGCCGGGGAGGGGGGGCGCCCGGGCAGCTGCAGTCTGCCGCAGTGTGTGAGCGAGTGTGAGTGTGCGCGCTGAGCTCAGGCTCCAGCTCCGCCCCCACCCCCACCCCCCCACACCAGCATGACAAGTCATTTTCTTGGCTGCCTCTACACGGGGGGCGGGGAGGGGGGGGGACGCAGAGAGGGAGAAGGAACTGGCTTCTCTTTTCAGAGCCCCCATCTTGGGAAGGGAAGCAGAGATGAGGTGGGGTGGGAGGCCGTGACTGGGAACCTGTGGGGTTGACAGGACGGGGAATGCGGGGCAGCTGCTGCGGAGGGAGTGCTCTCAATCTCCGGAGCGGCCTCTCCATCCCCGGAGGGAGCCAGAAAGGGGGGCTCGCGGCCCAAGTTTCAAGCTCGTCGCAGGGAATGGGTGTGGGGAGCACGCTGCAAATAGGTTGGTCTGTGAGGAGGCGCATGCCACGTCTTAATGACCCTTTCCTTCCTTCTTTTCCATAGTGTCCCCACCTTCCCATACTTGGCAAAAACTCGCAGTCTCGTTCACCCCCCAGCATAAGAGCAGCTGAGCAATGTAGCAGCTGACACCCAGAGACCCTCCCATCAGGTGCCTTCCCATAACATCCACCTTTCCCTCAGATTCTTCTGCCCCCACCAAAGACAGAGCCCCCAAACGCCACCAGAGCCCCAGGCCTCGGGGCAGAGCCAGTGACACCACCCTCTGCGGCTGCCCCTAGGCGGCTGGCTCCCAGCTCAGCTCAGCCCAGCTCAGCCTGCGAGGTGGCCTGTCACGGTCCCGGCCCCATTGGCTTCCACCTGGTTCTGGGTCCAGGCTGGCCCCACAGCCAGTTCATCTCCTCTCTCTCTTCCCCCACCCTGCCCACCCCGCTGGGCTAGTTCCAGACACACCAGATGAGGTATCAACTCCATTCCCATTACCCGCATCCCACCTCCCTATCACAGCATCCCCCGTGCCCCATGCCAAGCCCTTTAGTTCGGTTCGGTTCTTACCCTGGGGTGTGGGAGAGAGACCCTCATCGAGGCTGTGGCTCCGGCCTCAGCCGGCAGCTTCGGGGACGAGTCTGCGGCACTAGGGGTGGGGGGGGGGGGCGCTTGATGGTGAGGGCGGCGCCAGGGCGGGGAAGAGGGGCTGGTCCATGACGAGGCACTGGAGACTTAACTGTTTCTTTGCCTTCACAATGTCAGAGATCTGGTGCTTCTGCTTGGCTGGGACCTGAGGAGTTGTCTAGCAGCTCAGAGCCAGGGTGGTCTCCAATGGCCCACAGGGCCCTTCTCCCCCAACCCCGCTTAGTTAAGAAATATTCTTTTAGCATCAGCCAAAAGACCAAAGTCCTGTGCTGCACACTGGGGGGACGTAGGAGGTATGGGCTGCTTGGGCCCTCCCCCCTTCTCTCCGGAACCATCTGCTGCCTCTCCCCTCAGACTCAGGGAGTGACCTTCAATCCCTGGAGGAGCAGGAGACAAAGAGGCTGGGGGCCTGAGAGCATGGGGTAGGAGTGAGGGGGGACTACTTGAGAAGGCTGGGGACGACTGAAGGGAGGGAGTTGCGCTGAGCTCTGCTGGCTTCTGAGCCACAGCTGTAGAAATGGGGTGGGAGTGCAGAAATAAGTCTCATTTTAGGTTGGAGGGTAGTTTGAAATCCTGGAGTGGACACATGGTCCTTAGTCCATCTCTAGCCCATCGGGGGTGGGGCACAGGGGCCCTAAGACCGCATACAATTCTGTGCCGATGCAGCACAGCACAGCAACCACACAGGCACTGATACTTGGGATTCTTGGTCATTGGGTATGAAGAGGCATTTTCTGAAGATTCAGGGCACTTTCTGCCTTTCAGTGAAATAGTTAAAGGGATGAAGGAAAATCACCAGGGCCCCAGGCGTACAAGATTTTCTTACTCTAGGCCAATTATTAAAAGTCACAGAAAGTACTCTTTGGACTAAAAAGATCTTGTAATGACTTTGTAGGGTGTTGGGTCCCTGTTCTCCTTGTCTCTGCACTTTGCTATGTCTCTTTGATGTCTCCATTTTATAGGATCTTAATCCTTCTAACATTGGCCCTGTTTCCCTTAGTCTCTACCCCTGTCTCAGATTTGGTGACACGTGCTCTAGGACTTAAAGAGAGGACCTGGAGAGCTCCAGCACTCAGTTCCAACGGGGCAATGCTCATGTCCCCCTGCCCTCTTCCCTTCCATCATCCCTCCCCAGTCCTGGCCGATTCCTACTGCCTTCCTCACAATGACATCCACCCACTCTTAGCCCAGCACCAGCCCCACCCTTGCCCCTGGCTGCCAAGAGCAGCTTTTGAAGGTCAGAGAAGCCAAAATAGTCTCTGCTCTCAGCATCCCCATCCCCCCTAAACTGCCACCAGAGGAGAGGAGGAGCTGAGTCACCAGTGCAAAGGGGGGAGGGGGACTCCAGAGGGGGAGGAATCCTTGCTGAGATCCGGGGATGCAAAGCAGCAACATGGCAACAGCCCCACTTGGATAGAGGAGGCCAGCTACAGAGATATACAACACAAACCAGGCTGAGTTCTGAACATCACAAAGGGGAAACACCTCCTTTCTGCAACTTCATAGTTATTTCCTCCCACCTCAAACCTTCCATCTCCTCCCTGCTTTCTGGAGCTTTCTGGAGTGTGCAAAGAGGGAAACTTGAGTAGACATGTAGCTTGAGAACAAAATAACATTTCTCAGCCCAACGCAGAGCCCACCCTTATTCTCAGCTGTTACCCCCAAGGGCCACACCCTGGGCAAGGTTCCAACTCACAGTGGAGTTTTCCTTCAGCCTTCACCCTCTGAACAGCCACTCACCACAACCACACCTCCACCCGCTGTGTTCCTTGGCTCTGCTGCAATGAAATGGTGAGACGCCAAAGATGAGAGGGAGGCCTGAGCTCAGACACAAAGTGAGATCGCAAGTCCTGGATTTGAGACCCCTCTCTACCATTTTACTAACCATGCTTTTCAACAAGCCACTTAAGCCCTCTGAAAGCTTGCTTCCTGAATTATAAAATGAGTGTAATATTAGTACCATCCTCCAACAATGCTATGAGGAGTGAATGACATAAAAGATGAAAAAGTCCTTCATTCCTAGAATCCTAAACCTGCAATGCACAAATACCACTGGAAGTTTGTCTCCCTTTTGTGGAAGATTTATGAGAGGTCACCTAGGTGATCAGGGAAATCCTAAACCAGAATCTCAACTCTAGAGTAACTTAGCTCCCAGGTAAACCCAGGTGCCTGGGAGGTGCCTGCAGGAAGGGACTTAAAATACTCTTCATGTCCCTCCTTTCCTATTTCTGACAGCAATGCAAAACCCAGTTCTAGGGGCCAATGAGCTGTTGTATTAATTCAGAATAGTCTTCATGTTTGCAGAAGTAAAGGAACTAACACTTCCTGAGTGAGTGCATCAGTGGTGATGCAGAGTCAGACAGAAGGCTTCCAAACTGGTCCTTCAGCCTGTGTTTTTTTAGTCCTAGAATATCCATCATGAATTATAAATTATGAAGCCCTCTCCCTTTCTTATATGTGCCCAATAGTAGAAGTAGTATTAGAGTGTTATTTAAGCTCCGTTTCCCACTGTTCTAATCGTTTCTGGGTTTGTTTTAAAATGCTCAGAAGCTCCAGATTTTTTTGCAGGAGTTAGAAAGGAAGGCTCCAAGTCACCACTGGAGACAAAAGTGGTGCAAAGCCTTTACCACATTTGACCACTAGAAGGAGCTGGGCCACTGACGCTCCATCAAAGGGTCCCCTCCTTTTCTGTGTGTGTGTGTGTGTGTGTGTGTGTAGGGGGTGTGTGTGTGTGTGTAGGGTGTGTGTGTGTGTGTGTGTGTGTGTGTGTGTGTGTGTGTGTGTAGGGTGTGTGTGTGTGTGTGTGTGTGTGTGTGTGTGTGTAGGGGGTAGTGGCAGGAATGATTACACTCTCCCCATCATAGCAAGATAAATTTTTGTCCTCCTTTTCAACATTTTGGCCCAGGGCTTGAGGAGAGGTGAGAGGGATGGTGGCCCAGCCTATGGGGTGGGCAGAAAGGATTAAATCATAAGGTACTAGCATATTCCACTGAGCCCATCCCAGCAGCCTGGTTCCCTCTGCCTCCCCACTAATGGAGGCTAAAGGGAGGGGAAGTGTCTGCAGCTGCTCTGGGCTGTTGTTTGCGGGGACAGCTGAAAGAGGAGCCAGCAGGGGTGGGGCTGTGGCTGTCTTGGGCCTTGTGGGGTTTTCCAGGAAATTCTCCACTATTCTCCAGGGACATACACAGGCCACCATGAAAATGTCCAAACCTAAAAAAACTCAAAAGTAAGCCCTGATCTTGGGTATAATGGCCCTAAGCCTCTTGAGGACACCATGGTAAAACTCTTTGCTTGAGAAGATCTAGTAGGCTTGTATATCAGTGCTTGTTTCTGAGAGGTCCCTGAGAGTAACTACGCATCTCCCTGTAAGTGTTTTCTCAAGCATCCCCAAATCTTAATCTGAAGAATGGCTAGGTGTTTTGGTTTAAGTTCTATTCATTCTTACATCATTCCAGAAGGCATCCTACTCTTACATCCGTGTCCAAAAGGACAAGGTTGGAGAATTCAGTGTGAATTAATAACATCAGCAGACACTCCCCAAACTTCAGTTCAGTCATTAATTTCATGCTGCCGTCCCTTTATCCAGCCTTGCACCAAAGCTCCTAGGATTAATCAAGTGGTGAAACTGTTGATTTTAAAATTATTAGAGCTAATGGAGGAAGCCATGAAATGAATAATACTAAACAGAAGGCAGTCTCAAAACAGTGACTGGTTACCTTCATAGGAAGCCAGTCACATCAAGAAGATGCCAGACTCACATTTTTAAAATGCTGCACATATTCCTAAGATAATGGAGCATTAGTCATATTAACCATGTCTTCTCTCTCCAGGAGCAGCAGAGGAGTAGGTGATCAGGGAAATGACCAACCATGTGGCAGTTAGCAGGAGGAGCAGGAAAAGAAGGGAAGTGACTATCTATTATGCTGGATAATTGAGAATTATCTGTATAAGATACGAATTCAGTCATTTGATGGCAGTGACTGTTGAGTTGGGTGGATTTATATTCCGTAAAGACACTGGTGTATGAATTGGTTTGTCAACATTTACCAATAACATGAGCAGATGCCCAGCACTTTTATAATGGGTTGTAGGGCTTTCTGCAGTGTCCCCACAGATATTGTCGTGGAATAATAACTCCTAAAATATTATTTTCTCAAATTCCTGACCATTTCTCCCACATAGCAGAATGGGAAGCTGCATCCTGTGAACTTTGATCTCAGTGCCAAACCTCAAAGTATGACTAGTTCTTGCAGCAGTAAATCCAGGAAACCCTGCTTCCACTCTGGATTTCATGGGCTCATCAGCCTTTGGTACAAGGTTTCTGCTCTGCTCTGGACATCTGTTGACTGAGCGAAAGGAGGAGGCAGAAACCCTGAAACCTGGAGGATAGGCTGTGCAGCCTGAGGGAGACTGCTAAGCAAGGATCTGGGAAGGTGAGTGGGAGGTTCAAGGGTCTCTGCAAAGGGAAGCAAGGAGGCCAGGGCATACAGAAAGGGGAACAAACAAAAAAAAGGAATTTTTACTTGGGAGATGACTGATCACTCAAGAGGTACCACGTTCCCTTACTGCAAGTCAGTGGCTGTCCATAACCCACCCTCTTCTCAAGTAGAAATTACATTCTCCAGGCTTCCTCCACCATCATACCATCTGTCTGCGAAGTGTACTGGGTATGTGGGGATAGTTAAGGAGCTTTACAACTTTCCTCTCAGGAGTCCCTCCCTCCCTGACCCAAACTTCCCACAAGGCCAGTTCTGCCAGGGAGAGTGGACTTCTGCTCTTCTGTGACCAGCCCTCACCCAAAGGACTGAGACAAATGACACTGGTCCTAACCTTTGACCTCTGAGGAGAAGTGAGCTAGATGCCGGGTAATGAAGAGTCTCAATTGTTGGTTCAAGTCAATGGATGATAAATCAATGTTCCAGGAGAGAATCCCTGTGAGAGAAAAAAAAACAAAGAGGGACCTAGATAAGGTCAGAGGGATTGGACTTGTGGGAGCATTTCCAAGCTCACAGAAGGGGTAAGGAGAGGGAGGGGATAAGGACGGCTGCCATGATCAGCCTCACTGATGTCTTTAAGAAATGTGGCTAGTGCCTATGTCTAGCTCCCATCCTGTGCCTTTCTTGGGCTTTGCTGAGCCAGAGGGAGAAGTGCAGAGTTTAGGCTAAATTTGGTCATTAACGAGTTTGTATGTAGGAATTTTCTTGCGCAGTTGCCCAATTGTGATAGAAGTGACACCCAAGGGCCCATTCCCAGATACTAGGGACTGCCTTCCCCATACAGGTAAGTAGGATTCTACACTCTCCTTCTGTGGCCCCCTCCTTGCCTCCACTCCCCCGCGGCATGCTTCCACCCGCAGGTGGCTCCGCAGCACTGCGCCACAGGCAGTGGAGGACTGAGGAGCTTGTGGCCACGAAGGTCACTCTCTCAGGTTGGCCGCTGGCACTGGGATATTTGAGATTTGTCTGCGGCGTTCAAAACGCACCCTGTTCCTGTTCAGACGCCCTAAAGAAGAAACTAAGGTAGGGACGTGGACTCTCCAAGGGATGGTGACGACTTTCAGGACCTCTGGCCCAAGACACTGCGTGAGGGAGGGGTGTAACCAGAGGGCCCCCCACCCAGGCACTGCCCAGCTCCCCCCTCCCCCACGCTCCCGCCTGCCTCAGGGAGACTGCGAACGCCATGGGGTGTGCGGGAAGGATGGAGATGTGAGATGTTGGCAGCTTGGGAGGATATGAACGCGTGACACAGAAGATGCAGGTGACAGGGGCTGATGATTCAGATTAACAGGGTGCGCAGATCTCAGGAAGTGCACGCTAGGGATGGAGGATGCACATGGCAGAGAAGCACGGGATGGAGGATGTTCCGAGCGCAGCCAGGACAGCAAGCTCACCTTGCTCAAGGTGGGCCCGAACGGCCCTCAGCTGATTCTCTGTACCGATATCGCCGATCACGATGAGCAAAGAGTGTTTCTGCAGGTCCCAGCGTGCCGCCGCCACCGCGGCTCCGGCCTCGCAGAGCGGCTCCGCGGGGTTCTGAGCCAGCAGAGAGCCGGGGCTTCGGAGCCCTAGCCCGGGACTTGTCTCCATGGCAACGTCGAAAGGCCGCCAGGGCCCAGCCTCGGTCTCCATGGAAACTCCGTTGGAGTGCTAGGCCGGCAGCATCCGCTGCAGGGAGAGTGCGCGCGGTTCTTAAAGGCCGGCGGCAGGAGCCGCTCATTGGCTGCTGCCTGTCAGGGGGTGGACCGTTGGCGCCGCAGGGGCCGGGCTGGGGCCGCGTGCTCTGGCTCTGCGGTTTCGCTGTGCCTGGGGGGCGGGGGCGTGGCTGTCCCCCTTCGCCCCCAGTCGTTTTCCAGAGGGAGCTCCCACTCCGACTTGAGTAGGGATGGGGGCTCTGAGGGCCGGGTGGAGGGGCGAGTCTATTGCCTCGGCGCCAGAAGAAGCTTCTAGTTAGGATATTTCCCGGATAAGTGCTGTCTGGCAATTCCGCAGCCTCGCCCGAACCGAGGGGAGCCATCTTGTCCCTCTCTGAGTTTGTTTGGGTGCATCGTTCTTTGTCGGTGTGTCTGTATTATCATTGTCTGGAGCTTTTTTTTTTCCTTCTGTCACTGCCTGCCAGGGTCCTACATTGCATCCTTGGTGTTTCTGTCGTCATTGCCTCAGGCCCTGGGTGTGCTCTGGAAGGCTGTGCAGTATTGGAGGGACAGAATGACCTTCCGGCCCTGAGTCCCTGGTGAGTTGTTATTCCGAAGATAGTGGTTGGCTCATCGCCATCTCTGCTGAGTGCAATGAGCTCAGACTGCAGCAAGGGGGGTTTGAGTAAAACCCAGGAAAGACCTACCCAACTGCAAGTAATGTGACACAGTGAGTTGGGTAACCTTGGGAGACAATGGTATTACTTCCCCCAGGGAATTCTCAAAATAGAAGGGGCAGTGTTTGAACCAGTGAAGAGGTTGACCCTTCCAAAATTAAAAACAAAACAAAACAGAAGAAAAACCAGGGGATGTGAAAGAGGACTGAGGAGGCTGGCACTGTTTTATGACTGACTGGAACATCCTTGTAAAAATGGTGTGGTGCTGTAAGTCTACCCTCCCCCTTTCCTCAGTGTGTCTCCACCACCTACTCTGCACTCCAGTGTCTTCTTTTACACAGGATACTGAATCATTCTCTATGTGTATGTATCAGAGCTTGTCTTTCACCCTAGGGCTCCAGCAGCACTTTTTGGAGTCCCATTTGCCTTATACTTTCTGGATGTACAGGGAAGAAAGGAGCACAGCACTTGATTCAGCAAGGCTGCATGTGAACCCCTGGAGGCCTCCTCTGGAGGCCCTGAGGAGGATTGGACAGTGTCTGCATTTTGAGTACCTCACAGCAGTCCTGGTTCCTATCATGGAACATGTATTTAGCAAAATATCCAATCCATTCTGCAATTTGGATATGGCCCTACCTGAAATGAACATAATATGTCAATTACATCTCCGTTTTTAAAAATGGACAGGGCCCTGAAAATCCTTTTTGTAGCAGAGAGGGAGAAATAGTACTGGCAGAACATAAGACGGTGGGGATGCCTCACCCTATATGACGCATGAGACAATGCTCTGCTACACCTCCACCCCACAATTTGCAGATCTGAATCTGGCAAAGAGCACAGAGAGATGTGCAGGCCTCCTCTTCTGCAATCAGAAAAGAGTGCCACGTGGAGGTAGAGCCAGAATAGGTTGTAGGGAGAGGAAGGGGATAGTTACCATAGCAACTGTAGAGATGAAGCCTTTAACTAGCACAGGGCCTCAGTATAATGGTCAGCAGCAGTTAACCATAGGCTCTGCTTTCATCAAGTCTGACAAAGAGGTTAGACAATAGATATGAATGGTATAGGGGAAGACCACACACTGATTAGATGGTAGGGGCAGAAATTCAGGCCTGTGATCTCAGACCCTGCTAGAACTGGCTTTTTTAATAATTAGAGCTGCAGGGGACTTCCCTGGTGGCGCAGTGGCTAAGAATCCGCCTGCCAATGCAGGGGACATGGGTTCGAGCCCTGGTCCGGGAAGATCCCACATGCCGCGGAGCAACTAAGCCCATGCGCCACAACTGCTGAGCCTGCGCTCTAGAGCCCGCGAGCCACAACTACTGAGTCCACGTTCCACAGTTACTGAAGCCCGTGCGCCTAGAGCCTGTGCTTCGCAACAAGAATAGCCACCACAATGAGAAGCCTGCACATCGCAACAAGGAGTAGCCCCCATTCGCCGCAACTAGAGAAAGCCCGTGTGAAGCAATGAAGACCCAATGCAGCCAAAAATAAATAAATAAAATAAATAAAATAAATAAAATAACAATTAGAGCTGCAAATACAGGTTATGATAGTACTAAAAGAAAACTGTGGAGTGTTAGCATCTATGCTCCAGAATTTTACAACTGAAGACAGAAACCACTGATCAACATATGTACAATGCATTGAAAGCTGAATAAAATCTTTAAGGAAATACATTTATACATGAATTGAGAAGTATATGAAGTCGTATTTTGTGTTTAGGAATAGTTTGCTGTGGCAGGAGCATTCAAAGACCCGTCCATTTGAGAACCTATGATATACATGATTGTGAGGCACATGCAGTAGTGTGTGCTGGTTATAGAGCCCACTGTAGTATTTCATTTTCCTGTTTACCCCTTGAACTGACCAGGTATGATCTTTTGGGAACTCTCCTATTCTGTATTCTCTTCCACACTCTTGTCATACAGCACTGGTAGATATAGCAGTTACAACCAATGCTTTCCAAACTATTTGTGATGAAGGACCCTTGAATCGTGGAAGGGTTCTCTAAGGATCCATCACTGAAAAAGGAAGTTAGAGGGGGTGTAAAAGGAAGATGGTATTACAGGCTCTTTCCTTGGGTATGCACTGGAGTGGGCATAAGGCAGAAGATATTACAGATGGTAAATTGTTTGAAAGGTAACGGTAGCCTTGGCTAAGTTTAAGCCATTAAGGGATTCTCAGCCCCCAGACTTTTGTCAGTTCATAATATATGGTGATAAATACCCAACAGGTAAATCATATACATGCTTAACAAAGTAGGAGGGGCATCTCTAAATTTTTTGTAGAAATAATTTCATTTTTGGTATTTCAATTATTGAAGTTGTCCTCATGAGAAAATCAGAAATTTATTGGAATTAATTACACTCATCCTGAATTATGTATGTGTGGGAGAGGAAGGTACCATAATCCTTTCAATGCTTAGGGTCTCCATAGGACTTAAGCTAGCTGTGATAATTCATAAAGAAAAAATACTGACTCCTCTCTGCTAGCCCAATGAATGTCATTAGTTTTTCTGGGGATATGAGCTCGTTTGGCAGAATTCCAGCCTGCTCTGCTGGATTGCATGGTCTTATCAACCAAAATATCCAAAAGGAGGTGTATGCAGCTCACATTCCCATCCTGTACTCAGTTCTGCCTATAAAGCATTCTTTACACAGAGAGAGGTGTGTTGGATTACATGATTGATGTGTCAGAAGCTTATCCTTGGCTTTTGGGGAAAATGCTATGATCATAATACATACCAGCAGCCATAGGGTCACTTCTTAACATGAATAGCTGGTTTATCTGCAAAGGCACTGAGTGAAATAACCTCTAATGGGGTACCGAGTAATCTCTAAAAAGGTTGAGATGGGGAAGAAGTCTGCATTTATTACTCTATCTAGTACACAGAGGAAGCCCACAATAAACATTTGTTGCATAATTTTCCTAATTATTATTTGTTCCCTAAGTAATGGGAAGAGCAAAGTCACTGGGTTTACCCTCCTTGTGCAGAGCATTGCAAAGGACAACGAAGAAACTTCCCCTTTTTCCTCCCTCACTCTCCACACTCTTCTTTTTAAGAAAGTGATTCCTAAATGTGAGAAAGAAACATTTATGGATACTATTTTCTCTTTTCCATTCCATTAGCATCTGAAATAAAAGTTAGTGTTTGGCTGTGGCCTCTGATAACACCTTTTCCTTTAGTCTGAATAAAGCTGCCTCTTCCTGTAGGGATCGCTAAGGATTTTCATGTGATGGTTAAGAGGATGGTGGTACAGAGAATCTATATGTAAAACTTAGTTTGGAGGCCATGCCTGTGTATGAATTAAATTTTGCATCGTTTTTTTTCGAGATATATAGTAGAGTTACTTTCCTTCAAGATATACTTGGGTTGCAGAAATTTTGTTCCCTTTACAATATTACAAACTCACAGATACTTTGTCTTCTCATCAGTTCTTTCTTTCTATCTAATATTTATTTATTTATTTATTTAGACTGCACCGGGTTCCAGTTGTGGCACGTGGGATCTCAGTTGTGGCATGCATGCGGGATCTAATTCCCTGACCAGGGATTGAACCCAGGCCCCCTGCACCAGGAGCGCAGAGTCTTACCCACTGGACCACCAGGGAAGTCCTCATCAGTTCTTTCTTGAAGATCCTTCATCATACCTCCTAACTTCCATTTCTAATGATACCTCCTGTAAGTACTTTGCATTAACCCCTTCATTCAGTCAATCTGAGCCATTTGCCTTTCCCTCAGCCATTCTTTTTTTATAAATTTATTTTTTTATTTTTATTTTTCACTGTGTTGGGTCTTCGTTGCTGTGCACAGCTTTCTCTAGTTGCGTCGAGTAGGGGCTACTCTTCGTTGCAGTGCACGGGCTTCTCATTGTGGTGGCTTCTCTTGTTGCTGAGCACGGGCTCTAGGCACATGAGCTTCAGTAGTTGTGGCACGTGGGCTCAGTAGTTGTGGCACACGAGCTTAGTTGCTCCATGGCATGGGGGATCTTCCTGGACCAGGGCTCAAACCTGTGTCCCCTGCATTGGCAGGCGGATTCTTAACCACTGCGCCACCAGGGAAGTCCCCATTCTTGAACTTTCTGTTCAGGCTGCATCTCTTTCCTTGAGTGCGTTGTTACCCTTAATTCTCATCTAGGGATTTACCTTTATGATTTACTTTATTTGTGGAATAAGTTTCCATCTCATCTCACAAAAAATTTAAGGAGTATGGCCTAACTCAAATAACTGCCTCTCTGAAACTGACTTCCTCACTTGCCAACTGTGTGAACTTAGGCAAGTTCTCATCCTCTCTGTGCTTCAGTTTTCTCATCTGTCAAATTATTAGTAATAGCACCCCACCTTAAGGATTATTTTGATAATTAAGTGGGATAATCTTTTAAATATGCTTAGAACAATGCCTAGAATTCACTTTTTAATTCACTTTTTAATTCATCCAGTAATATTTATTGAGCACTTATTGTGTGCCAGCAAATAAAACACAAAGATCCCTGCTCTTGTGGCGCTTATGTTCTAGTCGGGGAGACAGATAATAAATAATAAATAGGTATATAGTATGTCAGAAAGTGATTAGTGCTGTGGCAAAAAAGAAAAAATATGGTAAGGGTGATTGAGAATGCTGGAGCAGGCTGTGGTGATGGGGAAGAATGGTGAAGGGGCAGGAAAGATTGCAATTTTAAAGGGGCTGGTCAGGGTGAGCCTTATTAAGATGAGACTTAAGCAGACTTGAAGGAAGTAAGGGGGTTGGCCGTTTGGGTATCCAGTAGTGAGTCTTGTAGGCAGAGAGGATAGCCATTACAAGGTCCCTAAGGTAGGGGTATGCCTGGTATATTCAAGGCATAGCTGGAGCCCACTGTGGCTGGAGCAGAGGAGTGAAACAAAGAGGAATAGGAGATGAGATTGGAGATAATAGAGGCCAGATTACGTAGGGCCTTGTAGGCATTGTTAGGACTTTGGTTTTTACTCTGAGTGAATTAGGGAACATATGCAGGCATTTGAACAGAGGAATGGTATGGTTTGATGTAGATTTTTACAGGATCACTTTGGCTGCTGTATTGAGAATAGACTGTAGAGGTTGTAAGGATTAAAGTGGGAAACCACTCTCATGATGTCCAGCACTGGACTCCGATCACCCCTGAGGATGAAGTGCCTGCCGGACTTTGACACCTGGGGGTCTGAGGCGCCCTGGTTAAAAATAATAATAATACAGTGAGAATACAGCCAGGGGACTTGCAGTAATCTTGGTGAGCAATGATGTAGCTCAGATCAGAGCAATGTCAGTGGAGATGGTGGGATGCTAGACACACAGTATTTTAAAGGTAGAGCCAATCTGACTTCCTGCCTCCCAAATGGGGAGTGAGAGAGAAAGAGAGTAAATAGTGACTCCAAAGTTAAATGAAAAACTTTTCAAAAGTTGTCTATAGGAGGAAAGAAGAAACAGATTGTAAGGCAGCCAGGGATGGAAGGTAGACTTTTAGAATTTATCTTATTTTGTAAATTTGACATTGGAATCATGTAAATGGTTTACATAAGTATAAAACAAAATTAAATCAAAATGACCAATCTGATAAATAACCTGTCCCAGAATATATTTTTAAAAATCTACAAATCAATAAAAAAAGACAACCCAATTATAAAGTGGCCAAGCAATTTGAATGGGTTTTCACTAGAGATGATATACAAATGACCAATAAGTACATGAAAAAGTGTTTAACATAATTAGTCCTAAGGAAATGCAAATTAAAATCCCAGTGGGGAGTCCCCTGGTGGCCTAGTAGTTAGGATTTCGGGCTTTCATTTCCATGGCCAGGGTTCAGTCCCTGATCAGGGAACTGAGATCCCACAAGCCGCGTGGCACAACCAAAAAAAAAATGAAAAAAAAAATAAAAAATAAAACCACAGTGTAACATCACTTATCCATAAAATGGCAAAAGTTAAAAGACCAATAACACCGAATGTGAGCAAGGATGTGGAACAACTAAGACTCTTATATACTGCTAATAGTAGTGTAAAATGTTATAATGACTTTATTAAAGTATTTGGAAGTTTCTTATAAAACTAAACATCTACACTATGACCTAGAAATTGCATTCCTAGGCATTTACCCAAGAAAAATCAACACACGTATATCCACAAAGAGATTTGCGATAGTTGTTCATAGCAACTTTATTCATAATTGCCAAAACCTGGAAACAACCCATCCATCAGTAGGAAAATGGATAAACAAATTGTGTTACCTTCATGCAATAGAATACTACTCAGCTGTAAAAAGGAACTACAAATATACACAGCATATATGAAAAATAAAAAACATTATGCTGAAATAAAAGAAACAAAACACAAAAGAATATTTTTTGGTCTCCTGAGAAATAGATACCAAGACGTGATTAGATGTGCAAGAGATTTATTGGGGGAGTATATTGGTTATCTATTGCTTTGAAGCAAATTACTCCAACATTTAGCAGCCTAAAATAACAAACATTTATTACGTCACATAGTTTCTAAGGATCTGAAACCCAGGAGCAAATTAGGTGGGTGTTTTTTTTTTTTGCCGTATGCGGGCCTCTCATGTTGTGGCCTCTCCCGCCGCGGAGCACAGGCTCCCGACGCGCAGGCTCAGCGGCCATGGCTCACGGGCCCAGCCGCTCCGCGGCATGTGGGATCTTCCTGGACCGGGGCACGAACCCGTGTCCCCTGCATCGGCAGGCGGACCCTCAACCACTGTGCCACCAGGGAAGCCCAGGTGGGTGGTTTTGACTTAGGATTTCCTGTGAGGTTACAGTCATGATGTCAGTTGAGGTTATGGTAATCTGAAGGCTTGAGGCTGAGGCTATATGATCTGCTTCCAAGATGGCTCATTCACATGGCTGTTGGCAGGAAACCTCAACTCCTCACTTTGTAGGACTCTCCATAGGTCTGCTTGAGTATCCTCATGACAGCTGGCTTCTCCCAGAGCAAGTGAACCAAGAAAATAAGGAGGGAGCTATAATGCCTCTTTATGACATAGCGTTGGAAGTTAGGCATCATCACTTCTGCCTTGTTTTATTTATTAGAAGCAAGTCACTGAGTCTAGTCCACTCTCAAGAGGAAGGAAATTGGCTCTACCTTTTGAACGGAGTGTCACTGAATTTGTGGATATATTTTAAACCACCACAGAGGGAGATCAAGGGAAGGCAGAGAGAGCTTCAGACCAAGATACAGGTCTGACATGTGTGGAAAAGAGAGAGGAAAGGAATGAGGATTGGATAGGAAGAGTCTTATCGTACAGCGTAGGTCCCAAAAAGGTTTGGCCAGGCAGATGAAGAATCTTCAAGTCAAAGGACCTGTTGGAAGAATCCTTTTTATCACAGGATTGGGCCTGCCTTTGTAGCCCTGTTGTTCTCTGGCATTGGCTGGGATTAGCCTATGGAAGTGTGGCTTTGGTGCAAACGTGGGAGTAGGTCCAGAGGGGCAGCAGGTGTGGTCACCAACCAAATATACTCTCTGAAAGAAGATTTCAGTGATGCGTATTCATGATCACCACAAGTGCATACTGCATGAATAAGTTTATGTGAAATTCTATATAGAATGGGCAAAACGTATCTACAGTGATAGAAAGCAAATAAGTGGTTACTGGGGCTGGGGAGGGGATGGGAATTGATTGCAAAGGGGTACAAGGGAATTTGGGGTGATGAAAATGTGCTGTACTTGATTATGGTAGTGGTTACACACATATATACATTGTGGAGTTGATCAAACTCTATACTTAAAACAGGCACATTTTATTGTACATAAATGATGTATAAAGTTTACTGAAAAACACGATGAACTACCACTTCACATTAACAATACCAAATGTTAGTGAGGATGTGCAGCACCTGAAACTCTCATATGTTGTTAGTGGGAGTATAAAATTATACAACCATTTTGGAAAACCGTTTGTCAGTTTCTTATAAAGTTAAACAAATACTTATCCTATGACCCAGCAGTTCTACCCCTGCATATCAGCCCAAGAGAAATGAAAACGTATGTTCACAAAAAGACTTATTTATGAATATTCATAGGAGCTTTATTTATAATGGTCCAAAACAACCCAAATATCTATCAATAGTTGAATTGATAAATTGTGGAACATGTATACAAAAGAATACTACTGAGCTGATACATGCACCAACATGGATGAATCTCAAAAATGTTGTATTGTGCAAAGAAGATGGAAACAAAAGACTACATACTGCATGATTCCATTTATATAAAATTGTTGAGCAGCAAAACTAATATATAGTGATAGAAATAAGAGTATAGTTGCCATGAAAAACTCTCTGGAGTGAGGAAAATGTTTTATATCTTGACTGGTATATAAGTTTAATAGGTGTTTATATTTATCAAAACTCATCAAATTATACAAATGGGCTGTGCATTTCACTGTATTTAAATTTTACCTCAATTAAAAAATCAAAATGAAGAAAGCAGTCACTAAAAATAAAAATCAAAGTGAAATAAATTAACCTGTTTATTGGTAGAATTCTTTCAAATGACTTTAAAATATAATAGTTTAACTGTATATTATTTTCAAAAAATTTTATTGTGATAAAATACACATATGGGACTTCCCTGGCGGCACAGTGGTTAAGACTCCCAGTGCAGGGGGCCTGGTTTTGATCCCTGGCCAGGGTACTAGATCCCACATGCATGCCACAACTAAGAGTTCGCATGCCACAACTAAGGAGCCTGCATGCCGCAACTAAGGAGCCCACCTGCCGCAACTAAGAAGCCCGCCTGCCACAACTAAGACTCGGCACAACCAAATAAATAAATAAATAATAAAATAAAATACACATAAAATTTACCATTTCAACCATTTTAAAGTGTACAGTTTAGTGATATTAAATATGTTCATAATGTTGTGGAACCGTAACCACCATCCGTCTCCATACCCTCCTCCACCTTTTTTTTTTTTTTTTGGCGGTACACGGGCCTCTCACTGTTGTGACCTCTCCCGTTGAGGAGCACAGGCTCCGGACGCGCAGGCTCAGCGGCCATGGCTCACGGGCCCAGCTGCTTCGTGGCATGTGGGATCTTCCCGGACCGGGGCACGAACCTGTATCCCCTGCATCGGCAGGCGGACTCTCAACCACTGCGCCACCAAGGAAGCCCTGTAGCATACTTCTTAATCTTACATTTTTATGGGATATACCCAAAGGAAAGAAATGAACTGCAAAAAATGTTAAACTGTTTTCATTTGCCATCTTGTTAGTAATATTGGGTTTTTTCAGAAATGGTTTTATATATGTAATAGAATAAAGAAAATAAATAAATCGTGCTAATGTTATCAGGAACCAAGATGTTGATTATACTAGAAAGAGATACAAATATAAAATCAAGAAAGTTAGATAAAATCCCTGAAATCCTACATTTAGTTAGAAAAAGGCAAACAGTGACCAACTCAGTAGCAACAAGCATCCAACCATCCAAATTGTGGTCTTTAAATGCCATTTACTACTAAATGAACTAAGACTTCTTAGAGAAACATCTGATTCTAGATCTGAGGCAGGAAATAAACAAGATGAACCTGGAACATCTTGTTGTATCAGAAACATCTGATTCTAGATCTGAGGCAGGAAATAAACAAGATGAACCTGGAACATCTTGTTATATCAGAAAGCAAGGAAGCTATCCAAGACTACTGGAATCATGTCAAGAGAAATCTGGGGCTAATCTGAAAGGACTTCCACAGCTCAACGATGGGACAATATGCTTTTTTCTTTTTTTAAAATGTACTTGGGTCCTCTTTATTTTTTATTTTATTTATTTATTTATTTTTAGCTGCGTTTGGTCTTCTTTGCTGCGTGTGGGCTTTCTCTAGCTGCGGCAAGCAGGGGATACTCTTCATTGCAGTGCGTGGGCTTCTCATTGCGGTGGCTTCTCTTGTTGTGGAGCACGGAGCATGGAGCACAGGCTCTAGGTGCATGGGCTCCAGTAGTTGAAGCACGCAGGCTCAGTAGTTGCGGCCCACAGGCCCTAGAGCACACCAGCTTCAGTAGTTGTGGCTCGCAGGCTTAGTTGCTCCACGGCATGTGGGAATCTTCCTGGATCAGGGATCAAACGCATGTCCCCTGCATTGGCAGGTGGATTCTTAGCCACTGCGCCACCAGGGAAGTCCCAAGGGACAATATGCATTTCAAAATGAAGAATAATTGCAGTGGGTTGAAGCACACCAAATGTGTTAAAACCCATAGTTCATAGTGATACTAAAAACAAAAAAATCTCATAAGTCATCCAGTATGCTGGAGAATTTCATTATTTAGAGAACTATTCTCTATTACATGAGAACCTCAACTCATTATTTTGAAAACTAGTAAATCAAAGGAAAGAATCAAACATTTATCCTGCCATTCCTTAGGTAATCAAATATTTGATGAAGGGAAAGTTCTTATTTATAGAAGAATTCCAGCTAATGAATAAAGATAGTGTTCTAAAATTAGAATATCACTTTTTTACAGCCCCTCATGAAATAATGCAGCTAGATAACGATTACCAGTGACTGCTAAGCTGTCAGGTAAAAAGATGGTAATATTTGAACCTATTAATCAATTGTAACAGAACAAAAATACATTAAACCAGATGTTACATGCCTCCTGATGAGATGCAATAGGAAGTTTATACCAGTTATTCTTGCCAAAAAAAGGAACATAAATCTGAACAAGTATACCTATCTGTTCATTTATAAAAAATAAAAAAGAAAATACTTTATTTATTTATTTATTTATTTATTTTTATTTATTTATTTTGGGCTGCATTGGGTCTTCCTTGCTGCGTGTGGGCTTTCTCCAGTTGTGGCGAGCAGGGGCTACTCTTCGTTGCGGTGCGTGGGGCTTCTCCTTGCGGTGGCTTCTCTTGTTGCGGAACATGGGCTCTAGGGCACGTGGGCTTCAGCAGCTGTGGCGCGCAGGCTCAGTTGCTCCGCGGCATGTGGGATCCTCGTAGACCAGGGATCGAACCCATGTCCCCTGCACTGGCAGGCAGATTCTTAGCCACTGTGCCACCAAGGAAGTCCGGAAAATACTTTAAATACTTTAAATACTTTTTCTGATTGCACAACAGGGATGCAATCAGAAAAATCCACGAAGTTGGAAATTTTACAGAACAGATGATGTGATTTCATCAACAAATAAATAAATTGCAGGAAATAAAAAAGAGGAAGACTTACAGATTAAAAGAGGCCTAAGGTAAGTATCATCCAAATGCAATGTGTAAACTTTGTTTGGAATTGTAAAAAAAAAAAAATTATGAGACAATTGCAGAAACTTGAACACTATATATTTGATAATATTAAAAATTACTGTTAATTTTCCTTGGGTGTGTTAATGATATTATGTTTAAAAGATTCTCTATATTTAAAACACATACAAGTATTTATGGATGAAATGATATGATGTCTGGGATTTTCTTAGAAATAATCAGTTGGGGGGAAGTGGGTGGGAATATAGTTGAAACAAGATTGGGCATTTATTGCTGGAGAGGGTGTGGAGAAAAGGGAACCCTCCTACACTGTTGGTGGGAACGTAAAGTGGTGTAGCCACTATGAAAAACAGTATGGAGGTTCCTCAAAAAACTAAAAATAGAGTTGCCATATGGTCCTGCAATCCCACTTTTGGGCATATATCCAGACAAAACTGTAATTTGAAAAGATGCATGCACCCCAATGTTCACTGCTGCAGTATTTACAATAGCCAAGACATGGAAGCAACCTAACTGTCCATCGGCAGATGAATGGATAAAGAAGTTGTGGTACACACACACACACACACACACACAGACACACACACACACACACAATGGAATACTACTCAGCCATAAAAAAGAATGAAATAATGCCATTTGCAGCACATAGATGGACCTAGAGGTTATTATATTAAGTGAAGTAAGTCAGATATAGAAAGACAAATACCATATTATATCACTTATATGTGGAATCTAAACTATGACACAAATTAACGTACCTAAGAAACAGAAACACACTCACAGACATAGAGAACAGACTTGTGGTTGCCAAAGGGAAGAGGGGAAGGGGGAAGGATAGATTGGGAGTTTAGGATTAGTAGGTGCAAACTATTGTATGTAGAACGGATAAACAACAAGGTCCTACTGTATAGCAGAGGGAACTATAGTTAATGTTCTGTGATTAAATCATAATGAAAAAGAATGTATGTATATGTATAGCTGAATCACTTCGCTGTACAATAGAAATTAACACCACATTGTAAATCAACTATACTTCAATAAAATAATTTTTATAAAAGATTGGGCATTTGTTGATAATTGTTGAAGTTGGATGATAAGTACATGGGTTATTTTTTCCTTTCTATTAAAAAAGAATGTCTCCAAGCTTTTTGTTATAAACAGCAGGAGGGATGAAGTTGCCATCAACTGAGATGGGGAAGGCTGCAAGTGGAGCAGATTTGATAGAATGAGTTCAGTTTTAAACATGTCGAGTTTAAGATGTCAATTGGACATCCAAAGGGAGATATTGAATAGGCTGTTAGGTATATAAGTTCAGGATTTGGGAGAGAGGTCAGGGCTAGAGATATAAAGTTGGGAGTCATTGGTATATAAATGGTAGTTACAGCAATGAGACCGGATGAGATCAGAAATGAGTGAGACTAGACAGAGCTTAGAACACAGTAAATGCTCAATAATATTCATTATAACCACATGATTAAAATTCTTTCTTTTGATTTCTTCTTTGCACTCCTACAGCACTTTTATTGTATTTTGTATTATAGTTATTTGTATATCTCTTTTTGAAGAATATGGGCTACTTATTTGCAGAGCTTCCACCAATTTGGGCTTATCTGATGTTTCCTCATGATCAGATTCAGATTATGAATTTTGGGCAGGAATACAATTAAAGTGATGTTGTTTCCTTCTCAGTGTATCATATCAAGTGACACGTGATGATGTTTTGTCCCATTACTAGTGATGTTAACTGGGATCACTTCATTAAGTTACCAGATTTTTTCACTGCAAATTTACTACTTTCTGTTTGTAATAATTCAGTACATTTTAGGGAGATAGTTTGAGGCAATGTAAATACCCCCTTTTCCAGCACAGTACTAGTTTTAGTATCAATGATATTTATTTATTTTAAATCATCTTTATTGTAACACATTAAAAAGTGAATGAAACATAAATGTACAGATGTATGAATTATAAATACAGTAAATCCCCTACAGATGAACGAGTTCCATTCCGAGAGCATGTTTGTTAAGTCCAATTTGTTTGTAAGTCCAACAAAGTTATCCTAGGTACCCAACTAACACAATTGGCTATATAGTACTGTACTGTAATAGGGTTTTTTTTAAAAAAATATTTATTTATTTATTTTTGGCTGACTTGGGTCTTCGTTGCTGCGCGCGTGCTTTCTCTAGTTGCGGGGAGCAGGGCCCCCCTTTTTGCTGCGGTGCGCAGGCTTCTCATTGTGGTGGCCTCTCCTGATGTGGAGCACAGGCTCCAGGCTCACAGACTTCAATAGTTGTGGCGCACGGGCTTAGTTGCTCCGCAGCATGTGGGATCTTCCCGGTCCAGGGCTCAAACCCGTGTCCCCTGAATTGGCAGGCGGATTCCTAACCACTGTGCCACCAGGGAAGTCCTGTAATAGGTTTATAATACTTTTCACAGAAATAATACATAAAAAACAAACAAACAAAAAATAAAGAAAACATTTTTAATCTTACAGTATAGTACCTTGAAAAGTACAGTACACCAACTGCCAAACACGGACTGGCATCGAGTGAACAGGCAAGAAGAGTTACTGCCTAGTGGAGGGAGAGGAGGTGGAAGATGGTAGAGCTGAAGAATTGTCAGCAATAGGAGACGGAGGGCAAGCTGCAATTTCACTCGTGCATGACGTTGTTGGCACAGTTTCTGGTTCCTTGCTGGAACCAGATGCACATTCGCATCTTTGAAAGCTTGCAGCTTGAAGGTTCATATGTAGGAAACTTAACTGTAGTACACGTGTGTAGTGCCTCTAGTAAGAAAATAGAATTTCCAAGCACCCCACTTGGCTCCTAAAGAATTACAACCTCTTTATACCCTCTAAAATTAACCACTAGGCCTGACTTAAATATATTTATTTATTTATTTATTTATCATTTATTTATTTTGGCTGTGCCGGATCTTAGTTGTGGCACGCGAACTCTTGTGGCATGCATGTGGGATCTAGTTCCCCGACCAGGGATCGAACCTGGGCCCCCTGCATTGGGTGTGCCGAGTCTTACCCACTGGACCACCAGGGAAGTCCCTAGGCCTGACTTTTATTGAATCAGATAATTTCTTTATTATTTTTTTATGATTTAGGTATGCATCTTTATTAAAATTTAGTTTTGTCTCATTGAAAAACTTTTTTATTATAGTAAAATACACATAACATAAACTTTACCATTTTAAACATTTTAAAGTGTACAGTTCAGTGGCATTAAGTACATTCACACTGTTGTGCAGCCATCACCACCATCTCGCTCCAGAACTTTTACATCTTTCCAAACTGAAACTCTGTGCTTATTAAACAATAAGTCCGTATTCCTCCCTTCCTCCAGCCTTTGGAAACCACTGTTCTACTTTCTGTCTCTGTAGATTTGCCTATTCCAGGTATATAAATGGAATATAAATGGAATCATACAATATGTGTCCTTTTGTATCTGGCTTATTTCACTTAGCACGTTTTCAAGGTTCATCCATGTTGTAGCATGTTGGTAACACTCTTGATTCTTATTCTGTAGTACTGGCCTCCAGGAAATTAGGGATTGGAAAGAAAAACTGAGAGGGAGGACAAGAGCCAGGAACTCTGGAGTCATGAGATGAGAATTTTATTTTATTTTTTAAATTTATTGTTTTTTAAATTTATTTATTTTTTATTGAGGTAACATTGGTTTACAACATAAGTTTCATGTGTACAACATTATATTTCTACTTCTGTGTGCCCTACCGAGTGCTCACCACCAAAAGTTTAGTTTCCATCTGTCACCATACAGTTGACCCCCTTAGCCACTTTGTCTTTACCCAACCCCTTCCCCTTTGGTAACCCCTACTCTGTTCTCTTTATCTATGTGTTTGTTTTTGTTTGGCTTGTTCATTTATTTTTTGTTTGTTTGTTTGTTCCTGTGGTATATGTCTCTCTCCATCTGACTTCACTTAGCATAATACCCTAAAGATCCATCCATGTTGTCACAAACGGCAAGATTTCATCTTTTTTTTAATGGTTAAGTAGTATTCATATATATATATATATATATATATATATATATATCTCACATCTTATTTTCATCCATTCATCTGTTCATGGGCACTTAGCTTGTTTACAGGATGAGAATTTTAAAGAGGAGGGAATCAGCAACACTATCAAACATGATAGAGGTCAAAGCTAATAAGATAACTTGACAAGAAATTTTCAGAATCAGTTATTAACAAACATTTTTAGAGTAACTGCTTTGTTCTAGGCACTAGATTTATGGAGGTTAAAGCTAGATTGCAAAGGATTATGGAGTTACTGGTATGGAGAAAGCAGAATTTGGAGGGCAAGGACAAAAGAAAGCCCTGGAGCTTGATAAAGAAGTGGAGTGGAGGGGAGATGCTACTAGGATGTGGAGATTTGAATACTTCTATAAGGGGAGGGAATGAGCCAGAGAAGGTAAAATGGCAGGCCCCATCAGTATTCAGATAGACAAGGATTCCATTTTGTTCCCCCCTCATACCACAACCTTCTGTTTCTACCTCTCTCTTTCCAGGTAAGCAGCTTCTGGTGGAGTTGAGCTCTTTGGATTAAACATTTGGAAAGGTAGAGTCACAATTGTGCTTGGTGTTGTGTGTTTGAGAGACTCGGGTTGATAAGAGGGCCTCCAGCTAACTGGTTGGCTGGAAAATTAAGCAACCTTGAAGGGGTGGCAGTGTGCTGCCTTGGTGGGGTTCTGCTAATGTGCCTCCAGGGCCTTATCTATATTTTGGTGTGGCAAAGTTGGGGCTCTGGAAATGTTTGAAAAGTGGGTTAAAGTGAACAAGGATGATAAACAAAATGTGATCTATACCTACAAGGGAATATTATTCAGGCTTTAAAAGGTAGGAAATTCTAACACATGCTATTAAAATTACAACATGGATATACCTTGGGGATATTATGCTAAGTGAAATAAGCCAGACACAAAAGGACAAATATTGTATGAGTCCATTTGTGTGAGGTACCCAGAGTAGACAAATTCATGGAGACAGAAAGTAGAATGGTGGTTGCCAAGGGCTGGAGGGAGAGGGGAATGGGGAAATAAATGTTGAATGGGTACAGAGTTTTAGTTTGGGAGGATAAAAAGGTCTGGAGATGGATGGTGGAGATGGTTGCATGTCAATGCACTTAATGCCACTAAACTGCACATTTAAAAATGGTTAAAGCGGTAAATTTCATGTTATGTATATTTTACCACACTAAAAAAAAGCATAGGGGGGGCTTCCCTGGTGGCACAGTGGTTGAGAGTTCGCCTGCCGATGCAGGGGACACGGGTTCGTGCCCCGGTCCGGGAAGATCCCACATGCCGCGGAGCGGTTGGGCCCGTGAGCCATGGCCGCTGAGCCTGCGCGTCCGGAGCCTGTGCTCCGCAATGGGAGAGGCCACAACAGTGAGAGGCCCGTGTAGCGCAAAATAAAAAGAATCGGAGCCATGTGGCAAAATGTTAACAACATGTGAATCTAGGTGAAAGGGTTTATGAGAGATCATTATACTGTTTTTTTATTATACTATTTTTGTAACTTTTCTGTTGCTCTGAAATTTTTTTCAAAATAAAAAGTTTACTTAATATTAACAGGAGGACGTTCTGTAGAGGTAAGGTATAGACCAGTTAGGATTGCTTCCACTGCAGGGATTGCAGGTACCTAGTAAGCATATAAGCCTGGTGTTAAGAAGCTAATATAGTATCATAGGCAATTATTGACTACCTTAGGCAATTTATTTTCACATTTTAATCATGTCATCACCTTTTTGTTGACTTAACTTCTTCATAAGGATGTGGAATTGACAACTTTTCATTTTTCTCCTCTGTTTTCTTCATATTATTTTAATTATTATGAATTTCTAGAACACTAGGGACACCCATATTTAGTATTCAAATAAAAATACAAAAAGAACAAAAAAGTTTTGTATCAACTGTTTTGCCATTTCTTTGTCACTGTTCTCCTCCATCATGGATATATAAAACCTCTGCAGTTAGACAGACTGGGTGGGTTCTCACAGATTCTGAGACATCGTGCAAATTATGTCATCTCTCTAAGCCTTAGTGTCCCCATCTGTAACCCTCAAAGAGATATGAGGCTTTTAGGTGAGAAAATGAATGTAAAACAGAGCAGAATAGGGACTTCCCTGGTGGCGCAGTGCTTGAGAATCTGCCTGCCAATGCAGGGGACATGGGTTCGTGCCCTGGTCCAGGCAGATCCCACATGCCACGGAGCAACGAAGCCCGAGAGCCACAACTACTGAGCCTGCACTCTAGAGCCCGCAAGCTACAACCACTGAAGGCCGCGCGCCTAGAGCCCGTGCTCTGCAACAAGAGTAAGCCACCGCAACGAGAAGCCCGCGCACCACAACGAAGAATAACCCCTGCTTGCCGCAACTAGAGAAGGCCTGCGTGCAGCAACAAAGACCCAACGCAGCCAAAAATAAATAAATAAATAAATAAACAAACCAACAAAAAAACCCAGAGCACAATACCTGCCACATAGTATAAATGTAATACATGTTAATAATGAATTATATCATTGGTATATGACTGGGCGTGATTGTTTAGGTCCAAGTGCAACAGAAGGCAGCCTAGGGGTCAGAATAATTCTATGTTAGATGTAAGTCAGTTTGTAATACTTTAATATTGCAGCTTAAAAGGGATATGTGACAGTTTATCATTAAATTTAGTACTTATCCTCAGTAAAGTTCTCTGCCACTGAGCTTCAAAACTATGAGTTTCCAGAGGAAAACCATGAAGCAAATGTAAAGATTGGTGAATAGTGTCTGTGAGGTAGGGTTAAACCATCTGGGGTTCTTTTACTTAGAGAAGTCTGTGAGGAGACCTCAGAAAAAGACTATTAAACTAAGTATGTAGCATTTATGTTCATTGTTTGATTGGTAGAATTATTGGAACAGATGACATGATCCCAGCCTTAGTAGAATTTGTCCAGGTTTTAAACTTTCCGATTAAAGACAATATGAGTGGGACTTCCCTGGTGGTCCAGTGGCTAAGACTCTGCTCCCAATGCAGGGGGTCTGGGTTCGATCCCTTGTTGGAGAACTAGATCCCGCATGCATGCTGCAACTGAGAAGCCCACGTGCCAAAACTAAGACCCGGCGCAGTCTAAATCAATAAATGAATATTTAAAAACGAGGATCCTAATGTAATACAAATTTAAAAATGGGATAACGAATAAGATATTTAAAAAAAAGAATTTAGGTTAGATAATTAGAAGAAAATTTTCAGGCAATGAGGTCTGTTAAACTTCAAAGTGAGTTAACATAGTGTCTGATGGAATTTTCTGACGGAATTTTCTCCTCTGGTGGGCTTTAGAGGTAGATTAGATTTCTCGGAGGTGGCCTAGGTAAAGATGCACCTGTAGATAGGCAGATATGCTGATGGTCCTTTGCAGTCTAAGAGTCAATAAAGGACTTTGGCTCACCTGACTCTAATCAGTCACAGCCTCAGTGGGTAACCATCCTGCCTGCATTTTCTGATCTTTTTGGGTAATTTAATGATTAATTTCATTATCATCCTGCTTAACAAGGAATTCACAGTTTTTCTTCACAGTTTTGTTTTGGTTTTTTTAAAGCTCTTGTTCTATTTTGTAATGGGAATGGCTCAGGCTCATTTATTTATTTTTAGTCATGCTTATTGAGGTTTAATTTACCTTTTAGTATATAGTTTTATAAGTTTTGACAAACATACAGTTGTTTGTCAAATGAGCAAGAAAGCCTGCTTATTTATGTCTTGCTTGGTGATGGGAAATGCAGTAGCAGGACAGAGAAGGGAAAAATATAGTGACTTTGGGGAATTTTTATGGTAATCAAGGTCAAGATTTGTCACATCAGGACCTGATTGTTGGTGTCCTCTCACATCGAGCAGATGAATTCACTTTGTCTACCGAGTGTAGTCAATATTGACCTTACCTGTTTTTTTCAGGATTAAATTTATTTGGTCACTGGTATTCTGTAGCATTGGTGGGGGGGGGGAAGAGAGGAATCAATTATAAATGATTTCAAGATTAAGAAGTGGGATGTGTCTCTGTGTTCTCCATTCCACTTATTGCTCCACTCATAAAACATTCTGGGGACCCTAATTATATTCTAGTTATAGCAACAATAGATTCTAGATTTTTCAGGAAAGTTTCATTTCAAAGATTCTGTCCTTTTGTTCCCATAAATAACATATACTGAGATGACATGCTTTGATAGGGAGAACATTCGTTGGTAGGAAGGTCCACTTCAGCTTAGCCTATATCAAGTATTGAATTGGGTATTTACAGAATTGGAGAATCATGGTTGGGCTGTGCTTAAGTCATTCTGAGGCTGGGGTAGAGAGAGAAAATTACTTCCTATTGAATGCCTACTATGTATATGCCTGGCAGTGTGCTAGGTGCTTTCCCTATTGACAGCTGCTCTGGCTAGAATTCCATCCCAGATCCAACCACCACTTAAAAACAAAAATCAACACCCCCTGAAAAAAACCCAGAAACAAAACCATATTCCTCATGGAGCCTCTTTCATTAATACAAGTCACAGCTGCCACACCCTCCATAAGACTCCGGCACCATAATTAGGATAATAGACTCTCAAGGCTTCGAGGGACCTTTGAGGTCATCTAGTTAAAGGGGCGGCAGCTGTTCTCTTCACCACCGAGTCTGACAGTTACTGTGCTCAATTGTCTCAACCGGACGTGCAAAACATGTCTCGGTCTATGGTCTCTGTAGGCTGCAATTCCACAAAAGATAGGTCAACGATAAGCAAATGTGAAGCTTGAACTACGACGTTTCAGACTGGAAAGGGCAATGGGGAAAAATATGGCTTACCGGGGCCCTCAGACAATGTAAATGGAAAAAAAATTTTTTTTTTTTTTAAAGAACTGGCAGAGACGTAATGTGAAGCCCTTGAATTCGCGTAGAGGCCTACAAAAGGGATCCTGATTGACCCGGTAAACCCCAAAGAGTCCTCTCTCTTCAGTTTAACCAGCTCTGAAATTCTAGCCATCCTGGATCTTCTTTGCCCTTTTATCAGAAAGCCGGGAAACCCTCTCCTTTTCCACGCAAGAGGGTGAGAGAGGGGCCTTATGGTGCATGAACGATAGAAAATTGGTCTTTTCTCTTATGTCTGACTAGTGGTACAAACAACCGTCCTGGAGGCAGGGGAATATATTTCACGCCCTCTCAAGGTCCCTTCGGTTCAAGGATACTGTCATTCTCCGGCTGTATTAGAGGGACGGCCTGCAACGTCCAGGCTGCCATGGAAACACGCCGCCGTGTTCCTTTTTCTTACGTGGGGCGGGGCACTCCGCCCAGCCACCAATCATCCACAGGTTTTCTTGAGTGGCGGGCAGCAACAGCGAATGGGCGAGCCGATACCGCGTGACGCGACGGGAAAGGGGGAGTTCGCGGCCCGTGGCGGCGGTGGCTACAGCGTCGACCTGGGGATCGAGCTGGAGGGACCTCGGGAGCGAGCGGAGATCTCTAGCTGGAGCGCGAGGGACCTCCCGCCGGGATGCCTGGTACTGTTTCGAGAAAAGTGGGGGAGTAGTAGGCTCTGAAGGCTTGGGTTTCGGGTCTGAAGGGGATGGCCGACCGGAGGGGGCGGGGTGGCAAGCATGGCGGCGGTGACAGGGAAAGGGTTGGAGGGCCCTGAGGAGGGGGTGGGGTAGCCCTAGCTGGAAAGGCTGGGTGGTCGTGAGGAAGCGTGAAGACCTGTGGGGGTTAAAACGAGCAGAGATTACAGAGAAGCCTTTTGCGGGGTGGTAGAGGCTCCAGAAGGACGTAGGGAGAGTTGTGGGGGATGGAAAAAGGGGCGGGGAGAGAAGAGGTTAGGAAGGAGGGGAAAGGGTGTCTACGGGAAGGTGATGGAAGGGGGAGAGAAGGATAGGCAGGCTGATTGTAAATAACGAGGAAATCGGGCCTTGGAAGGTATGATAGGAAAGTGATTGCAGCGATTATAATGTTCTAATTGGAAGAGTCCTACACTGGTCCCCTTTTCCAGGTCTTGTACTTCTGCCTCGTTTTTTAAGCTCAGACTGCATGAGGAAGGCTAGTAGGTTACACAGAACTGATCTTTTGTTATTCCATTCCAGGGGAGCAGATGGACCCCACTGGAAGTCAGTTGGAGTCAGATTTCTCTCAGCAAGACACTCCTTGCCTGATCATTGAAGATTCTCAGCCTGAAAGCCAGGTTCTAGACGATGATTCTGGTTCTCGCTTCAGTATGCTATCTCGACACCTTCCTAATCTACAGACGCACAAAGAGAACCCTGTGTTGGTGAGTGATAGGTTGCTTGGAAATGATTGAGTAGATTTTTTTTTTCCCCTAATCTAGACCAAGCTGCAAAGTAAGTACTTGGGAGATCACTATCTTTTGGATAAAGTTGGCTGGAAAATAAAATCATTTTCACAAAAATATGTATCATTTTGGATTACTTCATATATAGTATATTATGAAATGTATATTTCATATTATGTGCATATGTATGTATACATTATGAATGTATATTTTGTATGTATATTTTCTGGGATGTATATTATATATGTATATTTTCTAGGATGTTGTGTCCAATAGTGAACAAACAGCTGGAGAAGAACAAGGAGACAGTAATAGTGGCTTCAATGAACAACTGAAAGAAAACAAAGCTGCAGGTGAGGTCCATTTTGCAAGGGTGCTCTTGTTGGAGCTGGGTGGATATAAACATTATGTGGTTGTGGTGAATGTATGTAAGGAAGTCTGGCATAGTATCTGGTGCACAATACTCAAAAGGTTGGTTTTCTAATGTAGCTGATTAGATTGGTATTGTCTGCATTCTTGAATTTGTATTACAGTTTGGTGGTAAATGCCTTTTCTGCTAATATCCACTTATTTTTTTCAGAGTCTGTGGATTCTTCTCATTTGGACACATGTGGTTCCATCAGTCAGGTCATTGAACAGTTACCCCAGCCAAATAGGACAAGCAGGTATACTAGTGTTTGAAGGAATTTATTTAAATGTATTAGTGGATCAGTTTTTTTATCTGTACCTGTTGTCTCATTCCAAGGATAAAAGGATTAATCTTATTTTTGTGAATTAGGGAGTGGGATTTGAGAATTGTATTAGCTAGCATTCTGTTGGTACAGATAGCTGGAATCTCTTTTGTGAGGTGGTAACATTTTTTTGCACCTACATTATTCAGATTGTGATCTACCTTGTGCATGTGAAACAAGCATTCCTTATTCTTAGCTTGGATATGACTTATTACTAGAAAAAATAATCAAAAAATATTTAGGTATATTATCAAAACAGTTAAGCATGGTTTCTGCCTACCAGCCAAAGAACCTCGCCAGTTTTAGACCCAGAATGTTTAATTCATACCCTAAACTGTATTCAGTTTTTACTTTGTCTCCTGTATATCTTTACATTGTCCATTTATTGAGTTTATCCTCTATGTTGGGCACTACATGGGATGTTTAATATATACTGCCATTTAATTTCATCCTTAAAGCAGTTGTACGATGAACACATTATGTTACTTCCCTTACTTAGGTGGGGAAGTGTTAGGCAAAGAAGTTAAAAACCTTGCTCTAGAATGCATTGCTAGTAAGTGACAGAGCTGGGCTTTGAGTCCTTCTGACTCAAGTGCCTCTCTTTCTTTTTTACTATTCAATACCCAAATTCTCCTAAGATCAAAGGAGAACATAGGAGTCTTGGGGTGGTGGAATAGAAAAGGGAGGTAGTCAGAGAGGAGGATGTTAGTATGAGGTGAAAGACTAGGGTTTTATCTCAAAAATAAGTGCTTTTTTGTGTGTGTATGTTTGTGTTCTATTTAATACTCTGTGTTTGCACTTAAATTTTTTCTCTCAAATCATCAGTTGGATGCTTTAGAACAATCCCCAAATTGGTGGACTTATTTTGGCCCTCAGGTGGGTTCTGGTTGGCCCACACATAGTTGTAAAATATATTTGAATTAGTTGATAGAATTTAAAAATAGGGAAATTTCACATAGAACTTAGATTTCCAGCTTCTGGGATTACTAGGCCGGAAGTAATGCAACTGTTGTATTATTGGCAGCAGTTGGCGGGAGCTGTGAGCAGCCAGCCTCTGCTTAGATAGGGCATGAGTGCTATGGTCTGTCATAGTGCCTGTAACTCACTGTTGTATTTGGACACTGAGGCCAGGTATTCTTCTTTCATTTATCCTAGGGCTTGTGCTTTTGTTCTTAAACCCAGCCACTTAACTCATTTATGTTACCTTTCTTTGCTTTTTGTAGGCATTTAAGTTTTTGTGATACCTCTTTAGGAACATGTGCCAGGCTTATCTGTGTTTTTGTGGCTCGGCATCTGAGTTTGAACCAGTGGGGACAGAATGCGTGTGTACCCCTTGTTATAAATTAATGGTACTGTTTGAGAAGTCTCATGCTACTTCTTTTCCCTTTTTGCATCAAGGTGTTGCTCTTTCCTTAAAAAAAATACTTGAATGCTTACATTTAGTAAACGTGCAGGCACTGTGGTAGGTGTTTTAAAGCATGTTTGCCATTATGGAGCTTACAATTTAATAGGGGAAGCAGATGTTAAATAATTACATAAATAGCTATTCAGTGAGAACTGTGATCATTGTAAAGAGGAAAAAAATAATATATAACCTAACATGGGGGATAAGGGAAAACCTCTTTGAGAAGGATGATCTAAACTATAAATACAAATTTGTTAGGCATAGTTGAAGGGCTGGGGAGAAGTGTGGCATGTGGGAGGAGGAGCTTTCCAAACACAGGGAGCAGCATGTGTAAAGGCCACGAAAACCGCAGAGAATGTGGGGTTGATTCCAAAAGGGGTTGACTTCAAAGCACATGTATACTGATCTCTTTATGTTGTCTTTATTTATTAATGCAGATATTTTGAAAAAGGCTGTTTGTGAACTTTTATATATCATAAAATTCCAAAAGATCTTCCTCTCTTATCTAATGTCCTATTGTGATGTAAGCCTGTGGTCCTAAACATGAAGTGTCCTAAAATATGATGCTGAGGATATTTTTATTTCCCTGTTAAACATTTAAGAAAATTGAGGTGATTGTAGATTCACATGCATTTGTAAAAAATAATAGAGAGAGATTCTTTGTGTACTTTTCCCAGTTTCCCCCAATGGTACCACTTTGCAAAACTATAGTATACTTTCACAACCAGAATATTAACATTGATAAAATCCAATGAACTTATTCACATTTCCCTAGTTTTACTTGTACTCATGTGTGTGTATTAATTTTTATACAGCTTAATCACCTGTGTAGGTTTATCCACCACTGAGGTCAAAATGCCGAACAGGAGCTCCAGTGTTGCCCTTTTATGAACACACCCACCTCCCTCTCCTGCACATGAACCTCTGGCAACCGCTAATTAAGACCATCCTCTGGGGAATTCCCTGGTGGTCCAGTGGGTAGGACTCTGTGCTTTCACTGCTGAGGGTGTGGGTTCGATCCCTGGGTGGGGAACTAAGATCCAGGAAGCCGTGCAGTGGGACCAAAAAAAAAAGATCATTCTCCACTGGTAAAGTTTTGTCATTCAAAATGTTATATAAATAGGATCATACAGTATATAATCTTTGGGGATTGGCTTTTTTCAATTAGCATAAGTCCCAGGAGATCCATCTGAGTTGTTGGATGTATCAGTGGTTTGTTCCTTCTTATTGCTGAGTAGTGTTCCATGGTATGGATGTACCACAATTTGTTTAACCATTTGCCTATTGAAGGAAATCTGGGTTGATTCTAGATTTTGGCTAATGTAAATAAAGCTGCTATGAATATTTGCATACAGGTTTTTGTAAGTCTTCGTATCTCTAGGATAAATGGCCAGGTGGGCAATTGCTGGGTCATATGGTAGTTGCCTGTTCAGTTCTTTTAAGAAACTGCTGAACTGTTTTCTAGAGTGGCTGTATCGTTTTACAGTCCCACTAGCAGTGTATGAGACATCCAATTTCTCTCCATTCTCACCAGCATTTGGTGTTGTCACTATTTTTTATTTTAGCCATTCTGATAAGTGTGTGATGATATCTCACGGAGGTTTTAATTTGCATTTCCCTAATGGCTAATGATGTTGAACATCTTTTCATGTGCTTCTCTGCCATCTGTACATCCTCTTCAAGGAAATGTCTGTTTATGTCTTTTGCCTATTTTCTAACTGGATTTTTTTTATTGTGTTTTGAGACTTCTTTATATATTCTATATATTAGTCCTTTGTAGCATATGTGGTTTGCAAATATTTTTCTCCTACTCTGTAGCTTGTCTTTTCATCCTCTTAAGAGGCTTTTTCCATAGAGCATGTTTTTAATTTTGATGAGGTCTGTTAATTTTTTTTTTTTTTTTGCGGTACACGGGCTTCTCACTGTTGTGGCCTCTCCCGTTGCAAAGCACAGGCTCCGGATGCACAGGCTCCACGGCCATGGCTCACGGGCCCAGCCGCTCCGCGGCATGTGGGATCTTCCCAGACCGGGGCATGAACCCATGTCCCCTGCATCGGCAGGCGGACTCTCAACCACTGCGCCACCAGGGAAGTCCTGTTAAATATTTTTAAGAGTGATATAAATACATAATTTATTTTAAAAAGAACTTATGAAAAGCAAATAGTCCATTCCCACCATTGGTCCCCTTTCACAGAGGTAATGCTTTTTAAGTGTTTGTGCTTTTATTTCTTTGGGAGGTTATCTTCCTAGCTCTTAATACTGTTGTAAAACTAAGTAACACTGTTGTATTACCATTTCTTGTTTTATCAAATTAAGACACTTGAGTTCCATAATGAAAGATGAGGTTTTTAACTCACAACAACATTCTCCTAATTTTTGATGATAATTGTTTTATTTCTTTCATTGGCTACTTCTGTATTTTTAAATAATATATTTAAACCTTTGTTTTCTTTTTCCATCAGTTTTGGATAGTGGAGAAAAGTTTAATATCAGTACTACTTTTTGTTTATAATTGGATTAATTTCAAGCCTCTTCTGATTCACCTGATCATTCTAATTAAATATTTATTGAGTATTTCCTATATGCAAAGCACTGTTGAGTTTTGGGGATGCAAAGTGATCAGAAGAGATAAGAAACCCTAGACCTTAATGGAGCTTACATTCTGGTATGGGATATAGCAATACATGATAGATAAGTAAAAATATATAGTATCTTAGACTCTGATAGGGCTGAAGAGAAAAATAAAGCAGAGAAGGGGATGGGAAACATCAAAGGAATTGCAAGTTTAGGTAGGGTGACTTAGGGGATGCTTTAGTGATGTGACATTTGACTAAAAATCTTAAGTAAGTGATCTCTACTATTATTTGGGATAAATGTAATCCATGCATAGAGAACAGCAAATGCAAAAGCCCTGAGAGAAGCATGTGCCTGGAATACTTGAGAAATGACAAGGAGGTTAGTGTGGCTGGCGTGGAGTGCTTGAGAGGAGTGGGAGAAGAGGTCAGGGAAGTAAAGAGGGAACCAGAATATATAAAGCCTTATGGATCATTGTGAGGAATTTGGCTGTTACTCTTAGGAAAGTATTTAACGGTTTTGAGCAGAGGAATGACATGATCTGACTTAGATTTAAACAGGATCACTCTGGCCGCTGGATCAAGAATAGACTGAAGAGTATACAATTTTTATTTGTCCATTATACCTCGATAAAGCTGGGAAAAATAAAAATTAAAAAAAAAAGCTCTTCAGATTAAATTTAAAAAGGAATAGTCTGAAGGGAGAGCAAGGGTAGAGTCAGGAAGACCTACTAGGAGACTACTGAAATAATTTAGGCAAAATGTGACAGTGGCTAGACCAGAGTAGAAGTGGATGAGGAGTGGTGAGATTCTGGGTTTGTGAAAATATGATTCAAAGATAGATTGGATGTGAAGTATGCAAGAAATGAAGGAGGTAACAGTGATACCATGTTTTTCATTTGGGAACTAGAAGAATGGAGTTTCTGTTAATTGAGATGAGAAGACTGCAGGGGAAGTTCAGTTATAGACCTGTTACAGTTGAGCTGCCTTTTCAATTGCCAGTTGGAGGCAGTTGACAATGTGAATGTCTGGAGAAGGTCTAAGCTGGAGATTTAAAATTCCAGAGTCATAAGCATATGGATGATGTTCAAAGCCATGAGTCTGGATAAGATCACTAAGGGGGCGAGTTGTAGGTGAAGAAGAGGTCCAAGGACTCACTGTGCCTACGAGCGTTAGGAACTTGAAGAAAACCACCAAAAGAGACTGAGGAAGATCCAAGGTGTGTGGTTTGTGCTGTCTTTCATTTGCTCTTCTACTTTTTGTCATACACACTCTTGACTTTCTTTCCCTATGTTTCCTGAGGTCAGGCATCTGGTCCTCCCAGTTGTGTAGGTAACATTCTATTTTATTTTTGTGGAAGTCTTTATTCAGTCCTTTTTTCTCTTCCTTGGATCATGGTCCCCAACTTTGCAAATTTATGTTTTCTTCTCTTTTATGCTTATTAAACTTATGCTTAATGGTCTTTATATGAAATGTTACAGGAGGCAAAAATGTCATCTATAATTCTGCCACCCAGAGGCTAATTGCTGTAAACATTTTGGCTTATTTTCCCTGTTGTTTTTTGTTGTTGTTGTGCATTTGATATACATAGTTGACACATGGGAAGTAAAAGTTCGTGTGTTTCTTGACCTTTTTGCTTAACAACATGAGCAGTTAATTTCCCCTGCAATTAAAACTCTAAATAACATTTGCCCCTAGTTTTTTATTTTAAAAGTTTAAACCCACAGTAGAGATGAAAAGATACTATGCATTTTTTCAAAAGATACTATGCATTTTTCTGTGTGTGTGTATAAAATATACCGTTTTGAAACAAAGTTGCAGAAATCATAGTTCCCCTCAAATACTTTAGCATTCATCCCCTAAGAAAAATATTATCATAATACCCTTATCACACCTAAGAAAATATCGATTCTGTAAAACCTAGTAATAAGTGCATATTCAGATTTTCCAGGTTGTCTCAAAGATGGCTTTATTTTATATATATATATATATATTTTATCCAGTATCCAATCCAGATTATGGTTTACATGTTGTATTTGGTTGTTTTGAACATTTTTAATGGCTGCATAAATTCCATTTTATGGATTATGAAATTAGTTAATCATTTACCTACTGTTGGGCTTACAGTAGGTTGTTAGTCACAGTGAACTTCGAAAGTAAGTTTGTATCAGGATCTTTTCATATTTCAAATTATTTTTTACAGTTGAAATTACTAGGTATGAACATTTTTTAGAGCTCTTGATACATATTTCCCAGTTGTTCTGCAGAAAGGTTCTATTAGTTTATACTCTCATAAACAGTATGTGATAATGCTAATCTCACCTCAGGTTTGGGCAGCACTGAATAGTAGTACAGTATTTACAGTTTTTCTTTTCTAATTTGATTGGCAACAAATGGTTTCTCTGATATCTTACCTTTTTTTTTTTTTCCGCGGTAC
The DNA here is from genome assembly GCF_951394435.1 of Stenella coeruleoalba. Classification (NCBI taxonomy): domain Eukaryota; kingdom Metazoa; phylum Chordata; class Mammalia; order Artiodactyla; family Delphinidae; genus Stenella; species Stenella coeruleoalba. The sequence continues at coordinate 86,139,380 of NC_137147.1, read as the reverse complement.
GCGGGCCTCTCACTGTTGTGGCCTCTCCCGTTGCGGAGCACAGGCTCCGGACGCGCAGGCTCAGCGGCTATGGCTCACGGGCCCAGCCGCTCTGCGGCATGTGGGATCTTCCCAGACTGGGGCCCCAACCCGTGTCCCCTGCATCAGCAGGCGGACTCTCAACCACTGCACCACCAGGGAAGCCCTGATTTCTTACATGTTTAAAGATACTTGTATTTCTTTTTTTTGTGAGCTGTCTTTTCTGTTGTTTGTCCATTCATATCTTGAGCTTCTTCTTACGAGTTCCTTGTATATTATGGAGACTATTTTGTTATATTGTTGCAGATATTTTTTCCTAATTGTTATGTGTGTTTTACTTTTGTTTATCGTTTTTTGACCTGTGATGTCTTCTTTTCAATACACAGATGTCTTACCTGAATTTTTTTCAGCCACTGTGGTTCTCTGTTATGTATTCTAAGAATTTTTACTAAAATTCTTTTGTGAACTGTGTTCTATTAAATAGATGTTTTTTTTTTTTTTTTGCGCTACGCGGGCCTCTCACGGTTATGGCCTCTCCTGTTGTGGAGCACAGGCTCCGGACACGTGGCCATGTCTCAACGGGCCTAGCCGCTCCGCAGCATGTGGGATCCTCCCGGACTGGGGCACGAACCCGTGTCCCCTGCATCGGCAGGCGGACTCTTAACCACTGCGCCACCAGGGAAGCCCAATAGATGTATTTTTGAGCCCCTTCTCTGCACATCTAATGCACATCTTCTCTTGTCACTTGTCAGTAATTCTCTTGAGTGCAAGATTTTTCTATCCCTGCTCAGATTTTTTCAGAGAAAGATAAAAATCAAGTATGTTTGTTTCTTCCTCTGTCTCTTATTTGTATTACTTAATTCTGTACTACAGTGTTTTGAGTTGTTAACCTTTTAGGTGCCTTTTGTAGAAAGAAGCAATAATGGGGTGAGGTTTTTTACTTTTTCAAATTTGCTTAAAACGTGGTTGGTGTGTGGGGAGTCACAATAAAATTTAAAGAGTTCTTTGAGCAAAATATCCCGGCCTATCTGCGAACACATGATTGTGTCTTTTTGCTGTATAGTGTTTTGGGAATGTCAGTGGAATCTGCTCCTCCTGTGGGTGAAGAGAAGGAAGAAGAGGTGGAAGAGAAGGAGAAAAAGGAAAAAGAAGGAGATATTTCAGATGATACCATACACTCCCTTGGTGCTGAAGGTAGCTTTATGCCTTTTTCAGGATAGTAGATTGGTCTAACCCCTTTAACATGAGCATGCAGATGTCTAAATTTCTCCCTTTTATCAGGTTATAGATTTCTTATTAAATTGAGAATAGTCGTTAGGAAATTTGCTGGTAGCCTAAGATAATCCACCTAATTTGGTGTTCAGGAATTTTTAGCTCATTTTTTAGCCCCCTTTTTGCATACTGACTCCTACTTCTTTTGTATTCATTTGTTTTTCAAATATTTTGGGGATGCATGCCTTGTGGGGTGGAATTACAATATGAAGTACAGTGCTCTCTGCGTGTGTGTGCGCGCGGCTTATGTATTTCTTTAGAAAGTAGAAATAGTCTACCTTTATTAGGTGCTTATAAGGTTTTATGGTACACAGTTTTTGCTTCATTATGCATTTTCCCCCTTTGCTTTTAGTGCTTCTATTCTTAATTTTATTTTGAAAAAATTTGGGGTGCAGGGCTTTGATGTGAAAGACTTAATATGACCTTCTTTTGCTAAAGGGCAGCACCTTGCATAGTACATAATGTTGTGGGATGATACCTGATTTCTTGTGGTTTTCTTCCTAGATCCTGCCTCATCACAGCTGGGCTTTGGGGTTCTAGAACTTTCCCAGAGCCAGGATGTTGAGGAACAAACTCTGCCACGTGAAGCAGACAATCTACAGTCAGTAACCACCAACTCTGCTTATACTAGGCTATCTGATGTGGATGCTAATATTGGTACGTAACATGTTTTCTGGCATTTAGAGTTTGTTTATAAGTATTTTCCTCCCATGCTAGAGCTAGTTGTTTTTTCCTTGATATATCTTATAGCTATCTAAGTTAATATAATCAAAGTTAGTATAGTAAGGTTGTAGAGTTGTCTGGCGAGTACTTGTCAGTTGATGGCTTGCATACTAAGGTTTTTTGTAAGTGGGTAATTGGTTATTTTCCTTTCTGGAATGATGCCTGTATATATTTTCAGTTTGTATTTCTTTCTTTAATATCTTTGCCTTTTAAAAAGCATTTGGGACTACTTTTAGTACTTTGAAAAATTAAATATTTCCTTCCTGTCTTCTTCTAAAACTTTAAGCAATTAAGCATGAAGAACAGTCTAATGAAGGTATCCCCATGGCAGCACAGCCCAGTAAGGATATCCCTGTGGCACCACAGCCCAGTAAGGATGTATCTGTGGTAGAAGAGCAAAATTCACCACCTGCAAGGTAAACCAAGTTCTTTCTAGAAAGTATTTTTGGGTTTCTGCTATCAGGTTACACTCATTTCACTTGGCCAGGTGGAAACTTTTTTAGAAATTCTTGATTTTTTTTCCCCCCTTGCCTGGGCATATTTATGGTCCAGTAGAAACATTTATTGTTTATGAATTCTCATTGTGTCATCTTATCTTTAGGCATATTACAAGTCCAATTTATTGCTGCTTTAACTGTAAGGATGATCCCTTAATCTTTGGTTGTTACTCCACCTCTCTGTTCTTTGTCTGCAGAGGCACTATCTCTCTGTGGTCTGTCTTTCTAAATTCTCTAGTGTTGTAAGAGTCAAAAGAATATTATATTTGAAAGTCTACTGTTTTTATACTTGAGGAGCACCCAGATTGCTTTGGGTCCTCAGGTATCCTGCGTCTGGTAGCTTATGGCATAGATAAATAGGGAGGTATTCTTTTCCCATGTCTTTCAGGCTCTTAACTTGGTGGGAATTGGGCAGTATACCTCTGTTCTGCCTATGGTGATTGTTGTATCCAAAACAGCGTTGTCTCTGGTCAATACCTCAAGTTTAGATATGGCAGAGGACAAGTGGGATGCTTCCATTTTGGAGAAGGGAATGAGTAAACATTTAGTATTCTTTTGTTTCTTCCTTCAGTAGAAACAGTGGGGAATGGGGTACTGAACAAAGTTGAATATCAAGAGAGGTTGTCTTTCTAATGCAAAACACTCAGTTTAACATTCCGCTTTTCCTTAGGAAATTACTCTCTAGGTAGTTTTGCTATCCTGTTTACTCTGGGGAATGGTAGAGTAGGTGAACCGCCTAAGTCTCTGGAACGGAGCCAGCAGTGAGTGTCTTACATGTGTAAGTAGTATTTGTGTGAAGGAGTCTTGGTTTGGGGCTTGGGTTGAGTAGATCAGATCAAAAAGGTCAGCAGAAGATAAAGTGTGTGGCTGGTGCAGAGGATGATTTACATCCAAGCTCTTTCTGTGGGAGGTCATTGTTCTGGCATTGCTGCCGTCTGGATCACACTGCTTCATGCACCTCTAGATAACAATGTATGAAACAAAAATCCCTAACTCACTTATCAGAAATCTTGGACAGCATGCAGCACTGCAGTGAGCAGAGTGGAAAAGAGGTATTGCTTTGTGAGAGACTGAGACACACTTTGAAATGGGCTGAGGGCTTTGCATCATTATAAAGCGTAGCTTATTTCACTTTTAATAAATAGTTTCTGGAAGTTTTGAAATTAAAAAAGGAAAACACACAAAACAGGAAATGCTTCTTTCTTCAAAGATGAAAGCCTTTGAACATGGTAACTTTTTTTCCTGGTGATACGAATTTCCTAGGTCAGAGGACATGCCTGCTAGTCCCAAAGGCTCTCTTGCTGCTGTGGAAACAAAAGAACAAATATCTGTTCAGGAACTTCTGGAAGGTGGGATGCAGATTCAGAAGTCACCAGAGCCTGAGGTTTTGTCAACTCAGGAAGACTTGTTTGACCAGAGCAATAAAACAGGTACAAAGAGTAATTCGTTGCCGTAGCTCTTCTTTTCTGAAGATCTAAACTTTTATTTCTGTTCTGAAACTACTGTTTTAAGTCAGAAGGCACTTTATAGGTGTGCAGACTTGTTTGTGGTATGGAAGGAAAGTACGTTTCTAGCTGATTGATGAGAAGGGCTTTTTGGAAATAATTGCTATTTAGCGTGTGGTAACATAATTTTCTTTCTCTTTTGGAAATGGAGATACTGAAGAATACTAGCTAATAATATGGCAGATTTAATGTTATGGAAAGAGTAGCTATTTCTGTTATCATAAGTCTTCAAATCTTAAATATGATAATTAAGTGAAGAATTTCATGTTCACCTGGGTAACAGTCACTTATTCATCTGTTTATTAGTTCCTCTGCCACAAATAGGAAGTTATGGTCCAGCAGAAAGAATATAATACCTTTAGAAGACTAGAATGGTATTTGTTTCACCTTTCATTAACCCCCACCAGTGCCCCATGCTGCAACCTCACAGAGCCAGAAAGCTTCAGTAACAATCAGCAAAATATGATGTATTGGTTGTAAGTAGGGAGGAAGAGAAGGTTATACTCCGGTACTATGCTGTGAATGTGTGCAGGACATACAGAGCATCACCAAGAAACCTTTTCTGGTCTCTCATTAAAGCTACAAGGTTGTATTTAAGAAATTTCTTTATTCTTGCAATTAATACAGCTGATACTTCATTTGTTGCTAAGGAGAAGGGACCAACAGGAGCCTCTTCATAGTATAAATCAGTAATGACTGCTCATATATCCTTTTACTTGTGCTTTAGTATTTTTTCTGTCTTTTGAGGAGCCCAGGTTCTAATCATGAAAATTGTTGCGTTCATATCATCAGGTGTCATGCACATCGTTTTGACTTCTCCCATCTGCATCATGGCATGAGCTTTACTTCACCTTAGGTAGACCTTGGAATAAAGGGCTCGCTTGCTGTCTTATAATAGAAACTTGACCAGAAAGAAGAGCAGCCAAGGAGAGGTTTAAGCGTCCTGGCTTTTCTTCTCCAAGCTTTAATCATGACAGAAAGGACTAAGGAGTTCTTTTTGTCAATTCTTTATTAAAGAAACCCATAATTCATTAGGGAGAGGATGTTTAATGGTCACTCAAGATTTGTGTTAGTGTGGCATTCCACTAATTGTACAGCAGTTAGAAAACAGTTTCTGCCCTCTTGGAACATGGGTGGATATATGAATATTATGCTTTTTGTACTACTGAGTGTGTTTTGTTTTTTGTTTTTTTGACAGTTCAGTAATGTCAATATGAGAAGTAAATGCAACTAGAATTTTTTTTTTTTTTCTCAGTAGCTTCTGATGGTTGCTGTACTCCTTCAAGGGAAGAAGGTGGGTGTTCTCTGGCTTCCACACCTGCCACCACTTTGCACCTCCTGCAGCTCTCTGGTCAGAGGTCTCTTGTTCAGGAGAGTCTTTCCACGTAAGTAAGCCTAAAATAACCCTTTAAAGGAAACATGTGCCTGATGGTTTTAGGCTAAGGTTGAAAGAGCTAAAGTTGGTAGTCCAGAAGTCTTTTTGAAACTGAAAAGTAAACTCTAGGCTTAAGAATTTTGGGGAATAAGAACTTAGTGGAATTATCGAAGGCAGGTAGATCTGCTTTCCCATTTGGAGATTTTAAAATTGTAGCCCAAAAGTTTCACCAGGAAAGAAACTGCCCAGTTATTTAGAGACTGTTACATGTCCAGAACAAGCTGCCTGCTGCTCCATTTGGCTAGCAGTTCTTCCCAGCTAATGGCATAGGGGTGCAGAAGAGGTTATGCTAGAGTTGACAGTAGTTGGATTTCTTTATCCGTATTAGGGCAAAGAGGTTGCTTTTTCTTTTTTTAATAAGAATATACATGATCTTTCTCATAATAGGCAAAAAATGGAGTAAATATTTGTCTCAAATCTGCAGATGAATTAATTTTTTTAGCACTATCTCATCCTGCTTTTCAGTCATGATGTCTTTGTGTCTGGTCATTTACTTTCTCTTGTAATCATATGACTTTTCCCTTAATCTTTTTTTTTTTTTTAATTCTAATTTTGGATATGTGTGGTGTGAGAAATAGTTATTGAAGTATTGTTCATGGCTCTTCTACCAAGGTCAGTTAGCTGTTTGAGAGAAGCACTAATAAGTACTTGAATGAGTTACAGATATTTTTGCTGTTAAAAAGTAGAAAGCAAGTGCGAAGCTGTAGCTGTGGTAAAATAACCTGTGGCTCTCTCTTTGTATAAAGGAATTCCTCAGACCTTGTTGCTCCTTCCCCTGACGCCTTCCGATCTACCCCCTTTATCGTTCCTAGCAGTCCCACAGAGCAAGAAGGGAGAAAAGGTGAGCTCTCTTGATCTATCTGTTGATCTCAGGTTAGAAGAGGGGCAGCACTTCTTCTGCCTTGTGAAGTGTACTGTTCCTTTACATGTTAGAACACTGTGACCTCAACTATTCGCTAGGACTCATGTCTAAGCTTCAGGGGAGTGGCCTAGTGTTAAATGCTTTCCTCAGTTCTTTGCTCTTCTAGCACTGATTCTTCTGAGAGTTCTCTATTGACAGTTTAATTTTTGAAAAGACCCTTAAGGGAAAATTGTTCAAGTTGAACTCAAATGAATTATCAATAGTATAATGAAGAGCTTTATTGCTATTGGCCTAATAGTGTCCAGCAACATGATAGCATGTTACTGGTCAGAGGGAACCAAAAATTGTTTCTTTTGCTCTTTATAGGTTATTTCTGCTATTATCAAAGCAGTTTTAGCCAAAGCGTCATTAGGAGCAGGTGGTAGAAATTTTGGCTTAATTCCCTTCCTCCGTTGAGGACCTAGTGATTTTATATTACTTTATACACAAGAAAGTTTTTCTTTTTACTTAATTTATGTCATTATCTAAACCTCTGTTGCTCTCTTCTAGTCTCCTATCCAGTCATTCAAGATATTTCTAAATTTTTCCTACTTCTACAAAGCCTTTTCCAATAAATTCCATGATTTTTTTCCTTTTCATTCTTTCATATATCAGTAATGGTACAATAGCTAATATTTATTGAACACTTATTTTATGCCAGGCACTGTTCTTTTTGCTTCTCTTTCGTTCTGGGTTCTTCTGTTTGTTTCTTTTTTTGTTTTTTGTTTTTTAAATCCTCACAACATTCCTAAGAAGTAGGTGTTACTTTTATCCCCATTTTACAGATGAGAAAATGGAGGCACAGAGAGATTTCACAACTAAGTCCACAGAGGCAGGATTTGAACTTGGGCAGCTGCCTCCAGAGCCTGTGCTCATGGGTTTTCATTTACCCATGACAAAATTTAATCTTAGACTTTCTTCTGTCACAGAGTTTGTGTCTGGCTATTTTCTCTTGAAATCAATGTAGGTATCCAAATGGACTAATATCATTCTAAGCATAACATGATTAGTGATATCTTTAGTGAAAAATAAAAGTGAATCCATTCTACAAAAAAGGCTGTTAATGCAAGTTAAGTTTGGCTTATCCTTAGAACCATTTTTTCTATCTGTAGTGTGAACACTGAAGATATATAAAAGTAATTATATTAAAAATGCTCTCTCCCTGACTGTAAACATAATTAGTACTTACTGTGGAAAGTTTGGAAAGCATATGGGAAAGTAATGAGAAGAAAATAAAAATCACCTGTGATACCACAGTCCAGATATAATTAGTATTTGGATATGTGTTTCCTTTCAGAGTGTTTTCTATGCATAAATATAAAGAAGTATGTTTACACAAGTGGGATCATGTTATGTATATGATTCAGTGTTCTTTTTTTTATGTAACATTGTATTTTCCTTTGTTAATTTTAGATTTAATGCATTTGCTTAATATGTGCATAACTATGCATGCAACTGTATGGTTTTTTGTATTTTGCTGTTGTTGTCTAAGAATATTAACCTAAAGCCTTTTTATATGTAGTGCTTAGAACAGTCCTTAATAAGTGCTTTGTCACGGCAATAAAGATAAAAAGGTGTAATGAAAATACTTAACACAGCTGTGGTAGGGAACTAAAGGCCTACAGCATCAGTTCCCGAACATAGCATTAGAGTGGAGTGTGCGTTTGAGGCCAAGCTAAGCAGCAGGGGTAGGTATTGAGGTGGAGGTGGGGCGGGTACCTGGTAGCATGAATGTGGATTATAGGGAAAAACTAAATGGCATAGGTACTTTGTGAGAGTGGTCTAATGGAAGCCTGTTTGGGGTCAAGCTGTAAGATAGAGGAAAAGGGGTTGATGAATCAAATACCTAGCAAGCTAGCCTGGCTCTGAGGAAGATCCTGTTAGCCTACAGGTGGGTAGGATACTATACGAAAAGCAGTGTTTTGTGTTTTGTTTGTGTTTATGTTTCCCTCCTGAGCAATTTGTCTCAGGATTAGTGTCCTGTACTCTGTTCTTTGATAAATCATTGCTGCTTGTCACTGATAGATTTTTTTTTTCCTTCTTCTCTATTTGTCCTGGCATCCACCTCTCTGCACTTAGCAGTTAATGCAAATAAAATGAGTTCATAAATATGTAGATATTTACTTAGAGTGATGAACAAGTTCACTGCCTTTCAAGGCCTGTGGTTAAATTAGGTGCCATTAATCTGGGCGTTCCTATGCAAATGTGAAAACTGAGCTATAATCAGGAAAGGGTCTGAGAGGAACCTAGTTAATTTACTATCATATGGATGGATGGGTATCCCTAGATGAACCCTATTTTAATCTATATCTGAGTATTTTAGGAGTGTGGACTTCCCTCCCCCAGGGGAATAAAGTGTTGCTAGATTTCCAGGACTCAATCTTCTATTAACCTATCAGCTTTTCTGAAAATTGTCACTGTTTTTTTTAGGGATGAAAATATCTGAGTATAATTGTTATTAGTGGTATTGGAACATGAATAGTATTGATGAGTGCTTATTTCTCAATTTGTGTTTCCTATTTTAAACTAGATGAGCCAATGGATATGTCAGTGTTATCTGAAGGGGGAGAGTCTTTTCAGAAGAAACTCAAAGGTGATGAACCGGTAGGGATAGAAAACCCTCCTCTCCCACCTGAGCCCACTATATCACCACAAGCCTCAACACCGGTATCTCAGAGCACACCAGTCTTCACTCCTGGGTCACTTCCTGTTCCATCCCAGCCTGAGTTTTCTCATGTGAGTATCATAGAAAAAGTTTTTTCCTTCTAACATGTTTTTTTTTTTAAACAACTATATTGAGGTGTAATTTAGAAACCATAAAACTCACCCATTTTAAGTGTATAGTTTAGTGATATTTTAGTAAATTTACAGAATTGTGCAGCTGTTATCAGAATCTAGTTTTAGAACATTTCCAGGGTCATCTAACATCTTGATGTACTTTTTATGTTTGAATTTTGTACTACGTCTTTTTTTTTTTAACATCTTTATTGGAGTATAATTTGTACTGTGTCTTTAACTTCTTAAAAATGTTGCTTTGAAATTGAAAGGGGGCATTAGTCATTATTCTGCCTTAACACATGAACTTCTCACTAAATCAACCCTAGGCTCTCCACCAGTTGTCAATATCTCCTTTCAAGATGTTCAGGGGCCTCAAACTTTTTCATTTTGGAGAAACCACTTTTGGAGCCTCCTGAGTTCTAATCTGTGCTATTACCTTCTATTCCTGGTATATAACTGTCACCTCCCTTTCATTGTCTTTGGAGATTGTCCTTACCTGTCTTTGTGTTGGATTCCTCTTGGGCTCCGTGTCTTCTTGCTTGGTTTATTCCCTCATTTTGATGGAGGACATTCTTTAGTAGCATACTTTCTACCCTCATACATGATTCATAGTTTGTAGGAGTATAGAATTTTAGGTTGGAAATAATTTTCCTTTAAACTTTTGAGAGCATCGCTCTACCGTCTTCAGACTTCCAGTGTTGCTGTTGAGAAGTGTGGCCAGTTTGATTTTGATCTTTAATATGTGAGCTGTTTTTTTTCCTTACTGGAATCTTGTAGATTTTTCTTTTTATCCCCAGTGTTCTGAAACTTCCAGACCCTTGGCATAGGTCTGTTTCCTTCATTGTGTTGGTAAGCCCTCTCAATCTAGAAACTCAAGCCCTTCAGTTCAGGGATATTTAATTATTTAATTTCTTCCCCTTTGTTCTTTTTTTTTCTTAATGGAGTACCTATTGTTCGGATATTCATATTCCTAGAATAGTTTTGTAATTTTATTATTTTGTGTCCTACTTTCCATCTCTCTCTCCTTTTGTTTAACTTTCTGGATGATTTCCTCAACTATTTTTTTTTAAAACTTAAAAAAACCCTCACTTTATTGAGATATAATTCACGCATCGTGTTGTTCACCCTTTTAAAGTGTATAATCTGGTGGCTTTTAGTATATTCACAAAGTTGTATAGTTATTCACCAGAGTCTAAATTTTTTTTTTTTTTTTGCGGTATGCGGGCCTCTCACTGTTGTGGCCTCTCCGGTTGCGGAGCACAGGCTCCGGACGCGCAGGCTCAGCGGCCATGGCTCACGGGCCCAGCCGGTCCGTGGCATGTGGGATCTTCCCGGACCAGGGCACAAACCCGTGTCCCCTGCATCGGCAGGCGGAATCTCAACCACTGCGCCACCAGGGAAGCCCCAGAGTCTAATTTTAGAACATTTCATCACGCTCCCCCTCCACCCCCAACAAAAGACCCCATGCTTATTAACAGTCACTCCCATTTCCCCCACCCCCAGCCCTAGTCAATCACTAGTCTACTTTGTGTCTCTATGGATTTGCCTGTTCTGGGCATTTCACATAAGTGGAATTATACAATATGTAGTCTTTGGTGACTGTTTTCTTTACTGTAATGTTTTCACAGTTCATCCACGTTCTGACATGTATCAGAACTTCATTCCTTTTTATTCTGAATAATACTGTGTATGTACATACCGCGTTTTATTCATCCATTTATCAGTTGATGGACATTTGGGTTGTTTCCCCTTCTTGGCTATTATAAATAATGCTGTGTACATTTGTGCGCAAGCTTTTGCGCAGATGTGTATTTTTATTTTTCTTGTGTATAATTAGGAGTGCAACTGCCAGGTTCAACCATTTTTTAACTTTCTCTGAGACATTAATTTCTACTCTTGGATTTTTCATTTCTATACTCTTTTTTTTCCTTGAATGTTCTCCCTTTTTAAAAAAAAAATAGCATTTTGTCATTTCATGGGTATACTATCTTATCTCCTTAATGATATTAGTAATAGTTTCTGAGAAGTTTTCTCCCTGCAATAGTCACTATTTCTTCAAATAGATTTTAGTTAGTTTTGTTAGTTTTGATGTTTGACTTTTAAAGAGGCTTTCCTCAAGAGTCTGATAATAATCCTTGATTTTCTGACTGCTTTAAGAGTGAAATCCCAGAAAACTGATTAGAAGTTCTGAATTGGTTGTTAGTGCTTCATGTGTCTGGAATTTACTGTAGTGTGACATGCAGGGCCATTTTTGGGGTCCCCTAATGTCAGTATCTTGATTTATCTTGTCTTGTTCACGTTCCCTCCTGTCTGCCATTGCTTTAGAAGTCTATGATGGAAGAGGACTGGGGGTGTTGAGAGGCAGGTGCAGGTTCCATTGAATATGTAAATTTTCATTTAATCTCCCTGTTTTCAGTCTGGTACTTTCTGATAACTGTGCCTCTTTTCCTCCAGTTCAGGGATGCTCTGTTTTACCCTCTCCAGGGCAGAGGAGGGTCAGGAAGAGCGAATCTGGGGATTAAACTGCTTCTTAAATAGATTTCCAGCCAGTGTTCCTCCTGTTTTTAGCACTACCCTCATCACCACTTCCAGAGTTACCTGGGCTACTGCCAAGTTCTGAATCTTTTTTGGGACATGGTAGTTCTGAGGTATAATTTGGGTTACTTCTTAGCTTTCTCCACTGCTGTCTTAGGAATTCAGTTTTCACTAGTCTGCTAGATGGATGACCACTCTTGCAAAATTTTATTGTGGTTATCTGTTCTTTGTTCTCTTTTTCTTTCTTTTTTTTTTAAAATAAATTTGTTTATTTAGTTATTTATGGCTGCATTGGGTCTTAGTTGCTGCGTGCGGGCTTTCTCTAGTTGCGGTGAGCAGGGGCTACTCTTTGCAGTGCGCGAGCTTCTCATTGCGGTGGATTCTCTTGTTGCAGAGCACAGGCTCTAGGCTCACGGGCTTCAGTAGTTGTGGCTCACGGGCTCTAGAGCACAGGCTCAGTAGTTGTGGTGTATGGGCTTAGTTGTTGCGCGGCATGTGGGATCTTCCTGGACCAGGGCTCGAACCCATGTCCCCTGCATTGGCAGGCAGATTCTTAACCACTGCGCCACCAGGGAAATCCCTGTTCTCTTTTTCTTGAAAATGCATTTTAAAAAAAAATCCCTTTACCATTGCTTAGTGAGATTTTGGAAGAGAGTTAAAGAAAATGTGTGTATTAAATCCACTGTTTTTATTTGGAAGTTCCATACTTTTTTCTTTATGTATCAAACTCCTTACATGTTAGTCTTTTTTTTTTTTTTTTTTCTTGCGGTATGCGGGCCTCTCACTGTTGTGGCCTTTCCCGTTGTGGAGCACAGGCTCTGGACGCGCAGGCTCAGTGTCCATGGCTCACGGGCCCAGCCGCTCTGCGGCACGTGGGATCTTCCTGGACCGGGGCACGAACCCATGTCCCCTGTATTGGCAGGCGGACTCTCAACCACTGCGCCACCAGGGAAGCCCACATGTTAGTCTTAATGACTCACCTTTGCACATCTGTTATTTCTTCTGTAGATTGGTTATGGAAGTCCAAGTGAACCTAATTTTGATGTTGTAATATCTATTTATTAATTTTTGTTTGCGTTGGGTCTTTGTTGCTGCACGCGGCCTTTCTCTGGTTGCGGCGAGTGGGAGTGGTGGCTTCTCTTGTTGCGCAGCATGGGCTCTAGGCGCGTGGGCTCAGTAGTTGTGGCTCGAGGGCTCTAGAGCACAGGCTCAGTAGTTGTGGCACACGGGTTTAGTTGCTCCGCGGCATGTGAGATTTTCCTGGACCAGGGCTTGAACACGTGTCCTCTGCATTGGCAGGCGGATTCTTAACCACTGTGCCACCAGGGAAGCCCCATGTATTTCTTTCTTTTTTTCCTAATATATTTGTTAATTTCATAGCCTCTTCGACCCTTCACCAGGATGTGAGGGCTGAGGAGAGGATTAGTAGAAAATAGTTTGATATTTAACACTTTCTCATTCTTGATATACATATTAATTTGGGGATGACAAGTCAGAGTATAGATGATTGTTTGTGTGGCTCCTAAACTCTGTGTGTGTGAGACCAGTTTTTGACTGGTTGGATACTATGGATTTATGTCTGTTGAATCTAGACTGGTTGACTCATTGAACGAAGTCCTGACAGTTCTTCATCAGTCTTTATCCAGAGCCCTGAGGTGGTTTTTTCACTTAACTTCGTTATTCTGACTAGGCCTTCAGGGAGCCTCAGCGCTGTGGATTATTAGGGGCCAGACACTCTGAGGCTAGATCCAGGCAGTCTTAAGTACAGCTTATTGATAGGCTGGTTAGCCCCTGAAGTTTTACTTTGCTGACTGAAATTATACATATATTGAAAAAATTCTGTAAAAGGTATCACGTATTTACTTTGATAACACTTAAAACATATTCAGAATGTGGACAACTGCTTAATGAATATGAGGTTTCCTTTCCTTTTTTTTTTTTTAATTTATTTAATTTATGGTTTTTTTGGCTGCATTGGGTCTTCGTTGCTGCGCACGGGCTTTCTCTAGTTGTGGCAAGCGGGGGCTACACTTTGTTGTGGTATGTGGGCTTCTCATTGCAGTGGCTTCTCTTGTTGCAGAGCATGGGCTCTAGGCACACGGGCTTCAGTAATTGTGGCACGCGGACTCAGTAGTTGTGGCTCACGGGTTCTAGAGTGCAGGCTCAGTAGTTGTGGCACACAGATTTAGCTGCTCCGCGGCATGTGGGATCTTCCCCGGCCAGGGCTCGAACCCGTGTCCCCTGCATTGGCAGGCGGATTCTTAACCACTGTGCCACCAGGGAAGTCCCTGAGGTTTCCTTTTGAAGTGATGAAAATGTTTTCATTTTCATTTCAGTAGATAGAGGTGGTGGTTGCACATTGTAAATATTCACTTTAAAGTGGTTATTTTATGAGTTTGACTTTTAAAAAGGTATTTATAATTTTATTAGCAATGTCTTAACTATAAGCCTTTGTAAAATGACTTATTTTTTACAAGAAAAGTAAATACATTTTTCCTGTAGAGTGTGTATAATATACAGATACGTGAAAATAAGATCATCAATTATCCTGTCTCAAGTAACTGCTCATAACTTTTTTGTTTTGTTTTTCATAACTTTTTGATAATATATATTTATTAACTTAAAAAAATGAAAATTATATAAAAATGTATAGACCACAATAAAATATATATTCATATACTTTTTTAACTAAAAACCTTTCTATTTAATGCATAGCCTGAATGTTTTTCTATATTTTAAAATACTCATCTACAATTTTGTGTAATTACAAAGTATTCCATCATGTAGGTGTATCATAATTTTTAAATGAATCTCCTATCAGTGGATATTTAAGATATTTTATATTATTTCCTTTTCCAAATAATAATTTTAGTACTGAACAGCAAGCACTGTAGCTAAATCCCAGTGTATTTTCATCAAATAATTTCCTGGAACTGGAATTATTGGACTAAAGGGTATATAAAATTTCAAGGCTGTTGTCGTGTATTGCCAAATTGCCATTAGAAGTGTTGAACCAATTTAAAACCAATTTATTCAGTCATGCCTCAGAGTATATGAGCAGATTGAAATTTAAGACTATTTTTATAATCTAAAAGTGTAAACAGTAACACCAGACATTGAAATACCAGAAGTTATAGAATATACAGAATGTTTGGCAACCTATTTTGATTCCTCATTCCCTTAAAAATAGGAAATGAATGCCTTACCAGCTATGTCTAGAGCGTTACAGCATTTATGTTAGGCAAAATAACAAATTAAATTCTTACATAAAAACATATTTTAACTTTGGGTTATTTTCTTTTTTTTAAGGTATTATTTACATAAAATAAGAACGCCATTTTAAATGTATAGTTTGATCAGTTTTGGTAGTTGTATACAAATGTATAACCACCATCACCATCAAAGTACAGAACAGTTTCCTCACCCTAAAAAGTTTCTTCATAATCCTTTGCCCCCATCCACTCTTCTACCCTAGGCAAGCATTCATCTGCCTTCTGTCACTATAGTTTTATTTTTTCAAGAATTTCATATAGGTTTTCCCTGGTGGCACAGTGGATAAGAATCTGCCTGCCAATGCAGGGACACAGGTTCGATCCCTGGTCCAGGAAGATCCCACATGCTGCAGAGCAACTAAGCCCGTGTGCCACAGCTACTGAGCCTGCGCTTTAGAGCCCGCAAGCCACAACTACTGAAGCCCGCGTGCCTAGAGCCTGTGCTCCGCAACAAGAGAAGCCACTGAAATGAGAAGCCCACGCACCACAATGAAGAGTAGCCCCCACTCACTGCAACTAGAGAAAGCCTGTGTGTAGCAACGAAGACTCAACACAGCCAAAAATTTTTAAAAAAATTTCATATGATTGGAATCAAAAGTGTATGGTGTTTTGTGTTTGAGTTCTTTAGCCTAGCATATTTTTGAGATTCGTTCATATTCTGGCAAGTTTTAATATTTTAATCCTTTTTATTGTTGAGTAGTATTCTGTAATATAGATATCCACAATTTATTTATTCACCAATTGATGAACATTTGGGTTGCTTCTAGTTTTGGGCTATTATGAATAATACTGTTGTGAACATTTGCATACTACATCTTTGTGTGGACATATGATTTTATTTCTCTTGGGTTAATTACCTACAAGTACAATTTCTGAGTCATATGGTAATATTAATGTATGTTTAACTTTAGAAGATAGTACCAAACTGTTTTCCAAAGTGGCTCTAGCTTTTGCATTGCCACCAGCAGTGTATGACAGTTTCACATCCTCACCAACAGGATGTATTCTTACTACCTTCAGCCTTCCTTGTTGGTATGTAGTGGTATCTGTTGACTAATATTATTGTAAACTTTGAATTTTACATCTTTATGAATGCTAGCATATTTTGAAATAGTGGGATGTGAAATAAGGACAGGCATACCTCATTTTATTGCACTTTGCTTTATTGTGCTTTGCAGATAATTTATTTTTTACAAATAGAAGGTTTGTGGCAATTCATCATTGTCGGATGACATTTAGCATTTTTTTAGCAATGAAGTATTTTTTAATTAAGGTATGTACATCTTTTAAAGATATAATGCTATTGCACACTTAATAGACTATAATGTAAACATAACTTCTATGTACACTGGGAAACCTAAAAATTTGTGTGACTTGCTGTATTGTGGTGGTCTGGAACTGAACCTGCAGTATCTCTGAGTTATGCCTGTATATATTCCCACTTTGTGAGAACCGAAGTGGACTGTGTAGGCATATGTTCACGTGATTCCTGTATAATTGATAGGCATATGTTCACGTGATTCCTGTATAATTGAGGGCCCATCATACAGTGTATGACATGATTTTAGTAGTGGTATACAGTTAAATTTAAGTGTCTTCCTACCTAAGTTAATACCTTTAGGTTTTTGTTTGGATTGTGCTTATTCTAGATCAATGATTCACAAGAAGATCATTAAACAGTGACTTGTGTTGATGAACAGACTGGTGATCATGGCCCTAGAGTTTTAAAATTCTTGCGTAGTTGATTTAGAAATTTTAGAATTGAAGGATTAGATATAAAAGAAATACGATTATGACAAAATGATTATTTGTGTCTTTTTGTTCTTCCCTAGGACATTTTCATTCCATCTCCAAGTTTGGAAGAACGATCAAATGATGAGAAGAAGGATAGAGGTTTGCATAGTTCATCTTTGACTGTTGAGTATTCTAAAACTTCAGAGACTGAACCAAAGAATTCCTCTGAGGATCTTGGGCTTTCTTTGACAGGGGATTCTTGTAAGTTGATGCTTTCTACAAGTGAGTATAGTCAGTCCCCAAAGATAGAAAGCTTGAGTTCTCACAGGATTGATGAAGATGGAGAAAGCACACAGATTGAGGATACTGAACCCATGTCTCCAGTTCTCAATTCTAAACTTGTTCTTGCTGAAAATGATAGTATCCTGATTAATCCAGCACAAGATGGCCAAGTAGAACTGAATCAGAATGATGATAAAACAAAGAGGGTTAACACAGAAAGCAGAGACGACATTAGTATTTTAACTGATGGTTGCAAAGGCAGAGAAGAAACTGTGGCAGAAGACGTTTGTATTGATCTCACTTGCGATTCAGGTAGTCAGGCAGTTCCCTCTCCAGCTACTCGATCTGAGGCACTCTCTAGTGTGTTAGATCAGGAGGAAGCTATAGAACTTAAAGAACATCATCCAGAGGAGGGGTCTTCAGGGTCTGAGGTGGAAGAAATCCCTGAGACTCCTTGTGAAAGTCAAGGAGAGGAGCCCAAAGAAGAAAATATGGAGAGTGTTGCATTGCACCTTTCTCTGACTGAAACTCAGTCCCAGGGGCTGGGTCTTCCAAAGGAAGTCCCCAAACAAGAATGCCAGGAAGCTATGGAAGTTGAAACCAGTGTGATTAGTATTGATTCCCCCCAAAAGCTTCCAGTACTTGACCAAGAATTGGAACATAAGGATCAGGAAGCATGGGAAGAAGCTACTTCAGAGGACTCGAGTGTTGTCATTGTAGATGTGAAGGAACCATCTCCCAGAGTTGATGTTTCTTCTGAACCTTTAGAGGTAGTGGAAAAATGCTCAGATTCTCAGTTGTGGGAGGATGATGCTCCAGAAATAGAACCATGTGTTGAGAATAGAGCGGATACCCAAGAGGAAAAGAGTGCAGAATATGAAGGAGATCTGAAATCAGTGACTGCAGAAAAAGAACCTGTAGAGGCAGACTCTTCACAGCCTCCCTTGACTTTAGTGAGAACAGATGATGCTCCAGGACCTGGCCAGGAAATGCAGCAGACCCAACCAAAAGAGACAACAGTTAGCACATTAAGGGAAGACTCAAAAATGGCTAATACAAAGCAGCTGGACTCAGGTGTAGGGGCCCAGCCACTGGAGAAAGCCTCTGCCCATGCCTCACAAAGCTTCTGTGAAAGCTCTAGTGGTAAGTGTGATTACAAATTGTTCTGTGTTTCCAACCAAATTATAATTTGGAATGGAAGGTAGGAGAGAACCACATGCTTATTACATCAGGGCTGAAAATTAACTTGGATTTATGTTTATGAGCAACCAATAATAGTTGGGATATTTAAAATTTGGGGTTGTATTTTTCTTTTGTAGCTGTAATTATTTTTAGAATCAGAGATCAGTTGAGGTTTTTATCAGCTTTATAACTCAGGAGTAATCAACATGAATTTTCTAAGTATTTAGAAATTGTACCAATCTGGTATTTTCTACTTAGGTTCAAACCTTGTTCCATATTTTTATACTTTGAGAGTGGCTTTGTAGTACAGGGATCTTTTTTGATTACCTTACACAGTTAAATCATATTCAAAACTCTCTGGATTGTTTCTTTCTTATGGGCATTAAGTAAACTTTCTAAATTTGGTTCAACATATATACATCTTAAACCTTAAACTGGGGAAGGTGTTAGCTTGTGTTCTTTATAAAGTCAAGAATGAGAATATAGATTACTTTCTGAAATATTTCTAGAATGTCATGTATGACATTAGCTGAAAAGAATTCAAACTTTCTGAATGTCCAAAGTTAGTATAATTTAAAAACAAAACAGGAACTTCCCTGGTGGTGCAGTGGCTAAGAATCCACCTGCCAATGCAGGGGACACGGGTTCGAGCCCTGGTCCAGGAAGATCCCACATGCTGCAGAGCAACTAAGCCCGTGTGCCACAACTACTGAGTCTGCGCTCTAGAGCCTGTGAGCCACAACTACTGAAGCCCGTGTGCCTAGAGCCCATGCTCCGCAACAAGAGAAGCCATGGCAATGGGAAGGAAGCCCGCACACTGCAATAAAGGGTAGCCCTCATTTGCCACAACTAGAGAAAGCCCATGCACGGCAACAAAGACCCAGTGCAGCCATAAATCAATTGATAAGTAAACAAAGCAAACTCCAAAAACAAAAGAATAAAAACAAAATGCAGACTTAAGAAAGCAAGCTTCTAAGGATATGGAAATGAGAAACAGTATTTAGGTAACACCATCGCTATCAGTATGGGTGATCATACCTTTCGGAGTTCCTGGAACAGTCCCGTTTATACTTCTTGTTTAGGAGTGATTATTAGTAGTACTTTTTTTAATCTCAAAATTTCCCCTGTGCATTAGGCTTTATATTCATGAATATTTTTTTTCCTCTTCAGAATGAGAAATGTTAGAGCTGAAAAGGAGGTTAGCCGATATTGAGTTCAGTCTCTTCTTCCTAAAGTCATGTGGCTAGTTAATGATTGAAGTGGAACTAGAACTTAGGTCTCCTGATTCCCAAGTCTATGCTTTTTCCTACTATAAAACTGTATGATATAGTTTCTCTGATTCTGTTGAGTTATGGTAAAGAACTGTCTGAATGACCTAATATTCTATATTATTGAAGATTTTTATAATTTCATTACATCTAAATACTGTTGTCAATCTAAGTCATGTTTTACAGGAAGGTTGCTTTGGTTGCTATACAGAAAGAATCGTGGGTTGGGGAAAGGGGGAGACTTCAGGCAGACAAGGTAATTGATAGGTTGTTGTAATAGTCCAGGAATGAGGCATTGAAGACCAGATAAAGGTAGTGGCAGTGCTGCCTGTATAAGAGCCAATTTTCCATTAGGTTTTAGTGATGTGTTAGATCAGTGGTGCTAAGATAACTTTTCATAAATAGTCTTCTGTAATTAACGCTTGCATATTACATTTGCGTATTATGGTTTGTCACGTAGAAGGATGTACTTAGAGATTTTATACAGATTTTCAAAAGTCTGAATGGTCGATCATAATGTGAGGGATGGTTCCTGTCAAGAGAGCAGAATAGGTGGTTGTTCCAGGAATGAAAATTATATAAAATATATCTTTGGAACGTATGATGCTTTGTGAGGTGTTTTTTTTTTTTAATTTTAGTTTCTGTATATTTTTAAAGTTCTTTATTAACTTAAAGGACTTGCTTTTTAAGGAGTTGCCAAAGAATGAATGCTTACCTATCAACCCATTTCTTTTTGCTATAACTATGGTGGAATTCTTTGCCATTTAGATAATGACGTTGAGATTCTCCACTTCTGCTTTTCACAGTTTCTTTAGCAGCGCATGTGTACTTTTCATCCTTTATTTCTGAAGTCCATTCATTTTCTCTTTTCATCCCTTCAAGTTGCTAATTCATTTTCTTTCATGTAGATGTAAGAGATGTTTTTTGTTGTTGTTTTGTGATTTTGAAGAAAAAATATCAAGGTGTGCTTGATATTAAAGATAATGAAGGGTGGAAGTGGAATGGGAAGAGATGAAAGAAGAAAAATGTGGTATAATAAGAAGTATATTTGGTCTTCATCCAGTTCCTGGCACCGAGCTCCTAAAACCCTTGTAATTTCCTAAGTGATAGTAATAAGCTTAAGCCCTTTCTGTCACACCTGAGTAATGCTATTGAGGTGATTTAGGGTGGGATCTTCCCTACATAGCCTCAGGGATGGGGCTGTTCACCAGAAAGACAAAGTGATTGGAGGGTTGGAACTTCCGGCCCCACCCACCAACCTCCTCGATGGTGGGGGTGGGGATTAAAGCTCTATAAAAACTCTTGAACAACAAAATTTGATGTTTCCTGGTTGATAAATGAGCCAGGAGGGTATCTAATCCCAATTCTAAGGGAGACAGAAGTTCCTGCTATCAGAACCCTCTGGACCTCACCCTATGTACCTCTTCATATAGCTGTTGATCTGTGTCCTTTATAATAAACTGGTAAACGTAAGCAAATGTTTCTCTGAGTACTATAAGTAGCTCTAGCTAATTAATGGAACGCGAGGAAAGTGTCATGGGAACCTGCAGTGTAGAGCCAGTTGCTTAGAAGCACAGGTAACAGCCCGGACTCTCACTGATGTCTTAAGTGAGGGCAGTCTTGTGGGACTGCGCCTTTAACTTGTGGGATCTGATGCTACCTCTGGGTAGATAGTGTCAGAATTGAGTTAACTTCATAGGACACCCGCTAAGTGTGTGCTGGGAATTGGAGAATTGCTTGACGATGTTGGGAAGCACATTAGACAAACTGTTTTCACAAGGAATAGTGACTGGGTATGCCAGATTATAGTTATTTTGAGCCATTCCAGGAAAGTAAGTACAAATTTTCATCTGTCAGGTTTAAGAACAGCAATCTGGAGTAATTCTTTTATTCTCCCAAACTTAGTCGTTTTATTAAAAGAGATAATTAGAAAATCAGAAAATGTGATTTTGGCAATTTGCTAATTCTGATTAGAAATTGGAACTGAGACCTAGTTAAAAAGTAAAGTTTTGTTTCTTTACAAATGTTTAATTTAATAATGACTAACCAAAATGTGTACAATGGAGATGCTCATATATGTGAGATTTACCATTGCACAGAGATTTAGATATGAACACTACCGCTGTGGCCTAGAGTGAAATGCTGGTCAGTACTGCTGAACTGTGAAACCCAAATGATTTCTGTTAGAACCAGTGAGTATTTTGAAGTCCTTTAGCCCAGTGGTCCCCAGCCTTTTTGGCACTAGGGACCGGTTTTTTGGAAGACAGTTTTTCCACAGATGGGGTGGGGGGTGGGGCAGAAGGCGGGGGTGGGGGGGTGGATAGTTGAAGCGGTAACGCAGGCGATGGGGAGCGGGCAGCGGCAGATGAAGCCTCGCTTGCCGCTGCTCACCTCCTGCTGTGCGGCCCGGTTCCTAGCAGGCCCAGTGGTTGGGGACCCCTGCTTTAGCCCATGAAATCCTTTGTCACCTCTTTGAGTAGATTGTAAATTTTAAGTATTAACATCAGATTTTAACATAGAGAATCCTACAGATTGCTAAAGCTTATAAATTAACTCCTTGGGTTAGCATTACACAAAATTAAAACGTCTAGATTTGAAACTATCCAACTTTGTATCACTGAGTATCCCCATATGTACTTACTGTCTTGAGGCTCAGATGTTTCTCTGTTCCTTTTGACCCCATGTTCCTCAGGCCTCCAAACTTTTGGGCTTCCTCTGTTTGCCTGGCCCCTGGTTGTCTGCTTTGTGTCAGTCCTGTTGATGGTTGTACAGAGAGCAGAGAAAATAGTAGGAAATTGGTTGAGAGGCCTGGTGAGGGGGGTTGGGAATGAGGCAGAATTTGGGAGCAAAGGAAAAGAATAATTGAGATATTTCTTGCAGTTCTCCTCACCTTTGCTTTTTTTATACTTCTGTTTTGGTTTCCTTTTTGTTTATCATTGTTTTGTTTTGTTTTTTGTTTTCTCCAGAAACTCCATTTCATTTTACTTTACCTAAAGAAGGTGATGTTATTCCACCATTGACTGGTGCAACTCCACCTCTTATTGGGCATCTAAAATTGGAGCCCAAGAGACACAGTACTCCTATTGGTGAGTGATTAAAATGTAATGATGTTTAAAGCAGAATTTCTGAGATATCATTCTTTATGCCAGTGATTCTTTTATATCTCAGGAGTTGGGCCTGCCTGATAAGATTGATTTTTGTCTTAGGAAGAATAAGGTTGTGGTGTCTGATTCCATGAGTTTACTCCCAGGAGATGTTGAGCAGTGATGAGAGGAAGGAAAGAAAGGATGGAAGGAAGGAAGGAAGAATATTTATAAAGATTTTATTCTATTACTTGCAAGGCCATAGACTCTGAGTGCTAAGCAATGATATAGAGCTGTTTTATGAGGAAGAGGTAGCAGGTAGGGTAGAAGTACTGTTTATTCAGGACCTTGGCTAATCAGTCTGCTGCTTGACAGGGGAAGAAAATTTAGATCCTCCTTCCCTGAAGCAGCTGGTAGTCTTCTACATTAACCTATTTGTTTTCTCTAGTCAGTGCTGGGAGGTAACAATCATGCCGTCTGGAGTCTCCTGCTACCTATGCTTGATGCTGGCAGATGTGGGTTGGCTGAGGGCTCATGCAGCATCCTTTGTCCAGATGCAGAAGTGGAACTGAATCCTGTTGCTCTTCTTAAGACCAGGTGTCAATACTAGTGCGTAGTTGTTGATACTTGTGACAGGATCTATCTTAGGAATCCTCTTCAATCCTGCAGAGCTTTGGAGCCAAACAGGCAAATTGATGACCTTGAATTGTTATTTTTCATATTTGTATTTTAGTGTTCTTTCTTCCTTCCTTCCCCCTGCCTCCCTTCTTTCAGGTATTAGCAACTATCCCGAAAGCACCATAGCAACCAGTGATGTCATGTCTGAAAGCATGGTGGAGACCAACGACCCCATGCTTGGGAATGAAAAAGGAGATTCTGGGGCTGCCCCAGAAACGGGTGATCAATTGTGTCTGAGAATGAAATTGGTCAGTCCTGAGACTGAGGCGAGTGAAGAGTCTTTGCAGTTTAGTCTGGAAAGTAAGTTTTATTTTGTGTTAATCTTGGGTAACTAGTAGCTCCACATCTTCTGGAAGTATTAATTATCTTTCTTCTAGTTTTAATGATGATACTTTTATAATTATAAATGTATTTGTAAAGTCTTATTCTCATGAATTTAATTCTTTGTTTTAGGCTAGTCACTGTTAATGTTACTGCAGATGTTCTGTTTTGTAACCTCCGTGGTACTGCTTGTATCTCTGTATTAAACTTGTGTCTATATAAACTAATTGGTTTTCATAATCAGAAGGAGTTCAGAAGTGGGTAGAAAATTTAGGATTGTGGATTCACATTGTAGGTTTATGTTAGCTATTTCCCACATTAATTGCAAGTTGTTTGGTATGGCTAGAATACAGAGAAGGTATGAGGGAATGGCTGCAAAGTCGGGACTAGATTCTGAAAGGCCTTTTACATCATGCTGAACAGCTGAAGAATTTTAGGCAAGGGAGTAATACTATCAGATTTGCTTTTTTTAAAGGATCAGCTGAATGTTTGAAAAATTTGTGCCTTTGTTCATCATTCCTTTCCTTGCCCATTTTCTATTCTGCCTGGCAAATGCGGTCTTTAACCAGGAAGTGGGGTCATTAGTAGTGGGGATGGAGGTGAGGGGATGAATTTGAGAGATGAATAGTAGAATAGAGAGGACCTTGGGACCAATTAAATATGGAAGCAAGAGAGAGGAAAAAATATAGAATGACTTTATATCTACATTTTGTTTTCATGATAGCACTCTGAAGTAGATATCCTTATTTCCATTTTATTGGTGAGAAAACTGAGACTAAGAGAGGTTTTAAACCTGAGGTTACAGTAATTGGTAAGAGGTGGAGCTGGAGTGTGAATCAGATCCATCTGACTCTAAAGCTTATAATTCTTCCATTAGGTAGTTTGTAAAAGTGGTTTAATGGCGTTAGAAGAGGAAGAAGTTTTATAAAGGAGATTGTAAAGGAATATTCCAAGAAGAGGACTAGGAGAGTATAACGCCATGGAAGCCTAAGGGAAGGAGAGTTAAAAGAAGACAACAATGTTATATGCAGAAGTGAGGGTCTAGTAAGATATATCTGAAAATGTACACTGGACTTGCAATTAGGATCCGTTTGGTGACTCTAGCAAGAACTACTACAGTATAGTGGTTTGGGTAGGAGCTATACTGAAGGTAATTGAGGAGTGAAGGGGAGGAGAAGAGGCAGCAAATGTATTCTACTTTTGAGAAGTTTATGTGAGAAAGGAAGAAAAAATATGGCAAGTTAGAAATACAGGACTGAAGGAGGTTTTGTTTTGTTTTTTTTTCATTTTTAGACTGAGGGATACCTGAGCAGGTTTATAGATTGAAAGGAAATCTCCAAAAGAGAGATGCGTTAAAAATGAGACCCCTGAGAGAGAGATGGAAGGGGAGCTTTTAAAGACCACAGATAGAGTGAATGGACTTGAATAAGGATTTCTCATTCTCTGAGACCAAAGAAAAGAAATTTTAGCTAATATATTTTGAGTTCTTACTATATGCCAGGCATATATTCCATACATGTACAGCTCATTAAATCTCATAACAAACCTGTAAAGTAGATCCTATTGTTATTCTCATTTTACAGCTAAGGAAACTGAGGCACAGACAGGTTGGGCATGTTCTCTAGAGTCACACAGCTAGTAAATAAAGTAGCCTGAATCAAAGTAGTTCCAAGAACCAGAAGTCTGGTTCTGAATTATAGTGCTATTCTGTTTCTCAGTGCTTATTGATTTGAAAATTAGAACCTCAGTAGAAATAAAGTATTTCATGTTTCCATCCTTACTGTCATCTTCTCTGAAATCAAGTAGGACTTATCAAGAGAGAGTACATGGTAGCTTTGAATCTTTAGATTTGAAATTACAATTGGGAAGACCTTAAATGGAGCTAAATGTTAAAGATGACCATATTAGTAAATTTTCCTACCTTTCCTGATAATCGGGCACCATACTCACAGTTTTCCTCATTTTATCCTCACAACAAACCTATGAGGGTTGGTCTTGCAGCTTGTGGGATCTTAGTTCCCAGACCAGGGATTGAACCCCAGGCCCACAGCAGTGAAAGTGCAGTGCAGAGTCTTAACCACCTGGACTGCCAGGGAATTCCCGTGTTGGTCCCTTTTTATCCCTATTTTATGGATGAGGAAACTGACTCAGAAGATGAAGTTTACCCCCAGGTTGGACTGCTAAGTGCTAGAGCCAGGGCCTGAACCAGGTTTCTGTATCAGAGCCAGTGCTCTAACCACCAAACTTCAGCTGCCTCCTTGATGGACTATTCAGATTATATTGGGTTATGACTTATTTTAGAAATGTTTAAAAATATTTGTTATTTTCTCTAAGACTGGAATGAATTGTAAATGAACAAATTTTAATCCCTAGGCATTAGTAGCATTGCTTTGAGGCTATGGGATTCTCTTCAGTATGACCTTTAATTTTTGCTACGGATTCTTTCTTGAAAATGTGTTTTATTTTTCAAATATCTATCCCAAAAGCACTTTGGGAAGAACTTGAGTACCTTCTATGTATGGGTTCTTTTAAAACTGTACACTGTTTAAAATTTGTGCATGAACCTGAGACATTTTCCTACATAATCGATTTTATTAAAGTTTTTCCTTTTTAAAAAAATTTTATTGAAGTTGATTTACAATGTTGTGTTAGTTTCAGATTAATAAACGTTTTTAGAAGTTTTTTTTAATTTGTTTTAAAATTTTTAAACTAAAATTTTTTTGTTTATTAATTTTGCGTTTTTTTACTACATAATTTTTTTACTTGTATGAGAAGAGATGGATTGAGATTCAGAAGTTTCATTTTCATTTTTAAATGTTACTACTTAGTAATTCATTATATTGTATTTCTGGAGAAACTGAATAGTCTTCTGTAGGAAGTTTGAAAGAAAATTGGTAGAAGTCAGAAAGACATACATGGTGGCGCAGTGGTTGAGAGTCCGCCTGCCAATGCAGGGGACACGGGTTCGTGCCCCGGTCCGGGAGGATCCCACGTGCCGCAGAGCGGCTGGGCCCGTGAGCCATGGCCGCTGAGCCTGCGCGTCCGGAGCCTGTGCTCCGCAACGGGAGAGACCACAGCAGTGAGAGGCCCGCGTACCGCAAAAAAAAAAAAATGATAAGTCTTTTCATGTTCACTTATTATTCTTACTCATTTCCTTTTTATTATTTGTTGCAAAATACTAGTAAAGCAGGTTTTTATTTTTCATTTTTATTATTAATTTTTTATGTCTTAGTGAAAGGAGGCCTTCAGAAGCTTCTGAAATCCAAGCATTATTTTAGAGTATCATTGGGTTTGAGCAGGTTTTTAAGAGAAGGTTTTAAGGTGTGATACTGAGTTCTGTTTCTCTTTCCTTTCTTTACTTGCTTTTGTTTTTATTCAGAGCCAGCAACTGGTGAAAGAAAAAATGGATCTACTGCTGTTGCTGAGGCTGTTACCAGGTAACCAGAGCTGGTTGCTATTTAGAGGAGTTTAATATACAAAGCCACTGGTAATGAGGGGAAGATAATTTATCAAGAGAGGAAAAAAACTTAAAATGAAACTTCAGCATAAAGGGTTTAGCAGTGTGTTGAATGTAACCCTAGGCTTTCTTATTAATACTTTAATAAAGCTTTTGCTATACTTAGAATAAGATATTTAATGGTGTTTCCCTTTCTCCCTTTTGTTCATGTGGGAGTGCCATTTCTTCTTTTTCTGTGGGTGAGATTGAGATTGTTTTTGCTATTGGTGAGGAAACAGGGTTAACGAGATAGCCATAGACCTTTTTCCTTTTACGGTCCAGCGCCACTGCCTGACCCCCCCCCCATAGCCTCAGGCCATTTTCTCTTCTGCCTGCCAAATTAGCTACAGCCTTGAAGTGTTATTTTTGCTTTGTCATGAATGCTGTAATGCTTTGAGGATGAGTATGACCCCATCCTGAGGCTCTGGTGGTAAGCTTTGCCATCTGGTGGCCGTGAGAATAGAATTGTTTCATTGGTTTCTGGCGTGAGTCATCCAGTATGAAAATACTACCAGCGGTTGTTGAAATATAAGTGAGGATTCTTAAATCAGGCTAGACAGGTACTGTACGTAAGTAAAGTGCAGGCTAGGTGCAAGAGCATGAAATGTTGACGATGATGGCCAGCTGAACGTGTGTCCCATTTAAAAGGGGGGGTTAGCCCTTGCTCATTTCCAGCCGGTCATTACCATGCACACCTACTGCTGCCAAATCTTTAAATTTGTAAAGAGAAATCAGGATTTTTAAAAATAAAATTTTCTGCTTGTCTGTAGACTAAATTTGATCCTTAGTTGGAAGTTTCTGACCCATCTGAATCCTTTGATTTGTACCAAGCTGTGTCTGGAGAGATTGGTTGTTTTCTGAGTTTTTGCATATTTAATCTGAAAGATAAGTACCTTTGAATCCTTATTCAGTTGAAGACTCTTTAATGATATGTTGAAGAAATCTCTTTGGTTTTAACAGAATTGTGTACCCGACACAACTTGTTATTAGTCTGTACATGTGCTTGCTAAGAGAGAACAGAATATGCTGCTGAAGATTCCTGGATCCTTTGGATGGACTGTAGCGATGGAAAAATAGGGGAAAAACTTGAGGCAGAGGGTTGGATTGGTGGATCATGGAATGAGATTCACTGGTATTGTTGTGAAGCAAATTTTGTATATGAGAATCTAGATTTTAAGAATCTTTGACTATTTACTTTACCATTGGGTTCACCATAAGAAATCATTTAAAGTAAGCTCTGTAGCACGTAGCACAGTTTAAATGATCACTGCTTCCTCTGCATTTAGGTGAAGCAGTACCGCTGTTTTTAAGTGTTGTCTGTAACTGGGCACTGTTCAGATTACTTGCTGCCATCTTATTTCTCTCTCACACATTTCATTATTGAAGGTTTCAAGTATATACAAAAGTAAAGAGAATAGTATAATGAACTACCATATATTCATCACCCAGTGTCAAAAATTACCAACTTATGACTAGTCTTGATTCATTTATAAATACTTCCAGCACTCTCCTCTCCACTGGATTATTTTTAAGCTAATTCTAGCATTATATCATTTTATCTGTAAATATTTCAATGCTGTCTCTAAAAGATAAGAATTCTTTACTTTGAACTTAACCACAGTACTACTGTCATGCTTTTAAATCTGACATTGATTCCTTAATGTCATCAAATATTTGGTATTCAGATTTTTCAGATTCAGAGAAAGGATTTTATTCTCTCTGTGCCTAAAAGGATAATTTCCAGAGGTACTTTTCCTTTCAGAACTAACACAGTATATTGCTTTAATTTGTTTCTTAGTCCCCAGAAGACCATGTCTGCGTTTAGCTGTGTCTGTGAAGCCCCGCAAGAGGATGAGGCTCGAAGTCAGGATTCCCCCTCTGTACCCATCAGGCAAGCATTATTTTCATAGCATCTTTTGGGCTACATTGATTCACAAAATGGTAGCAAAATCTGGAATATACTGCTACTGTTTTGTGAACTTGAGCTTACTCTTTTATCTGAGGGACTGTGACATATTCTAGGTGGATTTATAAATAAGCTGTCAGAAATTTTATTAAATATTTTATAGATACAGATTTTTGTCTTTATCTACCAGTTCTAGCAATTTAAAATGATTCAGTCTTCATAAACTTATGAAAATATATCATTCTGTATTTCTAAGATTATTTCCTTTTACTTAGTTTGAAAATGTTTACTTTTTTAATTAACTTTATTTATTTATTTATGGCTGCGTCAGGTCTTCTTCGTTGCTGTGCGCGGGCTTTCTCTAGTTGCGGTGAGCGGGGGCTGCTCTTCATTGCTGTGCACACACTTCTCACTGCGGTAGCTTCTCTTGTTGCGGAGCACTGGGCTCTATGCGCGTGGGCTTCAGTAGTTGTGGCTCGTGGACTGTAGAGCACAGGCTCAGTAGCTGTGGTGCACAGGCTTAGTTGCTCTGTGGCATGTAGGATCTTCCCAGACCAGGGCTCGAACCTGTGTCCCCTGCATTGGCAGGCAGATTCTTAACCACTGCGCCACCAGGGAAGTGCCGAAAATGTTTACTTTTAACAGACTTTTTATTTCTCTTTAATTTCCCATATGGCAAAACTGAGGTAGATGTTCAACATCTCAAATTTAAAGTTTGCCAGACTCGATGGAATTAAAAAATTCCCATAATTTCTTTACTCCTTCATCTCTTAGAACAGCTCTGAAGTGGGAAAAACTTTTTTGAATTACAAAGTATTTCTTCTCTATTAGAAAAGTATCTTGTTTGGAATATGTGGTTCTTATATTTAGTATAGGGAAATAAGTAATGGCAATGGAATAAGTTTGTATTATCATTATGAAGTGGAATCTTTTATCTCTAGAAATCAATGATTTTGTAATTAGGGAATATAATAATGTTTTGTCAACAGGTATATTCCTAATAGTGTTATTTGCAACATAATTTATTTTTTTCTTTTTTTGTTGGCTGCACCGTGGCTTGCGGGGTCTTAGTTCCCCAACTAGGGATTGAACCCACGCCCTCGGTAATGAGAGTGCAGAGTCCTAACTACGGGGCTGCCAGGGAATTCCCTGCAACATAATTTCTGTGTTCCTTACTGATAGAAATATTTAAGAGAAACATGTCAGTGCTTTTATTGGACATTCTGATGATTAAATGTGAACTTGTTGGTATTTTTGGGAATCAGATAGCCCAGATGATATCCTCTGTTGTATCAGGAGGCTTGTTAGGCGAAATGCCACCTTGTTTTATTCCAAAAATGGTATGGTGTTGACCTAGCAATTAGGAAATTAATCGATCGCATCGTATTGCCTTCCTATTTTAAAATAGAGACTTTTTTTTTAAACATACTTATTGAAGTATAATTGCTTTACAATGGTGTGTTAGTTTCTGCTTTATAACAAAGTGAATCAGTTATACATATGTCCCCGTATCTCTTCCCTCTTGCATCTCCCTCCCTCCCACCCTCCCTATCCCACCCCTCTAGGTGGTCACAAAGCACCGAGGTGATCTCCCTGTGCTATGCAGCTGCTTCCCACTAGAGACTGTTTTAAAATAGAGAGACTAGGATGCTGGTGATTTTTGTTCAACCTTGGTAGAACAAGGGCCTGAGAATCCAGCTGTTTTTTGTTGCTGTTGGTTTTTTTTTAATTTATTTATTTTTTATTTTTGTTTGCATTGGGTCTTCGTTGGGGTGCACGGGCTTCTCATTGCAGTGGCTTCTCTAGTTGCAGAGCACGGGCTCTAGGCACATGGGCTTCAGTATTTGTGACTTGCGGGCTCTAGAACACTGGCTCAGTAGTTGTGGTGCACGGGCCTAGTTGCTCTGCAGCATGTGGGATCTTCCTGGATCAGGGATTGAACCCGTGTCCCCTGCATTGGTAGGCAGATTTTTAACCACTGTGCCACCAGGGAAGCACTCCAGCTGGTTTTGATTCCAGTTCCTCCGCAGACAGACCTACACTCAAAACAGAATGGTTAGAAGTTTATTAAATATGGAGGTTTTTTCTTCCATGTTTCACTTTGGATTAATTTTACCCAGGCTTTCCCTGCTAAAATTTGCTTTCTTTGCATCAGTTTCTAAATCTGACAGAGTAGAATTGTGTAGCTGGAACTAATGAAGAAAGAGAAGTGTGGTCCTTCTTACAATTATTGAATTTCTTCTGTCTCTTTTCTGGTACTGAAGTTTCCTTCTTTATTGTTTCTTGGGAGATTAATATACCACATCTTTATGATAGATGTTTCTTGGAGGGAAGTGACTGTGATTTGAACATCATTTAGTTATTTGACTGATGCTAACCCAAGAAAGATAGATACCAAAATTCTGGTATTTGACAGGAATCTGCTGAATATTGCTGATGTTGCAATGATATACCTTTAGTCTTTAGAGAGAGAGGAGTTCCAATTAACAGTTTGGGAGAAAAAAGCAGCCTAATATTTGTCAATAAGAATTAAAAAGTCAAAAATAAAACAAAGAAAAAAATAAAGTTTTGTTTTAGAAGTAAAACTCTATTCGGAAGTTCTACACTAAATAAATAGCTTCTGAGGTAAAATGTCTAGGCTTATTTAAAGTGCGGGGAACAATGGTAATTGAATTCTTGAAATGGTTAATCAAGTCTTGTCCCTTCTAGCTTTTGGCTCACTTTCATTATTGCTCAGCTGTTGATATGTTAGATGTGTTAAAGATTCAAACATGGGTATTCAGTTCATACTTTGTCTTATGCAACTAATATCAATGAGCATCTGCTGTGTATCTAGCACTGTGCTAAGTAATTTATATATATGATCACTTATAAACCAGATAGGTGTTATTCGTCTGTCTTCTGGTGATCTTATTCTTACCTATTCTTCACTGGACCATATATCCCCATTCAGTTGAGGTTCCTGACAGAGAAGACACAGGCTCTAACAACCAAATGCATACCAGGCTCTCTTTGGCTAGAACTCTTTTCTAAATCCCACTTTGATCTCCTGTTTTGGTAAACTGAGCTGCACAAGATAGAAACCTCAGAGACTTCTCCTTTTGTCTTTCTTCTCCAAGATCCAGAGCAGAGCAAGCCCCAAAGAGTTCTTCATGCTTCTTTTTTCTGTCTACCCAGGTCAGTTCAGCTTCTAAGGGTGAGAGCTCCTCCCAAGTTGGAGACAGCTTTTTCTGTCTAGATGGCTCCATCTTTCTCTGGCCAAACACAACAGCATGTGACATAGTTTCTAGACCCTTTATCATCCTGGATGTTATCTTCTGGGTATATCTCAGTTTATGCTTTGTAAAATATGATGACCTGAAACATTCCAGATGTTTTTCCATGGTCAGTTCAGAATGGGTTCTTTTTATCTTATTTTGGTTATTATATATTTAACACAACCTAAAAATGCATTAGTATGTTGTTTTTTATAGTACAGTGATGCATTCAACTTATGGTTTACTAAAAAGTTAGAAGTTACGGGCATTTTCTATATGATGAACACAGTTATACAATTAGTTAATCTGAAAGTAGATTTTTGCAGTTAATTGAGAGAACATTCTTTTGTTGAAAGTAAATTTATTAAGCACTTTATTTATTTTTTTAAATTTATTTTTATTTTTTGGCTGTACGCGGGCCTCTCACTATTGTGGCCTCTCCAGTTGCGGAGCACAGGCTCCAGACACGCAGGCACAGCGGCCATGGCTCACGGGCCCAGCCGCTCCACGGCATGTGGGATCTTACCATACCGGGGCACGAATCCGTGTCCCATGCATCGGCAGGCGGACTCTCAACCACTGCGCCACCAGGGAAGCCCTAAGCACTTTATATTAAACCCCGTGTTAAGTGTTTTAAGTGTGGAGATGAATAAGATGTGAATGTCAAGTTTCTGTGTAACCTGCTCACTTGGAGTTAATCTGGGCCTATTTATTCTGGTGTATTGTTGAGAGCATTTAAGAAAGCTCCTAGGCATCTCAGGGCTTCATGGTATCTGGTTTGTAGGAGACATGCATCAAATGCTTGTGGGATATATGAATAAATCACTGATAGCCAAATGGGAAGACTAATGAAAAGAAATACCCTGAACTGTGAGGAACCAAGTCATTCTGAAATGGTTAGTTGTAGATAATGTCAATATAGCTAGCAAAGACAGAATCTCACCTACAACTCTTTCCTTTATAGATTGGGTTTCTTTTCCTAAAATTATTAGTCAAGGGGTGTAATGAACAGTATCTAGAATGCTAGGAGTCATTTAAGGAATATTAGAACCATTAATAAAGCCAAATGAGACATCTTGACCTAATTGATCTGTTTTGAAGTAGGTCCCTAAGTTGCCTTCAGTGTTTATGACTTCAATAATGGTTTTGCATCCTTTGTTTACCTTATTTTCCTGTGTCAGTTTTCAGAGTTCATAGCTAATGGAGAGAAGAAATTTTATGGCTATTTTACCATCATGGTGGAATAGTCCTGTGCACCGTTCTTTTTTCACAGGAGTGAAATTATGATGAGAAATCTTGTAAGGTCATATACTCGGTCACCTCATTTTCACCCTTCCCCACTTATCTCAGAGTGTCAAATTATGGTTCCCCCTTGACACACACACACACTCACACACACTCACACTCACACTCACGTATACACTTGCTTACTTGATATGGTTTCCTTTTTTTGACATGGTTTCTTTATGTGCTTGATTTTCAGGGGGAACTTGCTGCATTTTCCAAGTACTCAAGATGAAGAGGAGAAGGGAAAATTAGAAGGTGACCAAAGGACCAGCCAGAGTCAACAGCCTATGAAGCCCAGTAGTCCTATCAAAGACCCTGCTTCTCCTACCTCCCTGGAGATGGCCGCACAGGAACCATCCAGTCCTCAAGGGGAAGCAATGGAGACAGATATGCCAGAAGGCCAGAAAGAAGGACAGAATACCAGTCAGGAAAAATCTAGTGAAGCCTTGATTGAAAGGCCCAGCCAAAATAACGTAGGAATCCAGACCATAGAGCATTCCCTCTGGGTCCCCGAAACTGTTTCAGCAGCAACTCAGACTGTAAAGAATGTGTGTGAACAAGGGACCAGTACAGTGGACCAGAACTCTGGAAAACAAGATGCCACAGTTCAGACTGAGAGGGGGAGTGGTGAGAAACCAGTCAGTGCTCCTGGGGATGATACAGAGTCACTCCATAGCCAGGTGAGAGAACATACAGGGTACCTCAGGGGCCCTGTTTTCAACTTTCTGGATTCCCAGAGAATTTAAGTTGTGGTACTTGTACTTAATGATAATTCTTAACAGTTTTATACAGACCAGTGTTTAAAGGATAAAAACAATTCATCCAGGATTGGGATAGGGTAGTGAAAATTATGGGTAGCTATAGCCAATAAGATAATCTTTCAGGGAAATGGAATAGTACTAGAGTTTGTCAAGTAGGTCTTTACTGGAAGAGAAAGCCAGGAATATAGTCTGGGTCCTGTAATACTTTTCTACATTCAATCTTTCCTTCTGCCATCATTTCTCATCCTCCTTCATAACTGTAAGAGCTAATTGCTTGTCCCCCAAGTCTATTTAACCAATGTTCCCAGGAACTGAGAGAGTAGAAAGTAAAGGAGGAAGGAGTAGAAGAAGCATGAAGGATAGTTTATCACAGTATTGTAAACAAAGAACACTAACAGGGAAAGTCCCCAGGTGACCAGAGACTGCAGAAAGAGGCTAGGAATAGACATACTGGGAAGAAAAGGTTTGGGGCTGATGAACGTGAGACTGGAAGAAGAACAGCTTCTTGGGAATAGAGTAGGGAAGTGTAGGTACTAGTGAAAATTGAGTGGGTAAGAAGTGGTGGTAGTAATGTACATGCTAACAAGAGGAAGTTCATAAAATTTCATTAGTAATAGTGGTTAAATTGCCTTTTCAGTTGCTCTGGTAGATCATCTTCACTTGGGATCTGCCTAGGAAAGCTTCACTAGTGATGTGCCTCTCATTCGAATGGTCCAAGTTGCTTGTTTTATAAAAATAAAATAATTCCTATTTATTGAACACCTACAGTATATCAGCATTGTGCTCAAGACAACCCATGAGGTTGGTATTATTATTCCCATTTCACAGGTAAAGAAACCAAGCTGAAGAGAGGTTAAGTAACTTGCCCAAGATTTTGCCATCAGTAGGTGGCAGAACTGGAATTTGAACTCAGCATATCTGACTTCAGAATCGGTATTCTTTTCATTATGCTATGTTGCTTTTCTGTTTTTAAATCACAACTTGTGTAGTCTTGTTCTGTTTATCCATGCCTCTCCAAAAATTCTGTTTATATTAGCCTTTTATAGTAACACAGCCTCTGAGACCTAAGACCTTATCAATTCAGGAAGTTTCAAAATAGCATAGCCTTTTGGATATAGGGGCTGTAGCACATCAGACCCTATTTTGCAGCTGTTTATTTTCGCCCTTAATTTAAAGTGTTTGATTCTGCCACATAGTAATTAGGTTTCTCTGCCTTTATAAAAAGAGTTTATCTTAAAGACAGCAATCATGTGGGTGCCACTAGATTGTATTTTCTTTTACTTCTTCATATTCTCCCTCTGTCAAATAGGAAAATAATTTCTGTTCCTGTCTCAACATGATGATAGGAGCCAGTGAGCCAGAGCTCAGGCTTTGGAGTCAGACAGCATCTGGATGTTGTGAAAGTTGAGATAAAGTTTGCAAAGCTCTTAGCACTGGGTCTGACACACAGTAAATGCTCAATATGTGTTGGCTACTGCTACAACCTATTGATTATTATTGTTTTAACTACTACTACTGCAGCTGTTACCAGCACAACCACCACTTATGCTGTACTACTACTATGTCATACAGAGCGAAATGACATATTTAAGAGCTAGTTGCTCCTGCTAAGGAAAGAAAAGTGCTAAAAAAATACAGATGCAGATTGGGTACAGAGTTTCTGTTGAGAAAGATAAAAAAGTTCTGGAGGTGGATATGGTGATGTTTTTACAATAATGTGAATGTACATAATGCTACAAACTGTTTATTTAAAAATGGTTAAAATGGTAAATTTTATGTTAAGTATATTTTACCGCAATTAAAAAATATAAATGGTGGGTACAGTAACAGAAATTGGGGTTGGTGTGCCATCTTTTGAAGAATGGTTGGAAAATGAGGAACGCGGTATGGAGGTTTTCCAAACATCAGTGCTTTTTTATCCCTTGCAGTCTGGGTAGGACTCAGTTCAGTACTCAGAGAAAAACATAGGCAGCCTACATTTGACATTCCTTAAATTTCCATTTATGTGTCAAGTGGGCCTAGAGCCAGGTTTTCTATGAAGTGAAAGTACGGTTTTATTTTTATTTTATCTTCCCTTAATCATAACAAGATCCTCAAGCTATTTATCTTTACAGAAACTTCTTTTCAGAAGACTATTTGAAGAGAGTAAGCATAACTTTCTTTTTATCTGCCCTTTTTCCCTTCTCTCCTTTCTTATTCTATCAGACATCTTTATTTAGGTATCTCTCTTGAAGTGATCATTTGTCTGGCTGTTGTAATGGAAGAATACAGGGAGGGTTTTTGGCCACATTTCAGGGACATATAAAGCACACTGAAACCTTTTAGACCCCTGTGTGTGCAGGCAGGAAGTCCAGGCTGCCATGGCTCTGATACACCCTGATGACTGACGTATGCCCTGACCATTCATTAACCAGAGTTGTATATACAGAAGTATTTTAAGGAATTGGTTGAGTAAGTTTCCACGCATTTTATTTTATTTATATTTATTCACATAATTTTAGTAGATATTTCACCCCTAACATGAAGTTGGAGTGCAAATTATTCAGAGAAATTACTTTAGGTAAATTACTACCACACTATCAGGAAAAAACCAGACTCATTATTGCAGTGGTAAATATAACTCTTTTGAAAGACTTAGATACCTTGACACTGACTGCAGAAAGTAAAATCAGTCTACTATAGGGGAAATAAGGTGGGAGAAAAAAGTGTGCATTTCCTCTCACAGTTGCAGAGCCATGGGGTAGAAGGGGGGTGAGGGGCTTGGATATGGATAAATGTGATCTAGGTGTTATGAGAAAACATGTAGGTAACAGTTGTCATAAAAATGTAGGGTTTTATTTAAAATATATAACTGATTATGGTGCAACTAGATATGAAATCCTAATTTGCTAATGTTCTGTGTTTCTGGACACTAGCTCAACTCTTTAGTTACAATCTCTTATTTGGAATAGATCAAATATTTCATATTTAATTCTAGGAGAAATCAGTGTGTCTTGTTCCAGGTATAAATAAACCGTAGTTTTTACTTACTAATGCAGAAAAAACAGACTGCACTGAGACTAACAGATGTTATTGCTTTATATAAAGTTCTAAAGAATGCCTTCCTTTTATCTGAAGAGCCTGTTGTAAGTGTAAACTTGAATGCTGATTGACAAGTCGGCAACAAAATCAGAAGGATTACAGTCTCAATGTGCTTTTAGGGGTCAAAGTTTCACTTAAATATCCTAGATATAAGTGCTAGATGTTATGCTTTTAATTTAGGCAGGAATAGGTTGTTTTAGGTGAAACTGATACAGACTTTTCCTAGCCTCTGGCTAGACAGCTGGTCCATCCCTAGTGTTACCTATAGGTGAATAGAAACAAAGCAACGGGAAAATTCCATCACATTAGATTCATGGAACCTCTGAACAGTGCTCATCATGAAGCAGTTGACTTGTGATTCTGACAGTTTGCAGTGAGACTCTCTATTTTTTATCATAGGGAGAGGAAGAGTTTGATATGCCTCAGCCCCCTCATGGCCATGTCTTGCATCGCCACATGAGAACAATTCGTGAGGTTCGCACACTTGTCACTCGTGTCATCACAGATGTGTATTATGTGGACGGAACAGAGGTAGAAAGAAAAGTAACTGAGGTAATGTACACTGTGGGTCTATGTGGCAAATTTTTTTCAATAGAAGAATTACCCTGGCTCTCTACCTGCTCCCCTCTTCCCTATACAACTAGCTACTAACACTGTTTTCTTTAATCCTTTTATGAGAAAGTATAACAACTGGGCTAGAGTTCTGAGTTCTGTCTTTCCCAACTATGGGTTTGCTGTTTGACCTCTGGTCACTTATTTAACCAATCCCATCATGCACTCTGTATCTATAAAGAACAGATTGATAAATCTCTCATGTGTAAAGATTTTATGTGTTTAAAAAAAAATTTTTTTTTAATTGTAGTTGATTTACACTGTTGTGTCCATCTCTGCTGTACAGCAAAGTTACTCAGTTATACACATAGAGACATGCTTTTTTTAAATATTCTTTTCCATTATGGTTTATCCCAGGATGTTGAATATAGTTCCCTGTTACGTGTTATTTTTAATCCGTGGAAACTAATGAAGTGTAGAACTCCCTGCTTAGCTGCATGTATTTTCTCATCGTTTCTCACTGTTTTCTCACGTGTTACCATTTTTTACTCATTGATCTTAGTTTCCATTCGTGTGTGGTTATGAACCTGTTAGTAGGAGATGTACCTTTTTTTTTTTTAATTATTTATTTTTTTGGCTGTGTTGGGTCTTTGTTGCTGCGGGGGCTACTCTTCAGTGCGGCGCGTGGGCTTCTCATTGCGGTGGCTTCTCTTGTGATGGAGCACAGGCTCTAGGCGCACGGGCTTCAGTAGTTGCAGCACTCGGGCTCAGTAGTTGTGGTGTGTGGGCTCTAGGGCTCGTGGGCTTCAGTAGTTGTGACGCACAGGCTTAGTTGCTCCACGATATGTGGGGTCTTCCCAGACCAGGGCTCAAACCCATGTCCCCTGAATTGGCAGGCAGATTCTTAACCACTGCACCATCAGGGAATTCCTGGAGATGAACCTTTATTTCTTAGTAGGATTCATTATGGACTCATTCCCAGTGTCAGCATTACTATTGGTGTTTAT
Organism: Stenella coeruleoalba; assembly: GCF_951394435.1. Taxonomy (NCBI): domain Eukaryota; kingdom Metazoa; phylum Chordata; class Mammalia; order Artiodactyla; family Delphinidae; genus Stenella; species Stenella coeruleoalba. Next base: position 86,100,549 of record NC_137147.1, on the reverse strand, counting down.
TGACTGTTATAGTGTACAACGTTGTATGCTGACTTTGTTTAGATCTAATACTTGCTGAGGTTAGAGAGGTTTTCTAGAATTAAAGATCTAGCACTTTTTTCTTGGTATATATGTTAATATCTGGGAACCATTTTAGTAATTGATAAGAGGCATAGCTATTCTATTCCTTAGTCAAGCACTTTTCTTTAATTCTGCCAGCTAGCCATATAGGAGGTTGTGCTCAGGGAGAATTAAACTGGTGTATAGTTTTATTTATTTTTTTTGAAATTTTTAAAATGAATTTATTTATTTATTTGGCTGTGTTGGGTCTTTGTTGTTACGTGCGGGCTTTTCTCTAGTTGCGGCGAGCAGGCTTTCTCTAGTTGCGGTGAGCGGGGCTACTCTTCATTGCGGTGCGTGGACTTCTCATTGCAGTGGCTTCTCTTGTTGTGGTATGCGGGCTCTAGAGTATAGGCTCAGTAGTTGTGGCGCACAGGCTTAGTTGCCCTGCGGCATGAGGGATCTTCCCGGACCAGGGCTCGAACCCGTGTCTGCTGCATTGGCAGGTGGATTCTAAACCACTGTGGCACCTGGGAAGTCCAAAACTGGTATATAGTTTTAAGTGGAACATATTATTGCTATTGTTCATTATTGGGCCATTGTGGCCCTCATGTCAGAAAGGATTTTATATTAGTTTGAGAAATTGTCTTTTTTTTTTTTTTTTTTGGCCATGCTGTGCAGCTTGCAGGATCTTAGTTCTCCGACTAGGAATTGAACTTGGGCCCTCAGCAGTGAAAGCATGGAGTCCTAACAACTGGACCGCCAGGGAGTTCCCAATTCTTTATTTATTATACACTAAGTTCCAGAAATAATTCTTTTAAAACGTTGATTTACCTTCAATTTTATGTTTACAAAATTTTTTCAGTGTTATTACTATTTTGGAAAAATTGTGAGCTTAGCAGCTTTATAGAAAAAATTTGCTTTCATGAAAAGCTTTTGTAACTGTTGTAGTCTACACTGAACTATGTGCCAGGTACTAGTTTTAAGTGTTAAACATATTACTTTATTTAATATTTTTTATGGTGCTTTCTAAAGTATATTTTTGGAAACAGCAGGCCTGCTAGATACTCTGAGAGGGAAAACAAAGTTCCATGGTCATAAATATTAAGTTTGAGAAAACACCTAGTGCTGTAACTGCCCCCTCCCCCACCATGGAGATTCACAGTGCATATTACATTAAAGGGTCTAAGAAGCCCTCCAGTAAAGATATCTATTTTGGGACTTCCCTGGTGGTCCAGTGGGTAAGACTCCGTGCTCCCAATGCAGGAGCCCAGGTTCAATCCCTGGTCGGGGAGCTAGATCCTGCATGCATGCCACAACTATGAGCCCGCATGCTACAACTAAAAGATCCCGCACACCACAACAGAGACTCCACAACTAAGAACCGGCGCAGCCAAAGTAAATGAATAAATATTTTTAAAAATCTATTTTATTGTGTAACACAGCATTTCCTAAATTTATTTGACTATTGAACTTTTTTTTTTTGTGGTACGTGGGCCTTTCACTGTTGTGGCCTCACCCTTTGCGGAGCACAGGCTCCAGACGCGCAGGCTCAGTGGCCATGGCTTATGGGCCCAGCTGCTCCGCGTCATGTGGGATCTTCCCAGACCGGGGCACGACCCCGTGTCCCCTGCATCGGCAGGCGGACTCTCAACCACTGTGCCACCAGGGAAGCCCAGCATTTTTTAAAGTAATGTGTATTATACACCTATGTTACATAGTTTGGGAAACACTTGCCATGATTAAATAAAATAGTAATAGCAAATAACATTTATTGAGCACTAGCTATATGCCAGGCACTCTTTTTTTTAAATTTTTATTTATTTTTTACACAACAGTTTCTTATTAGTTATCTATTTTATACATATTAGTGTATACATGTCAATCCCAATCTCCCAATTCATCACACCCCACCACCTTCCTCCCTTGGTGTCCGTACGTTTGTTCTTTACATCTGTGTCTCTATTTCTGCCAGGCACTATTCTAAGGACTTTTACGTGATTTAACTCATTTAATTCTCACAACTAAGCTGTGAGGTGGATATTGTTATTCCCATTTTGCACTCAAGAAACTGACATAGCAAGTTAAAATCACTTGCTTAATGCTACAAAGCTAATAAACAGAGGAACTAGAATTCATCCCAGGCAGTCTAATTCCACAGCCTGCATTCCTAACTACTACATTGTGCTGTCTCATAAGAGTGAAAGGGATGTGTGTCAAACAGAAGGTGTGTGTAGTAGTTCAGAAGAGGAGGAAACGTCTGAAGAGAATTTTGATAAAGCCTTTCTGGGTGAGGGCCAGAAAGTACTTGAGTTGGACACTGAAGCTTTTAGATATTGGGAGATACAGGGAAAGGGTGTTCTATACAGAAAGAAGGCTTGGTGAGCAAAGGCACAGAGGCAGAAAGTAAAGAGCACAGATGTGGGAACAGTACACTTGGTGGGCAGCCCAAAGATGTGTAGAGGTGTGAAGGTGGACAGGTTGACGTCAGAGGATTCTGGGAACTTTCCTTCCCTCATCTCTTGTAGCCTTTGTTTATCATATTTTAAAAATTTTATTCATCTATTTACCAGCAGCTTCTTTTTTGCTGTGTTCCTAGCACTATGGTGGGCACTGAGACTAAGAAGATAAAAAGACAGGGTCTCTATTCTCTTAGGAGCTTATTTACACTTGACATGCAACAAATCCAGAACTTGTGGTTGCTGTAGTAGAGGTATGGAAAGATGTGTTAGAAAGAGGGGCCAGAGCCTGCTAGCTTACCTGAAGGTGACTAAAAGGCCTCACAGAAGATGTAGTGCTCAAAGTGCGGCAGATGAGATTGAAGGGCAGGGGAGAAGGACGCTGCAGGCAGAATGAAAAGGTTTGTAAATATGTAGACAGCATGGCATGCTTAATGAATATTTAGAATGTGATAAGGACGGTAGGGTAGGGAATTGTGAGAGAGGGTGCTCTTGAGGATGGTAGGGGCCCAGAGCATAAGGCTTTGTATATCATAGAAGAGAGTTTAGATTTTTATCTTTTGTGTGATGGAAAGCCTTTAAAGAATTTGGGGGAAAGGGATGACATGCTCAGATTTGCATGTTGGAAAGGTCCGATTGGCAGCAGTGTAACGATTGGAATGGGAGGGGTTAGAGGCATAGTTCAGACAAGAGGCAATGAGTGTCAAATTAGGACAGTGGTAGTGGGGATTGAGAGGAGGGAAATAGATGTGAAAAAATACATATATAGAAGGTGAAATTGATAGACTTTGGTGAATTCCTACATGTGGGGTTTGTGGGAGAGGGAGGAATCATATATGATGCCTGGGCTTTTTGCCTGGGCAGATAGATGGTGGTACCATTTACTGAGAGAATATAAATAGGACACTGGTTTGAGAGAGAAGATCCTTCATGCAGTAAATATTTACTGAGGACCTCTTTTGTGGCAGGCACTGTGCTATTTTGAGGATAAATCCAGGAAAGAAGGTGGTCACTACTCTGTCTTAATGTGGCCTCTGTAGTCTAGTAGGAAGGACGCACAGGAAAAAAATAAGCAAATACATTAAAAAGATCATGAGGCCACCTTGGAGCCTGGGCCCAAGTCATTATAAGAGCAAGGGCTCAACTTTTGAACAGTTGCAAAGGCAGGTATAGTTAGCTACTGTTCTTTGGGCCTACTCTCCAACTGAGACACAGCCTGGAGTCCCAGCCCTCTAGGCTGGTCTTGCCCCTGCTCATTTGCCGTGTCCAAGAGAAGGAGTTGACTTAAGTTCTGAGCTCTCAACACCTGCTTTAGTCAAGTGGCCTTGGCAGATTATGCTGACTCACATCCAGCTAAAGAAGGCAAGTTGGATGATAGGAGATGGTAACTGGAGAATGGTGAGATTTCTGGAGGTGGTGCAGCTTCTGGTAATGACCCTGGTAGTAGCAGATGGCTGAGGTAGAGTAGAGGAAAAGGTTAATGGTGGTAATTAGATCAGGAAAGATTGTTGCTGGATGGGTCATCTGATGGATGTTAGCCTCGGAAAATGACAGCGGAAGGGAGGCTGTGAACCAGGAGTATAAGGTGTTCATGCATGAAGAGTCAGTAATTGATAGAATGTTGGTGAGTAACAATGAGGGAAGGAGAGAGTTTAACAGAATGGCAAATAATGATTTGGTAGGAACAAGAAGTGGGGAGTTAGAAATGATCTGTTAATGGCAGTGGGGAGCAAGGAGGCCTCTCATCTCCAAACGCTTGAATTGAGGTTTGGTTGAGAAAAACCAGCCCGTGCTACAGAGAGCTGCAGGGGATATGAGTTTCACTGGGGAGGTCCAGGATTCATTCATTGAAGGCAAGGAAATGAAGAGAAGATGACAGATTGAGTTTTGGATCGGTTAAACTGCAGGTGTCCCTAGTACATACAAGGGGAAGAGTTTAGTAGGCATTCGCATCCGTGAATTTGGAGCTGAGTCATCATTGTATTTTTGGTAGACAGGCCGGAATAAGTCAGGTAAGACTGGCCAGAGAAAGCATGGGAGAGTGAGGAAAGGAATGAGAACAGAGTCCTGGGAAATACTAATTTAAAAGGAATAGGCAGAGAAAGAGGAACCAAAAAACAAGTGCAAATAGAAGTAGCTAAAGAGGTAGAATGAAAGGAAGAAAAAGTGACTTTATAGATTTTAGAAGAGAAGAGATTTTCAAGAAGGGAGTGGTCAAAAATAATCATTTAATCATCTTATAGCATTATTTAAACATGTGTGCATTGCATACTGTCTCCCAGAGAGACTGTAAACTCTTTGAGGGAAGAGTCTGTCTTATACTTCTCCATATTTTCTCTGATAATTAGCACAATAAGGCATGAACAGGCTAGAGTAGGAAAGCAAATGTACAGCACCTGTGCTGTAATTTCTCAATCCTGTGCCCATAGAGGACATTGCTGATTGGTCCTAGAACCTTTCCTCACTAAACCTGGGAATTAGCCTTAGTGGCTGCTTAAAACTGAGCTCCAGGCAACCACTACCAATCCATCAAAGTAGGCATGTGAGTGAGATAAAGTCAGTTTGATATTCCTGTCCTCTGTAGATACCGGAAATTCATATATTTTGATTATTGCCTTTTTGGTTTTCATTTTGGTAAACAGTGATACCATTATATAGCTATTTTTGCCTATAATTTTTAATTTCCTTGATCACATATTGAAAGGTAATAGAAAATATCTAATTTCAAAAAACATGTAAGGCTACCCACTGCTATAATCATGTACCCAGAAGGGCTCCTAACCACTTCTTCCTCTAACCTACCTACTTCCTTACCTTTCTTCTGTTAGACAGGGAATTACCTGTGTCCTCTGGGTTGGAATCCTTGCTGGGTTCTCAGCAGCCAAAGGTTGTGAACTTGTCCAGTAAAAAGATAATTTAACTTAGCTCAGGATAGAGGTCTCTTTCTTCTGATCTAGTACCACCTTTATCTTATTTTTTACGGAGATATGTATTCCCTGTAGAATGCACAGGTCTTAAATGTTCAGTTCAGTGACTTTGACAGTTATATGTAATCACTACTCAAAGCAAGATATAGAACATTTCCATTACTCCAGAAAGTTCCCTCCTAATTCCCACCTTTCTGAATTGAAATTTCTTGCCATTTAGGATTTTCCAACCATCACATGAGCATTATGTTACTGTGGCTTTTTTTAAGCTCTTGTATCCATTTCTTCCTTGCAGGAGACTGAAGAGCCAGTTGTAGAGTGTCAGGAGTGTGAAACTGAAGTTTCCCCTTCACAGACTGGGGGCTCTTCAGGTGACCTGGGGGATATCAGCTCCTTCTCCTCCAAGGCATCCAGCTTACACCGCACGTCAAGTGGGACAAGTCTCTCAGCCATGCACAGCAGTGGCAGCTCAGGGAGAGGAGCCGGACCACTCAAAGGGAAAACCAGTGGGACAGAACCCGCAGATTTTGCCTTGCCCAGCTCCCGAGGAGGCCCAGGAAAACTGAGGTGCAGACAGGGTCTCCAGAGAGAGAGCCACAGCAGGGGCAGGGTTGCTGACGTTTTAATATCACGGGAAAAGGGGAGTAATGGGAAGTCCCCGCATCCTCCTCCTAGGATAAATCAACTCCTCTTCCTCCCCTTTCGTTCCTCTTCTATTTTGGGTTTGCACGGGAGGTAGGGTGGAGCCCTCTGGGAGGCAGACTTCCTGAGAAACTGTAGAAAACAGGTGAGGGGACTTTGGGAAAGCTGGCACATATTCCTGTCCCCCAGCCCCCATTTTCTGCAGCCTATGAGTGTTTTGGTTGGGAGTACAGAAAGTTTGGGGTAGCAGCCCCAACTTGACACATTCCCTAGCTTTTTGTTTTCCTCTACAGGTATCCAGAGCCTGAAGTACAAGAGAAGGCAGGGCAGAAATGGATGTGCTGTTTTTGAGGGCAGCAGTAGGAAGCTTTGTCAGGAGGGAGTAGACTTGCATAGAAGGATGTCCTTTACTTGTTACCCTGTACTCCTGCTCCCAGCTGATTGGGTGGTGGGTGTGTGGACCAGCTTCCTGCTGCCCTGGAGGCTCAGCACGTGTTGGCCTGGCATGTAGTCTGAGGACCAAGGGGAGACTGTGAAGAAAGGATCCAGTAGCAGGTGCTATCAGACTAACCTGTCTTCATTCTCTAGTCCTAGAAAAGGGGTCAGTCAGACAGGGACGCCAGTGTGTGAGGAGGATGGTGATGCGGGCCTTGGCATCAGACAGGGAGGGAAGGCTCCCGTCACGCCTCGTGGGCGCGGGCGAAGGGGCCGCCCGCCTTCTCGGACCACTGGAACCAGGTACCCGGGTAGTGTGAGATACACTTAGTCTATGACTTGTTCAGAAAAAAAGGGAGTAGAGAGAAGAGAGGGGAGTAGAGAGTATGTGGGGTGTCAGGAGGGAGAAGAGGGGCCCACACTGACCGGGGAGTGGGCAGGGTTCAGAGTGAGGCTGCTGAGACACCAGGCTTCTGCCTGTGATGGGTTAGCAAAGAATGGGCTGGAGACCCATGGACAAAGGAGTGGGAAAATTGGTAGATAAGTACTGCTCTCTGCTTATTCTCACTGCCTTCTCCTTTTTCTTATCTCTCTTTAGGGAAACAGCTGTGCCTGGCCCCTTGGGCATAGAGGACATTTCACCCAGCATGTCGCCAGATGATAAATCCTTCACCCGTATTGTGCCCCGCGTGCCAGACTCCACCAGACGAGCAGACATGGGTGCTGGTGCTTTGCGTCGAAGCGACTCTCCAGAGATTCCTTTCCAGACTGCTGCTGGCCCTTCTGATGGCTTAGATGCCTCCTCTCCAGGGAACAGCTTTGTAGGGCTCCGTGTTGTAGCCAAGTGGTCATCCAATGGCTATTTTTACTCTGGAAAAATCACACGAGATGTTGGAGCTGGGAAGTATAAATTGCTCTTTGATGATGGGTATGAGTGTGATGTGTTGGGCAAAGACATTCTGCTGTGTGACCCCATCCCACTGGACACAGAAGTGACAGCCCTTTCGGAGGATGAGTATTTCAGTGCAGGTAATAAAAGAGGCAAGACCTCTCTTAACACCTCTCCAATACCAACAGCGTTCACTGCAGCCTGAGTACTTTTCTGTGTTCTCTAAAGTCGTATTTCATTCCTAGCACTGGTTACTCTCACCCCTGGCTTTTTTGTTCTTCTTTATTGCTTGTTTATTTTTGAATAAACTTCTTATTTTTGAAAAATTTTATATATGCAGAAAAGTTGCAAAGTACAGAGTATTAATAGTATATAGAGTTCCCATGAACCCCTCACGCAGCTTTCCCGTTTCCCTGTTGTTAACATTTTACGTTAGCATGGTACATTTGTCAAAACTAAGAAAACTACCTTGGCTCATTACTATTAACTAAATTCCCAACTTTTTTGGATTTCACCAGCTGTTCCATGTCGTTTTTCTGTCCCAGGATCCAATCCAGGATTACTGTATTGCATCTAGTCCTCATGTGTCCTTTTATTTTCTTTTTTTAAAAATAAATTTATTTATTTATTTATTTTTGGCTGCGTTGGGTCTTCGTTGCTGCACGCGGCCTTTCTCTAGTTGCGATGAGCGGGGACTACTCTTTGTTGCAGTGCGTGGGCTTCTCATTGCGGTGCACTGAGGGGGCTTCTCAGTGCGGGCTTCTCATTCTCTTGTTGTGGACCACGGGCTCTAGGTGCGTGGGCTTCAGTAGTAGTGGCATGTGGGCTCAGTAGTTGTGGCTCGTGGGCTCAGTAGTTGTGGCTCGCGGGCCCTAGAGCGCAGGCTCAGTAGTTGTGGCTTGCGGGCTCTAGAACACAGGCTCAGTAGTTGTGGCACATGGGTTTAGTTGCTCCACAGCATGTGGGATCTTCCCGGACCAGGGCTGGAACCCGTGTACCCTGCATTGGCAGGTGGATTCTTAGCCACTGTGCCACCAGAGAAGCCCCCTCATGTGTCTTTTGTTCTCTGATCTGTAACAATTTCTGAATCTTTTCTTGTTTTTCATGACCTTGACGGTTTTGAGGAGTACTGGTCAGGTGTTTTTTGAACGTCCTTCAGTTTGGGTTTGTCTCATGTTTTCTCTAGATTGGCGTTATGGGTTTTTGAAAGGAATGCTGCAGAAGTGAAGTGTCTTTCTCAACACATTGTATGTGGGAGGGCAGTATGTGACATCCAAAGGGCATCTCTGCTGATATTAACCTTCATCATTGGTGAAGGTGGTGGTTGCCAAGTTTCTCCATTGTAAAGTTAGTGTTTTTCCCTTTCCATTTTCTATTCTTTCACCACCGACTTTCTTGATGGGAACCTTAGGTAGCTGAATGTGGCAAATATATTGAGATATTTTTGCTTAGGAGGAGGTTGTTAGTGCTGTGTTTGTATGTCTGCACACCCACCACTTACTCTCTGGTTTGGAAAAATGGTGCCTTTTTTTTTTTTTAAACCGGTACAGTTCCCTGTACCGGTGATGGTGAGAGATTTCTGTCTGTTATGACTGTTTCATGTGCCCATTCTTTGAATATATTGCCTCTTTTCTGTGAAGTAATTTGGGAATACATGTTTGCATTGAGTTTGTCATTTAAAAACATCCTTTTTCTGGGGGATTTTTTGGAACAAGGATTGGTATATAATGGGCAAAAATGCCTCTATTGAAGTCTCTTCAGACTTTCTCGTGATCTGGACTCCTGAGTAGTTGCTCTTTGCCCCTTTATTTCATTGTTATATGGGCCACTTCACCTTCTAGTTCTGGATAACACTTAGCTCCATGTAGCATCAGTTAGTAGCACATGGATTGAGATCTTTTATGACCTGTGACCTAACATAGTTTGTATCAAATGCATTTGTTCCTGTTTCTGGTGTAAAGCCTCTCTTGGAGGTCCACATTAGGCCCTCTTAAGAGAGAGGCAGTTCTCTATCCTGAGTGAATTATGGCATACAGGGGAGGGGATTCCGTGTCCCATTTATTGAGGCTGTCTGCTAATGTTAACACTAGACAGCTTCTAGTTCTAGTAGCTCGTCATTAGTGTGAAGTGTATTGTTGGCCTTGGGCTTCTTTGTGCTCTTGAGGGGTCTTTTTGATTTAGAGATTTAAGCCAGGAGATGAACAAGCAAAGGGGAAAGAGAGTGATTCTGTGGCATAGGTGAGGGAGAGAACCAAGGCCTGCTTTCTCCTCTATCGTTTTTTCCCCCTTGGTGCATGCTCTGGGTTTCTTTAGCCCTTCATTTAAGCACAGGCTAATGGGAGAGAACAAATGAACCCTTCTGTTCATAGGAATGAAAAAGTATTCACATTAGTGCCCTGTTTTTATATCATATGTGTGTTGCATTTATGTTTATATTTATATATGTATCTTTTTTATAGGATTGGAAATGGGTCTTGCCCAAGATCACACAGCTTGGTGGTAGCAGAATTAGGCCTAGGCTCAGGTCTCCTGAATTCTAGCCCAGTTTCCTTTTATACCCCACATCGTGTTCCTTCTAATCTAAAGGCCTTATCTTGAGGTTCTGAATCAGAACAAGAGCAGAAAAGTAGATAATAAGGAGGGAAGATTAGGGAGGAGAGGCAGGATTTATTTTTTTCCTTTCTCTGGTCTATATCTCTATTGTGATTTTGCTACACAGACACATGCTTTCTCTCTTTGAATGATGTCATCTTTCATCTACAACTTAACTCGAGAATTACCACCCAGCCTCCAAAGAAACCAAGAAGGAAAGGTTTAGTAAAGTTGTAATGGGACTGTTTAACAAACCACATGCCGTTTCACTTCAAGAACCATTTGAACCGCTAACAACCCACAAAGGCTGGCTTTAGGAAGCTTTATTTTATAACTAAAGGGCTCCTTCTGCTGAGAAGCTTCACGGTCCAGTCCCTGGGTGGTGTCTACATGTACCCTAAGTGGTGCGGTGTCTGGGATTGACAGCCAGGGTTCTGTGCAGCCCTAACTGCAGTCCTCTGTTGTACCTCCTCTAATTCCCTGACTCAGGCCTGCTCTGAGTGGATGCTGAACAGCCTAAACAGCAAGCTGCTTTTATGTTTTTCCTACCCAGGAGTGGTGAAAGGGCATAGGAAGGAGTCTGGAGAGCTGTACTACAGCATTGAAAAAGAAGGCCAAAGGAAGTGGTATAAGCGCATGGCTGTCATCTTGTCCTTGGAGCAAGGAAACAGACTGAGAGAGCAGTACGGCCTAGGCCCATATGAGGCAGTGACGCCCCTCACCAAGGCAGCAGATATCAGCTTAGGTAAGACCTCTGCTTCCTGAACAGCTAACTGCCTCTGGACCCTGGCCTGCTTGTGGTAGGAGGATTGGTTTTTAGAGCAATCGGTAATGCTTCCCTGAATCTTATCATTCCTTGGTCGTTTATGAGATGGTAATGAGCCAGTGTTTTTGGAGCCACTTCATAGCTCTGTTTTCTCGCCAAGACCAAATAGTAAGTCCTCAGATTTTTTTTGGCCTCCCCAGTTCTATAAGGGACCCAGCACATTTTAGTCATGGCAGAGACTGAAACAGAAAATATGGTGGCCTTAAAAGAGGCTTCCTGCCCCCATGGGAGGTGGGGGAAAGGGTGTGGCGGTCTCTGAATCAGGCTGTGCCCAGCTTCTTGGCGTTCAGGGCCTCAGACCATGGGAGTTGACTCACCTGCGGCTTATCCTCCCATAGACAATTTGGTGGAAGGGAAACGGAAGCGGCGAAGTAACATCAGCTCCCCTGCCACCCCCACTGCCTCCAGCAGCAGCAGTACAACCCCTACCCGAAAGATCACAGAAAGCCCTCGTGCCTCCACCGGAGTTCCCTCAGGCAAAAGAAAACTTACCACTTCTGAGGAGGAACGGTCCCCTGCCAAGCGAGGCCGGAAATCTGCCACTGTGAAACCTGGTGAGTGCTCCCTTTTGCCTCATTCTCCCTCAGACCACAGCAAATGCAGGGTCAGCTGCTGGAGAGACAGAGCCTGATACACGCAATGGCTCCTCCATCGCGGTTACACAGCTGGAGTCCTGCACAAACCTCCATCTCCCAGCAGAGTCCAGTTGGGTAGATAGGAAGCCGGGTCTTGATTGGCAACATCCGCTGACCCCGGTGTTGGTTCTAGGAGGGAGAGGAAATGTGATGCATTTGAGCAGATTCAAAATAGGTGAAATTTTTCTTAGACCTCTTCCTTTTCCTGGCACCATTTCCGTCCAGAAGCTCTGCTCCCCTCTCCCTTGTGCTCAGGGCCCTTTGGCTTTCCCGGATGTCCTATTGAAAGCCAGTACCTTGGCTTGTATCTCCCCTCTCCCTACCTACCCCCAAATAACCCCTTTCTAGTCCCTCAAGTCATATTAATAGAGGAGTTCAATCCATTTATTGTTTACTGGGTCTCTGCTGTGACCCAGGCCCAGCCACTGTGGCTTTTGGAGACACAGAGGTAAAGTCCTCAGAGTCTGCCCCAAGGGCGCTTTCTGAGTCTCGCAAACTGAGGAAGTTCATTGGTTGTTACATCGTCCTGGCACCAGAGCTGCTTTTGTTTCCTGCGTATTTGAGTTGTGTCATCTCCATATCTATCTAACACCTCTGCTGTGTTTCAGGGTATGTGAGGCATGGAATTAAGTGCGTCATACATACTACCTCATATAATCCCTATGAGGTATAGGTGCTAGAATTCACTTTATAGTTGAAGAATCTGAGGCACAGAAAAGTTGGCTAACTTTCCCAAGGTGACACAGTAATCCAGAATTCAGACTCAGGCAGTCTGATTTTGAAGCCCAGGCTTATACATGCTACATCAGACTGTTCTCTTGCTGCTGGTTTTATTTTAGGGAGGCATGACCTGTCTGTCATCTTAGCCTCCTAATGAGCCTACGATTCAGCTTCTCCAAGTCAGGTATTTGTTTTCTTCTCGAGGATTTATTGGGGCACTCCGAGCATGGGTGTTCTGGACTGGCTGATTCACTTACCTACTCCCAGGTGTTGAAAACTAGGGCAGTTGAAGCAGGCTGTTTTGATATTGTTCTATCAACACGTAAAAACACTTTATTACAAAGTTCTGTGCACTGTTCTGGTGAGGGTCAGGGATAGGGTGGGAGTATCTGCTGGGGACATTTCTTGGTGAACCCACTTTTTCAAAGGCTGCTTCAAGATATCACATATCCTGGGGAAATCAGGGCACTGGGCAGAGGAAGTGGGCTGAAGATTTCCAAACGTTTTTCACTTTTACTTTATCTTTGTATTAGAATCACCTTTTCTGCAGATGACCTCAGAAGTATTTGGTTTGGCTGTATGAAAACAATACTAGTTGATTTTCACTTATGAAAATAATGTATACATTGTCATGACTGTAAAACTTAAATACATAGAACTTCTCTGCACTGCAAACTTGTTCCTAGGTTGTTGGCCATAGGATTGGTCCTTGGTTTATAGCTCAAAAAAGTTCATCAGGACACTGCCTGCACATCCCATCGTGCCCAGGAATGGTCTGTACCCTGTGCCTCTGTCCTTCCCAGGTGCAGTGGGGGCAGGAGAGTTTGTGAGCCCCTGTGAGAGTGGAGACAACATGGGTGAACCCTCTGCCCTGGAAGAGCAGAGAGGGCCTCTGCCCCTCAACAAGACCTTGTTTCTGGGCTATGCCTTTCTCCTCACCATGGCCACAACAAGCGACAAGTTGGCTAGCCGCTCCAAATTGCCAGATGGTCCTACAGGAAGCAGTGAGGAAGAGGAGGGTAAGACCCTAAGAAGCCCTGAGGGCTCTAACATGTGTACTTCCTTCCTTTCCATTCACTTTATGAACCATCTGTAGAGGAGGAAGAGCAAGTGGCAACTGGAATCACTGTCAGGGAAAATTAATTTAACCCTTCTTGGTTTATAGACTATTCTCACAGAATTCCTTTTAGTGATCAGTTCCTCAAAACAATCCTGTGAGGCAGACGGGAGATAGATGTTACATTTTATAGACGCGGAAACAAGCTTGGAGAGGTCAAATAATTGCTTTTTATCCACGATAATGGTAGACTTGGGACTTAGAACCCAACGTTAACTTTACCTACTACAATCAAATCATCCATGTCAGTCAGGTTTCTGAATGCCCTGCCATCCTTCCCATTTGTGTTCTAGGGGCTAGAGTGAAGTTTATTCTCTTGAGGTCTGTGTGTAAGACTGGGAATGTGAGGTACCCAGTGTCCCAGGGTGATTTCAGAGAAAGAGCCTCTAGGCCTTTTCAACTCTTGTGTTTCAACCTTAAACTAAACCTACACATTTCTGTGTTGTCTGTTACTCAGGGTTTGAGTAGACTGCAATGGGGAGAGGTAGAAATTATTTGACATGTCTAAAGAGTGTGTGATCTAGGAGAGAAAACTGGGCAGGTACAAATATACATTGCAATATAAGTGACTGACAGCAGTGCAGTACCCAAATGTGTCTGCAAAGACTAACAGTCCAAATGGAATGATGTTCTACAAGTTAGAGTTCTGACTAATGCTGAGTCTTGCAAGAGGGAATCGAATCAGGGAACATCGTTATCAGAAAATAGCACCAACTGCAGATCTGTGATGGTTGGCGCTTCAGGTATGTGGATGATTTTCTTTTAAATTTATTTATTTTATTATTTATTTTACTTTTGGCTGTGTTGGGTCTTCATTGCTGCACGCGGGCTTTTCTCAAGTTGGGGAGAGGGGGCCACTCTTTGCGGTGCACGGGCTTCTCATTGTGGTGGCTTCTCTTGTTGCGGAGCATGGGCTCTAGGCGCACGGGCTCAGTATTTGTGGCTCGCGGGCTCTAGAGTGCAGGCTCAGTAGTGGTGGCACATGGGCTCAGTTGCTCCGCGGCATGTGGGAATCTTCCCGGACCAGGGCTCAAACCCGTGTCCCCTGCATTGGCAGGCGGATTCTTAACCACTGCACCACCAGGGAAGCCCCTGATTTTCTTAATTAACCAAAGCTATATCTCACCAGCTACAGCTATGTGGAGATCTGTTCAGGGACGTGGGAATGGTGGTCAGGGAGTTGCAATTGAGGTTTATACTATCTGGAAGGTGCACAAACAGTCGTGAGTATTGAGGCTTTAGGGTGTGGGAGCAGGTGTAGAGTGGGGGGGTTTCAAGATTAAGTGTGGATCAGGCCTGGTTTGTCAGACAATTCAGATAGGTACAGTGGGAAATGAGGTGTGTGAGGAGTTTCCTAGCCAAGAATGTAGTTTGACTTTGATCATAAGGGATTGGGATTCCCTTGAGGTTTCTGTGAAGAGGTGTCATGGTATCAAAACAGTGTTCGTGGTCTGGTTTTGCTTTCACAATATTGATGGACTCTAGTCTTTATTCTTCAGCACACTCGTAGCCCTTTCCTAGACCAGGACTTCACAAAGCAGCTCTATAGATGTTTTATTTGTTGATTAGTACAGCATGCCTAAGAAAGCTGGCTTTGGTATGAGATGCAAACTGTCAAATTCCTTCAAAATCTGTGAGCCTGTGTGAGATTTAATAAACCTGAGAATTCCCTCCATTCCCCTTTGCAGATATATCACATGTTTTTAATCCCATTCTTGTAACCATGTGTGAGGGGAGGTAGGTTTTGTCTAAATGAGGAGGAGTTTGGACAGTTTTTTAGAGGGATCTCCATGTTTCTTATAGAAAGTGTGGTTATGGTGAATATGTCTGCTTTATGTTGCTCCTTCATCCTTAGACATTGCCCCAACAGTACGAAAATCCTTTGATATTTTTGGTATATGAGAATGTTTAAAGGTTCGTCTATCTCAAGAAGCCCGAGACGTTTGTATTAGAATGGTCCTCCACAGAATTACAGTTTTTAAGAAACTATGTGGTATATCTTCCAGATAAATGGGAATCTCTTTTATTTATATCGGGAGCTCAGTAAAATATTTGAATCAGTCTTGTGAGACATACTTAGTAACGAGTTAAGAATATGGCACCTAGTCTCGTTAGGTGGCACACCATCAGGGACCCATCAGCCACAGGGATGGACTCCAGAGTTAGGTTTTAGTACCTTCATCCTTGATTTAGATGATGGAATTAAAAACCTGTTCATTTTAGCCTCTGGTTGGCAGGGCCATTCATGAAGTCAAAAGTAAAGAAAATTAAATCCAAACTAACTGAGAAAAATTAGAGAAAGGGACTGCCTAGACAGGGTAATATTTGATTACACAAATGCAGGAAATATAGATGGGGATTAAAATCTAAACAGGTTGGGACTAGAAACGGTCCTGGATTAAGTTAGACATAAAATAGAAGTCTTGAGACAAATAAAGAGCTGTGCAGGGCCTTGGCAGTGACTCAGCAGCAGAGTGCTGGTACTGAAAATTGTGGCATGATATATTGATATGGGTCGAGGATGCCACGGCAAAACAAATAGTCTTGCTGTATTCTGAGTTTCTTATAACCCTTTAGAGTTTCCAGTTTCATTTTGAGTTTTCATTTTCAAGAAAAGAGCAATAAAAGTGAATAGGCTGGTCAGTCAGACCTAAACAGAGGCCTGAGTTTGAGGCATCAACACTGCCTGAGCAGCCCCAGCAGCAGGGAGAGGGCACCAGAGAGCAGGGGGCTGGGCAGCCTCCTCAGGGGGTCTGCTCCAGCAGGTTTTACTACGGGTATGAGGGGGAAGGGAGTGGTCTTGGCACTGAACTTTTATACATTTGGTTGGGTTTTTTATTGGTGATAAGTTCAATAGAGCTTAATTTCTACAATTTCCTAATTAAATAAAATATATTTTTAATGTGTTATTTATATAAGAGGAGCAGATGACGAGAAAACAAGCTCAAATTAGATATTGGTCAAAAGAAGCAATTTCTAATTGCCTAGGGTCATTATAGCTTCAGCCTCATGTCTCATAACTTCTACTTCTACTTCACCCTCAAGATTATAGAGCAGGGAAGCCCTGGTGGCGCAGTGGTTGAGAGTCCGCCTGCCGATGCAGGGGACATGGGTTCGTGCCCCGGTCCGGGAAGATCCCACATGCCGCGGAGCGGCTGGGCCCGTGAGCCATGGCCGCTGAGCCTGTGTGTCCGGAGCCTGTGCTCCGCAATGGGAGAGGCCACAACAGTGAGAGGCCCGCATACCGCAAAAAAAAAAAAAAAAGACTATAGAGCAGTCATTGATGTTCAGTGTCCTGAGGTACTTCAAGACCATCAAAGGGAGATAGTTTTCAATAAAAGGTTGAATCAGGATTTTCTGGCTAAACTTCACTTTAATTAGTTAAATTTTAGAAACCCTGTTTTCTTTGAGCATTTTGGTTTATCAAAGATTTAGTGTATAAGGGGGTAAAATGCTGATGAAGGGCAAATTTGAAGGCTTTATTATAAAAAGTGCTAATCAGTCATTCTTCATCTCCAGAGAAGGCAGAATTAGAGGAAATAGGCTTAGTTTGCAGAAGGAGAGATTTAGGGTAGACATAAGGAGGAACTTCCTGATGGTAAGGGTTACTCAAGTTGGAGTACAGCACTGTGGGAAGTGGGTGCGTGTCCATCCCTGTGCACAGTCCCATGACTCATTCTTAGTATAGAAACCTTTGATGTTTTCAGGTGTAGGACCTGCCTCCATTTCTCATCTTCCCCCACCCCTCCTGCTCTTTCCCTTCTTTTGGCAGCATTTTATAGGCCTCAAGACAGATCTCTTTCTGACCCATGGGGAAGCCCTTCACCTGCATCTTTGGGATACAGTGCTGTGGAGATAGCTGGGGAGTAGAAAAGGGGGCAGTAAGAAGCAGGCATAAAGTAGCAAATAAAAAAACAGCTGGTAGTAACTATTATCTTGATAATGTCTCTTTAATAGAATTTTTAGAAATTCCTCCTTTCAACAAGCAATACACAGAATCCCAGCTTCGAGCAGGAGCTGGCTATATTCTCGAAGACTTCAATGAAGCCCAGGTGAGGAGTTTCTTTGTGTAGATTCCCAAAGGGGCAGTGATGAGAAGAGTCCACTTGCTGTACCGAGAAGGCTGATAGGGGCCGGGGACGATGGATACAGTTGCTAGAGATTTCAGGAACTGGGAAACTGCCAAAACATTGTCGCATGAAACAGAATTTTTACTGTGTACAAGGAGGAGAAGTTAGAACCTTGGGTTACTTAATAGCTGTGGTTCTGTTGCTGGGACAAAAGCAGATTAAAATTGGTGTTTAATAGCAATCCCTGTTACAGTGTTGGCCAAATACTTGGGGTTTGGTTGTCCCTTGAGGATTTAAGCCCCCAGAAAGCTGCAGGTGAGGCAGGGGGATTATCTAGGGAAGCTACTTGGGCTTTTTAGTGAGAGAACAGGCCTTGAGCAGAAGGACAGACTCAGTCACATTTTGGATAGTATATGGAAGTGTTCAGATCTGTTCCCTATGACTCATTAAGGCTACTATTCAGGGGCTTTCCCTAGAAGTCACTAGACCCATGGGTGCCGTTCCTTTTCTTCCAGTGTAATACAGCCTACCAGTGTCTCCTAATTGCGGATCAGCATTGTCGAACCCGGAAGTACTTCCTGTGCCTTGCCAGTGGGATTCCTTGTGTGTCTCATGTCTGGGTCCATGATAGTTGCCATGCCAACCAGCTCCAGAATTACCGCAATTATCTGCTGCCAGCTGGGTACAGCCTCGAGGAGCAAAAAATTCTGGATTGGTGAGTAGCTGAGAGCCCATCTAGAACGGCAGACAGGAAGACAGCAAGCTTCCAGAGGGGGAGAATCTAGGAGAGTAAATATTTCTAGAAACTAGAATGATCATAGGATAAATTACAGAATTTCAGTGGGTTTGAGATTATTTTAGCAGTTCATCTAGTTTATTATCCTAGAGTATATTGGTTAGGGACCTTTTGAAAATGTGTGAGATTTTCATGTAGATTCAATATTCTCAACTTGTTTTAAGCAACACGTTTAAAAATACAGGCTCAGGAGCATGATTTGGCTTAAACTTGGCCTCAGGATAAACATGGAAATCAGAAGGGGTAGATGAGAAGGTCAGGATCTCAGAAAATACACATCATTCAGAGAAAGAGGGAAGGGGCGGGGGGTGATACCCTAACGCAGGGCTATTGAAAGCAGTCAGCTGTACCTGCGTCCCTTTGCAGAAAGGCTGTCATTGGATATTATCTGTTGTGCTGTTTCTCTGACTCCTTCGTAGGCAACCCCGTGAAAACCCTTTCCAGAATCTGAAGGTACTCTTGGTATCAGACCAACAGCAGAACTTCCTGGAGCTCTGGTCTGAGATCCTCATGACTGGGGGGGCAGCCTCTGTGAAGCAGCACCATTCAAGTGCCCATAACAAAGGTACCTGAAAAGTTTGTGTGTGTTGTTATTGCTCCAAGGATGTCCATGACCCGTAGCACTTAGGCCTTGTGGTCTAAGTCTCAGTCTTGATAGGCTGACCTTACCCGTGTTTCTAAGAGAAGAAAAGTACCACCTTCAAGAGGTGAGCCAACATGAGTGACGCACCGGGCTGTTTATGCTTCTCCTGGTGTCCACCGGTATACCTGCTAAACTCAAGGCCAGCACATAGTGATTGTGACTTTTCACTTTTGGTTGTGATCACTGGCACTGTGTTTGACATGAAGGGCTTTAGTTTGGGCAGAGCGGGATATACTGGTGAGAAGGCTCATCTGTCTTTTAACTGGAGGACTAAATTGAGTCTCCTTTCCTCACTCACCTTCCCCTGCTTCCTGCAGATATTGCTTTAGGGGTATTTGATGTGGTGGTGACGGACCCCTCGTGCCCAGCCTCGGTGCTGAAGTGTGCTGAAGCATTGCAGCTGCCTGTGGTGTCACAAGAGTGGGTGATCCAGTGCCTCATTGTTGGGCAAAGAATTGGATTCAAGCAGCATCCAAAATATAAACACGATTATGTTTCTCACTAAGGATACTCGGTCTTACCGGTTTTATTCCCTGGTGTTGTGGAGACTGTGTTTTAACCAGGTTTTAAATGTGTCTTGTGTGTAACCGGATTCCTTGCATGGATCTTGTATATACTTTTATTTGCTGGACTTTTATGATAAAATAAATGTTGAATCTCTGGTTGTAGTAACTGGGATTTCTTCATCCATTTCTTTGAGCTTAATCTCAACAAATAGCAAGACAAACATAGTACCTTCTCTGCAGTTTTCAATGGGCTTGTTCACTGTAGAAGGACAGCTAGCCAAGGAAAATAACAAGGAGTGAATTTTTTTTAAAGTTTTCTGTGGTATCATTGTCTGTCAAAAGATTAACCTGGGCTGTCTAAAATTCAGCACTTTCAAAAACCTGATTTTACAATAGGCCCAGATTTATAGTTGTGGCAGAAGTTGAGTGGAATTGGGCACAGCTTAGTTTTCTGTCAATGAAAAAAAAAATCTCTCTTTAGAGTTGAGCTCACTAACAGCTGACCTGTGGGTACTGTACGCTCAGCCAAAAGGGTAAAGGACCAATTGTTGTGAATGGGTGGTGACTATAAACGACGACTTGCTGCAAGGATATAAACATGAGAAACAGTGATAACACTTGGAAATGTTTGTTAGAAGCTCTAGCCAGAGGTCCAAAATTTTATTACGGTTACTGTTACAGTTGCTGGAAGCTGTTCCTTCTGTACTCCTAGCATCATCCCTGTTGATGTCCTCTCATTCTCTAAAGTGGGCTTAAATATCTTTTTTTTCTTCCAGATAGACAGTAAATATTTTAGGCTTTTTTGGCCATTTGGTGTGCCACAACTACTTATCTTTGCTACGACAGCATGAAAGCAACTGTAGACAATAGGTAAGCAAATGAGTGTGACTGTGTCCCAATAAAACTTTATTTTACAAAAACAGGTGGCTGGCCATAGTTTGCTAACCTCTGCTCCAGAGGAAGCAGTGGAAGTGGTCATCTTTAGCTGGCAATTACAGGGAATAAGGGTGTATAGTATGTGGTGGAAGATGTAGAGACGAGGACCAGATTGAGTGGCTACACACTGAGGCCAGAATGCTGCATTCTTTTTCAGTTTGGAGGGGGTTATTCAATGAATATTTCGGTTCACACTGATATGAAGATTGATGGTTATCAGTGATGGTTGAGCCAGATTACTCCTGTGGTCCTTCTAAGTGGGATAATTAGACCTGCATCTTTCACTATTCGAAATCTAACAATTTTTTTTCTTAAGGACCTTTTTTCTTTGTTAAAAAATACTTTGAATACATTGTCAATAGCCAGAATTATTACCCTCTTACCAATCTGAAATAATTGGAAGTTACTGGTAAAATTCTTCAGATTCACAGTTTTGAAGATCCTTAAGGATAGGAGATGCTCAGTTTTAATTTCTGAAAGAGGAAAGGAGGTCTGTGGGGTGTGGGGAAGCCTGTCTTACCTGGTGCCTTTCTTGCTCAGTGGTAACAGCCAGAATTTGACTTATTAATAAATGTAATTCCTTTTTCACATGAGCCATTTAACGTTCTGATCTGTATAGCTTACTGCTGTCTCTCTCCCAGTTTGAACAGTACCTAGGCATATAGGTGCTCAGTAAATGAACATATCCGA
The DNA here is from genome assembly GCF_951394435.1 of Stenella coeruleoalba. NCBI lineage: Eukaryota > Metazoa > Chordata > Mammalia > Artiodactyla > Delphinidae > Stenella > Stenella coeruleoalba. The sequence continues at coordinate 86,079,627 of NC_137147.1, read as the reverse complement.
CAAATGTTCTCAATATAACAGATCCTGCATGGTCAGCAGAGGGAGGGCTGACGCCACAAGTCCTCCTTGGTGGATGGGTTAAGAACTCCCCTAAGGTGGGGCAGGTGCCCCTTCCACATAGGAAGGAGGGGGGAGGATTTGTATCCATGGATGTTCAATAACTGCTTCTAGGAGAAAAGGTAGAGCTTTTCCAGTAGCTGCAGACATACAGTGTCTGGCCAGAGAATGGGATGTTTGTTTTGAATCTTCTGTTACAACGCAGGGGATTGACTTACTTAGTTTGTGGACCAGAAATTCTCACATCCCGAAACTGCAAAAGAAAAAAAAGAGTTGCATCAAAATATCATGCTTTCCCAAGATTTTCTTCAAAGAAATATGAATCAGGGCAACGTGTGATCTAGATAATCTCATCTTAAAATTCTTCTTGCTAATAAAATCACTTAGGAGAAATCTGCTTGACATTTCAGAGAGAGAAAGCAGAATAATAAATTGCTTTTTTTGAATGGGACAGACCTCTGAGAGAAGACATCTACCACTGAGTCTCACTATTAGATTTTTAAAAAGTTTGGAGTTAGAAGGAGCAGTCCCCTCCTTTCAGAGGCAAAAAGCTGGGGGGCAGGGAGGCTGGGGTGGGGGATGCTAAGGCTGCACAGCCGGTTCGCGTCACGCTAGGGACTGACGCCCTGCCTCAGCGCCAGGAGTGTTGGTTCTTTACTCTGATGACTTTGACTGCAAAATAATCTTCACTGATGATCAGACACAGCCCTTTCTCTCGCTGAGCCTTACTTTGCTTGTTTATAAAAGGAGGGTATTTGGACTAGATGATGGCTAAAGTCTCCTTCCAGCTCTGGAATTCTACAACTCGTTACAAAGCCATACACGCACAGTCCACTGAGTGCCCCAAAGGCAGTTGTTCCTACCTGCCCAGGGTGCCACCAGCCTGGGTGTAATATTTGTTATAATCTAGTCGTAACAGTAGTTGAGCCAAATCCGAGTTGATCTGATGATTGCGAACACTGGAGAGAATCTTGAATAGGAGTGAAGACTGGCGGCTAAAACCCTGCAGAGAGAAGGACTCAAGCTGTCATTCCTCTTAGACTTACCAGCTATCCATGTGGAGTGAAGGGGCAGGGGAGATTCCTTGGAAAAGTCTTGCTGAAAATTCCACAGTACCAACTGGCCTTCCCCATTCCCATTTCTATTAGCTCCTAAAATGACTTCTTCATACCGAGTCCATAGAATGCATGACTTCCTATGAAAGTACTCTCATACTCAGTAGGAATTTAGCAGCCAGCTTCAAATTAATATATTCTGCTGTGTACTGGGGTTGGGGAGAGCCTGTGTTTCCGTTACAGGCAGATAATTATAATCTCAGTGAAACAGAGGGTTAGTTCAAGGAAGTAAGGAGGTTAGATGTTAGAAAGTAAGAACAAAGCCAGTGCATATCTGGTGGGCTGAATAAACTATTCAGGGCTGAACTATATTTGAACGCTCAGGCAGCACATAATTATCTGCTTTAAAAACTGATACCAACATTTTTTATCTTATTATTTCTGTGTGTATGTATTGGGGAAATGTTTTAACTGACTCAGAGGAAAAGATCACGATTTCCCATCCACAAAGCCACCTCTGTCCTTTGGACAGGGCTGCTTACTTTCAGTGGCCAGTCTGACTTACCTTCACCAGGATGCTCAGCTGGGCGGCCCCACGTTCATCCAGTGGGCCCAGATTCTGACTGACCAGTGAGCAAAAGCTGTGGCAGAGATCTAAGATTTCATTCAGGCAGTGAAACACCTAGCCAGGAAACACAGTTGACGTTAGGAGAAAAAGGAAGATACACCTGTGAAATTAAAGATTTGGGAAAATAAGAGCCAACCTATTCCCATTCTCTACATCTGACCTCAGGAGAGACAATGCAAGTCCTGCCAGCCCCTCAAAATGCAACATGTGTAAAACACTCTTCCCTTCCAGGCAAAGACACTGTCATTCTTAGTCACCCTGCACGAAACCTCCACTCGAGCCACATTAAACTCATTGTCTCTGGGACCCACCGAGTGTGCTCCCACCTTGAGCTTTGCTTTCAGTGTTGTTCCCTGTGCCTGGGATACTCTCCTCAATACCAGCTTGAGTCCTACTCCTAACAGCGCGCTCCCTTCCCCACCACAGCCTTTAGCGACCCCTTGCTTCCCTCTCCTCTATATTATCTGTACTGTTTACTTGGCGTTTGTTCAGGCCGTCTGTGTTGTTACTGATCTGTGATGTATGTAAGTCCTGTTTCTCCAACTAGATTGTGAGCTCCTTAAGGGCAGAGCCATGACTTATACCTCTTTGTATCCCCAGTGCCTTGCATACAGTAAGCACTCAATAAATATTTAATGACGATCACCTGCTCTGATATTCTGCTTTCCCCAAGGATGCACTCATACTGTACAAGGACAGTCTACCTGTGACAATGGTTCTTGGTTGTTTTCAATTCACAGAACCCTTTGGAGTGGCATCTACAGAACTCTCTCTACCTTAAAAATAACAGCAGCCCCAAATACCAGAACAAAAGAGTGTGGCACAACTGAGGAATAACAAGTAGCTCCCGTCAAAGATAAAGCATAACTGTTCTATTAGAATCTACAAGGGGTCATTTTCATCTTCCTGCTTTTTCATCCTTGAACTGGAATCAGCTTGTGAGCTTTCAAAGATTGGTGCCTGGGTTCTACTAATTTAAGTGCTCTGGGTCCTAGATTACTTTAAAGCTCCCAGATGATTCCCACATGGGTCCAAGGCTGAGAATAACTTCCCTGAGGGAGATACACAATATATGTATGTACATATGTACACACACACACACAGAGGGAGACACTGCTGTAGTTGTCTGTGAAAACAACTTCCAAACTGGTCGATCCTGATCCACAAGATTTCTAAGAAAGTAAATTCTACATGCTTTTCATTAGTCTTTCTGTGGTGTCAGAAAGGTTTTTAAAAATTTCTTTAAATCCTTCCTTCTGAGGGTTAAGCATATATTCTTTTATCTATAGCTGCTCACCACATCTTGTGATATAGTATTTCAGAAATTCAAAGACATTTAAGTTCCTTTTTAGTATTCCCTCTTAGTTTTGCTTTATAAGTTGTTAAAAATGTTTAAAGACAGAGATTGGAAAGTTGCTTAGTGATAGTTCCATATCCTGGCAAGTGCCTAAGGGAACAGTCAGGCTAGAAGCAGTCTGAGGAAACCAATCAGCCCTACTTACAGGTTTCAACAAGATAAAGGACTGGGCCAGCAAATTGCTCAGGAAGTGGTCGTGAGCCAATCGGATGCTTTCAAAGTCTCGAGTAGAATTGATTTGATGAAGCAGCTGTGAGAACTGAGACTCCAGCACATCAACCTGGTAGACAGTTGCACAAATGATTTTAGTACCTTGCATAGTCTAAGTACTCAAGAACATCAAATGCCTGAGAGGATGAAACAGGAACTCTGCTCCCACTCACCTTCCTCCTATCCAAGCCCCTTTAAAGCTGAACGAAGACCCCCTTATGTTGCCTCGCCTTGTAGGAAGTCGTCTGCCTACTTCCTGACAACCTACAATGTCTTGGCAGATCTCACCCCCACACCCCCATCCCCCGCACGCCACATCCCCTCCGCCGACCGACTTGGTTAAGTCCTATGGGATTCCAGAAGCTACAGCAAACTATAAAATAAGGGGGCAACAATAATTAAATACTGCATTACTGATAAGGACCTTAACTCCTCGTTCTCCTTCATCCACTTATTTCCATTACCCTCTAAAATGCCCCCCAAGAAACATGCCTAGTGATATAATCCATGAATTTTCTCAAATTCCAGTTTTTCACCAAATGCAGGATTCCTCTTCAATGACTCCTGCCAACCTCCTGGACTTTTTTTTCACACCCCTTCCTTCTACTCATCCCTCGACACAGACCTGGAGGTAGTACTGAAGATTATCCACCAAGAAGGCCATGTGATTTCTTAGGCGCCACTTGACTGCGTCGGTCTGGTTGGACTTGAGGTGCTTGCGCTGCATCTGTAGGGCCCAGCAGTGCTGCAGCTCAGCTTGTACCCGGCGCACACTCAGCAAGTACTTGAAAACAACATTGTACCTTGACAGAAACACCAGACTATTCAAGATAAAAACTTCACCCCCCTCAAGCCCCACCTGCGTGACAAACCCTAGAACTCTGTGCCACCCATTTCTCCCCAAAAGGCAGGAAGGATATAAGTTTGCCTAGAGATGGGAACAGATAAACTGGTTTATTTATATGATGGAATATTGCACAGCCATTAAAATGAATGAACTTCAGCTGTACAACATAAAATGACTCCTAGCAATATGATTTTGAATAAAAAAGGGAAATTTAAAAAGATTACATATAGCCTGATACCTTTTTTTGTAATGCTTCAAACAACTAAATAGAAAAAATATATATACTTTGGGAGAACATATATAGATGTTATAAAACTGTGTAAAAAGGATAGAAGGGACTTCCCTGGTAGCGCAGTGGTTAAGAATCTGCATGCCAATGCAGGGGACACGGGTTCAAGCCCTGGTCCGGGAAGATACCACATGCCATGGAGCAACTAGGCCCATGCACCGCAACTACTGAGCCTGTGCTCTAGAACCCGCAAGCCACAACTACTGAAGCCTGTGCACCTAGAGCCCATGCTCCATAAGAGAAGCCACCGCAATCAGAAGCCCGTGCATCGCAATGAAGAGTAACCCCCACTCGCTGCAACTAGAGAAAGCTTGCGTGCAGCAACGAGGACCCAACACAACCAAAAATAAAATGCGTATAAAACAAACAAAAATTTTAAAAATTAAAATTTATAAAAAAAAATAAAACATGGAATTTAGGGTAGTGGTCACTTAGGGTTGGGGGAGGTAAGGGGGCAGGGCTGGGAAGGACCACACAGGTAGATGGACATTACTGCCAGTGTTCTAGACTTTGTTCTAAAAGTGGTTCTGTGGCATTTGTGTGTGTGTGTGTGTGCGCGTGTGTGTGTGTATGAAGGAGGAAGGAGGGCCCTGCATGGACAAATAAGAATGTGTTGGGAACCAAGGATTTTGGTTGCTGTGATTCTCTGTCCCTGAAGCCCACAGAAGAGGAGATAAAATTGAGGGCTCTGTGGGGAGTGGGGGTGGGGAGGGATAGGTTAGGAGTTTGGGATTAACAGACACACACGACTATATATAAAGTAGATAACCAACAAGGACCTCCTGTATAGCACAGGGAACTATATTCAAGATAATAACCTATAATGGAAAAGAATCTGAAAAAAAAGCATCATCTATATGAATCACTTTGCAGTACACCTGAAACTAACACATTGTAAACCAACTATACTTCAATTTAAAAAAAAAAATCAAGGGCTCCCCTCACAGAGCTCTAGGTAGCTGCCTGACATTGAGCCCTGTACCGAGAAGATGCATGGGAAGAGCAGCTGATTCCTGGTGGAACTGGGCTTATTTACCTATTCTTAGGCTGGCTTGCATAAGATAACCTGATTCCATCTGCCTTTAAAAATTATTTCTAATGGAACAATGTACTGAAAATAGTACACCTTGTTTGTATTCTGATTTGAACAAACCCAACCGTAAGACATTTTTTAGATAATGGGGGAAATTTCAATGTGGACTGGATATCAGATAATAAGGAATTATTGTTAATTTTACTGGGTGTGATAATAGCACTGTAGTTATGTTAAAAAGATGCCTTTTTTTAAAAAAAAATTATTTTTGGCTGCATTGGGTCTTTCTTGTTGGGTCTTCGTTGCTGTGCATGGGCTTTCTCTAGCTGCGGTGAGCGGGGGCTACTCTTCGTTGCAGTGCGTGGGCTTCTCATTGTGGTGGCTTCTCTTGTTGCAGAGCTTGGGCTCTAGGTGCACGGGCTTCAGTAGTTGTGGCACTCAGGCTCAGCAGTTGTGGCTCGCGGGCCCTAGAGCGCAGGCTCAGTAGTTGTGGCGCACGGGCTTCGTTGCTGCGCGGCATGTGGGATCTTCCTGGACCAGGGCTCGAACCCATGTCCCCTGCATTGGCAGGTGGATTCTCAACCACTGCGCCACCAGGTAAGTCTCAAAGATGGCTTTTTTAAATTGCACAGTGGTGGAGTAAAATGACATGTCTGGGATTTGCTTTATAAGGCTCTGGCCAAAAAAAAGAGGAGATGAAACAAACAGCGTGATGTTGCTAGTTACTGAAGATGGATGATGCGTCCATGGGTGTTTGTGATAGTCCATACTTCTGTTTATATTTGACAATTTTCAAAGTAAAATGTTTAGGAAAATACTTCTGAGCTTGATTTCTTCAAGGGTGTTAAGAGCATCTCAAGTGAGAAGGAAAGTGGACTGGGAGCTACGGAGGCTCTTTGGACAGAGTCCAGGCAGCTTACTTATGTGGGCTGTGGGCTCTGCGTCTTCTCCCTAAACCAGCTTTATCTTTCCAGTTTATGTCTAGTCTCTCATACCCTAAGCTTCTCTTCCCCCCAAAAGTAGAGGGTTATGAACAGAAATGGAGAGGATGAAGAGAGGCCAGAAACTGGCAGCCTGTAAATTGCTCGTTATTTTGCAATTAAAAAAAAAAAGCTCTGATGGGGCTTCCCTGGTGGTGCAGTGGTTGAGAGTCCGCCTGCCGATGCAGGGGACATGGGTTCGTGCCCCAGTCCAGGAAGATACCGCATGCCGCGGAGCGGCTGGGCCTGTGAGCCATGGCCGCTGGGCCTGCGCGTCCGGAGCCTGTGCTCCGCAGCAGGAGAGGCCACAACAGTGAGAGGCCTGCGTACCGCAAAAAAAAAAAAAAGCTCTGATGGTTTTAAGGGTTTGACCCGCCCACTCATCCCAGCATCCACTACTCCTACCGTCTCACATCTGCAGCTTCACTTATTAATGTTATCTGTCCAGACCCCGAAGACATCTGAGTTTGCAGCCTCTGACTTATAGACTGTTAAAAACCAGCTGGGGGACTTCCCTGGCAGTCCAGTGGTTAGGACTTGGTGCTTCCACTGCAGGGGACCCGGGTTCAATCTCTGGTCAGGGAACTAAGATCCTGCAAGCTGCGTGGCGTGGCCAGAAAACAAACAAAACCAGTTGGCTGGCTATCTTGCTCCCAACCAATTCTACTCCTGATAATTTCTTCTCGTGGAAGTAAGATGTGTAATAATTACCTGTGAGAAACTCAGAAATACTCACTTTTCCAGGACAGCAGGTGTGAAGAGAATGTGTAGTGGCCACTGCACTTTATAGGAAAGACCTAGGGCTGCCCAGCCGGATGCAGGGGCTTCCCGGGGAGAAGTTTCCCGAGAAGGCCCTTCTCTTGCCTGAGTAGCATCTGTTAAGAACAGAGAAGATGACTTTGCTCATCTAGAACTAGAGTTTCAACAAGGTGAGGAACATTCATGAAATGAGCGCTCACTCGAACCTGCAGTGTCAGAAGCATAAAGGGGATACAAAGGGGACTTGTAGAAGGCAAGGAAACTCCCATGAGGTGTTCTCTTAGGAGGTCTTTTAGAGATTCTTTTTTTAGTCTTAACTGTGGCTATAAATAAACAGAGACCATTCCAGCAGCATGACAAAAACAAGCCAAAACCATGGCCTGGCCATCTCTTAGCCTCTCGACTTTTTTCTTTTGTGTAAAATTAGGGCACTGGACTAGGTGATTTCTAAGGTCCAAAATGATATGGTTTCTGTGGAAGTGGATGGAAGCAGAACAGATAATGACCAGTAGGAGCAGAAAGACTCAAGGAAGCACAGCAAACCTTTATGCTCCTTTCCATGATACTCGATTGTTAAGTGCAACAGAGGGAGGAGGTTGTCATCATCTAGCAGCACCTTGTGTGCTGACTGTTGGAAGGCCACATTCACATCTGCAAGAAAGAACACATGGGCTGAGAGAAGGCTTGGCTATGTAACAAATCCAGACTCCCCTGGCTTTCCACCTCTCCTGCAGCCCGCCTATCACTAATAGGATACGGTAAACAGTAGTTGCTTCTGCCTGACTAGCATGCATTCCTTCTCCTGTTGCTGATAACAGCGCCCTGGTTTTCCTTGGAGAATCACCCCTGTCCAGAACAATCCATGTAGTTCCAGTGGGGTGGACAATACCTGACCGTCAGGGTAGGCAGGTGACCCAGGAACGATCTACCTTGTTACACTATTTTGTTTAGGGATATGAACATGACCCAAGCCAGGCCAATCCAGAGGCTCTATTCAGATTCTGAAAGAGGGTAGCTATTTTTTATTCAAGATAAACACGGACTCAGTAGGATGTGAACTTGGTTGCAAGCCATCTTGCTACCATACGGAGCAGGCCTGTCTCAGAAGAAAAGGCAGAGGTGAAAGATGGAATGACACCAAGTCCTGAAGGCGTCATGTAAGCCTTGGAGCAAAACTGCCTAGAGCCATCTTACCTCTGACCTTTTCAGTTACGAGAATCAATAAATTCTCTGTTTTCCTTTGCTTAAGTGAATTTGAATTGGGTTTTCTTGCAACCAAGGAAGTCCTATGTAAGCACAGTGGACATCTGTTGTTTTATAGAGCTAGAAAAACAGTAACCCTGTCTCCCCTCCTGCCCCACTCCCCTCTTTTTTGACTCTGATCCTTATGTAACTCTCCTCAAGTAGTTTGATTAGGATTGGTAATCCTTCCCATTGGTCAAAGGTGAACACTTTACTGAAGTAGGCATATCTTCCTTTTTTTTTGCTGCACCTTGTGGCATGCGGGATCGTAGTTCCCCGACCAGGGATCGAACCCGTGCCCCCTGCAGTGGAAGCTCAGAGTCTTAAACCACTGGACCACAAGGTAAGTCCCCAAAGTAGGCGTTTCTTAGTCTGACCTCTTTGATACAGGGATAGGTATATGATCCAGTTGGGCTAATCAAAACCCTTTCCCTGGAATCCCTTAACTTGCTACCAGAGAGACCAGGTTTGACTCCCTCAGTAGACTCTGTGTGGTATGTTCCTGGGAGCTGCTGGTGGCCATGTGGCCAGATGGGACTGGAAGGCCATCAAAGAGCACACAAGAGGCACAGACAAGATAAGGTAAGAGAGAGAATCCTAGCAATCCCTAGTTTCAGTTCTCAGGACCAGATATATCCCTATCCCGCTGGAGTTACAGATACAATAGCAAATACACTCCCCTTTTCTACCTAGGTTAGTTTTCCATCACTGACAGCCTAACGAGTTCTAATACAACAAGTGGCCATAAGTCCCAATATGGAGACTTCCCTGGCCGTCCAGTGGTTAAGACTCCACGTTCCCAATGCGGGGCGGGGGGGGGGGCACGGGTTCGATTCCTGATTGGGGAACTAAGATCCCATGTGCCACATGGCGTGGCCAAAAAAAAAGAAAATCTCAATATGTCCCTTAAGAAATAAATGGCTATAATCTGATGAGATGAAATACTGGTTTGACGGCCTGTACCAACCCTTCCAGGAAGAGTCACGAGCTGAAGCTGCTCCCAGTAACAACAGTGTGAGCCTACCTGAGTGGCCTTCCATTTTGGAAACACTCTCTGTAACTCACTAGGCTGCTCCTATGTAGCCCAGGCCTAAATGGTTTAGCAGCAGCTAAGAAATACACTACAACTTCAGTAAGCTGGTAATTTTTGGGCCCCAGGGCAATTACCATGTTCAGTTACTGCAGTGGGTGGTGTTTTTAACATGTGTTGAGCTGTATCAATGAAGGCCTGGAACAGTTCTCCACGTCCCAGAAGATAAAAGTCTTTAATGATCTGCAGAAAGAATTTCAATTTACAATTCAGTAATCCAGCAGAGCTTTTCACTATCCTAAGAGAATTATGCATATAATTTCCAATTTCATCAGTTTGAGCCCAACCTACAAAAGGTCGTAGGCTTTTGGCATTTTAAAGGGACATACTTAGTAATGGCAGGATGACTGGTGTGTCTTTGATATCATTTATTCAATGAAAGCACAATAATGCCAGAAGAAAGTAAGCCAAAGCTTTGTACTGTAATAAACCTGTAGCATTAGATGGAGTTTGCCCACTTGGATGAGGACATAAGGAGCCACTCTGGAAGTCTGGGGACAGGCAACCAGTACTCTCAGGAGAGGATAGAGAATAACGTCATTGTCCACCAGCATCATTTTAAGAGTTAAAAGAACAGCTAAGCTATTACCTTCAGCTGACCCAGTAAATCTGACTCTTCCACCATCAGCTTCCAGAGATGCTGTGAAAAGAACCAATAAAACAGCGTCAATTGAGGATACAGGGTGGGAAGGGGAAGCTGGGACGAAGTGAGAAAGCAGCGCTGACATATATACACTACCAAATGTAAAATAGATGGCTAGTGGGAAGCAGCCGCATAGCCCAGGGAGATCAGCTCGGTGCTTTGTGATGACCTAGAGGGGTGGGATAGGGAGGGTGGGAGGGAGGCTCAAGAGGGAGGGGATAAGGGGATATACGTATACATATAGCTGATTCACTTTGTTGTACAGCAGAAACTAATGCAACATTGTAAAGCAGTTATACTCCAGTAAAGATGTGGGGAAAGAAAAAAAAACAGGGTCAAAGTTTCATTACAATGAAAACTCCTGTAAAGAATGTTTTTGTACAAATCCAGCAAGGTATTGGAAAAAAGAATATATACCATGACCACACTGGGTTAATCCCAGGAATAAAAGTCTAACAGTTAAAAAAATATATGAGATGGAAATATTCTGGAATTAGATAGTGGTAATGGCTGCACAACATCGTGAACATACTAAAACCCACTGAATTGTACCTATTTTTAAATGGCTCAAATGTTTAACTTTGTTGTGTGAATTTTATCTCAAAAGTTTTAATATGAATATAATTCACTACATTAAAGATTAAAAAAAAATATGATCACCTCAATGGATGCAGAAAAAGCATCTGATAAAACTCAACATCTGTTCATGATTTTAGAAAAAAAGCAAACAAGGAATAGAAGGAAATTTCTTTATTCTGATAAAGGGTATATACCAGAACCCCACAGCAAAGAACCTATTTGATGGTGAAACATTAGAAGAAATTCCTTTAAAGTCATCCAACATTGTACTAAAGACTTGCCAATATAGAAAAAAAAAAAAAAAACTGAAAAGGAAGAAACAAAACTGTTATTATTGACAGATAATATCACTCACTACCTGCACAGAAGGTCCAAGAGGACTGACATATAGATTATTAGAACTAGTAAGAGAATTCGGCAAGCTTGGTGACTGAGATACAAAAAATCAACTACATAGCTGTTACCAGCATCAAAGGATCCTGACTAGGATTTGCCCCGTGAAGTGATCAATGTTGTGAAGTGATCAATGTTGATTCAGGATTCCTGGAATCTCCACCCTGGTGCTCCCCTTTGCCTTCTCTCACTGGAACTGATACAGATTAGGAACTGGCCTTCGGCCCTTCTCTAATACACAATACTAGACAAAATAGCTGACATCCCCAGAGGAATATAAGCACACAGGTCAAAATAATTAGACATGGGAAGAGTAAAAGAAATACAACAGACTAGGTAACATATACCATCTGAAGCAGAAGTTTTAGAACTGACTGAGTGGCTAGTATAGTGAGATATCCCCTGTAAGACTGAGGTTTCCCATATCCCAGCTGTTCAGAGTACTGCCTGCTACTGGCGCTTTTGGCTAAAGGGAGCTACCTTGCCCATCGTTCCCTCCTGAGGAACCAATTTCTGATAGATGCAGAGGTATAATGGCCTAGCCCTCTAACCTCAATTTGGGACATCTCTGAAGGGCCATTCTAGCTTCAGAGCTCTGCATAAGATGGCCAAGTCTTCTGCTGCAACCACATCACAGTTTATTTCCCCTCTCTACTCAATCCTGCTTCCCTCACTTCTTGCCAAATCTCAGTCACAAAATCTGTTTCCTGGGGAAATCTGACCTTTGACACAAACCAAAAATTTTAAATACTCTTTACAAATATGCTTAAAGAGGTAAGTGTAATAGCAATATAAATATACAAAAATAAATCATAAAAAAGAACCAAGACGCTGGATCAATTGAATATCCATATGCAAAAAATTAAAACTTGATCTATACCTTGCACCACATACAAAAATTAACTCAAAGTGATCATAACCCTACATGTAAAACTAAAACATATAAGTTTTCTAAAAGAAAACAGAGGAGAAAATTTTTGTGACTTTGGGTTACACAAAGGTTTCTCAGACACAACACCAAAAGCATAAGCCACACACAAAAAAGAAATTGACAAAACTGGACTTAATCAAAATTAACAACTTCTACTCTTTGAAAGACGCTGTTAAGAGAATGAAAAGACACGTCATAGACAGGAAGAAAATATTTGTAAGTCACATACCTGATAAAGGACTTACATTCAGAATACATAAACTCTCAAAACTCAACAGTAAGAAAATAAAACAAAAACAAGAAAAAATGGACAAAATTTTGGACACTTCACCAAAGAAGATATATGGATGGCAAACAAGTGTATGAAAAAAGTTTCAACATCATTAGTCATTAGCGGAATGGAAATTAAAACTACAATGGGGGAATAATCCAAATGTCTATGAACAGATGATGGGAAAACACATTGGTATGAACAATGGGATACTAATCAGTAAAAAAGACTAAACTATCGATATATGTGACATGGATTAATCTCAATTATGCTCAGTAAAAGAATACCTAGGAATAAATTTAACCAAGGAAGTGAAAAATCTGTACAACAAAACAAGTCTTTGTTGAAAGAAATTGAAGATAGCACAAATGGAAAGACATTCCATTTTCATGGATCAGAAGAATTATATTGCTAAAAAGTGTATACTATTCAAAGCTATCTATAGATTCAACACAAACCCTGTAAAAATTCTTATCAAAATTCCAAAGGCATTCTTCACAAAAATAGAAAAAAATACTAAAATTTGTGTGGAACCACAAAAGACTCCAAACAGCCAAAGCAATCCTGAGAAAGAATAACAAAGCCTGTGGTATCACACTTCCTGATTTCAACTATACTACAAAGCTAAAGTAATTAAAAGAGTATGGGACTTTGGGACAAGATGGCAGAGTAGAAGGGTCTGAGCTCACCTCCTCTCATGAAAACACCAAAATCACAACTAACCGCTGAACAACCATCAACAGAAAAGTACTGGAACCTACCAAAAAGATATTCTACTTCCAAAGACAAAGAGGAAGCCACGATGAGATGGTAGGAGGGGTGCATCTGTGATACATTCAAATCCCATACCCACTGGGTGGGTGACCCACAAACTGGAAAACAATTATATTGCAGAAGTTCTCCCACAGGAGTGAGAATTCTGAGCCCCACATCAGGCTCCACAGTCTGAGGGTCTGGCATCAGAGGAGGAGCCTCCAGAGCACTTGGCTTTGAAGGCTTGATCACAGGAACTCCACAGGACTGGGAGAAACAAACACCACTCCTGGTGGGTGCACACAAGGTCTCGTGTACCAGGACCTAGGGAAAAAGCAGTGACTTCATAGGAGCCTGGGCCAGACCTACCTGCTGGTCTTTGAGGGTCTCCTGGGGAGGCAGAGGGCAGCTGTGGCTCACTGTGGGGACAAGGACACTGGTGGCAGAGGTACTGGCTACGCACTGGCGGGAGCTGTCCTGGAGGCCACCATTTTGATGCCAAGACCTCACCCCACCCAACAGCCTGAAAGCTACAGTGCAGGCATGCCTCAGGCCAAACAACCAACAGGGCAGGAACACAGCCCCACCCATCAGCAGACAGGCTGCCGTAAAGTCTTCCTGAGTCCACAGCCACCTCTAAACCCACCACTTGATCCTGCCCTGCCCACCAGAGGGACAAGACCCAGCTCCACCCACCAGTGGACAGGCACAAGTCTCTTGCACCAGGAAGCCTACACAAGCCTCTTAGACCAGCCTCATCCACCAGGGGGCAGACACCAGAAGCAAGAGAAACTATAATCCTGCAGCCTGTGGGGCTGCAAACACAGAAAGTTAGATATAATGAGGCAGCAGAGGAATATGTTCCAGACGAAGGAACAAGATAAAACCCCAGAAGAACAACTATGTGAAGTGGAGATAGGCAATTTACCTGAAAAAGAATTAGGAGTAACGATAGTAAAGATGATCCATGATCTTGGACAAAGAAGGGAGGCACAGACTGAGAAGATACAAGAAATGTTTAACAAAGGGCTAGAAAATTTAAAGAACAAACAAAGATGAACAATAACTGAAATGAAAAATACACTAGAAGGAGTCAATAGCAGAATAAATAAGGCAGAAGAATGGATAAGTGAGCTGGAAGACAAAATGGTGGAAATCACTGCCACAGAACTGAATAAAAAAAAAGAATGAAAACAAATGAGGATAGTTTAAGAGACCTCTGGGACATTAAATGCACCATCATTTGTATTATAGGGGTCCCAGAAGAAGAGAGAGAGTAGGGCCTCAGAAACTATTTAAAGAGATAATAGCTGAAAACTTCCTGAACATGGGAAAGGAAACAGTCACCCAAGTCCAGGAAGCACAGAGTCCCTTACAGCATAAACCCAAGGAGGAACATACCAAGACACATATTAATAAAAATGACAAAAATTAAAGACAGAAAATATTAAAATCAACAAGGGAAAAGCAACAAATAACATACAAGGGAATCCCCATAAGGTTACAGCTTATTTTTCAGCAGAAATTCTGCAGACCAGAAGAGAGTGGTATGATATATTTAAAGTGATGAAAGGGAAAAACCTACAACCAAGATTACTCTACCCAGCAAGGCTCTCGTTCAGATTCAACAGAGAAATAAAAAGCTTTACAGACAAGCAAAAGCTAAGAGAATTTTGCACCACCAACCAACTTTACAACAAATGCTAGATGAACTTCTCTAGGTGGAAAAGAAAAGCGCACAACTGGGAACAAGAAAATTACAAATGGTAAAGCTCACCAGTAAAGGCAAACATACAGTAAAGGTAGAAATCATCCATACACAAATATGATATCAAAACCAGCAATCGCAGGGCTTCCCTGGTGGCGCGGTGGTTAAGAATCTGCCTGCCAATGCAGGGGACATGGGTTGGAGCCCTGGCCCAGGAAGATCCCACATGCCGTGGAGCAACTAAGCCCGTGCACCACAACTACTGAGCCTGCGCTCTAGAGCCCGTGAGCCACAACTACTGAGCCTGTGTGCCACAACTACTGAAGCCCGCATGCCTAGAGCCCGTGCTCCGCAACAAGAGAAGCCACCACAATGAGAAGCCCACGCACGACAACAAAGAGTAGCCCCCACTCACCACAACTAGAGAAAGCCCATGCACAGCAATGAAGACCCAATGCAGCACAAAATAAATAAATTTATTTTAAAAAACACCAGCAATCATGAGAAGAGCGGAGTACAAATGCAGGATACTGGAAATGCATTTGAAATTAAGAGACCAGCAACTTAAAACAATCTTGGATATATAATAGACTGCTATATCAAACCTCATGGTAACCGCAAACCAAAAATCTACAATAGATATACACACAAAAAGGAAAAAGGAATACAAACACAACACTAAAGATAGTCATCAAATCACAAGAGAAGGGAACAAAAGAAGAAGGGAAGAAGAAAGACCTTCAAAAACAATCCCCAGGGCTTCCCTGGTGGTGCAGTGGTTGAGAGTCCACCTGCCGATGCAGGGGACACGGGTTCGTGCCCCGGTCCGGGAAGATCCCACATGCCGCGGAGTGGCTGGGCCCGTGAGCCATGGCCGCTGAGCCTGCGCGCCCGGAGCCTGTGCTCCACAACAGGAGAGGCCACAACAGTGAGAGGCCCGCGTATCACAAAAAAAAGAAAAAAAAAAAATCCCCAAACAATTAACAAAATGGCAATAAGGACATACAAATCAATAACTACCTTAAATGTAAATGGATTAAATGCTCCAACCAAAAGACACAGACTTGCTGAATGGATACAAAAACAAGACCCATATACATGCTGTCTACAAGAGACCCACTTCAGATCTAGGGATACATAGACTGAAAGTGAGGTGATGGAAAAAGATATTCCATGCAAATGAAAATCAAAAGAAAGCTGGAGCAGCAATACTCATATCAGACAAAATAGACTTTAAAATAAAGACTGTTATAAAGAGACAAAGAAGTACACTACATAATGATCAAGGTATCAATCCAAGAAGAAGATATAACAATTATAAATATATATGCACCCAACATAGGAGCACTTCAATATATAAGGCAAATGCTGACAGTCATAAAAGGAGAAATCAATAGTAACACAATAATAGTGGGGGACTTAACACCCCACTTACATCAATGGGCAGATCATCCAGACAGACAATTAATAAGGAAACAGAAGCTTTAAATGACACATTAGACCAGATGGATTTAATTGATATTTATATTCAATCTGAAAGCAGCAGAATACACATTCTTCTCAAGTGCACACAGAACGTTCTCCAGGATAGATCACATGCTAAGCCACAAAGCAACCCTTGATAAATTTAAGAAAATTGAAATCATATCGAGCATCTTTTCCGACCACAACACTATGAGATCAGAAATCAACTACAAGAAAAAAACAAAAACACAAACATGTGGAGGCTAAACAATATACTATTAAACAACCAATGGATCACTGAAGAAATCAAAGAGGAAATTGAAAAATTCCTAGAGACAAATGAAAATGAAAACATGATGATTCAAAATCTAAGGGACACTGCAAAAGCAGTTCTAAGAGGGAAGTTTACAGCAATATGGTCTTACCTGAGGAAACAAGAAAAATCTCAAACAACTAGAGAAAGAAGAACAAACAAAACACAAAGTTAGCAGAAAAAATCATAAAGATCAGAGAAGAAATAATTGAAACAGAGACGAAGAAAACATTGCAACTAAAAGCTGGTTCTTTGAAAAGATAAACAAAATTGATAAACCTTTAGCCAGATTCATCAAGAAAAAAAGGGAGGGACATCCCTAGCAGTCCAATGATTAACACTTCACCTCCCAATGCAAGGTGTGCGGGCTTAATCACTGGTTGGGGAGCTAAGATCCCACATGCCTCGTGGTGAAAAACCCAAAACATAAAACAGAAGCAATATTGTAACAAATTCAATAAAGACTTTAAAAATGGTCCACATCAAAAAAAATCTTTAAACAAAAAAAAAAGGGAGAGGGCTAAAATCAATAAAATTAGAAATGAAAAAGGAGGAGTTACAACAGACATCACAGAAATACAAAGGATCATAAGAGACTACAGCAAGCAACGATATGCCAATAAAATGGACAACCTAGAAGAAACAGAATAAATTCTTAGAAAGGTACAAGCTTCCAAGACTGAACCAGGAAATAGAAAATATGAACAGACCAATCACAAGTACTGAAATTGAAACAATGATTTTAAAACTTCCAACAAACAAAAGTCCAGGACCAGATGGCTTCACAGGCAAATTCTATCAAACATTTAGAGAAGAGCTAACACCTATCCTTCTCAAACTAATTCAAAAACTTGCAGAGGAACACTCCCAAGCTCATTCTACGAGGCCACCATCACCCTGGTACCAAAATAGACAAAGATACCAAAACCAAAGATACCACAAAAAAAGAAAGTTACAGGCCAATATCACTGATGAACATAGATGCAAAAATCCTCAACAAAATACTAGCAAACTGGGACTTCCCTGGTGGCGCAGTGGTTAAGAATCCGCCTGCCAATGGGGACACAGGTTCGAGCCCTGGTCCAGGAAGATCCCACATGCCATGGAGCAACTAAGCCCATGTGCCACAACTACTGAGCTTGCGCTCTACAGCCCGTGAGCCAAAACTACTGAGTCCACGTGCCACAACTACTGAAGCCTGCGTGCCTAGAGCCCGTGCTCCACAACGAGAAGCCACCACAATGAGAAGCCTGCACACCGCAATGAAGAGTAGCCCCCACTCACCGCAACTAGAGAAAGCTTGCGCACAGCAACAAAGACCCAATCCAGCCAGAAAAAAAAAAAAAGAATGAAATTAGAACATTCTCTAACACCATACACAAAAATAAACTCAAAATGCATTAAAGACCTAAATATAAGACCAGATACTATAAAACTCTTAGAGGAAAACATAGGCAGAACACTCTTTGACATAAATCACAGTGATATCTTTTTGGACACCCCCTTCTAGAGTAATTTAAAAAAAAAGGTAGCTAATGAAACTTAAAAGCTTTTGCACAGCAAAGGAAACCATAAACAAAATAAAAAGACAACCCACAGAATAGGAGAAAAATATTCGCAAATGAAGCTACCGACAAGGGATTAATCTCCAAAATATACAAGCAGCTCATGGAGCTCAGTATCAGAAAAACAAACAACCCAATCAAAAAATGGGCAGAAGATTTAAATAGACATTTCTCCAACGAAGACATACAGATGGCCAAAAAGCACATGAAAAGATGCTCAACACTGCTAATTACTAGAGAAATACAAATCAAAACTACAGTGAGGTATCACCTCACACCAGTCAGAATGGCCATCATCAAAAAATCTACAAACAGGGGCTTCCCTGGTGGCGCAGTGGTTGGGAGTCCACCTGCCGATGCAGGGGTCATGGGTTCGTGCCCCGGTCTGGGAGGATCCCACATGCCGTGGAGCAGCTGGGCCCATGAGCCATGGCCACTGGGCCTGCGTGTCCGGAGCCTGTGCTCCACAACGGGAGAGGCCACAACAGTGAGATGCCCGTGTACTGAAAAAAAAAAAAAAAAAAATCTACAAACAATAAATGCTAGAGAGGATGTGGAGAAAAGGGAACCCTCCTACACTGTTGGTGGGAATGTAAATTGGTACAGCCACTATGGAGAACAGTATGGAGGTTCCTTAAAAAACTGAAAATAGAGCTTCCATATGATCCAGCAAGCCCACTCCTGGGCATACATACGAAGAAAGCCATACTTTGAAAAGATACACGCACCCCAATGTTCATAGCAACGTTATTTACAATAGCCAAGACGTGGAAGCAACATAAATGTCCATCTACAGATGAATGATGAAAGAAGATGTGGTCCATATATACAATGCAATATTACTCAGCCATAAAAAGAGAATGAAATAATGCCATTTGCAGCAACATGGATGGACCTAGAGATTATCATACTAAGTGAAGTAAGTCAGACAGAGAAAAGACAAATATCATATGATATCAATTATATGTGGCATCTAAAAAAAATGATACAAAAGAACTTACTTATAAAACAGAAATAGACTCACAGACTTAGAAAACAAACCTATGGTTACCGAAGGGGAAAGGTGGGGGGTAGGGATAAATTAGGAGGTTGAGATTAACATATACACAATACTATATATAAAATAGATAATCAACAAGGACCTACTGGATAGCACAGGGAACTTTACTCAGTACTCTGTAATAACCTACATGGGAGAAGAATCTGAAAAAGAACAGATGTATGTATAACTAAATCACTCTGCTGTATATCTGAAACTGACACAACACTGTAAATCAAATATACTCCAATATAAAAAAATAAAACAGTATGGAACTGGCAGGAAAAGACATAGAGCAATCGAACAGAAAACTTAGAATCAAAGCCCCGCTTATATAGTCAATTAATATCTGACGAGCCAAGAACACCCAAGGGCAAAGGATAGTCTCTTTTCAACAAATGGTGCTGGGAAAACTGGATAAGCACATACAGAAAAATGAAATTGGACCCCTGTGTCACACCATGCACAAAAATTAACTTGAAATAGATCAAAGACGTAAACGTAAGACCTGATAGCAGAACTCCTAGAAGAAAATGTAAGGAAGAAGTTCTTCAACATTGGTCTTGGCGGGACTTCCCTGGTGGTCCAGTGGTTAAGACTCCACACTCCCAATGCAGGGGGCCCAGGTTCAATCCCTGGTCGGGGAACTAGATCTGGCATGCTCCAACTAAGAGCCCGCATGCTGCAACTAAAAAAAGATCCTGCATGCTGCAACTAAGACCTGGTACAGCCAAATAAATAAATAAATATTAAAAAATAGAAAACAGTGGTCTTGGCAATGATTTTTTTTGGATGTGACACCAGAAGCACAAACAACAAAAGAAAAAGAAAACACAAAGTGGGACTATATCAAACTTAAAAGCTTCTGCACAGCAAAAGAAACAATCAACAAAATGAAAAGGCAACCTACAGAATGGGAGAAAATATATGCAAATCATATATTTGATATGGGGTTAAAATCCAAAACACAGAAAGAACTCATTCAACTCAATAACAACAACCAAAACCCCCAAACAATCCTGTTGAAAAATGGGCAGAGGTACTAAATAGGCTTTTTTCCAAAGAAGACATCCAAATGGCCAACAGGAACATGAAAAGATGCTCAACATCACCAACTATCAGGGAAATGCAAATCAAAACCACAATGAGATATCACCTCACACCTGTTACAGTGGCTGTCATTTTTTTTTTTTTTTATTTTTTGGCCACGGTGCACGGCATGTGGGATCTTAGTTCTCTGACCAGGAATTGAACCTGTGGCCCCTGCAGTGGAAGCATGGTGTCTTAACCACTGGACCACCAGGGAAGTCCCAAATAAATTTAGATGAAATGGGTAAGTTCCTTGAAAAGTAGAAAATACCAAAAGTGCTACAAGAAGAAATAAATGTCTTAAATAGATTAATAGGTTTTAAATATATTGAATCAGTGAAGATTTCCTCTCCTAAAAAAACCTAACTTACATAATTTTTCAGGTTAGTTCAATCAAACTTTCAGTAAAAATTCTTGTCTTACATTAACTGTTCTAAAAAACAGGAAAACAGTGATAGACACCAAGCTCATTTTATAAGGCTTATATAATCTTTATTCCACTACCACATAAGAACAATACAGGAAGAGAAAAGTATAGTCTATTTCACTAGTAAATGTAGATACAAAAATTCCAAACACGTTTTGGCTAACTAAATCCAACAGTACATTAAAAAATAAAACATCACGCTCAAGTATGGTTTATCTCAGGAAGATTCAACATCTGAAAATCTAAACAGGAATTTACCTTATGAATAGACTGAAGGAGAAAAAGAACTCAGAGCAAAAAACTGCACCTTAGGGCTTCCCTGGTGGCGCAGTGGTTAAGAGTCTGCCTGCCGATGCAAGGGACGCGGGTTCATGCCCCGGTCCGGGAAGATCCCACATGCCGTGGAACAGCTAGGCCCATGAGCCATGGCTGCTGAGCCTGCGCGTCTGGAGCCTGTGCTCCGCAATGAGAGAGGCCACAACAGTGAGAGGCCTGCGTACCGCAAAAAAAACAAAACAAAAAAACTGCACCTTAACTGATAGAGAATAAGCAGTGATAAAATTCAACATCTATTTATTATAAAAACTCACAGCAAACTAGGAAGAGAAGGTAATTTTTTTAAACTTGATAAACTCATGTGCCAAAGCCTACAGCAAACACTAAAGTAACAGAGAAACTTTAGATGCATTATCTTTAAGAACCAACAAATCAAGGATGCCCATATCACCTCTATTGTTTAACATAGCTTATATCAACTATCAACCCAGCTGTTGAATGCCGTACTAGAGATCCTAGTTAAGGCTGTAAGAAAAAAAAGAAGCAAAAGTTGAAAAATTGGAAGGAAAATTGTAAAACTTTCAATAATTGCAAATGATATGATCATTAGTGAGGAAAATCAATAGAATTAACAGACAAACCATTAAAACTAAAAAAGAAAAAGACTTCAATAAGTTGCCAGGTATAAGATTAACCTACAAAAATTAATACCACAATTTTTCTATATAAGTAGTAACCAACTAGAGATAAAATTAACAAAAAAAAACCTATTACGTATCTAGCAATTAATTTTTTAAATATTTTTGTTGAAGTACTAAAATACATACAGAAAAGTGCACCAACTGTAAGCTTACAGCTTGAAGAATTCTCACAAAATGAACACACCTGTATAACCAGCATCCTGAAAGGCCCACCCATGTCCTTTCCACCTACCAAAGGCAAATGCTATCCTGACATCTAACACCAGATTAGCGCTGCTTGTTTTTAAACCTTATATAAAGATTCATATGGTATGTATACCTTTTTAAAAAATGAAAAAGGAGAGAAGGAGCTCCAAAAGGGGGTGAGTATGATATGTATTTGCAAGACACTGTTCCCTTTTCCTCCCTGGTACACTCTCTTTTTATTACTTTAAGCTGTTATTATTGTTACAATTATAGCTGTCAAAGTATTAGCTTCCAAGAGTCTGAGCTTCAATTCTTTGTCTATCATTTTTACAAACTGGAAATATAATTTTGAGCAACATATGCGTTTCAAAATTTCCCAAGGAAACAATTTTGAAATTCTATGTTATTCATTTAATAAAATTTTACTTTCCTCCATTAACTATATTTCCTAAAGAGTTACCACAAAAATGATAACAGAAGAGAAATCAAGTCAGTAAGATGAAAGGGAGTGAAGGCACCAGTCCCCTAGACAACAGCTGCCTTGGCTATAGATGGAGAGGCAGTGTCTTGAAAGTCTGAATGGACAGAAATATGTATTCTGGGTAGTTTAGATATTTACTTTCCCATAAGGAATCAAATCAAGTGATACTTCAAGGTCACCTCAAGATCTAATATTCTATGTCTACATCACAGCTCTGTCTCCAGTGCCTTGGAATTTTTGAGATAGTGACCAGAAAAGGAAATCATATTCATGATAGATTACTGTGCTTCCAACATGAGTATATCTGACACTAATCTTAGCAATTTTAGACACTGACCCTAGTGCCCCTGTGCTTCAAAATCACCTGCAGAGGTTTGTTGATTGGCTGGTGTAAATACAAGTACCTACCAGTACTGACTCCCTCCTGACCTATGAGTCAGAAACTCTGGAGGTAAGGATTTGGTGCAAGTGCATGTTTTCAGATTTCCCCACGTTGTTCTATGCATAGCCAGAGTTGAAAACCACTAATAAGTTAACACAACTAACAAAAGATCTCATTTCACATTATCACACACCTGTGCATCAAATCTTATTATACGCCACAGAACATATGCCCATTTGAAAAATTACTGGTCACAATTTAAGTTGGTGGATGAAGCACAATTCACTTAAAAACACTGAACTAGGAGTCAAAGACTTGTTTCTGAGCCCACCTTTGTTACTCACTATGTGACATCAGAGAAGTTAGCTTTCTGAGAATTATTTTCATTTATAAGAATGGAAAAATGTTACTTGTTCTGCCTTCCTAAAATTATCATATCCATAAATTAAGGGATATATAATAAAGCCATTCTAAAATATAAGTAAGGCACTAAATTTAGTCAGAATCAGTTGATTTCCTGAAGTCATTGCCAACTATACAGACAGACTCAAAATGCTGACAGTCTGAAATGAAACCAAGACCTCCCTTTATTCAACTAATTAACTAACTAGCTAACAATCAAACTCCTGTCAGGTGGGAAAAGGCTAAGGCAGTTCTATTATTAAAAACAGAGAGAATGCTTTTATTTTCTACTTCCTGCCCTTCAACTCTCTCAATTCCCTCCAAGCTAAGTTCTAATCACATGAAGAAGAAACAAAAGTCAAGTACTCAATTTTGGGGGAACTAACCTATTTTCTTCCGAAGAAAATATACTAAGAAAGACAAACCTCGGCCACAGTACTACGTATACGATCCACCACCTGCTCGAAGTCCACCAGGCTGAAGAGGGGTTGCTGCTTGAGACGATGCAGCTCTGCAGCAAAAGTGTCCTCCTGGTTTTTCAAAATGGATCCTGCAAAACAGGAAGGCACTGTCAAAGGAAGACAGGGAACCTGCGCAGGCAAGGGTTTCTCATCCCAGTGCCACAGCTATTTCACCTGCCTCTCAGGTAAGCATGTCACTCACAGCTGTGCTGAAATCTCAGAACATAAAGGTCAGTAACCACCCACCCTGCCCAGGCAGACTTTGGGGCCACACAGCATCAAGTAAGCCTTTGAGGATGGGGTACAGTTGGGCAAGGAGATTCCTACCTTTCCTAGTCAGGTTTACATTTTGATTCTCGAACATCTGGACAGATTCTCCAACAAACAGGATTTTTTCAGCAACCCTCACTGGAATGTAGGACGGCAGAATCTCCACTCGCAGAGAAAATTGCTTTAGAGATGGTGCCAGCATGTTCTCTTCTTCTATCAGGCGCTGGTCAAAGAAATAATCCGTATCAGAGATGACGTAGGAAGTGAGAAAGGGAAAGCAAGGAAACATCCGGCAGGTCTCCCAACCCGTGATTTACATTTTCTAGAAGCAGGGACTTTAAATATGAAGTTGCATAATTGTTACATTACTGGTGCTAGAGAAATGTATTCCATTTTTAGGCAGCAAGATAGCATGGTGGAAATAGCAGTGGTTTTATTAACATTAGGATTTTAGCCCTCTGCCTTGGCTACTGTGTAAAAACTTGTGCAGGGGCTTCTCTGGTGGCGCAGTGGTTGAGAGTCCACCTGCCGATGCAGGGGACACGGGTTCATGTTCTGGTCTGGGAAGATCCCACATGCCGCGGAGCGCCTGGGCCCGTGAGCCATGGCCGCTGAGCCTGCGAGTCTGGAGCCTGTGCTCCGCAACAGGAGAGGCCACAGCAGTGAGAGGCCCGCGTACCGCAAAAAACAAACAAACAAAGAAACAAACAAACAAAACTTGTGCAGTAGGTCTGGAACCCAGTCTCCTTACTTGTACCATGGAATAATTGATCTTTGTTTTTTTCCAGATCTACATGTCTACGATTTATTATCTTGTGCATATGCCTGCTCTGCCCAGCTCTTTACACAAGCCTGACTCATTTAGCCAAGTGGTTCTTAAAGCCTGGCTCCTGGACCAGCACCATTGGCCTCACTTGGGAGCTTGTTAGAAATGCAAATTTTCAAGCCCCTCCCCAGATTTACAGAAAACCTGGGGGGTAGGCCCAGCAGTCCGTGTTTTAACTAGCTCTCCAGGTGATTCTGAGGCACTCTCCAGTTTGAGAACCACTGATCTAGCCCACTCACCACCACTTTCACTCAGGCCCCTTCTGTTCCCTGACTTGCTTTTGAGTTGACCCTTATCCAGCTCCAACTGGAACTTTAGGCTCCATACTCCTAACTTTGATCTCTGCTATTCACCCTTTTAGTTTTGGGCTTGGGTGCTGGTGTGCCTCGGGGCACTATCCTAGACTCTCTTCTCCTCTGGCTCTCAACACTCTTCCTAGACAATCACATCTTCTTCTAAGGCTGAAATGATCATCATAAGAGATATTTTTAATCTTTCTGCATCACAGGACTCTGCAATTATAAAAGCTACGGACCTTCCAGAAAAATATATAACCGTACACTTCACAGACCCTCTGACGCCACTCGTGAACCCCAAATTAAAAACTTCTGTATGCCGATGACTCCTAAGACTTTAAACTAGATTACTCTCATGAGCTCTAGGCTCAGCCCACTGGTCATTTCCTACAAGTACCTCAAACTCAATGTGTCCAAAGTTAGACCCATCTTCTTTCCCCTGACACCAGCAATCTATGTTCCTTATCATCACCACTCGCCCACTACTACAGGCAGAGACTTGGGTATCATCCTTGATTCTTTCCTCTGGACCCACAGCCAATCAATCACCACGACCTACCTGTTCCAGCTCCTTAATATCTCTCAAGCCTCTTTATTCTTCACCATATTTACTGTTCCCACCCTTGGTGTAGGCCACCATTATTTTTCAGCTAATGTCCCCAACATTCTCCTAACTGAACTACCTGCTGCTAATCTTAATTTTTAAAAAAACGATTCCCCACACAGTTTCTAGAGTGATCTATCATAAAGTCTGATCTAACATACAGAGGTAGGTTAACCTCTTGCCTAAAATTCTTCACGGTTCCCAGCTCTCTTCAGGCTCAAGTCTAAATTCCTTCCCATTGTTTACAAGGGCTTTCATGATCTTACCTCTGCTCATCTCAAAAGCTTCATTGACTGCCACTTCCCACACCCGCCCCCCGACTGTCCCTTACACTCTACATCTCAGCCTTTATTTACTTGACTCTCTCAATTGAATCACTAATGGTTCCCCAAATGAGCCATGTCCTTCATGGCCTCTGTATACTTTACACAGTCCTTTCCTATGCTTGGAATTTTTTTTTTTCTTTTTGACCGTGCAGCATGTGGGATCTTAGTTCCCCGACCAGGGATCAAACCCGCACCCCCTGCAGTGGAAGCTTGGAGTTTTAACCACTGGACCGTGAGGGAAGTCCTCCTCCCAAACTCTTTGCAATTTAGACATACATTCCACTGAAAAGCCTTCTCTAGTTACTCTAAGACCATGTTCCCAGGATACCCATACTTACTCTTTCCAGAGCACTTAGTACACGGTAATATATCTTCCACTAAACTATAAGCTCTTTAAGGACAGGGACTACTACATTTTATTTGTTTATGCAGTTGTGGCATGTGGAACAGTACCTGGCATGTAACAGGCATTCAATAAAATGTTGTAACAGGATAAATGAATGGATGAATGGATAAGAACAATACAGGACTTTGGGGAGCCTAATCAAAACTCTAAACTGCATGTAAAAGCTCTGGGTACCTACAAGACTACCTGAAGAGACAAGACTTATTCTCTTAAACGCGTATACCAGGAAGAGGGGAAACAAAAGGAATCTCACAAATATATTTTCTATTTTATAGTCTCACATTGTTAGGCATTAAGTATTAAGCTAAGATAAAGCCAAGTGTTTACATCTAAAGAATTTATGGAAGGTACCCAGGCTATGATGAGCTGGGGGCTGGGGGCAGGGGCAAGTCACCAAAAGGTCATCTAGCTGTAGACTTTTCCAACTCCTGGCAGGAGCAGGTTAGGCTTCTGGTTGGGCTCTCACCAAGTCCTGGAGTTCTCTCAGTTGTTTTCCTGTCAGTCCCCCAATGCCCAGATCCTCCTCATCCTCTTCTGGTTGGGCACTGACATTACCAGAAGATGGACCCTGTTTGATAAAGAACTCTTCGTGCTGGTCCAAGAGGAGTCCATGTAGCATCCAGGCTGAGAGCTGCTTATACATGACCCCGTGACACACGGCCAGGATTCTGAGTGGAGAGGAAAGCAAGAGCCTTAGAAGTCCACTAAGAGGACACTAAACCCATGCTTTAAACTGCTACAGGATAAACAGAGGCCTGAGGGTTTGGTCAGCAGAAGGGAAATGACCAATTAAGCTAAAAATAATTGTGCTATTTTAACTTAAATGTCTGCGGATGAACTAAGTGGTTAAATTTCCAAACTTGTAGCCAGTGTACTAAAGTCTGAAATGTTCAGTAAATGTTCTGATAGTCTTTTAGAAGAAGCACATTTTTTTTCCTCTTTTTGAGTAAAGTAAGTTTCAAAATGGATGATTCCTTTTAAAATTAAATGGACTTACAGGAGTCTCTTTTTGGCTAACACAGTATTAAATTAGTTTTTATTTTTGTTGGAATCACATAAGGAAAGTAGATTCAGTATGTGAGAAGCTGATATACCTGAAAAAGTATTATCCAACAAAATCCAGAGACTGAAACAAAATGCAGAAAGGTTGCTGGAGAATGGGATAGATTCACATGGTCTCAAGGGATCACATCTCAGGTAACATATTAATGACAAAGGGGAAAACGTCCCTCTAAAACAGAGTGATCTGGTGGAAAACACCTAAACCAAGTGATGAAACTTAACACCAGTAATGGGACAAACTTATTTTTTGTGCTTTCTGATATGCTGTAACAGGAAATAATATGACCTATGTAGTATTCTTGCCAAAAATGTTCAACCTGAATCTAATCATGAGGAAATAATCAGAAAAATCCAGATTGTGGAACATTCTACAGGCAGTCTTTGATCATACTCCACATTTAATACAGTTGTAATCATAAAATTTTGTATCCTTTTTTTCAGATAGTATTATAAAAATATTTTTACATGTTGTTATAGTATTTGTAATTTTAATTGCATTATAGTCTATCAAGTGAATATATCTTTAATCAGCTTTCTTCTGCTGCTGGTAATTTTCTAATTTTTTTTTTAATTTCTTAATATAGTAGACAACATTGCAGTGAATAATGATTGTGCATATGGTTATTTTCTTCTTTTGAATAATTTTGTTAGGATAAAATTTTTAAGAGTGGCATTATAAGATTATAAAGCTACTCAAAATACACATGTTTAGACATAGCTAAGCATAATCCAGCACATGTAGTGGAAATTCTCCAAGGATAATGAGATCCAAAAATGAAAAAGGACTGCCTCAAGGTCATCTAGAGCCTTGCTTCGATACTCAACACTTTATTAAAACCCCCTTTTTGCAATTTCTGAGCCACCGTAAGGATTACATGGGCTCCTCTGCTCATGGGGCTTTTCCATCCTGGTCATAACTTTCCCCAGAAGGAAACCTGAGATGACCTGAAAATAAAACTTGTGCAAAATCAAGTCACCTGACCACCCACTCCGCCTCCCAACCCCAATGAAGCCGTGACTTACTTTTCTAGTGCACTGCGAACAGGAGGCAAACCTCCACAGCTGTGTTTGTACACTGTTTCCAGGATTTGACAACCATGAATCTGTGGAAAATACAGCCTTGTCAAGCTGAATTCCATTTTAATAGTTCATGTAGCACAATCTCATATTCTATATTCAATCCAGAGGGCACAATCTGCAGAGAATGGGGATAAACTTTCTCATAAGATTTTTGTATAGTTCTGATTCTGACTCCAATGCCAATGTGTGGGGGGTTTCCCCACACTACCAAGCAATCCTCTGACACCAGCTTGGGTGTCCTACAATCCAACTCAATTCTGATACTATGCACCCAGAGATAGCATCAGATTCCACAGGTTAAGGGCTCAGTCCCACAAGACTGCCCTCCATTTCCGACGCCAATCACAAGTTCAGGTTGTTCCCTGTGCTTCCAACTGGCTGATTAATAGATCAGAGGTTCCCCCTCCCTGGATTCCACTAATTTGCTAGAGCAGCTCACAGAACTCAGGAAACCCACTTATTCACTAGATTACCTATTTATTATGAAGGATACTAAAGGGTACGAGTCAACACCCAGATGAAAAGGATACACAGGGCGAGGTCCCGAACAAAGGAGCTTCTGCCCGGCATCGTGGCACATAGAGGCACTCTGGCTCACCAATCTGGAAGCTCTCCAAACCCCGTCCTTTTTGGTTTTTATGGAGCCTTCATTACACAGGCAGGATTAATTAAATCACTGGCCATTGGTGATTGAACTCAATTTCTAGCTCTCTGCCCTGCTCTCTGCCCTCCTCTCTCCCCAGAGGTCAGGTGGGAATGGTGGGACTGAAAGTTCCAACCCTCCGATCACGTGGGTGTTTCCCCTGGCAACCAGCCCCATATTAAGTGCTTTCCCAAAATCACCTCATTAACAAACTCAGGTGTGGTAGAAAGGGGTTTGTTATGAATATCAAGTCACCTTTATTGCTCTTATTACTTAGTAAATTCTGAGTTTTAGAAGCTCTGTGCCAGAAACGGGACGAAGACCAAATCTATATTTCTTATTATAAATCACAACATCACAATAGTTGTTGTCGAAGTATGGACCCTCCACCTCCCTGCCCCTCCCCATCCCACCCCATCCCCCAGCAGCATCTGCATCACCTGGAAACTTGTAAGGAATGCAAATTCTTGGGCCTCACTCCAGACCTACTGAATCAGAATCTCTGGGGTAGGGCCCAGCGATCTGGTTTTAACAATCTGCTCCAGGTGATTCTAAGGCACAATGAAGTGAGAACTACTGCACTAAGGAAAAACCAGAATCATTTAGAGTTGAAATTCCAAGAAAAGAGGTAAAGAAAGCTCTTACTTCAGATTAAGGCCTAATCCAGACTACTTACAAGGTATACACTTTTCTAAAAATCTGCTTCCTCTTTCAATGTCCTTTTGCCTCTGCTTTTTTTTTTTAACTGCTTTATTGAGGTATAAGTTATATACAATAAATTCACCTATTTTAAGGGTACTTTCAACAACTTTTAGTAAATTTACAGCATTGTGCAACCATCACCGTAATCCAGTTTTATAACATTTCCATCACTCTAAAAGGATCCCCTGTGCCTGTTCGCACTCCCCCATTCTCACCCACAACCTCATTTTTTAGAGCCTTAGCACTCAGCTTCCTACAACCTCCTCAGCAGGAAGGAAGGTTCACCCATCTGCAATCCCTCTACTCATTTTCCACTCTCCTTCCTTTGGCCAACAGAAGCTCAAAGTCAACTGAGATGTGCCGGCATGTATGGACCCTTACACTAACCCCACTTACCTAGAAGTTCCCCTCCAATTTTGGGAGATGGTTTAGTAGAGTGGTTAAGAGCATAGTCTTTGGAGTCAGACAGCCCTGGGTTTACATCCTAGTTGTACCATTTACTACCATCTGTGTGACCCTAAGCACATTCCTTAACCTATTTGATTTTTTAGAGGATTGACTGTGATAATGTATGTAAAGCATTTAGCAGAGTGCCTGGTATGCAACAAGTGCACAATAAAAGCTCGATGTTATTTGATGAGGGCCATCAGCTTTGCATCCCCTGCTGGCTCTGCTAGCACAGAATGAATGCAGCCGAGGGTAAGTTTCTTATACAGCAAAAAAATGAAGTAGCAACCTGGCAAACTGACTAGTTAACTAGTTATATTCAAATGAACACTCTTAATAAGCTAAGGCACAAATATAACAGCTTAAGAACATGAATGAACTAAACATATTTAATCCATCTGTCCTTTTTGATCCAATTATGAACCAGCAGATACTTCTTCTAATGTAAAATCTCAAAGCATCTCAGAATTATTAATTCTACCCAGAAAAGACATTCTCTGGACACTGGAGACCCTAACTTTTCAATGCATATAATAAAAACTTGTGATAAGAATAGGCATATTTAACTAATAAAATAAACAGCTGGGTTTCACCCAATGATTTAAGAATTCTCAGAAAACTGCCAGTACCCTAACGATAAACCTACTACCTTCTTTCTTTCTAAGGATTAACTTTCTGCTTCTCTTCAAGATCCATATCCAACAGTTCTGAATCCTTAGTGTAAAATGCTCTCACCTCCAAGTATCTGTAGCATTGTTCTCTTACCCAGCAGCATTCTTGGGTATATGTATTATCATTTCCCCCACCTTCTGGACCAGGAGGTGCTTAAGGGCAGGGTCCTAACTTATTTTTGCATTCCTGATACTTAGCATGATACTCAAGCAGATATCACTGAATGAATAAATAATAAAAACTTCTGAAAACTAGGCTCTTCAAAAAAGAATGTAAAGGAAAATTAATTACGAGTATTTCCTTGGTGCTTACCAGAGCAAAAGGAAAAAGGAAAATTCTCACCTTTTGACTTTTAATTTGTTCTACTACAACCATCACAGAGGGGAAAAGGAGCTGGAACTGCAAAGGAGAGAATAATTAGGATGGTATATAATCAAATACAAGGAAAAAAAATTAACTCAGGAAATGCCTTTGTTTTTAAATAGTCCCACTTAACATAAAGATGGCAATACCACAGAACAGCCAAGATCCAGTATCCTAAGGCAATTTGCTACAGGGGTTGGCTGCAGATAGAAAGAGAATGGCAGACAGAAGCAGTTTCTATGTTTGAGGCTAGCATAATTGCTAATACTGAGGCCAGTCTAGAGCATTAACATCACACAGTAAGTTTTCACTAAATTTGGAACTTTTCAAACAGTTCTGATCTAGGAAAGCACACAAAATATCAAATGCCGAGCTCTGAATCCAGAAGGAAAAAAGTTCTCAAAAATAATATTTTAAGTTAGATTATTCTAATGATATCAACAGATTCCAAAGCATTTTGTTATCTGGGCATCATACCTGATCTAAGGAGTAATTGACATGTGATATGGAGAGATGGGGGTCAGCCAGGAACTGCAACAAAAAAACACTCTGATTATGGCTCCATATAAAATATCTTGAATCTATTTCTTCTATGAAAACCGGAAGCGAATGTGAGAGTAGGCTTAGGGTTCATTTTAGGGTATTGAGAATTGATCATTTATAGAAGATTATTAATGTTGATTTTCAGGTGATAACAAAACCAAAGCTAGGGCTCTTCTAAACTCACTCAGGAACCTTTGCCGTGATCCACTTGCCACTTTGATCATGGCTTGGGCAATCACAGAGAGCACACTTACCCTCCAGCCACGCAGAAAATAGCTCATTCTTAACCACCTGACCGTATCAAAGGGCATTACAAATCAGGAACATGTCCTCATCTGCTGTCCCAGAGGTGTTCCTTCCCGTATTTCTTCTCACCTCTTGTTCCAAATCAAGCAGTGCTTGGCGATAAGGCTGCAAAACTGAATCCAGCCCCGTGCAGAAGGCCCTTAGGTAGATTCCATGTGACCCACCTTGGCCCTGCTGAGATGGATGGTGATCCTGAAATCAAACAAAGAGAAGTCAACTTTTCAGCTCAGACCCTGAAACCCAAGGAAGACATTATCCTTTATTAATGGCATTTTTTTGTTTAAATAATTCCCTATCAAAGCAGTGCTTCAATGAGAGGAATACCTGACTGAAGAGACCTTTTAAGATGTGATAATATTTTCATTTTCCAAGTGGCTCAGATGTTACAAACAACCAGGTATTACTCCATACTGTCACTAGAGGTTTTCCAACAACTCAATTCTAACCTTATAACTTCTAGCTCAAATCCCTTTGGTGGTTTCCCCTTGCCCCAGAATAATATCTAAACTCCTCTACATGGTATACAACTTCTGGCCCTTACTCTCTCTCTAAAATTATCTTTAACTGCTTCCAACTTCACATCTTCATTTACAAATTACTCAGCAGTTCCCTGAATGTGCCTTGTTTCTCTCTCTCACCCCTGTGAATGAGTGTAGTCTGCTTGTAACTCATGTTTGTGACAAATACCTACTCTTCCTGCAGGACCCAACTCCAGCATCTCTTCCCTGAAAAGCCCTTTCTAACTCTCCCTAGGGAATTAATAGCTCCCCTTTGTTGCTTTCATAGCATCCCTGTTTAGTGCTGGAACTGAACTTTTGTTTATCTGTCCCCTCACTAGACCAAGAGCTTCATGAAGCAAGGGCCCACACTTTGTTCATCTTTGCATTTCATTTCCTAGCACAGTTCTTTGAACAGATGGTAACTATTTACTGAATAAATAAAATGACCTCAGTCCTCCTTCTAACAACCCTTCTCCTGCCTAGATGGCAATTCATCAAAAACACGAACCTGATAGCCAACGTGGGGAGTTAGAAGACACTCACCAAGAGGCTATTAACAAATATGGTTTGTCTTTCCAGAAAGCTGCAGTTTCTTTGTAAAAGCATTCTTTTTCTACACGGGGGAATTGCAGTTAACAGTTGACTAGAGGCCATGATGACTAGCCTTTCTGGCTATGTACTGATTTGCATGATCAGGCTCTGGTGGTGGTAGATACCATAGCAGAATTCAGCAACAAATGTGGTAGGAAGCTTGGGCTCAGAGGTTATAAGGCACACTGTAGCCAGAGGATGCTGCAGAGGATACTAGTAGTTCCTGGAGATAAATGTTCCCAGCTATAATAAGAATAGCACAGGCATAGGGTGAAATAGACCAGATTGGCTTACAACCAGGTGATTTTGTTTTGGTTGTGTCATTCCAGAGAGCTGAATGTCTTCATTTATCACAAAATGAAAGAAAAAATGAGACTGCTTTTACTTTTCAAAAAAGAAAAAGGTACTACAAATATCTTTAGAATTTGGGAAAGTAGGAATTCACATATAAGATCCACATCGTCACACGAATATAGGACAGGTTTGGTTTTTTTTAAGTGTTATACAAACACTTAAAGAGCCCTTTTCATCTATATTAATATGTACACAGGTTCCAACTTTGATCATTGTGTTCTCATTATGACTTCATAGCAAACTGGCACTGATTAGGTTTTTTTAAATATAAATTTATTTATTTATTTTTGGCTGCGTTGGGTCTTGCTGCATGCGGGCTTTCTCTAGTTGCGGCAAGCAGGGGCTACTCTTCGTTGCAGTGCACGGGCTTCTCATTGCGGTGGTTTCTCTTGCTGTGGAGCATGGGCTCTAGGAATGCAGGCTTCAGTAGTTCTGGCACATGGGCTCAGTAGTTGTGGCTCGCGGGCTCTAGAGCGCAGGTTTAGCAGTTGTGGCTCACGGGCTCTGTGGCATGTGGGATCTTCCTGGACCAGGGCTCAAACTCATGTCCCCTGCCTTGGCAGGCGGATTCTTAACCACTGCACCACCAGGGAAGTCCCTGGCATTGATTAGATTTTAAATTCTTTTCTCTGCAACAAAATCTGTTTGAATCAGAATCCCTGTCCCAGAGATGAAAATATAAGCCATTATTCTCTGACTCCTTTGTCCATAGATTACCACCAAGGGCCTGACAACCAGTTTATATAACAGGGGCCAGGTGGTACTGACTGCATTGTTTCAGAAAACTATCCTTCCTTTTCCTTTCTAGAAGTCTCTGCCTTTCTCTTCAACCTGAATCATTCTTTCCACTGGGAAATAGTCATCATTGAATCAGAGTCACACAATGCAGCAATCTTCTTACTTACCACTGACAGAATTGCAGACTGTTAAAAGTAAAAAAGAACTTTAAAATTTCTCTTAAAAAAAAAAATTTGAGTGTCTACTATATGCCAGGCACTTCACATGAATTACCTTGTTTAATCCCCACAACCCTATTAGATAGGTACTATCTATCCCCATTTTATAGGTAAGGAAACTGAGCCTCAGGTTACTGCTGAGCAGTCTATGGCCAGTAAGTGATGGACAGGAAACAAATCTTTGGCCACTACACTATAAAGCACTGACTTCCAATTAATTTATATTAATCAATAATATTTATTAAGTCTTACCACATGCCAAAACCTTCTCCAGTTTAACTCTTATTTACAAATAAGAAAAAGGAAGCCTGAAGATTTTAGTTGCCTGCCTCAATGTAACTACGGTAGTTAGAAGCAAAGTGGCAAAGGAATTTTAAATAATGCTTTGTGTTTTCACCTCTGGGACTGGAACTCTGGTCCAGCTCAAACTGATTTAATTCAGGTCTCTTAAAACTTGGGCAAAGCATACTTTCTCTTACATCCATCTGCCTAAATTGGTCCCCATGTATATTTTCCCCTTGTTTGAGGTACAGTCACCTTGCCTTCACTTGAATAATTCCAGTGATGAGAAATTCATAACTTCTTGACACTTACATCACATGAATTACCAATGGATTCACTGAAAGCTTAACATAGCTCCAGCCCTGGGGAGGTGTACGTTCCCTGAGAACAGGAACCTACCTGCTGCTGCACATGGCCCGTGTACTGTTCAATGAACTCGGTGAAACGAATGTAGTCTGTGCCCAGCCGGCAGAGTCGATTCAGGACACTGGTTTCACTGGGATGGAGAAATGGGAAGTCCTGTGACACCTGCAGGAGAGGAATAATGTTAAAAACGCTGATGCCCGCTACTCATTGCTCACTAGAACGATTGTCTCCCTTTGCAAGATAGCTATTTAAGACTGGTAAGTTCTAGATAACAAAAGTATTTCCAAATCACTACAAAGACGTTGTTCCCCAGTCCCAACTTAGTTATTTATTGAACTAGGCAGTAATGCATGGTAAAGAATTTAAACAGTACAAAATGGTATACATGAAAAATAAGTCAACCTCCACAGAGGCAGCCACTACTACCTGCTTTTTTTTTTTAATTTTAGTATAAATATTATATTGGTTTCAGGTGTACAACATAGTGATCCAGTATTTTTACAGATTACAAACCATACTAAGTTATTATAAAAGACTGACTAGGGGCTTCCCTGGTGGCACAGTGGTTAAGAATCTGCCTGCTAATGCAGGGGACACAGGTCCTATCCCTGGTCTGGGAAGATCCCACATGCTGCGGAGCAACTAAGCCCGTGTGCCACAACTACTGAGCCTGTGCCCTAGAGGCCGCGAGCCACAACTACTGAGCCCACGCGCAGCAGCAATGACCCAATGCAGCCCAAAATAAATAAATAAATAAATTTATTTAAAAAAAAGACTGACTATATTCCTGTGCTGTACATTACATGCCCGTGACTTGTTTATTTTGTAACTGGTAGTTTGTACCTCTTAATACCCTTCACCTATTTCATCCCTCCCCCTATCCCTCTCCCTTCTGGCGACCACCATTTGTTCTCTGTATCTATGCATCTGTTTCTGTCTATGCATATGTTTGTCTGTTTGTTTTGTTTTCTAAATTCCACATATAAGTGAAATCATAAAGTATTTGTCTTTCTCTGTCTGACTTATTTCACTAAGCATAATATCCTCCAGGCCCATCCATGTTGTCACAAATGGCAAGATTTCATTCTTTTTCATGGCTAAGTATATTACCTATTCCTTATGGAATCTTCCTGGGATGGTCTATAAGGATATATGGGGTTTTTGATCTGGTTGCAACAAAGTCTCTTAAGCAATATTGCTCACTCTCGGTTCTGCAGATTCCAGAGGTTTCTCAGACATATTCTTAGGATTTACAAATTCTCTATGAAAATTTAAATTTTGTTTTCATTTTGATAAAAATGTAAAATTAACGTAGCATATTATAATCTGTAAAAGCACCTTATAACTGGACATATAATTTAGTGTCCATATTTTCATTTGTATTTTTAATTTAAATCATGGCCAAATGATAGCCTAGTATGGTATGTAAAGATTTCACAGCAGTTCAAGCAGAAAAATAGTAGTGGGAGAATGTATTCATTCAATCAACTAAGAAAAAAGTCATAGCAAAATATACATAAAGTTACCATTTTAGCCATTCAAGTGTACAGTTTAGTGGCATTAAGTGCATTCGCTTTGTTGTGCAACCATCACCACCATCCATCTCCAGAACTTTTTCATCTTCCCAAACTAAAACTCTGTACCTCTTGAATGATGACTCCCCATTGTTCCTTCCCCCACACACCCTGGTAAGTACCCTTCTAATTTCTGTCTCTATGAATTTGACTACTCTACAATATTTATCCGTTTGTGACTGGCTTATTTCACTTAGCATAGTGTCTTCAAGGTTCATCCATGTTGTAGCATGTGTTAGAATGTCTCTCCTTTCTAAGGCTGAATAATATTCCATTGTATGTACATGCCGCATTTTGTTTATTCACTTCATTTGTCTATGGACATCTGAGTTGCTTCTGCCTTTTGGCTATTGTGAATAATGCTGCTATGAACATGGCTTTACAAATATCTATTTGAGTCCCTGCTTTCACTTCTTTTGGGTATATACCCAGGAATAAAACTGCTGGATCATTTGGTAATTCTGTGTTTAATTTTTGGAGGAGTCACCATATTGTTTTCCACAGGGACTGTACCATTTTACATTTCCACCAGCAATGCACAAGGGTTCTAATTTCTCTACAACCTCACCAACACTTGTTATTTCCTGTTTTTTTGGTAATAACCATCCTAAAGGGTATAAAATGATATCTCATTGTGCTTTTTTTTTTTTTTTTTTTGCGGTACGCGGGTCTCTCACTGTTGTGGCATTTCCCATTGTGGAGGACAGGCTCCGGACGCGCAGGCTCAGCGGCCATGGCTCACGGGCCCAGCTGCTCCGCAGCATGTGAGATCTTCCCGGACCAGGGCACGAACCCATGTCCCCTGCATCGGCAGGCCGACTCTCAACCACTGCGCCACTAGGGAAGCCCCTCTCATTGTGCTTTTGATTTGCATTTCCCTAATGATTAGTGATATTGATCATCTTTTCACTAGTTGCCCATTGTATATCTTCTTTGGAGAATCAACCAACTTTTAGTGACTACGTACTTATCCCAGGCACTGCGCTAACAGTCCAAGATTAAATAGTGAACAAAATCAGACATATTTACTACTCCCAAGGAACTCAGAATATTTCACATTCATATTGTATTTTGTGGAAGCCATCTTTATGTGACAGTAACTGTAGTAATAAATAGGCAAAGAAGAATTTTTCTGTTACTGATTCCACAATAATTTGATTAGGAATCCATTTAATGTAGATTTTAATGACACAATGCTAACCATATCTTCAAGTTAACAACTTAAGAGGTAGCATGACATAGTCCTTAAGAACTTGATCTCTGGAGCCAGACAGCCGAGGTGTGAATCCCTGAGTTGCCTCTTACTTGCTTGAAATCTTAGGCAAGCAATACCCCTCTGTGCCTCAGTTTTCATACCTATAAAGATGATAATTGTGAGGATTAAATAAATTAATACATGTAAATCACATGTGCCAAGCACATAGCAAGTGCTCAATACATGTCAGCAATTTTTTATTATTAGGACAGCTCTACTCAGTTATTAAGTGATACTCCTATTAAAATTGGCATTTGAGGGCTTCCCTGGTGGCGCAGTGGTTGAGAGTCCGCCTGCCGATGCAGGGGACGCGGGTTTGTGCCGCGGAGCGGCTGGGCCCGTGAGCCATGGCCGCTGAGCCTGCGCGTCCGGAGCCTGTGCTCCGCAACGGGAGAAGCCACAACAGTGAGAGGCCCGCGTACAGCAAAAAAAAAAAAAAAAATTGGCATTTGAGCAGTGTTTGTTGGCAGAGTTTTAGAAAAGTTCCAGGTCTGGTTACTCTGAAACAACAAACGATACCTTAAAGTTATTGGTACCATTTGGTACAACCTACTTATATGAACAGGCATTCTCTTCATTAGAGTTACTGAAGTCAAAATAGAAAACAGAGAGCCAGATCTGCAGAAAAGTCATTCTACCATTTAACTCAATGTTGACAATTTAGTTTTAGCAAAACAACAGTATATATTACATTAGATCAGTGGTTCTCAGTGGGGGCAATTTTGCCCCCAAGGGACATGGTAATGTCTGAAGATATTTTTGGTTGCACAACTGAGGGGATACCAGTGGCATCTAGCAAGTAGAGGCCATGGATGCTGCTTAACATCCTACAGTGCACAGGACGGCCCCCACATTATCCAGTCCAAAATGTCAGTAGTGCCAATGCTGAGAAGCTGCATTAGATTAACGTCAATTTGAATTGATCAGTTTGATAGTTTTATTTACTTTGTAAAAATAACCGGTTTTACAGTTGTTAAAGAGCAATATGCTTGAGTTTATACTTAGCTTAATGTGTATACATATTCAATATTACAATAAACTTATTTTTATCAACACTGGGCATTCATGACAATTTTTCCCTTTATCGAAATGTGAAAAACACCATTCTGCAAAAAGCATGCAATATTTGCTGATTTTGGTGGAATTTTTTTCTTTCACAAATAGCTTAATACCTACTATGTGGCAGAAACTGTACTAGGTGCTCCTGGTACATCTATGAAGAAGACCACTGTGGTCTTAGCCCCCATGGGCAATCTATGTGAGAGAAAGACTAAACATAGGTAACAACAATAAATAATATGAATTGTGATGTCCTATAAGGGAAATGAACAAGCTGCTGTGATAGAAAATAATGGCATAAGGAGTATACTTAAAGAGGTGGTCAGAGAAGGTTTTTCTGAGAAGTAACTTTAAAGCTGAGAACTTAAGGAGGAAAATATCCGACTGAGACTATTTTATAAGAAAAAAAGGAAGGCAGCTATTGTTCCCATATTCTTTCGTCTCTTTTTACTTCTGACAGTCAGGCACAAACAATTACCTCCTGAATATTTTTCTCCTATATTCCTGGCATTGTGCTAGTTTTACAGAAGAAAAGAAACAATAACAAAAGCAATCTGTTTGATTTATAAGTTTTATAGACCAAGAATGTATATTTTCTGCTCCTCTACAGCCTATACTACCAATTCTCATAGGAACAGGTATGACTTTGTGATCAGACAGAGCTAGATTCAAATCTTGCCTTATCAAGACTAGCCACCATAAAGTTCTCTGAACTTCAGTTTGCTCGTCTGTAAACTGGGGCCAACAATACCTAAGTTACTAAGTTATGGAGATGATTAGATAATATTACTGGAAGCAGGAGTAGAAAAGAGTGGTTGAGATACTGGAGCCAGACAAAACTGGGTTCAAAAGAAACAGAAGCTTTAAATGACACAACAGACCAGATAGATTTAATTGATATTTATAGGACATTCCATCCAAAAACAGCAGATTAGACTTTCTTCTCAAGTGCGCACGGAACATTCTCCAGGATAGATCACATCTTGGGTCACAAATCAAGCCTCAGCAAATTTAAGAAAATTGAAATCATATCAAGCATCCTTTCTGACCACAATGCTATGAGATTAGAAATGAATTACAGAGAAAAAAACGTAAAAAACACAAACACATGGAGGCTAAACAATACGTTAGTAAATAACCAAGAGGTCACTGAAGAAATCAAACAGGAAATCAAAAAATACCTAGAGACAAATGACAATGAAAAAACGACAATCCAAAACCTATGGGATGCAGCAAAAGCAGTTCTAAGAGGGAAGTTCATAGCTATACAAGCCTACCTCAAGAAACAAGAAAAATCTCAAATAAACAATCTAACCTTACACCTAAAAGAAGTAGAGAGGGCTCCCCTGGTGGCGCAGTGGTTGAGCGTCCGCCTGCCGATGCAGGGGACACGGGTTCGTGCCCCGGTCCGGGAAGATCCCACATGCCGCGGAGCGGCTGGGCCCGTGAGCCATGGCTGCTGAGCCTGCGCGTCTGGAGCCTGTGCTCTGCAACGGGAGAGGCCACAACAGTGAGAGGCCCGCGTACCGCAAAAAAAAAAAAAAAAAAAAAAAAAAAAAAAGAACTAGAGAAACAAGAACAAACAAAACCCAAAGTTAGCAGAATGAAAGAAATCATAAAGATCTGAGCAGAAATAAATGAAATAGAAACAAAGAAAACAATAGCAAAGATCAATAAAACTAAAAGCTGGTTCTTTGAGAAGATAAACAAAATTGATATACCATTAGCCAGACTCATCAAGGAAAAGAGCGAGAGGACTCAAATCAATAAAATTAGAAATGAAAAAGGAGAAGTTACAACAGACGCTGCAGAAATACAAAGCACCCTAAGAGACTACTACAAGCAACTGTTTGCCAATAAAGTGGACAAACTGGAAGAAATGGACAAATTCTTAGAAAGGTATAACCTTCCAAGACTGAACAAGGAAGAAATAGAAAATATGAACAGACCAATCATAAGTAATGAAATTGAAACTGTGATTAAAAATCTTCCAACAAACAAAAGTCCAGGACCAGATGGCTTCACAGGTGAATTCTATCAAACATTTAGAGAAGAGCTAACACCCATCCTTCTCAAACTCTTCCAAAAAACTGCAGAGGAAGGAACACTCCCAAACTCATTCTATGAGGCCACCATCACCCTGATACCAAAACCAGACAAAGATACTACAAAAAAAGAAAATTACAAACCAATATCACTGATGAATATAGATGCAAAAATCCTCAACAAAATACTAGCAAACAGAATCCAACAACACATTAAAAGGATCATACACCATGATCAAGTGGGATTTATCCCAGGGATACAAGGATTCTTCAATATACGCAAATCAATCAATGTGATAAACCATGTTAGCAAATTGAAGCAGAAAAACCATATGATCATCTCAACAGATGTATTAAAAGCTTTCAACAAAATTCAACACCATTTATAATAAAAACTCTCCAGAAAGTGGGCACAGAGGGAACCTACCTCAACATAATAAAGGCCATATATGACAAACTCACAGCAAACATCATTCTCAATGGTGAAAAACTGAAAGCATTTCCTCTAAGATCAGGAACAAGACAAGGATGTCCACTCTCACCACTATTATTCAACATAGTTTTGGAAGTCCTAGCCATGGCAATCAGAGAAGAAAAAGAAATAAGAGGAATACAAATTGGAAAAGAAGTAAAACTGTCACTGTTTGCAGATGACATGATACTATACATGGAGAATCCTAAAGATGCCACCAGAAAACTACTAGAGCTAATCAATGAATTTGGTAGTTTCAGGATACAAAATTAATGCACAGAAATCTCTTGCATTCCTATACACTAATGATGAAAAACCTGAAAGAGAAATTAAGGAAACACTCCCATTTACCATTGCAACAAAAAGAATAAAATACCTAGGAATAAACCTACCTAGGGAGACAAAAGACCTGTATGCAGAAAACTATAAGACACTGATGAAAGAAATTAAAGATGATACAAATAGATGGAGAGATACAGCATGTTCTTGAATTGGAAGAATCTATATTGTGAAAATGACTATACTACCCAAAGCAATCTACATATTCAATGCAATCCCTATGAAATTACCAATGGCATTTTTATGGAACTAGAACAAAAAATTTTAAAAGTTGTATGGAGACACAAAAGACCCCGAATAGCCAAAGCAGTCTTGAGGGAAAAAAACGGAGCTGGAGGAATCAGACTCCCTGACTTCAGACTATACTATAAAGCTACAGTAATCAAGACAATATGGTACTGACACAAAAACAGAAACAAGATCAATGGAACAAGATAGAAAGCCCAGAGATAAAACCACACACCTATGGTCAACTAACCTATGACAAAGGAAGCAAGGATTTACAATGGAGAAAAGACAGTCTCTTCAA
This sequence comes from Stenella coeruleoalba, assembly GCF_951394435.1. NCBI lineage: Eukaryota > Metazoa > Chordata > Mammalia > Artiodactyla > Delphinidae > Stenella > Stenella coeruleoalba. The sequence continues at coordinate 86,037,148 of NC_137147.1, read as the reverse complement.
TAAGTGGTGCTGGGAAGACTGGACAGCTACATGTAAAAGAATGAAATTAGAACACTCCCTAACACCATACACAAAAATAAACTCAAAATGGATTAGAGACCTAAATATAAGACTGGACACTATAAAATTCTTAGAGGAAAACATGGGAAGAACACTCTTTGACATAAATCACAGCAAGATCTTTTTTGATCCACCTCCTAGAGTAATGGAAATAAAAACAAAAATAAACAAATGGGACCTAATGAAACTTCAAAGCTTTTGCACAGCAAAGGAAACCATAAACAAGACAAAAAAACAACCCTCAGAATGGGAGAAAATATTTGCCAATGAATCAACGGACAAAGGATTAATCTCCAAAATATATAAACAGCTCATGCAGCTCAATATTAAAAAAACAACCCAATCCAAAAATGGGCAGAAGACCTAAATAGACATTTCTCCAAAGAAGACATACAGATGGCCAAGAAGCACATGAAAAGCTGCTCAACATCACTAATTATCAGAGAAATGCAAATCAAAACTACAATGAGGTTATCACCTTACACCAGTTAGAATGGGCATCATCAGAAAATCTACAAACAATAAATGCTGGAGAGGGTGTGGAGAAAAGGGAACCCTCTTGCACTGTTGGTGGGAATGTAAATTGATAAAGCCACTATGGAGAACAGTATGGAGGTTCCTTAAAGAACTAAAAATAGAATTACCATATGACCCAGCAATCCCACTACTGGGCATAGTGGGATTTCTCTGGGTAGAGAAAACCATAATTCAAAAAGACACATGCACCGCAATGTTCATTGCAGCACTATTTACAATACCCAGGTCATGGAAGCAACCCAAATGCCCATCGACAGATGAATGGATAAAGAAGATGTGGTTCATATATACAATGGAATATTACTCAGCCATAAAAAGGAATGAAATTGGGTCATTTGTTGAGACGTGGATGGATCTACAGACTGTCATACAGACTGAAGTAAGTCAGAAGCAGAAAAACAAATATCGTATATTAACGCATATATGTGGAACCTAGAAAAATGGTACAGATGAACTGGTTTGCAGAGCAGAAATTGAGACACAGATGTAGAGAACAAACATATGGACACCAAGCGGGGAAAGCAGCGGAGGGTGGTGGTGGTGTTGTGATGAACTGGGCGATTGGGATTGACGTTTATACACTGATGTGTATAAAATTGATGACTAATAAGAACCTGCTGTATAAAAAAATATACATATTATTCAAGTCATCCAATGATGGAATGACCCAGTTGACTGTATGACTGATTTGACCAATAACAGAGTGATGTGAGTAACAACAACAAAAAAATTAAATAAAAATTTAAAAAAGACATAGTTTGAAAGTAAAAGGAAGGAAAATGACATACCATACAGTAAACATAAAAATCTGTTTTTCTGTCAGGTTTGGCTATGTTACTATCAGAGAAAGTAGGTCTCAAGAAAAGAATTATTACCAAGGATAAAAATAAGGCTCAACAAAATTCTGAAAATTTGAAATCTGACAGAGTTTGTTCTCTGACTATAATGCAGTTAAATTAGAAATCATTAAGATATCTAGAAAAACCCCTCCAAATACTTGGAAATTAAACAATACAAATCTAAATAACCCATCAGTCAAAATATAAGAAAATAAAATAACAGGCATGGATTTGAATTTCTACTTCATCACTTACTATCTTTGACTTTCACAAGTAACTTAACTTCACTTTGCCTCAGTTTTCTCATCTTTAAATCTAAGTAAACTGGTTAAAATCACTCCTAAATCTTAAAATATATCAGATTTGTATTTTATTTCAATCCCACCACCAATAACGAATGCAGTTTATTTTCAATGGTAATAACAGCAATAAACTCTATATATACATAGAGGACACTATTATTTTTAAAATACCCTTTAGATGTGGAAAGATGTTCAACATCCCTACTTATTAGAGAAATGCAAATCAAAACTACAGTGAGATACCACTTACACCAGTCACAATGGCCATCATTAAAAAGTCTATATAAAAAAAAAACTGGGTTCAAGACCAAGTTTGCTAATCGCTACGTGATCCCTGACACCGGGAGTTAATCTCTGAAATGGAGATAGGTGGTTGTGAAGATTAAATGAGATAAAGCATATAGCACATAGCCCTTCCCCCTCACACATTCCTGGTTACATGAAGGCCCCCCCTCCAAATTCTCCTAGTGCAGAAATTTCCCGGGCGAGGTGTAATAAGGGAAAGACTCTCACTTTTTCGTCCAACAAAACTGGCTGAACCCTTATTGTGCGTCAGGCACTATGTATTTGAACTAGCTTTCAAAACTCAGTTTAAAAGCACATACAGGGCTTCCCTGGTGGCGCAGTGGTTGAGAGTCCGCCTGCCGATGCAGGGGACACGGGTTCGTGCCCCGGGCCGGGAAGATCCCACATGCCGCGGAGCGGCTGGGCCCGTGAGCCTGCGCGTCCGGAGCCTATGCTCCGCAACGGGAGAGGCCACAACAGTGAGAGGCCCGCGTACCGCTAAAAAAAAAAAGAAGGAAAAAAAAAAAAAGCACATACAATTACTGAGCCCTCCGGTTACCTGCCTAGGGACAAGCCCCCCCCACGCCTCGGGCCCTGCAAGCCCCGCCTTGTCGGTCCCTCAGACTCCTCCCCTTGGCACTAGCTCGCCCCACCCATTCCGCTCTCGCTAGTTCCCGCGCTCTGAGGCGGACAGTACCTGCAGGCCACTCCGCTTGTTCCAGGTGAAAATGGACCCTGGGTACCCGCTCAGAGCCAAGAGCAGTTCGTGGATCATTCCCACGGCGGACCGCGAGTCCCTATATCCGTCGCACCCTCCTCCAGAGCCTCACCAGGCGACCAAAGAGGCGAGCGCTCCCTCCACTACACGCGCACAGGACCCCGGGAAGGGCAGTTCCTCCTGACTGTACCCGCCGAGACTACTGCTGAGGAGAGCTGACGGGAAGCCGGGAAGGGGTCGGCGCGCCGCGTCCCGGAAGTGAGCCGCGCTCGCCTGGGCCCACTTGCGGGCTCCAGCTGGTGCTCCGCAGGAGTCGCGGGAGCTTCCCTCGCGCATGCGCCTCCAGCGCCCGGGTCGCCCGCTCGGACTTCCGGTTTGGGAGCTGAACTGGAAGGCTGGAGAACCCGGGCTGGAGCCCTACCCCGAGTGGGTGAGGCTAGCCCGCGGTCAGAAATGCGGGTGGGTTGAGTGACAGCCCGAGAAGGAGAAGCACCCGGGGGTGGGTCGGAGGGTGCTCTCAGGGCGCTTAGCCCGGTCGGAGGCCTCTGGAGGGGCTCACGACGGCTTTCGAGAGTGACCTGGCCGGAGGGAGAGAAGACAAAGAGGCCGGAACCCCGCATCCGCGAACCTTGCAGCCCTCGGAGCGCCTGGCCAGCACCCGAGCTTGTCCTCAGGAGACCCATGACTACTGCCCCTTCGGACTCCCACTCTCCACCAACTCAGTGGGACTCTCCCCCAGCCCACCCGGCCCTCGCTTCAGGAGCCCAAACCAACTTCTCTCAATGCGCGAGGTTTCCATTCAGTAGTTCCCGGCTATTTACTGAGCGGTTACTTTTGCTGTGAGGGAGAACAAAGACCCAGTATTCAGTACTTGATTTTTGTTTGGGGTGGGAGTTGGTAGTGGTGGAGTCCGAGGGGGCGGGGCGGACGGAGAGGGCCCGGGGAAGGACGGCGGAAGTACTGGAGGAGATAGCTGCGACCCGCTGGACAGAGGCTTTTTGTTGCCTTCAGCAGGATGGTGACATGCCTTTAGAACCTCTCGAGCTCCCATATGGTTCGAACACACTATGCTACACTGGTCGGGGGAGCTTCAGTGGGTCAGATTTGGGGGAGGTGGAAGAGGAACAGACAGTACTTTCTATTCTTTGCTGCTTACCCGGGCTGCCCTGCAAGTCGCCCAGAAATGCAGCTTTTGAATGGTCTCTCACCTTCATGCTCGGTTTTGGCTTGCTGTCCTGAAGTTGGTGCTACGTGGAGCATCTGCGAAGTCAGGCCAGCTCTGGCAAGACTTCAGACATATGAGTATGTTCCTTCTGATAGTGCCGTCTCTCTCTATCCTAGGAGGAAACTCTTCTTACAGAGAGAGACTCATCTGCAGGTGGTTCTCCAAGGACATGAGAAGATGGGTGTAAGCTGTGGAACCTAGACCCTTAAGTGGAGGGAAGCTGCTTTCTGCTGTGAACGATGGCCAAACCCACCCTGAGAGGGAATGGCACTAACTCTGAGACCTTCCGACAGCGCTTCAGGAGATTTCATTACCAGGAGGTAGCTGGGCCCCGGGAGGCTTTCAGCCAACTCTGGGAACTTTGCTGTCGGTGGCTAAGGCCGGAGGTGCGCACCAAGGAGCAGATTGTAGAATTGTTGGTGCTAGAGCAGTTCCTGACCGTCTTACCTGGGGAGATCCAGAAATGGGTACAAAAGCAATGTCCAGAAAGTGGAGAGGAGGCAGTGGCTCTGGTGGAAGAATTAGAAAGAGAGCCTGGAAGACCTGGACGTTCGGTGAGCAGGGAGGGGGTATTCAGAAGTGTGTGACTGGGCAGGGGCAGGATAAAAAGCCAAATTAAGGCACAGTCAGATTTAAAGTGGGGCACAGTCTCCCTTGGTGATGCTTATACTTCTGGTCCTTTAATAGGTAACTTTTTCAGATAGAGCTTATTGGGAGATGCTACCTGGGTGTACCTTTGCTAGGTATCATAACGAGTTATTCATAGTTTCATAGTTTTTTACTTAATAGGGAAGAAAGGGGAGTTATTTTTTAGCCTGGAGTCGGGTTTACTATTTTGATCTTTTTCTTTTGTAGTTCCAGCTGCTCTAAGCTAACAGTAATGGACTAAGAAAGACCCTTGTTCACTATTAACCACCCCCCGCCCCAAGCCTAGCCATGTCCCAAAAGGATGATTTCTTTTGGGGTAATAAATAATCTCCTCTGGGAATACCCCTCATTATGACCTTGCAGTGACAATTCATGGGGGTTGTTTCTAGGTCACAGTCTCTGTGAAGGGGCAGGAAGTGCGCTTGGAGAAGATGACACCCCTGAAATCATCACGAGAGTTATTAAGTGTTCGGCAGGAGTCAGTGGAACCCCAGCCCAGGGGTGTACCCAAGAAAGAGAGGGCAAGAAACCCAGACCTGGGACCACAGGAGCAGATGAACCCAAAGGAGAAGCTCAGACCTTTTCAAAGGAGCGGTGAGGAGTAGATTTATATGGGAAGATAGGATGCCATTCTAAATTGGGAAGTAGGGTTGGGAGTAGTGAGTGGGAAAGGGATTTCAGGAAAGAGTGGAAATAGAGTATGCAGTGTTGGGGACCTCCTGAAGGCATATAGTTTAGCTCTCTGCTGCAATTCTTATATTTCCTCTTTTGATAAGTCTGCCAGAGGATGGCTCCCTAGTTTTTCCAGAACTTGGAATTTCTTTCCTCCTGGTAATGATGACACTACGTCAGTATTTTCTAGATAAAAATCCTTTTCTATACTTGAAAGCACATTTTCCTTTTAGTCATTTTCTTTCTCCATATTAAACTATATTTGTTTCTTTCTGCTTTTCCCCAGAAGCTCCATTCTTCAGACCTACTAAGTTTTTGTTACTCTCCCTTGGAAACTTTAAGTTCTCCAAATAGCATGTTAGTTGTGCAGAATTAAATTATATATATTATTCCAGTGAGGGTCTGGTAGGTAGAGGCAGAGTAAGAATTTTACTTCAGAATTTCACTACACTTTCTTTCCGTATAACTCAACTAATGATTGTCGTTCACTTGATACTCCCCCGTCTCTTAGAGCTTTCCCCATTGTCTTTGTGCCTAGTTCTTATTCTTAAACTTGATTTTGTGGAACTTGTTTTTCTTCTTTGTACTCTGCAGAACTCCATTTTGTGTGTTTTTTTCTTTGATCACTTCTTTAACTTGTTGAGGTTGTTTTGAATTCTGATCTTATCTAAGACGCTAGGCTTCTCAGCCAGTCTGGTAGTGGTCTCTGTTTAGTCATCCAGATGCAATCCCTCAACTGCACACACAGACTTGCAGAATTAATCAGTTTTGAACACCTACCATGTGCTCAACACCTTGCAGGGTACTCTGCAATGAGAAAAGGTGCCTATCCTCAAAAAGCCTATAATATGATTGAGAACACAAAAGTGAACATAAATATGTGCTGAACTGAACTGTATTGAAACAATGCCAAACAATGACTTGTCACTCAATTGTGAGTACAATAGGGGTTTGGCAGAGTGGGAGACGAGGGAGGGCTGTAGGGAAGGCTTCATGGGGGCACTGATGGGTTAAATTTCGATAGAAGGGAGGGAGTTAAAGGAAAGGCACAGAGTGGTGAATAAACATGTGCTGTGTTTTGGAGAGGAGTCTGCTTTGAATGGGCCATGCCTGGTAACCACTCAGGTTAAGGCTTGGCAATACAAATAGCATATGAGCTGAGGAAGCAAGAGCCTGGAGTTAGGTAGGACAGTGACTGCTGCAGTTACCCAGGTGTGAGAAGGTAAGGGGTCTAGACTTGGATGGTGGCAGTAGTAGGAATAAAGGATATACTAAGGGAAAAACCTTTAGAACTTCGTGACTCAGTGTGAAGGAAATGGAAGAGTTGAAGACAGTCTCCCCCTTGAAATCACTCTGAGTTTAATTCTCTGGCCCTAAGTAGAGAACTACAGCTGATCCTTGAACAACGTGAGTTTGAACTGTGTGGGTCCACTTATACGTGGATATTTTTCAATAGTAATTACTACAGTACTGTGGTTGGGTAAGTCTGCAGATGTGGAGGAACCATGGATCTAGAGGGCCTGCTATGAGCTGTACTTGGAATAACCCCCACATTGGTCAGCTGTGTAGGAGGCAGGAGGTGACTTTCCAGCAGTGCAGGACTTGCCTACAAGTGGTTAGGAGAGCTAGGGAGCAACTTGGAACAGAATTATCTGCTCTGAACACACAACAGAACGTTTTCCTCTCGTCACCCTGCTCTGGAAAGTAAAATATTTCTCATTTTTTGAGGTTTCATGTATTTTTCCCCACTTTCTTCAACCCATTGAACTTTCTGAAAACATTTTCTTAGATACTTTGCTTTATAAGCCTCTTGGATAAAAAAGGCAGGTCTGAACTCAGAGATGTTTTTTATGGTCAGTCCAAACTATGATATCCTTTGTTTGCCTCCCTGCAAGCAGGATTTCCATTTCCTAAATCCAGTGTGGTCTCCAAGTTGGAGCAAGGAGAGCCATGGATCCCAGATCTGGGCTTCAAGGAGAAGGAATTCCCAAGAGGAAGTCACACAGGAGACAAACGAATGCATGCTGATCTGTTACCATCCAGGAGAGAGAGAAGAAGCTGGGTGGAACAGGATCACTGGGGCTTCGAGGATGAGAAGGTGGCAGGTGTGCACTGGGGCTATGAAGAGACCAGAACTCTCCTCGCAATTCTCAGTCAAACTGAGTTTTACGAGGCTCTCCGAAACTGTCATCGAAACAGCCAAGTGTATGGGGCTGTGGCTGAGCGGCTCCGGGAGTATGGGTTCCTCCGGACCCTGGAGCAGTGTAGGACCAAGTTCAAAGGTCTCCAGAAGAGCTATCGGAAAGTCAAGAGTGGCCACCCACCTGAGACCTGCCCCTTCTTTGAAGAGATGGAAGCCCTGATGAGTGCCCAGGTCATTGCCCTGCCCAGTAATGGCCTGGAGGAGGCAGCCTCTCACTCTGGCCTGGTGGGCAGTGATGCTGAGACTGAGGAGCCAGAGCAACAGGACTGGCAGCATAAGGAGGGAGAAGATGCCATGGCTGAAGAGTCTGACAGTGAGGAAGTGGGCCAGGAGGCCACCCCCCAGGACCCCGACAAGTCCACCACACCCGTCCTTTTCCGAAGCCCAAGTGGTAAGCTTTTCTTCTTGGGGTTTTAGGATTAGACTGAGGAGTTATGAGGCTGGATGTGGAGTCAGGAAGCTTAATGTCACCTGCCAGCTTTGTCACTTAGAGAACAGAGGCACTTCTTAGTTCTCTGTGTATTTCATTCTCTTTTGTGGGAAAATCATTGAGCTAATAGTAAGTAGAGAATAATTTTAGATATTTTAAAGAAGTACACTCAGAGAATTCAAGAGACTCCTGAAAAGGAGTATCATTCCTTCCATTTCTTTCTTAAAATATTTTTTCCTGATTATAAAATCACTGAAGGCTGAGAAAAACTTGGTACTGTATTATCTTTAAGGAGAACTAATATTTGTTGAGCACCTTATATGAACTGGTGTTTTATCTTTACTTCTCCAAACTCAAGGTCAGTTTATTATGTGTTCCTTTTTACTTAGAAGAGCATAGTGAAGGACTGCCCAAAGTTGGGGAAACATTTTGTTTCCTCTGTGAGGTCTGCAACACACATTGGCATTTTAACAGGACTAAGAGGTCTTGCAGCAAGAAACCTTGCTTAACACTCTGCTGAAATATTATTTGCCTATGGAACGATTTTAAAATATCACTTATTACTGTTGATGTAATTTGTACAACCATGTTGCTATGGGAAGAGCACCAAGTATGAATCAGGAGACTTCATTTCTAACCCTGACCACTAATCAGCTGGGTGACCTGGCACAGCTATCTGGCCATTTCACAGTTTGCGTCAACTGTAAAATGTGGCACAGCAGCAGGACTACTCTAGAGTTGCAGTTCCACTGGGAACAGTTATGTGTCCCTTCCATGTTTTATCATATGTGTTGTTACTTTTGTTCTGTTCTAGTCTTCTTCTGTCTTGGACTTTTTCTTTTCCTTTTTAAAATAAATAAATAAATAAATTTATTTATTTATTTTTGGCTGCGTTGGGTCTTCGTTGCTGCACGTGGGCTTTCTTTAGTTGTGTCGAGCGGGGGCTACTCTTCATTGCGGTGCGCTGGCTTCTCATTGCAGTGGCTTATCTTGTTATGGAGCACAGGCTCTAGGCACGTGGGCTTCAGTAGTTGTGGCATGCAGGCTCAGTAGTTGTGGTACACAGGCTTTGCTGCTCCATGGCATGTGGGATCTTCCCGGACCAGGGCTCGAACCCATGTCCCCTGCATTGGCAGGCAGATCCTTAACCATTGCACCACCAGGGAAGCCCCTCCTTTTCCTTTTTTAAAAAAATTTTGGGATTTCCCTGGTGGTCCAGTGATTGGGACTCTGAGCTTCCACTGCAGGGGGCATGGGTTCTATCCCTGGTCTGGGAACTAAGATCCTGCATGCTGCATGGCCTAAATTAAAAAAAAAAATTTTTTTTTCCCCCGTTTTGTCACTGGAATAAATTTTGGTAAATCACAATCATGGCACATGTGCTAGCTGCATTACTTGCAGTAAGTGGAGGGTAATGGAAGCAGTGTAATCTCCAGCTAGCTCTCAAGTGGGAGGAAGGCTCTTAGAATCTTCGTTCCCTCTACCTTGGGTACCTTCAGGGAGCAGAGCCTGTAGTCATCCTGAAGAAGTACTGCCCAAGCTGGGATGGCCTGCAGCATTAGCAGAGCTCAGGCCAGAAGATGCTATCTGCTCTGCTTCCTTCCTCTTTCTGGCTCTGCCACTCCTTCACTCCTAAGATGGTGCATGACTACAGGTTCTTATCTTGTACCCTTCAGGCCTTTGCTTTTGCTGGGTTGGCTTTTTTTGAGATTGTGGCAAGTGAAGAAGGGCCGTAAAAGGGATTGGATTAAGCAGCAGTGTGATTCTGAAAGAGACTCTTCCTTGGGATTTTGAGTCATTCTATGGGAAACTTAATTCATAAGGAAGTAGGACTGGTAGAAAAAGATTGATCAGAGAATTTAGGGATGGCTCATGGCTGACAGTGACTGATTGTGGGTCTCCTTCCCCATACCAGTTATTTTCTAATTAGGATCAGAATTCCGGAATTACCAGAAGAATGGGGAAATGCATTCTGTACACCTGCCTCAGAGTACATAATGATTGTTACAGTGATAAGGTGGAAAGGCCTCTTTTGAACAGAATGTAGGAATAAAGGTCTCTGTGAAATTGATATAGGATATAGAGAAGCAGAACATTCTGAGAGTTTGTATTGATTTTGGAAACATGAGGTGTTTTTACTTTTTCACCTAGGAGCCCGAGCTTAGGTGATTTTTCATGATGCACATGATAGGACTGAGGAATTGAGACTATAAAGCCCTGGATTAAGTGGTGCTGAAATTTCTCTTCTGGTGGCAGGTGTACACTGGGGCTATGAAGAGACAAAGACCTACCTTGCAATTCTTAGTGAGACTCAGTTTTATGAAGCCCTCCAGAACTGCCACCGCAACAGCCAGTTGTATGGAGCAGTAGCTGAGCGGTTATGGGAATATGGCTTCCTTAGGACACCAGAGCAGTGTCGGACCAAGTTTAAAAGCCTCCACACCAGCTATCGGAAGGTCAAGAATGGCCAAGCACCAGAGACCTGTCCCTTCTTTGAAGAGATGGATGCTTTGGTGAGTGCCCGGGGTGCTGCCCTGCCCAGTGATGGCCGGGAAGAGGAGGCAGCCTTGTGTCCCACCCGGGAGACCAGTGAGGCCGAAGCCGAGAAGCAAGCCGAGGAAGCAGATGAGGCCATAGAAGAAGATTCTGAAGATGACGAAGAAGATACCGAGGTACCCCCAGAGGCTATGACCCGTGCTCCAGTCTTATTTCAGAGCCCCAGTGGTAAGATCCTTTTACTTCTTAAGGTGGATATAGCAAATAGCAAAGGGAAGGCAGTGGGATTTAGGAGAAAAATCATGAGACTGAAGACCAGAAGTGGCCTCTACACCCAGCTCTCATGGATTCTTATTGTGACCACCTTCTCTTTTCTCCATGTTTCCCGTCTATTATAAAGCAGCTAGTTTATATCCCCTATTCACTTGACCTGCCTCCTCGCACTACAGCATCAATCTGAGACGGCTGCAGACTTTGTAAACTAGCCATCATCTGCATGTGACCTGCTAGGTTACTAGGCAGTTTACCTAGCAGGGAATCTGAAAGCCTACATTTCCCAAGTAGCATGTCATATACCCATAGATGGATGAAGTTGATTTTTAAAGTTCATTCTCATTTGTTTTTTCTTCTAGCTTCAGCTTGTAAACCAGCTGTATGCTTGCTTTATTCACATATATGAAAACCTGATAACCTCTTTCTTCAGACACACTTATGCAAAAGTCTGAGATTCCTGAGGGAACTGATCCTTTGAATCTCAGCTACTGTATAAGAAAAAGAACCCCAAAACTTCATTATGGCTTCCCTCCTTGTGAGGAAAATTATTCTGATTTTGGAGTCACACATATATATGTATGTGAATCTAGACTATGTTGTTTATTAGTTGAGTACCTTACAGCAAGTTACTTAACCCTGTACATTCGCTCATATGTTAAGACCTACCTCATAAGGTTGATGTAAATGAAGTACCGCAGTGAAGCACTTAACACAGTGCTTGGGCATTTGATAAATAAGTTTTCTTTTCCAAAAGTTCTTTAGATCAGCATTCTTTTAAGTGTGTTCCATAGAGCATCGATTCCATTAGAGAAGTAAAACATCGGAATTTTAACAGATGGTAGTTATTTGGGATCTAGAGCTCCCTAATTTTTACATTTAATCATCTAATGTGATACTTGCTTTACCCTGGTACATAACTGAGAAAACGGATAACTTTTAAAATTCTATTCTTATGTCAGGTTTTGAGGCTGGATTTGAGAATGAAGAGAATCTAAAACGGGATATTGCTGAGGAAGTACAACTACACAGGACGTTACTTGCAAGGTCTGAGAGGAAAATTCCCCGGCATCTTAATCAAGGTAAAGGCATTGAGAGTGAATGTAGATCAGGAAGACAGTGGGAGAAGACCCCAGGGGAGAGAAGAGGAAAACCAGCATTCCCAGAGAGGAGTTTAGGTAAAGTTCTAAGTCATCAGAGACCTTACTTGGGGGAGAGACCCTATAAATATCTCAGATATGGCAAAAGCTTTGGTCCAAACTCCCATCTCATGCATCAGATATCTCCTCAAGTAGAAAATCCATATAAATGTGCTGACTGTGGGAAAAGCTTCAGTCGGAGTGCACGCCTCATTAGACACCGGAGAATCCACACTGGAGAGAAACCTTATAAATGTCTTGACTGTGGGAAAAGCTTCCGTGACAGTTCAAATTTCATCACCCATAGAAGAATCCACACAGGAGAGAAACCGTATCAGTGTGGTGAGTGTGGAAAACGCTTCAACCAGAGCTCAAGCCTTATCATTCACCAGAGAACCCACACAGGAGAAAAGCCCTATCAGTGTGAAGAGTGTGGGAAAAGCTTCAATAACAGTTCTCATTTTAGTGCACATCGAAGGATACACACAGGAGAGAGACCCCACGTGTGTCCTGACTGTGGAAAGAGTTTCAGTAAGAGTTCTGACTTACGTGCACACCACAGAACCCACACAGGAGAGAAACCCTATGGGTGTCATGACTGTGGCAAGTGCTTCAGTAAAAGTTCTGCTCTTAATAAGCACCGAGAGATCCATACACGAGAAAAGCTTCTCTCACAGCCAGCCCCTAAGTAAGCCCCTGAGGATCTATGAAGAAAACAGTCTCATTACATGTATTGAAATTGTTTAGAAAAGTCCTCCAGTAGTGAGATCCATCTCCTAATTTGTGCCTGACTAGTTTAGGAAATACTCTAGAATTTACCCCACTCTTTGTTCCTATGTTTCTTCTGGATCTAGAGTCAAATTCCCAAAGCATCTTAAGAATGAAAGGAAGATTTCATTCCCTCTCCTTGCCTTTATTGACGGCAACACCTTTCCCTCTCAGTGCCTATGTTGTTCCCTTAATAGAGAGGACACAGTAGTAGATCCTGTGAGTGTGACGTGCACCCTTCTTGCACCCTTCTTTACTCATCCTGTTATAGACTGCATTTCAACTAGAAAAACCCATCACAGCAGCATTTCATGGAGAAGTAGTAAGAATTCTCATTGAATGGGTGTAGCTCTTTATATAGCAATGGAAATGCAAAGAAGAATGACTTTTCCTGCTCACTTAACCCTGTGCTCAGAATGATATATTTGTCATGCACACTCTTCCTTTACCTTAAAGGAGAGTTTAAGTGTTCAATTTGGTTCTGACCTATAAGTCATTTTGTCAAGAACCTAGGTGTAAAAAAAAAAAAAAAAAAAGAACCTAGGTGTGCTATATGGGGAAACAATGTAAACCTCGTATAAATATTGAGGTGTGAACCCTGGATTTCTTAGTTTCTTCCAAGCTCTAGAAGCTTTGGAATAGAAAAATACTGTATTTACAGCGTCTGGTGTGATTTTTTTTTTCTGGTCCATCTCATCAGAATTTCATGTGTCCCTTGTGGTCCAGAAGCTTAAAGAGCAAACCAGTTGGATGCGGTGATAGGGAAGGCAGTTAGAACTGCCAAGAGGGAATTGTCCATATTCCACACACTCTAAACACATGGGCCAGTGTCATGCACCCTGTGGACATAATACTGACCTGCAATGCGCAGAGGCCACTTGCCACATTCCCACGGACTGGGAAAACAGACCACTTTGTGCCAACAACTCTTTACCCTAATGGTAAGGAGGACCGATTACCTTTGGTCAGTGGAGTTGACAATACTTACACACACACATGCACACATATTCAACTGTATACATCTACTTTTAAAAGCAGCTGTTCAAGTGCAAGTGTAATTCTGATCTTTATGATCAAATAGTATTGAATTAATTGCCCACATGTTCATAGCAGTATGATGAGCAGGTACAGCACAAGTTAAACAGACCCTGTCCTCTTCCTTACAAACTAAAACAGATGACACTGACATGGACAAATAGTGCACATGTATAGCTGCAACAGTTTTAGAGAAATCTAGAAAGCTAGGTAGTAACACTATGCATAAAACTTGAGGTCTGATGCATTAGAGTTTGGAAAAAATTTAAGAGGTATTTTCTTCTCTTTAATCAGGAAGGCTTCATGAAGCAGGAAGTGCTCAGAGGGAAGGTTACTGGGTGGGATGAACTTTCCAAAACTCATTGCAAAACTGAGTGCTGAATGGGTGAAAAATGGGAAAACTGGGGAGCAAGGGAGCAGAGGGCAAAGGACAGACTGTAAGGAAGGTTAGACAAAGCTTGGAGTAGCACAGAATTGGAGAGGTAGCAAGATATGGGCCGTGCAGAAGGCAGAGAGGGACTCGCCTCAGCTAAAACATGGAGTGCCAGGCAGATCAGGAGATGGGCTCCCATCCTCCAGAGTAAATCAGGTACTGTGCTGTGCTTACTGACAAGGAAACAGCTGACTGGCACTGGGGAAGAAGTATGAGCAGTCTTAGGGGACTAGCTCCTATGGGAGACGAAGGTCAGAAACCAGTATCTTAAGAAGATACTTCAATGGGCAGTTCAGAGGAAAGAAGAACGTGCGTGATGGCCAAGGCCTGGGATAAGTAGCTGCATCATTAGTCACATTGAATGAGTTGGGATGGGAATGAGATCTGAGAGAGAAGTGGGGAGGTAGAATTTTCTAAAATCCATAGCTTACTGTGGTAGATGAAAGATTAGTTAGGGTTCTGGTGCTGAGGGAATTTCCTAATTCCTAACTCTTACGAATTAAGGGGAGATGGTGTCTCAATTATGTTGCCTAAGCAGACAGGAAGATACAAGAAACACGAGTCTAAAGCAATGCCTCGGGATCTGAGATAGTTTAGGAAGTGTGCTATAGTGTTTTTTAAAAAATGAGAGATCACTTGTCTTCAGTATATCTATGTATATAGTCTTGTGGGAAAAGCACTGGTTGTGGTACCAACAGATATAAATTCTGGTTCCAAATGTCTTATGTGTAAGTCAACCTGCCTCCATTTCCCTTTCTGTAAAGCAGAACAGTGTTTACACCTTAATCTGCCTCTCAGGGATACCATGTTAATAAAAATTCTATCTATAAAATGCCCAGTGGTTCTCTAGGTGTTTTTTAAAAAAAATGTATATATGCAAATTATGATTAAGTTGTTGCTGGTAGGAAAAGATAAATCTTTACCTGCTTTTTCTGGCTGCCTGTGTGGGGTTACTACAGGTATGCCTGTCTGAATCTTTATGTTCTAGGCTGAAAAACAAATTAGAATGTGGTAAAATAGAAATAAAAATCTTGCCTTAGTATCTGTATCCATATCCATTGGGACCCATCATAACTGGGCATGGAGAATGAGTCAATTTTAAAAGACCCAGGACCAGCCCTCCAACCTCCAGATGAAGAGAATGTGCAAGAGGAATAGGGCAAGAAAACCATAATTCACAGAGTCATGTACCACAATGTCCACGCAGCTCTATTTACAATAGCCAGGACATGGAAGCAACCTAAGTGTCCATCGACAGATGAATGGATAAAGATGTGGCACATATATACAATGGAATATTACTCAGCCATAAAAAGAAACGAAATTGAGTTATTTGTAGTGAGGTGGATGGACCGAGAGACTCATACAGGGTGAAGTAAGTCAGAAAGAGAAAAACAAATACCATATGCTAACACAGATATATGGAATCTAAAAAAAGAAAAAAAAAAAGGTTCTGAAGAACCTAGGGGCAGGACAGGAATAAAGACGCAGACGTAGAGAATGGACTTGAGGACACAGGAAGGGGGAAGGGTAAGCTGAGATGAAGTGAGAGAGTGGCATGGACATATATACACTACCAAATGTAAAACAGGAAGCTAGTGGGAAGCAGCCGCATAGCACAGGGAGATCAGCTCGGTGCTTTGTGTCCACCTAGAGGGGTGGGATAGGGAGGGTGGGAGGGAGACGCAAGAGGGAGGAGATATGTGGATATATGTATATGTATAGCTGATTCACTTTGTTATACAGCAGAAACTAACACACCATTGTAAAGCAATTATACTCCAATAAAAATGTTTTTAAAAAAAAAGGAATAGGGTAAAGGCAAAAACTCTTACCAGGGAAAACCCAATTTTATCTCAAACTAGCTCACAAACCATTATCTGCCACCCAATCTGCCACTCCTGAGGATGGAAGCAGCAAGAAATAATACATAGTCTTCAAACATTCTAAGAAAGAGTAACCAAGCCCACTGATGGGGGAGCAAGAGGATCTATGCACCCCTCCCTTTTAATACTCGTTCAGCCTTTGTAGGGACAGACTGGATGGCATGTGCAGCAGAGGAAGCAAGAATATATTAGGAGCTGGACAGTCATATCTGTTCTCATCAATTGTTTCCTTAGTGCTATTATTTCTTTTTATTTTCCCCATGCTATCATTCTTCCCTTTATTGCTTATTCTCTATGGCCAATGCCACAGAACTTAATACACACACACACACACACACACACACACACACACACACACATACACATACATACACTCATATATATACACAGAGGGAGAGAGAGAGAGCACTGCCATTTCTCTTTTACTGTAATCTGAATATAGAGGCTGTCTTGTCAACTCTGTAGAGAATTATTTTTATGGTAACCAGGTAGGGGAGGGAAGATGAGATATGAACATAAGAATGGATCAATTCTCTCTCCATTGTTCGATTCAAAATCTAAAATGTATCTTGACTCCAGGAGGATTAATCATGAGAAGGGCAAAGGCAGATATCAGAAGCTAGCTTTATCTGTCACTTAGGGTCACCCACCCAAAGGAGACTAACCCTGGCTACTGGGATTCACAAAAATGCATGGTATCCCTGGAGTCCACAGTTCTGGGGAATACTTAAGTGAAAGGAGTCCGATTAAAGTAAGCACAACAAAATACAGAGCTGTCATCACAAGCTAGATGGCTTAAAGGTTTTGGCGACAATCTGTTTTTCCTTCTCTCTTCACCTTATTTAGACTAGTAATTCCAAAACTTTTCCTGATGAGAACCTACTTTGATTTTCTTGAAGTTTCATGATCACTAATGAAGGACTGTTAAGTCAAAATCACTGCTGGAATGGGGAGTTCAGTGAGCAGCAACTTTCAAGTCCCTTCCTGTAAGCAGCATGGAGGTGAGCCATGGACAACCTCAGAGCCTGCCAGTCAGTTTAAGAGAGACTGGGCATCCGCCATGAGTAAGGTGCTAGTGTCGGAGCCCACGGCACTTGGCTGCTATGCTTCCACGGGAGGGAGCAGTGGACAGCTTACTAAGTGGGATACAGCAGGGAGATCTAGGTTGTCATACATACTCGAAAGTAGTTCACCTCATTACAGCTTAAAAATGGAACACTTTTGGCTTCAGATGATTCCACTTCTTCCTCAGATCAGACTTGGTGCTGTCAGAAGCAAAGATGTAGCTGATGGATTCATAAGACAGATCCCACACCTGAGACTGGGTCAAATGAAATGTTTCAGCTGCCAGCTGGTACTCTTGAGAAAGGTGTGTTGCAAAAACACCCTTATCATCGGTCTGCCAACATAAGCAAGAAAGTTTCAAAATGAACGAGGAAATGATTTTTTAAAAAACAACAGCTTTCGTTTAGAGTATTTTCCTATTTACCATGCTTCTTTTAAGAATTTAAACAGGGGCCTATAAATATATCCATGCACATCTATGACTGAACAGGCTTGTTTATCCTTTTTAAGAACAAAAAATAAAACACCAGGGCAGTGGCTCTCAACCACGGCTGCATGTTTAGATCACCGAGGGAGCTTTTAAAATGTATCTGTGCCCAGGACTCCCCTCAGATCAATTAAAGCCGAATCGCAAGGGCTGGGTGCTGGGCATCAGTATTGTTGTTCCCCCAGGTACTGTCCAGGACCTTTCCCCGTAGAGCCAAACCAGAGTCACGCTGGCCCTTTGCAGCCTCTCAAGCCCCAATCTCCTCTCACTCCTCCACTTGGGCATCACCCCCAAGGTGTGCAAGGCAGCCAGCTAGGTAGTGAATGTCTGACTATGGCAACTCAGGGACTAAAGAGGAGCAAAATACCTCACAAGAAAACACCTTACACAGATCACGGCAGGATGGAGCATGCTGTACCAGAATCCAAAATGATGCTGCTTATAAGATGGAACTGTCTGACTTTTGACGTTCGAGGTCAAACAGAGTTCTAGATGAAGGGGGGAAAGGAAGAAGCCTCTTATTAAAAGCAGATTAGTAGACTCATTCACTGTCACCAAGTAGATACATGAGAAATCTTTCCAAACTATGCTAGTTTTCAGTAGTTCATTATTTTACAAAACTGACCTTTCTTACATGTGAAAATTTGTAGTCCAATAAGTGTAGTTGTGTGGGAACTATGTGCTGCAGCTCATGGCAGGGAATTAACATCCCCTTCACAGCCCTGTGCTTCTTTCTCCCTTTCTTTTACCAAAGAAGGAGAGGAAAGAGGGGTGTGATAAGCCAGTCACCACGAAGAAGGCAGGGAAGTATCGTGATAGGGGAGCAGAAGGAATCTTTGAAGGGTTGCTGCACTTCTTCCTGGTCTTACAGTGGGAGCTAAAGTAAAGGTAAGAAAATGGTAGCACTGTCGAGGGTTACAGTATTATAAAAAGCCAAGAGCAGAAATGGACTTCTTCTGTGGCTTCAAAGAAAACCTCTAAACTCCTTTACTCAGACAACCATCCATTCACTGCCTGCTGCAAGTCCATCTTAAGAACGACTTCTATGATTATAAAACTCCTGCCTTGAAAAGCTATGCCCGGCTCCCCAGCCAGAGTAAAATACTTCACCGACTTGACTGATGGCATCTGCTCCCTTGAGTAAGGCGGCTGCAACACAGGGCCACTCAGTCCCAGCAATGGCAAACCCAACCTGCCCCTGCTGAGAGCAGAGCCGGGCCACCACACCAAGTAACATCACTATGCAAGTGGTTTCCAAGATCCTCTACTTTTGTAGAGGTTTAAACATTTCCTTAGTAAAAAGAAAAGAAATCTCACCCATTATGAATTGCTGAAAAACTCTATGTTAGTTAAAAAAGACACCCACACAGGTGTTACTACAAATTGTTAAATTTGTAAGTTCAGTGAATTCATCATTCAGTAAAGAGGTTTTCAGCCAACTGCTTCTTTCCCTCATCAGAAAGGCCTTCCCCAACTATCCAATCAAAAGTGGTTATCTCATCACTATTCTACCGGCCTGTTTAATTTTCTTCAAAGAACTTAACACTGATATTTTCTTGTGTATTTGCTTACTGTCTCTCTTACCTATGCTAGAATATAAGTTTCTTGAGAAAGAAACATTGTCTGTTTTGTTTACTGCTGTATTCCCAGCAATTTGAATAGTGACTGGAACAGAGTAGGCACTTCATAAGTATTTGTTGTTAAATAAAAATAGCTCCAGGGGGGCTTCTCTGGTTGTCCAGTGGTTAAGAATCTGCCTTCCAATGCAGGGGACGCAGTTGAATCCCTGGTTGGGGAACTAAGATCCCACATGCCGCAGGGCAACTAAACCCATGCGCCACAACTAGAGAAGCCCACGAGTTGCAACGAAGACCCAGCACAGCCAAAATAAATAAATAAATAAAAATAAAAACCCTACAGCTAACATTATACTTAATAGCGACAGACTGAATGCTTTTCCCTAAGATAGGGAACAAGGAGAGATGTCAGCTCTCATCACTCTTATTCTACAAATAATGGTGAATAAGTTAAGTTCGGCAATGTCACATAACACATGATAAATATAAAATAATCTACTGTATTTCTCTATACTAGCAATGAAAAATAAAAATAATAAATTAATAAAATAAATTAATTTAAAAAAAAAAGCTCCAGGTATACACATGCAGACAAGCAAGTGTGTGATGGTTAACAGACATATAAAAATATACTTGGAATCTTGCATAAGTCTTAATTTTTAACTAAATGTTACACATTTTCACAACATACGTAAATTGGTTAAAGTCATTCCAAAATACTAGACGACCTTATTCCCTCAATATAATACCTGGTTCCAGGAACTGGGGAATGTGGCAGTGAACAAGACAGATAAGGGCCCTGCTCTCATGGAGCTTATACTCTAATGGGAGCTAAAACTTCCTGTTATTTAATGAGGCTGAGAAAGCATCACTTAACTTCTAAATGATATTTATGTATTTAGAACAGTGCTTCTCTACATATGGGTTGCAACCTGGGGGCTGGGGAGGAAGGGACAGTGAGTTGCCTGGAGGACCTAAAGCCTTAAGCCTTACCGAGCGGTATCTGGTGTTGCCTCACAAAGTCCACCAGATCCAGGGATCCTCCCTCCAAGGAGTTGAGAAATGTGCCGTGCCCGATTCGGTCAGGAAGCAGGTCCAGGAGTACTTGTGTTTCTTTTTTTTGGTTTGGAATCTCAAAAAAAGGGGAAAGAGGGCATCAATAACCTCTTTCAGTGGTTCTTAAAAGTACTTTTTTCTATAGCCAGGTATTTTGTCCCTCTGGGAAGGTAATGCAGACATTCTGGGAAGCTGAACCACTTAGACCTTCCAGCTCCCTTCTTTGCCTTTTATCTTCCCACTTATTTCCCAGTATTCTTCTAGATTCATTTTGATGATAGTAACTATGGAGTCAATAGCCTTTTCACACCATTCTCCTTTAAACCTCACAAGAATCATACAAAAGTATTAAGATGAAGAAATCAAAACTCAGAAAAAGTAATTTTCAAAAACAAAATCTCACAACTCTATATGCATATGTGTGTTTTGTGTTGTGTATATGTCTTCATACATATTACAAAAAGGGATAGAAAAAATATATATAAATAACAAAACTGTTAATAGGATCAACTCAGGAGCAGAACTAAGGGGACCTTTCATTTTTTATTTCTTTACTTCTACTTTACACTATTTCTGTACACGTGGATTTTCTTCAGATACATATAACTTTTGTAGTTAAAAATACAAAGCATTTTAAAGAAAAGCTGTCCAGGCTCACAGAGCTAGTGAATGGTGGAGATAAGGGTGAAACCCGGCTCCATCTGACTCCGGGGCCCAGACTCCATCCACATACAGTGCGCTCATGTTCTATCTAACGACAAGGCTAGCTAAGTGCAAACCACAACCACCATGAAAATGTCTGGCTGTGCTCTTCATCTCCTAGATAGCCTAAAAGACAAATGACCATAACATGTTGAAATGAAATGTTTTATATCCAATGGACCAAACAAGAAAAGCCACAGAAATTAAGGTAAAGAGCAGGTTCTGATGCTGTGCACAAAGGCCAGAGGTAACTGGCCTCATGCTGGCTGTTCTGTTATCCTGACCAATGACTTCAATCTGGCATCAGTTTGGTCAACTAGAGGGTGTCCTACACAAGAAGGATCTTTTGATCAGAGTGTGGAAACATGGATCCTAGATTTTAAGTTCTGCCACTAGATTACTGACTCTCTGCTTTGTAGACATGAAAAAGAGCCAGTACTGACACGAAGCTCCCATTTTTCCCCTAGTCTTTAAATCATGACCTTAATTCTCAAAATAATCATACGAGGTAAGTAAACTAAGTATTATTTCCTGCATTCAAGAAACAAATACAGGGGCTTCCCTGGTGGCGCAGTGATAAAGAATCCGCCTGCCAATGCAGGGGACATGGGTTTGAGCCCTGGTCCGGGAAGATTCCACGTGCCACAGAGCAACTAAGCCCGTATTCCACAACTACTGAGCCTGTGCTCTAGAGCCCGTGAGCCACAACTACTGAGCCTGCGTGCCACAACTACTGAAGCCCGTGCGCCTAGAGCCCGTGCTCTGCAACAAGAGAAGCCATCAATGAGAAGCCCGTGCACCACAACTAGAGAAAAGCCCGCACACAGCAACAAAGACTCAAGGCAGCCAAAAATAAAAATAAATAATAATAATAAAAAAAAGAAACAAATTCATCAAGTTGTATAATTATGTATAGCTTTTTGTATGTTAAAAAAAAGAAAAAAAATAATAAGTAGAAGTACTGAAGTAGAAAGTAAATCCATCTGTAAAATGGGGAAAAGTCCAGGAGAGTCCCTTGGTTGCCTCACAGGGATGTGCTGATTAAGAAAGTGACTGTTCTCCAGCTACTCTCTGTGCATTATCTGCACTGTGCTCATGCTGCCAAGGAGCTGGTGCCACAGGGGCACTTGATCTTCTGCTGAGCCTTATAAAATGATGATGAGCTACTTCCTTTCTTGCCAGTGTACGTGACACATTCAGGTCCCTTCCCTGCAAGGACAGGTGAGACAAACTCATGCTTTTCTCAGTGTCATCTTGCCGCTAACAAGGCTGCTGATATAAATTCATGCATTTTCTCTAGCAAGCTGTCAATTAAGCTGTTTTAAGGACACAACCATAGTGCACGTCAACAGCCAACCCCAGGAACCACAAAAACAAAGGAACAGTAACGTGAGGGACTAAAGCAAGTTATGCCTTCATCATTATAATTTACACAAAAATATTTCTACTTTCTCTTTCTAAAAATGTTTTCCCAAGCCAGGTCTATCTTTAGCCATGTACAAATGATTATTATTTTCCATTAATTATTTTCCATTGTAATCTATCCTCTCCAGCCTAATTTTACAATATTATTTACCTCTGAAAGATGCAATGCCAACTTCAGACCTGATTTTTTAGCTTCTAAAAGAGGTTCCAAGAAGTCTTTTGCTTGTCCTACCTTGAAGACAAAAGTTAAAATGAGGATGTATGAGTACAGGCAAACTGAAGAACTGGTTACTCTGTCTCAATAAAAAAAGAAATAAAATAATGGCAGAAAAAAAACGGCAGATGGACTTATTTGCACATTTTGTTTATAAAGTATCTATGGTGTGCTAGACATGTTAGAGAATTCAAAGCTGGCACAGACACAGTCCTTGCCCTCAAGAATCTTAAGTATCAGTGAACCTGATGACAATCAGCTAAGCTTGATATAACAGTCACCAAATTTTACTTTTGGAAGGATATCTAGATATCTAAAGCTAAGAAGGAGAACTCACCTGATTCAGGAACCAGCATGATTTGTAAAGAAAGCTTCTATCAAATGGACGGATGAAACAAGGCCAGAACAGCCCAGGTTTTGACAAAGCCGTAAGAACCAGGTTCACAGGACTTTCTATTTCAATGGTTTTCAACTGGGGTGATTCTGCCCTCCAGGGGACATTTGGTAATGTCTACAAACATTTTTGGTTGTCACAACTAAGAGGGTGCTGGTATCTATTGGGTAGAGGCCAGGGATGCTGCTAAACATCTTATAATGTACAGGACACCCTCCTACAACAAAGAATTCTTTGGCCCCAAATGTCAGTAGTGCCACAGCTGAGGCACCCTGCTTGAATCTGACCAAGAAGCTCTAGACCAGCCTTTCTCAACTGGGGCTTCTGTGAGACAATTTAAGCCCTAGCCATAATTAAGCATTAGACATGGATTACATGTTAATAAATTAACTTCTCTAGTAGAATGGTACTAGCTGTGAACCAAAATAAAATAATCATATTGTCATGCAAATCTTTTCCTCTTTTTTTAGGGGGCTTAATTCTTTCACAGAACCCTGTCTGAGAGCAGTTGCTATAGACGTTCTGGTCATCCAGGGCAGGATAGGGCTTCATCCACACAGAGAGTCTGCTGGACCTCTGGAGAAAGCAGGATGCTCCAAGCTAATCCTCATCCCACAAACTGATTCTACCTTTTAGACATAAAATATGTTTTGGAAAAGTAACTTACAGTAGGGTCTCCACTGAGGTCAAGGCCAAGAACTGTATCCTCAGTAGAAAGGAAGAACTCTTCAGCAAGTTTAACAGTCTCCTTGGCTACTGAAGGGCCACCTCTTCTGTCGACTGATATCAAATACCTTTGATACAAGAAAAACACAGTTGAAAATGAGTATTGATTGTGTAGATGAAAAAGACAACTCTTGAGTATGGCCAGAGAGGTATGGCAGGCTACATGGAATACATCTTACTGGAAAAGTACAGCCTGACTAACTTGACATCTTACTTTGCCATAAGGAATGAGACATAAATTACTAAACAGCACCAAATATCTAGTTAGTGTTCAAAGTTCTATCTCCTGTTTTTTTGTTCATGTATTTGTTTTTTACAGTTTGATTCGGAATCCAACTAAGGTCCACACATTGTGTTGGTCAATGTGTCTCAAGTCTCTTTTAATCTATAGCCACTTCCCCCATGCCTCCACCCTCTACCTCACACCTCCCCCCGGCCTCTTTTCTTGAATTTATTTGTTGAAGAAACCACATCATTTTTCCTATAGTTTCCCACATCTGATTTTGCTGATTGAATCCCCATGTTGATAACATATTCTCCTGTCTCTTGTATTTCCTATGAATTGGAAACTGGATCTAGTCTAGAGGCTTAATCAGATCAGATTCAATCTTGAGGCAAGAGGATTTCATAGGTGGTGATAGTTCTTTCATCAGGAGGCTTAGATCCCTTATTTCATTAAGGGTTACAAGACTGGTAATATTCTAATTCTAACATGTATCCAATAGCTGATACAAATTCATTCTTCATACATTACCTGGATTCCTACAAGGAATCAAATACCCAGAGAACCCCTGTTAATATTGTGTAATTTTCCTCCAGCATTTATTAGTTTATCTATTTATTCACAAAATAAAGAAATCTCTCTAGCATATATTTATTTACAAAATCTGGATCAACTATATATAAAATGCAGTCTTTTCTTTTTTCCACTTAACAATTTCCCCTGCCATTAAATGTTAGAAAACAATATAAATCATATGAATATAACATAATGTAATTGTTCTCTGATTGTTGGACATTTTAGGATATTTTCTACTTTTTGTTATAAATAACACTACTGTGAAGAATCTTAACATTAATCAATCTATTTCCTTAGGATACATTTCTAGAACAGAGTTACTGGATCACAGAGGGAAATTATTTTTATAGATCTTAATACCTCTTTAGAGAGGTTTTATTAATTACATATGCTCACCAGCAGTGTGTAAGTTCACAAACACTGGTTAATACTCTTTTTGGGGAGCGGGGTACCTGTTGAAATGGCATTGTAATATTTCGTTTTAAAATTATTTGATTAGTGAAGTTAAATAGTTTTCTATACATTTATTGGCCATTTGTATGTCTTCTTTTCTGAATTCTCTTGTCTTTTGCCTGTATTTTTTTTTAATTGGGGTATTAGTCCAGTTAAGCTTAATTTTGAGAGATTTTATAGCCAGAAACTATACAGTTAGCTTTCTTCCTTTCTTCCTTCAAGGACTTACTGAGCCCTAATTATGTGCCAGCTCTGTTCTAAGTACTGGTGGGGTAGTGGTGAATCAAAAGACAAGGGCCCTGGCCTCACTGCATTTACACTCTAGCGGGTGAGTGTGTGTACACAAATAAAACAAGAAGACTTCTGATCTTGTTAAGAAGAGTGCCATAAAGGAAATAAACGGGGTGACTAGAAGATGTGGGGAGGCACTTTAGATAAGGTGGTCAAGGAAGGCCCCTCTGAGGAAGTGACAGCCACACTGAGACCTGAATAATGAGAAGCCAACCATGCGAGGATACAGTGGAGGTGTGTTCTAGGCAAAAGTAACAGGAAGTACAAAGGTGCTGATGTGGGACAGTCTTGGACTACTTGAGGAACAGAGGGTGGGCCAGTGCGTGATAAGTGACCAGTGGTCCAGATGAGGCTGTTGAAGTAAGAAAGGCAGCCACGTGGGACCTTGCAGGCCATAGTAAGAAGCCTGGATTTTCGCTGAAGAGCCATGGGAAGCCATACTTCACAAGAGCAACAGGACTCAGAACTTTACTGCCACACGAAAAAATTCAGAATTGCATTCTCAACTTTAAACAACAAGGTTCTTGACTCTGTTTTTTATTAAAAGATAAAAATCGATTATTGGTTGATTTATAAAATCCACTATACTCAGGCTCAAAAGAGTAAATTTTTCACATTCTAGTATTTTAAATGGTGACCACTAAGGTACAATGCTTCTTACCTAACATCAATGTCTATGTTTTCTTGTTTGGACTGTTTTATACCCTCAAGTACAGATTCCACATAAGTCTTTTTAGTCATTCCTGGAAAGGACACAAATAAAACATTTTTAAAGAGATCATCAACTACTTCATCCTTCAACATTAGCATCCCTATATGAACAAATACATTTTCATTTTATGTGTGATACGGGTATGGTTAAAGATGAGTTATGGATACATTTTAGTAAATACCATTTATACTTTAATAAAATTGAAAAAAATGAAATACTAGAAAAATGAAATTAAAAAAAAGACATAAAATTCAAGCTTGTTTAAAAATTATTCTCAAATTCAACAAACATAAAGTTACTCTCAGGACTTCCCTGGTGGCGCAGTGGTTCAGAATCCGCCTGACAATGCAGGGGATACGGGTTCGAGCCCTGGTCCGGGAAGATCCCACATGCTGTGGAGCAACTAAGCCCGTGTGCCACAACTACTGAGCCTCTGCTCTAGACCCTGCGAGCCACAACTACTGAAGCCCACGCACCTAGAGCCCGTGCTCCACAACGAGAGAAGCCACTGCAATGAGAAGCCCACACACCGCAATGAAGAGTAGCCCCTGTTCACCGCAACTACAGAAAGCCTGCGCACAGCAACGAAGACCCAACACAGCCAAAAATAAATAAATAAATAATCAATTTAAAAAAAACAAAAAACCTACTCTCACAAATTGCTATAAAAAGTTTAAATGCTTGTTCTAACAAAACAAGAATAACAAAAGCCCTTTTCTGGGAATTCCCTGGATATCCAGTGGTTAGGACTCCGTGGTTCTACTGCAGGGGGGCATGGGTTCGATCCCTGGTTGGGGAACCAAGATCCCCATGTGCATAGTGTGGCCAGAAAAAAAAAAGAAGCCCTTTTCTAAGGCCTGTCCTTAAAAACAAAAAATGCCAGAAAATGTTTTCTCTACTAGCAGAATGTTTTCCTGCTTGTCCAGGAAAAAATCCTCTCCCTCAACCCTGCTCAGACTCAGTGTTTCTCATCCAGGGCACTAGAGACGTTCTTTCAAGTTCAGGTGCTCAAGTCCTCCTCTTCTGTGGGTCTCTGAAAAAGCACTCTCCAGAACAACCTCCTCTAAAATACTCTCATACCCCAGTTATAAAATGTTTACTTTTGTTTTGTTTTGTTTTGTTTTTTTGCAGTACGCAGGTCTCTCTCTGTTGTGGCCTCTCCCGCTGCGGAGCACAGGCTCCGGACGTGCAGGCCCAGCGGCCATGGCTCACGGGCCCAGCCACTCCGCGGCATGTGGGATCTTCCCAGACCGAGGCACGAACCTGCGTCCCCTGCATCGGCAGGCGGACTCTCAACCACTGTGCCACCAGGGAAGCCCAAAATGTTTATGTTTAGTGGAAAATCTCTAGAAAAAACACAGACGATTATAAAGAAGAAAAATAAAAATAACCTGTAATCCCACCACTCAGAGATAACCACTGGCTGTTTTTCTAAGTGTGTGTATATGTGTAAACATATATAGATAGACAGACAGACAGATAGATAGATAGATAGATAGATAGATAGATAGATAGTTTTGAACAGATGAGATGCTACTAGGTATATATGTATCCTGTTCCTTCATTTAACACTGTATTCTGAGCATGTGTTCACGTCATTAAAGTGTCTTTACAAATATTTTTAATGGTTGCCAAATATTCCATTAACTTTTATTTAACTATTCTCCTATTGCTGCATACTTAAGGTGACATTCCCCTTTGAATCTCCATTTGAAGAGTCAACTAGCCCTAATAATTGGCAGGTCTCTTCTTTCCTTCCCTTTCACTATCCTCATCAGGATCCTACAGTTTAAAAATGTGAGATAAGAATCTTCTGCTCAGGGGGAGGAATAAATCGGGAGATTGGGATTGACATATACACACCACTATACGTAAAACAGATAACTAATAAGGACCTACTGTATATAGCACAGGGAACTCTACTCGGTACTCTGTAATAACCTGTATGGGAAAAGAATCTAAAAAAGAGTAGATATATGTGTATGTATAACTGATTCACTTTGCTGTACAGCAGAAACTAACACATTATAAATCAACTATACATATAAATTTTTAAAAAAAAGAATCTTCTGCTTGTCTCATTTCAGCACTTACTTTACTATATGCAGTTTCAAAAATTTTACCCCCTGAATGATGCTGGGCTACACATATCAGGGTGCAAGATGATCTGGTAGGGCCTCTTTAGGTCACAGACAAAGTGCTAAGGAGGACCCAAGGGCACTACAGAATATCTCCTGATGCTGCTCTTATGGAAAGAGGGTCCCAGGAAATTTCTCCAGATCACATCCAGATCCACTCATCTCCATCCAGAGAGGTTTTGCCACATCACAGCTTGCTCCTGGCCTAAGATACCATCAGTCCCTGAGACGTGAGTCAATAACCTTCATTTCAGTGATTGTCATGAAATGTGATTCTGCATCCACTCATTGTCTCACAAGTGCCTTGATGCAGGGAACTCGAACTAGCATTTATTTAAGACAATGTAACTATAAGGAAAAAGTGTTCTCTTCTCAGAGTGAGAAAAATAAGAACAAACAAAATGTTTGCAGGTCTTTTTATTTCCCTTCAACAGACAATACCTGACCTGATTTTTTTAAGTTAAGAATAACTCACTCGGGGCTTCCCTGGTGGCGCAGTGGTTGAGAATCTGCCTGCTAATGCAGGGGACACGGGTTTGTGCCCTGGTCTGGGAAGATCCCACATGCCATGGAGCAACTAGGCCCGTGAGCCACAACTACTGAGCCTGCACGTCTGGAACCTGTGCTCCGCAACAAGAGAGGCCGCGATAGTGAGAGGCCTGCACACCGCGATGAAGAGTGGCCCCCGCTTGCCACAACCAGAGAAAGCCCTCGCACAGAAACGAAGACCCAACACAGGCAAAAATAAATAAATAAATTAAAAAAAAAAAGAATAACTCACTCATTAATAACATACATCATTAATGTACATCAGAAGATTTGGACCACTGACCCTACTTTTACAATAGTGTAAAAGTAAATACTTCATAGTCTCAACTTGCAAACACATGCATCATCAAAGCACACGAGAAAAAAGATAGACATCTCCTGAGAAGTAGTTAGATTCTACCTGTAGCATTTTCTCTGGGTGTGCTCCTTAGTTCCAGGTACTTGACACCATCATCTGCAAATTCTTTAATGACATCTTTCGTGACCTGATAATAAAGGCAATGTATGCAATATTGATTATGTTAGTGTAAGCGTCCCCATGAAAATGCCACGTGCTACAGCTTTATTTCATGCATTAAGTTTGACTTGCAAGTAGTGTTGGGAGTCTCCCACATGGTGAGGATGACCTGCTTTGTCACACCCCTGGTGGAGGCTGTGACAAAACTACCACATTTCCAATAGCTCCCCTTACCCAGCGCCCATACTCACATGAAATCCAAATCTGGACATCACCCACACCTTTTGTTTCTCTTCTCCCCTTTTAACCATTTCTCTATTTGCTAATGAACAGCAGACTGATAAAACAGAGGCAAAACTAAAACCAGTAAAACCACCTATGAGTGTATACTATTTGAAATTTCATTACATATGGAAATAAACAACTAAAATGATTAGGTAGTACTGATGTACCATTTAAAGTCATGGCTTAAGATTCTTATTCAAGCTATTTAGGGATAAGTTGTATTTTTCAAGAATTTCTTCCGGCAGGGTTAAATTCCCCCCAAAAGTACTTAGGAAGATTCTTCTTAGGCAAAGAAAATGGGTGATAAATTTGAGTAAAACTGTATCCAATCTAGCACAAAACTCAACAATCCAAAAATTACTAAATCACCAAGATAAATGACATCTAACGGCTGAAGGCATGTTTTCCTTCATTGCCATCAACCCTAAAATATACCAAATCTAGAAGAAAAAAGGACCAAGTTAGAAATGCTGTGACAACCAGCCCTAGTTAGTCCTTACAGCTGGTATCCTACTCTTAACCTGCTTTGACCATGTGCACATGGGCACGCAGGTGCAGCGTCCTGGCCAAGGAGCAAGGCTGGCTGGTTGCGCAGATGGTGCCTAACTGGGTGGCCCCGCCCGGTGGATTCATTGCAATCCAAGATCTGGGCCTCATCTTTTTTCTTTACACTAAAGCCAAAAAAGGAATTTATTATAATATGAATATAACGGGTGGTTTGGATTCACCAGGAGGTCTGGAGAATCAGCCTCAGAGATTACACAGCTCAGGACAACACAAAAGCATTCAAAATCACGTGACACCCCTGGACCAAGCAAGACACCACTGCTTCCTCCACCACTGAGCATAACCCTGCAGCCTCTGCAGCATCATCACAGGCACTGGACCCCATAGCACTGCTTTCTCAGGAACCCCATGATGCTGCCACTGCCACCACCAGAGCACAGGCCTCATCTTTGCAGGTTGAAGAACTCACATCTTATCATTGCTCCAGAACTAAGCAGACCCAGAGACACCCTACCCCAGCTCACAGGAGACTAACGCAGAAGCCTATTTGTAATGTATGAATTGCGAACGAGGGTGGAAGTGAGGGTGTGAAGCGATCCTATCTACTATCCAGGGCACCCCCTTTCTTGATGGTGAGGTACGTGTGAAACCAAATAGAACAACAGAAGATTGCTGGCAAATACTGATTGAGAGCAATGGGAGGAAGATTTCTCTAGGCCACATTAAGGCCTGTGGAATCATCTCTAGCTCACGTCCAAGAACACTCCCCTAGGGTCCATGTCCGTGTTGGCCAGATTCAGCCCTTTCTGCTCCATGCAGCAACAGGTACCAAGGGCAACTCTTGGCACTTTGGGCTTTCCTCTCCTATGCGCTGGACTGAGAACATCTACTCAAGTACTTTCTTCAGATAGAATCCATCACAATTAAATTTCCGCTTTCTCCAAGAATGGTAAGACTGCACATCTTGAATGAGAAAGAACATGGGCTCTGGAATCGGACAAAATAGTCAATTCTGCCACTTACTCGCAGTGAGTGACCTTGAACAAGTTACACTTAACCTCTTTAGGCCTCAGTTTTTTTCATCTGCAAAAAGGGAACAATAAAAATGCCCACCTCGATAGGGGGAGTGGGAGGGGGATGCAAGAGGGAGGAGATATGGGGATATATGTATATGTATATAGCTGATTCACTTTGTTATAAAGCAGAAACTAACACACCATTGTAAAGCAATTATGCTCCAATAAAGATGTTAAAAAAAAAATGCCCACCTCAGAAAGTCATCTTGAGTATAGTGTCTGGCACATGCAACAGTTAATATTATTTCAGTCACATTTCAATCCTGTCTCTTTGAGATTACACCCAGTCGCCATAACTTGACTGTTAAGTGATCCCCGCTCAGTCCCACATCTGTAAACAATCTCTTGGCTTACTCTCACACATGATTCATTTATTATATGTAAATGTTATTAATTTCACTCTCTGGGGCAACTCACTGTCATCCTCTCGACCACCTACAGGTGTTCGTCTAAGTAGCACTAAGTCAAATGCTACAGAATCTTAATTCCTCGCCTCATTTTAATAAAGCTTTTTACCAACTTTGGAAGGAATGAAACAATGAGCATGGCATATGATACCCATGGAGCTCTCAGAATCTAAAATTTTATCAGGTTTGCTCTGTTACACTCAACAGCAGAAAGTGAGACAGAGCCTCCTGTGGTGGACGTTCCTAGCAGGGTTCAGTGGTACCTGTTGAGTGGCTGATTAGACAATGCTCCCTTGGGTTCCTATAAATCCCTGTGCATGTCTGTAACACAGAGCTTACCTCATGATGTTGGATTTATTCTCTTATGGGTCTGTCTTTCCAGCCTGACTATAGATTCCTGAGGGGCAGGGACCATGCTGATCTATCTTTATATCTCCCAGTCTTTAGCAGGGTGCTTGGAACATTGTGGGCACTCAGTCAACTTTTGTTGAACTAAACTTTTAGAGTTAACACTCCTCCAAAAGGTGATTAATTTACTTAATAACTACCATGAGGATCCGTGTCAGCCAAGGAGGAAAATTCTTTCTTGACCAGTCAAAAGTCACCTCTCCAGAAACGCAGGTTACATTTCTTACTTTGCATTTTTTCTAAGGGTTAAGAACACTGATAGGATTCTGCTTCTCTCCAATTACAAAGAGAATATTTAAAAATGCCAACCTGGTCAGATCAATATACAGAAGCCAGTCTGCCATATCAGACTGTAGTATCACAGAGCTTCAGCTAAGGCAACACAGTGGAGTCCTCTAGCTCTTCATCCCCAGAGGGAAGGCACAATTTCCCTAGGGATTAATCATTCAATCTGTAAGCACCTCTTGAACTTCTTCATTCTCTATAATGTCCACCCAGGGGCAGTTCAAAGTATCCCAAGCAATACATGTAAAGTCTGTGGTCAGATATTTCATATATATATATGTAAAACAGGACAAGATTTTCTCCTCCACATTGTCCACTACCTAACAGAAGATTCTGATCTTGATTCTTTCCTCATATCTTTTATAATGAACATATCTTTTGATATTAGCTCGTAGACAAATGTCTTACACTATGTTTTAAAAGAGTTACCATGAAAAAAGCAGAAAACATTTTTCATCAGATTCTTGATGACAGCAAAAGGTCACATGCAACAACAGAAGGGCATCAATTACTCACTAATTTTTAAACCAGTCTAAAAATTACTTCATTTCTCACCATTAGAATATCTTCAGGGCCAGTAGTAAGCTGATGAATAATTTGAAACATCTGGAAACATCTGCAACATGAAAAGTTTTAACGTACTTTAGTCATCAAAAACTTCACTAAATTAACTGATTTTAGGCTAATAGTAATCATATATTTATAAAGAACTAGAGAATAGGTTTTTCAAAAATTACATTGATCTGGAGGGATAATCAAATGACTGAAAATCATACATTACTTTTAAGTGGGAAGTAACAGTTTCCCTTCTCCACCCCCAACCCCTACCCCAAGTGGTAGCAGGAAACTGGGGGAAAAAACCAACAAGTCTATATTTTCAAGTCTAAAGAATATTACAATATAGTGTAACTTCACAAACAATACAAATCACTAAAAATACTATCAACAGTCTGACAGTTGGAAAAAATGCTATAAGTCAAGTTATACTCTCCATACCAGACGGCTACCCTATTCCTTTAACTACAAAAATCTGAATCCTTACATACTATTTACAATCGCAAAATAGAGAAAAAAAGAAGTATGTCCACAATCTCCCCAAACTCACTCTTCTAAAGTTCTTTTCTTTCCCTTGTCAATCATAGTCATCTGATAGTGGATTTTAAGACCTGGCTTCTTGGCTATTAACTTCTTTATGGTATTGGAACTAATGGATCCATTCAAGTGGGCATGAAGTTCCTAAAATAAGAATACAATCAGTAAAAACTTCTCAAGTCCACTAGATTCATAGCATCATACCAGGTGCTTGATGTCTGTAGTCTGTACTAGGCAAACTGCCTACTAGATGTAGCTATATAACTTTTAAAATATACAGAGTTTGCAAATTCTACTTATAAAATGTACTTGTCTTTTGTGAAAAGAAACAACACAGAAGTCATTATAATTAACAACACTCCAGATTCCTTGGTTGAATTCTCACCACTTTAGGTAATTCTGAGTAAAAGGTTGTCTTCCATGGCTGTTGTTCTTCTGCCTCCATCATGATTTAGCAGAATAGCAAGGTCTTTCTCCAAACACTTATTCTTGGCATGAACAATACAATGTGGTTCAGTCAATAAGTTCTGTGGTCTTGAATTTCCTTCAGATTGCTTCACTTCCACCCATTTTGATAAGATAAACAGTATGCATGGTTCTGGGCTCAGCTTCACCTATTTAAATGAATGTGAACATTTTCAGATGTTGATGCAAAAGCAAAGAAACAGGTTTTGTTAATTTATTCCTCTATAGACAAAATCTACTCCAAAGCTAACTTAAGTGAGCCAACAACCTGAACAAGAAATAAGAAAAGCCCTCAAGCTGGTAAGAGGTGAATTAAAATCTGAAATTTAGTAGGGTATATTCCTTTACCTATTAGCACTTTCTATAAAACTACTTCTAAAACTAGAAATTTATAAGACCTATTTTGGGTCCAAAAGTTTACATTTTTTAACTATTTAAAATATATAAAGGAAGAGGCATTGGAGTCAGATGGACCTAGGTTAATTCTTTTACCAGTTCTGCTCTTAAGTAGCTGTGTGGCCTTAGTCACTTTTAACCCCATGGCTTCAGTTTCTTTATTCGTAAAAATGGGATAAAAATTCGATAAAAATGCAGAGTAGCTGTGAGGATTAATAAAGTACTTTAAATTCCCCTCTTCTATGTTCCCACATAATCCAGTGACTACCTTTAACTCAGTACTTTATCACACTGTATCTCAATCACTGATTTACTTGTCTTTCTTCCTCACCAGACTATATAAACTTCCTAACAGGGACTATGGCTTATACTACCTCTCTAGCACCTGATAGGGATAGAGTAGGATAGAGTAGGAACAGTTACTTTAAAAATCCCACTAAAGGATTAAAGACAGAAAGGGAATTTCAAGGGAGTCTGGGAGACTGTTGTAAACTAACGACCACTTAAAAGAAGAATCCAGTAACCTAGCAACAATCTACTCTACCTTGAAGGAAGAACAGGTGCACATCAGACGCACTCAAGCCACAAACCCTGATAGTTAAAACACAAGACAGTAGATACCGGTCTGAATCTTGTTACATGAAGTCAGGGAGTTAATAGTCCTTGAAGAGTAGCATTTCTTTGTGTAGCCAAGACAGAAATACAGGGAAACAAACTAGGTGAAAGGGGACATTATACTGAAACCTGAGATGAATTACCATATTTTAGTATATGTTACCACCTTTTTGCTAATATACATATGATTTAAATAGCAGCATGACAGTCCTGGTTAAACCCTTCAGGGCCAAAGGAGGAAATAATGACGTAAGCCTTGACGTCTGCCCAAGAATGAGGAAGAAGGTGGTCTTCTTCCCCTCTCCAATTTTCTTTTGTTTATAAAAATGAAGCCTTCTCAGTCCTGGGGCAGAGCCTTCTCCCCTGCCCGCTTGAATTTCTTACAAGCATCCCATGCTAATAAACTCACTCTTTGGGAATTCCCTGGCAGTCCAGTGGTTAGGACTCGGCGCTTCCACTGCACGGGGCTCAGGTCTGATCCCTGGTGGGGGAATTAAGATCCCACACGCCGTGCAGGCACAGCCTAAAAATAAAAAAGTAAACTCACTCTTTGTCACTTTCCCTCTCAATGAATTCTTTCTGCGCCAAGACAAAAGTACCTGAGTTTCAGTAAGTCCTGACACCAGGAGAGCGGTTTCAATTAAAAGACAGCGGGAACTACTGAGCCCGTACGCCACAACTACTGAAGCCTAGAGCCCGTGCTCCGCAACAAGAGAAGCCACCGCAATGAGAAGCCCGCGCACCGCAACGAAGAGTAGCCCCGGCTCACTGCAACTAGACAGAGCCCACGCACAGCAACAAAGACACAACGCAGCCAAAAATTTAAAAAAAATTTTTTTAAAGACACTGGTTTCAAGTCCCTCCTAAGTCAGGGATCATGGGTTCAAGTCCCAATCTGAGGTGCAGGTGGGTTCGAGCCCCAGCCCGTGGGTTTGAGTCCCACCCGAGAAGGAGTGCAGTTTCACACCTAACACAGTGCCCAGCATTTTGTAGGTGATAAATAAATCCTGATTTCCCTTTACCTCTGAAGGTGGCTTATAAATTAAGACAAAATTCCAAGTGAAATTCAGTGATTTTCAAAGTATGGTCCTCAGATATTAATGATGATGATGTTGATAAGAATAGCAGTTTCCATTCAGAGCCTACCAATTAAGTGGCAAGCACTTTTAATAATATTATCTATAACCCTCCCCATAAGCTTGTAAAATAAATATTTTCACCACATTAAAAATCACTAAATTGATACTGAGAGGGTTAAATAAGTTACCAAGATATTAAAATGGGCAATTAAGAAAATAGTTTGTACAGATCTAGACAGAGCCATAGAAATCCACAGAAAGGCTAACCCAGTATGAGATACATTTCAATAGAATTTCAATAAAATGCCGTAGTAAGTGCTTAATAGTAACAAATGAAAAAGATAGACTATTTAATCAATATGTTTAATATGTCTACTGAAGTACATAAGAGATGTCATTAACACAGAAAAACATACCTTGACATAGTAAAGTCAATTTGTCATAAATTGACCTATAAAGTAAATGTTAATCAAAATATTCCCAAAATTATTCCTTAGAAATTGATTTTTAAAGTTCATGTGGAAGACTTAACTTGTAAAATTATTCAGAAAAAAATATGAAGCTCAGAAGAATACCCAATATGGGTGAAGGTAAGAGTAAGAGTTCTGGTGGGAGCAGAACTTGGTATGATATTTTTGGAAGGTACTTTGGCAACACACACACACACACACACACACACAAACCCACATACTTTTTGACCCAATAATTATACTTTTAGGAATTTATCCTGTATCTTATAGGATACGTACAAATACACTTCTTGTAGCATTATTTATAATAGCAAAAAATTGGAAACAACCTACATGCCCATCAGTAGGGTACCGGTTAAATTAATTGTATATCCATCCAACTGAATATCTATGACTATATGGAAAGACTTCTATAATATAGTGTTATTTCCAAAAAGTAAGTTGCAAAAAAACATTGTTCACAAAGATGACATTTATAAACAAAGCATGTGTGTATACACACACACACTCTTATTTATATATATCTTTATTCCTAAAATAGGTATGAAAGGATACATAGAAAACTGTTCGCACTAGAAAGTGGGTTGGAAGCGGCAAAGGTCAAGGGACAGAATTTTATTTTTACTTACCTTATAAAGTTTTGCGCAATTTGAAGGTATTACAACTTGCATGTAATACCTGATTACTTTTTGAAATAATTTTAATAAATTAAAATTTAAGTAATAAATTTAGGTAATTAATTCACTTATTACTTTAATAAATCCATTAAAATAAATAATTAATTAATTTTACAGAATTGTTCATAAAATAATTAAATAACTTTTTAGAAACCTTGCAAAACAGCTTCATTAATATGAATTACGAGAGGGAAGAACTTTTACCTTTAGACAACAGAATGACAGCCTGAAAAAGAATTTAGGACATTTTACATAGCAGGCTGTTAACAAATGTTACAGATGGCTAAATTTTCCTATAAATTTTCAGTCCTACTCTAGGATCCTGACCTGATTTTGTGGCACATTTCAAACCACCTCCAGATTGCCCCTTAACTAGTTATGAGTAAATTTACTGACCCAATAGCTACAATGTTAACCTATGGAAATTTGAAAGCCACCAAAGCAAGCACAGTTTTTACACATTTTTAAAAGTTGTTTCACTGATCATTACCTAAGCTATTGCTATCAACAATTCCATGCCCTGCCAGATTCAGTCTGCCTGGGCTGGCTTTGGCATGGATTAGAAGCAGGTGGGGTGGGAGTGATGTGCCAAACGGCAACACATTGAGATAAGATCTTTCTACATTTGTACTAATATTTCATCAAGTTAGAGCAGGGCCAGAACCAGGTCTCCTGTTCTCCTGGAGCAGGGGTCCCCAACCCCCAGGCCACGGACCGGTATTGGTCCCTGGCCTGTTAGGAACCGGGCCGCACAGCAGGAGGTGAGCGGTGGGTAAGCAAGCGACGCTTCATCTGTATTTACAGCCGCTCCCCATCGCTCGCATTACAGCCTGAGCTCCGCCTCCTGTTAGCATTATGGTGAGTATAATTATTTCATTATATATTACAATGTAATAATAATAGAAATAAAGTGCACAATAAATGTAATGCGCTTGAATCATCCGAAACCATCCCAACCCCCAACCCCGTGGAAAAATCGTCTTCCACAAAACCGGTCCCTGGTGCCAAAAAGGTTGGGGACCACTGTCCTAGAGAACTTTTTTCCTCCCCGCCCTCCACCCCCACCCCCAAAAGGGAACTCAGGATAATAAAAACACTTGTTACTATTTATTAAGCACTTAGTATGAGCCAGGCATTCTGCTAAATGTCTTGGATGGTAATTTTACTTGATTCTCATAATAACCCATGAGGTATTACTGTCTCATTTTACATAAGAAAATATAGATTTTTAACAAATAACCAGAAAACAACTGTAAGGCACCCAAATCACAAATTTTGCTCCATTCTCTTTCTTCTTGAATCACTTTTCTTGATCTGTTCTTTACCAAAAAAAGTAGTATTTCTAATATATCATGTACATTTTACTAACTTGTCATATAAAAATTCATTTCTGGGGTTCCCTGGTGGCGCAGTGGTTGAGGGTCCGCCTGCCGATGCAGAGGACACGGGTTCGTGCCCCGGTCCGGGAAGATCCCACATGCCGCGGAGTGGCTGGGCCCGTGAGCCATGGCCACTGAGCCTGCGCGTCCGGAGCCTGTGCTCCACAACGGGAGAGGCCACAACAGTGAGAGGCCCGCGTAGCGCAAACAAACAAACAAAGAAAAAAAATTCATTTCTACAGCACAGTATATTTTTTTTCAAAGTCCTACAACTTTTTTTTCTCTTTGACCCTCGATAAACCCTGAAACACCACACAAAGCAGCACTTAATCCCCTCATTTTAGAAATGACTATCTCAAAGTCCAGCAAGCTCAGGAAAGTCCTTCTCCCATTCCAATTCCAAACTCAAGCGTTCCATAGACCCAGCTGCCTTAGGCTGAACTTTACAACTCAGTCACTACCTTTATAGAGACAACGAAAGCCTTCAGACACGAATTCCCTCTATTTCTCTCTGCTTCCCTCACACTTAAATTTATCTTTATCTATACCCCTTCTTCCCTCATGAATCAGAGAAAGAGGATTCATTCTCTTGTCCCCAAGACTAATTTGTGCCCAGGATCCCATTCCTTCCTATCTATTCCAAGTCATTACTCCACTAATCTTCTCACTTTTCTGTTCATCAACCTCTCTCTCTCCAGTTGCTAATTTCCCTCAGGGAACCACCAGGTAAGTACAGTACTTGCTTCCACCTTAAAAAAATAAAAATAAACTTTCTTTTATCCCCCATTCCTCTTTAACTACTGCCCTGTCTCTTCTTTCCTTCTGAGCTAAACTTGAGCTGCCTCCATTTACTTATCTCCCATTCATTATAACATGGATTCTGCCCTTACTACTCCACAGAAATTGCTCTCCCTAAAGTCATTAAGAGCTCTTAAACACCACATCTAAATGACACAGTTGTATCCAAATCCAAATTGGCTGGACTCCAAAACTCATGCCCTTCACCATTATACTATGCTGCTTCAAGGTAACCATACTTATAGTCATCCTGATTTCCTTCTCCATCTCAGTCACCAAATCCCAATTAATAAGTTACAAATCCTGTAAATATCTCTGCAAGCGATTTCCTACGGGTGACGACTCCCAAATACTCAAATTAGAAACTCGATTATTTTAAACCTCCAAGACTCAGACCGTATCAGAGGGAAAAATCACCTCTCTTCCATGATTCCCTCTTCCACAGACATTCAACTTTGTCTTAGAAAACAGAACTTTGAACGTGGAGGGGAATGTCATTTTACAGCTGAGAAACAAGAGGCTGAGTGGTTTACTTATTGTCAGCTTAGCACAGAGCCGGGAATACAAGGGAATCAATAGTGTACATCTGTGGGGAAACATTGATTGGGTGAGTCACAACTTCTGTAAAGGTTTCTTCATTTTGCACCTGGCCTCACTGGCTTGTTTTCAGATTTAAATGGGATCTCTTAGTAAGCACTCGTAGTTAGCATCCGAGGAGCGACCCCTTCTCCTTGCCCACCAAAGTCAGTGGTTCTAACCCTGCTTTGCCCCTACCAGACACTCAATGCAGACCATACCGTCCAAGGAGCTCTGGTTGTCAGTCCCCACAGACTCACCTCTTAAAGATTTTTGTCAGCAGTTGAGTCAACTTATGACAGCTTAAATTTTCACTTCAGACAGGAAGGCTTGTAGAAAAGTGATAACCCGCGCTTCCCTGACACAGTCCACGTGTCCACAATAAGCCGCAGCCGTCAGTCTTGCCGCGAAACTGCAGTCCCAGAGAATCAAAGAAATGTCAATCACAGCCGAATGTCAGCACCAGCTGCACCCTCCTCAATACTGATTGGCGAGGTGCGCTCTTCCCGGAAGTGACGCACACCTGTCCAAGGAAGAGGCGTCACGGGGCGGGGTGCGGGGGGGGTGTGATTTTTCCGTACAGAGTCCGCGAGGTGGCTACTGGGAAACGAAAAGGCAGCTCACCACCGGGACGGACCGTCGCTCCTGAGTTCCCTAACCATGGGCCCGCGGAGCCGCGAGCGTCGGGCCGGGGCAGTGCAGAGCACCAACGACAGCAGCGCCGTCAGCAAGACCTCCCTGGCTGCGCGCGGGTACGTGCACGACGCCTTCGCCGCCTTGCTAGTTCCAGGGACCGCGCGCCGCGCGCCGCTCATCCACCGCGGCTACTACGTCCGCGCACGCGCCGTGCGGCACTGCGTGCGCGCCTTCCTGAAGGGGACGTGCGCGGTCCCCGGCGCGCCTCGCGCCCAGATTCTGTCGCTCGGCGCTGGCTCGGACTCGCTGTATTTTCGCCTCAAAACTGCGGGCCGCCTGACCCGGGCTGCCGTCTGGGAGGTAGATTTTCCGGACGTGGCACAGCGCAAAGCGCAGAGGATTCGAGATACGCCGGAACTGTGTGCGTTAACCGGGCCTTTCCAGAGCGGGGACCCCGGGTACACGTTGTGCTTTGAGAGCTCGGACTACTGCATCCTGGGCCTGGACCTGCGACAGCTTCAGCGATTGGACCACGCCCTGGGCACCGCGGGCCTTGACGCAGCCGCACCGACTCTTCTCCTGGCTGAGGCCGTGCTGACCTACCTCGAGCCGGATGATGCCGCGGCCCTCATCGCCTGGGCCGCCCAGCGTTTTTCTAATGCCCTTTTCGTCGTCTACGAGCAGATGAGGCCGCGTGACGCCTTTGGCGAGTTCATGCAGCAACATTTTCGGCAGCTGAATTCTCCCCTGCATGGCCTGGACCGCTTTCCCGACGCGGAAGCCCAGCAGCAGCGCTTCCTTCAGGCCGGCTGGACCGCCTGCCGTGCCATGGACATGAATGAGTTCTATCGCTGCTTTCTTCCCGCAGAAGAACGCCGGCGCGTGGAAAATCTCGAAACTTTCGACGAGTTTGAGGAGTGGCATCTGAAGTGCGCCCACTATTTCATTCTGGCCGCTTCTCGGGGAGACGCCCTCTCGCAAACTCTGGTGTTTCCACCCTCAGAGACGTTTCCTCGGATAGATCCTGCTTCCCCTTCAGGAGTCTTCCCTGCCAGTATAGTCACTGGTGATAGCCAGGGCCCAGACCTTAAGAGGTATGGGCACGCCTCGGTCCTTTTGAGCCCAGGTCTTATTCTCAGTGCTGGAGGATTTGGAGAGCAGGAGGGGCGACATTGCCGAGTGAGAAAGTTTCACTTGCTCTCAAGATACTGTGACTTTGAATGGAAAGGCAACCAAATATGCAGTTGGGGGGCTGGAGCTCAGTGGGATGGACGCCTTTATCACACCATGACAAGACTTTCAGATACTCAGGTTCTGGTTCTGGGAGGGAGACTGTCCCCAGTAACTCCAGCCTTGGGGATTCTCCAGCTTCTTTTTTGCAAGAGTGAGGATAATAACCCTGAGGACCTAAATGTCACAGTCACAAAGGTCGGCCCAGAAGAAGATTCCACTTTGTCATGTTGGCGCCACTCGACAACAGAAGTGTCCTATGAGAATCAGAGATATTTGTTTGTGTATGGGGGCCGCAGTGTGGCCGAACCTGTACTAAGTGACTGGCATTTCCTACATGTGGGGACAATGGCTTGGGTCAGGATCCCAGTGGAGGGAGAAGTACCTGAAGGTCGGCATTCCCACAGTGCCTGCAGCTGTCAAGGGGGAGCCCTCATTGCTGGAGGTCTGGGTGCTTCTGAGGAGCCGTTAAGCTCTGTACTCTTTCTGAAACCAATCCCTTGTGGATTCATCTGGGAATCAATAGCCATCCAGCCTCCCATTACCCCAAGGTACTCCCACACAGCTCATGTGGTCAATGGGAAGCTTTTGTTGGTTGGAGGGGTCTGGATTCATTCCTCCTCAGTTCCTGGAGTGACTGTTATTGATCTGTCTACAGGACTGAGCTTCGAGTATCAGATTGACACAACATGTGTGCCATGGCCATTAATGTTACACAATCATACCAGCATTCTCCTTCCTGAGGAGCAACAGCTCCTGCTCCTTGGAGGTGGTGGGAACTGCTTTTCCTTTGGTACCTACTTCAACCCCTGTACAGTGACATTAGACCTTTCTTCCTTAAGTGCTAGGCAGTAAGGACTGGACTTGTGATATATTCAGGACCCACTAAAGTAGACAATAAAGCTTTCCAAAATAGTATTTGACTCTGGCTATAGATATTACCACTCCCCTGTTCCCATTCCTTTTTTTGTTTTTTTCTGTTCAGTGCAAAAAGAAAAAAAGTTGTTTAAACACACACCAACATTCAAAGAGATGGTACAAAAATAAAACATAAATAGGCCTATCTGAAGAGAGTGGTCATATAGTCCTAGAGTAGGAATTGGGGGCCTTTGGGTCCCTGTATCTAGTTTACTGGTCTTCCTCCCATTTTCTAATCTGAGTTTATCCATTTACTGAGTTACAATGACCTGTAGCCTAAGTCAAGTGAAACTTTTCCCAATGCCAGGCTTTGTGATTTTAGATGGGACCTTGGAAGAAGTTTCACACAGATCCTTGGTAAGAATACAAGGCTGAATATAGGTGAAGGGACATGGTATTGACCTCGTTCTTCATGTATGAAACCTGAAATGAACCCAGTTGCAGTTTGATTAAAGCATTGTGCCATTTAGTGCAGCAGAGAACTCTGTGATAGCTTTAATAAGACACATTTGTATGACTTTATTGACACATGGTTTTGTTCCATTTTTTTGCCACCGGTTCTATATTTAGAATTATAAGTGCTAATAAACCAAACATTTGATTTCTCAGCTCATTTTGTATATGGTATGAAAATGTTTTGCTCCAGATCTACTCCACCCTTCACTATGTTCTGTGTACCAGGAGGCCAACCTTTATGAATTGCATCAATGAGTTTACTTGTTCTCTGGTGTTTGGTGAGTTCCATCAGTCAGAGGTACCAGAGAGGGATGGTTGGACAGTGAGAGTATTCCAGGTGTTTCCCCTACCAGTCTGCAAGTTGGCATTAGCTGCATTCTTTTTTTTTAAAATAAATTTATTTATTTTTGGCTGTGTTGGGTCTTCATTGCTGTGCGCGGGCTTTCTCTAGTTGTGGTGCGTGGGCTTCTCACTGCAGTGGCTTCTCTTGTTGCAGAGCACAGGCTCTAGGCGCATGGGCTTCAGTAGTTGTGGCTCGTGGGCTCTAGAGCGCAGGCTCAGTAGTTGTGGTGCACGAGCTTAGTTGCTCTGCTGCATGTGGGATCTTCCCAGACCAGGGCTCGAACCTGTGTCCCCGGCATTGGTAGGTGGATTCTTAACCACTGTGCCACCAGGGAAGTCCGCAGCTGCATTTTTTTCGTAAAAGCCACAGCTCCTGTCATGTAGTCTTCTATAAGGTATAGCTCTAACTCTGCATCACTCCAAAGAATTCTGTATCTTAGTTGCATTAACCATATTTTAAGTGTTCAATAGCCACATGTGACTAATGGCTACAGTATTAGACAATATAGATGTAGAACATTTCCATCATTGCAGAAACATCTGGACTCCACTGAGGTACTTCACCATCTTGACTTGGTTTCCCTTAACCCTGCTCAACCCCTTTTAATTAGTATCTTCATTAAACTCTCCTCAACTATCCCCTTGAAATGGAC
Organism: Stenella coeruleoalba; assembly: GCF_951394435.1. Lineage (NCBI taxonomy): Eukaryota > Metazoa > Chordata > Mammalia > Artiodactyla > Delphinidae > Stenella > Stenella coeruleoalba. The sequence goes on along the minus strand of NC_137147.1, from coordinate 85,993,407 downwards.
CATCTTTCCTGGTGAGCCTTGTGAGATCATGAAACATCTTAGGTATTCATCCTTAAAACTTGAGCCTTAATTTGTCATCTAAATTGTGAATACCTTGTGAAATTCGTGTGTCAAAAGGTAGTGGCTTTGTTGGTACTTAAGTGTACCACTTCAGTATTTCTTGTTAGTCTTCAATCCTTGAAACCTTAATAATAACTTGAGATTCTACAAGTACCTAAATTCTACAAGTACTATCAATGTTAACATCTTGATGGACTTAGTATGACCGAGAATCTTTTTTCCCTAATATTTTAATTAACAACTTTGCATATAAATGCATGTAAAAAGTGTTCAATATGAAAACCAAGTAGCAAACACAAGCCTAGTGTATGGAGAGGGCAATGTTGGCTCTGTTGGATGAAGGTTCCCAGGAGAAGACAAACTGAATAAACTGTTGTTTAACTTCAGCTTCCCTGAGACTGCACAGCCCTTTCTGGGAGAGTTACTAGTTACTGTCATGAGTCCTGGTAAACAAAGGACTTAACTATGGCTAGGCATCTGCAAGGCTATCAGTGGGCCAGGTACTAGGTTACTGGCAAGACTGTGACTGGAAGGGGAAAAGGCTGCTCTGTATTTTTTAAGTTCACCACAAGCCCACCTCCAACTTTTAGGAGCAGATCAAAGCAGAACATGAATGAAGTGAGTGTTCTCAGCTATGTAGTAGTTAGTACCAGAATTCTAACCTAGAAATAACTCCAAAGCCCAGGGTATCCCTTCCATTATGTTACTTCTTAGATGGTACCATCAACCATTACTATATCATTACTTTGGGGCCATATAGAGGGGTGGGGGTGGGAGGGGGAGGCTGTCAGGAGAATGTGGATATATGTCAGACCTAAATTACTAGCACAGTGATGCCTATTCTCTCAAGTGCTGCCCAGTATGGCACATTGTGAGTAATTGGGCTTGTTCCACATTTCTATATGATTACCGGATTAAGCATGTGCTCCACCTCTGACCCTACACATGCATCATACTCAGTTAAAGAGTTATTCATTTCTCAAGCTCTACTCTTCAGAGCACTTAGAGTTTTGTCCTCAACATTAACTCTGTGCCTTTGGAGCAGCACTCAGAGGTGCTGGGTCCCAGTTTCATAACAGTAATCCACAGCAGTTAGAGATGTGGGCCAGATTAAGAACTGAAGTTGGACTATGCTTTTTGTTTCTCCATTTCACCTCTGAATATCTTTGTTTTAAAATTCTGGTATGGAGCTCTGGGGCAGTTATGAGAGTTATCAACTTCTTGATTGCAGTTTCCAGCTGATCTTCACCCCTTTTTGCTCAACAATGGACCATGGTTACCCCATATCCATTGGAAATGAAATGAGTTCACGCTGCCAGAAGGCTAATCTGAGGGAGTAGGAACATGCATAAATGTGCTTGCGAGCACATGAATACAGGATTTTCCTAGGATGTGCTGATGCTTCACTGGGTATGACTTGGTGTGTAACTCTCAAAGTAAGTTTAACAGGGATAGGAAAGACCTTGCCCTAATATTTATGTGAAGAGTCATTTGCCACCTAATTGTCAGACTAAGACTGGGAAATAAATTGTAATAAGAATGATTTTTAGGATATTACACTACATAGAGCTTTTCTCATTCCCTAGCTTTTGTCCACATTTTTAGGCTTTTCTAATGAAAAGAGCCTCAACCTCTGATTCATATTTAGACTTGCTATTTCAGGAAAAGTTAGCAAAACTGATCTTTCTTATTCAAGGATACATCAGCAATTTAAGGAGGAAAAAAGCTTTGCCACCACCCTTCCTCCCCCATTGTCTTGCTTTTTTCTAATTATCATTTATTTCTCTATTAATATTTATTATACATACTATGTAATTCTTCATTGGCAGCTTTTTCATAAGGCCAGAATCTGACATTCCCTATCTCACAAGCTTCATCCCCTGCCACTCCTCCTCCCCTTATTGACATCCCACTTATATAGGAAGTATACCTGGGACCCAAAGGACAGAATACTGTTACATGCTTCCATTCTTTTACTTACCGTGTTCTCCCTGTTGGGACTCTTAAGACTGCCTCTCCTACCTTACTCTCAACCTCACTATCCCAACTTTGTTCATAAAACTCCTACTTGACTCAAGGCTTATCTTTGGAAATCATTCCCTGGTTCGAATCCACCACCCTTTCAGGCTGGGATGGGTTACTCTTCTGTGTTGCCAGAGCACCTTGTAACTATCATCCATATTGTGTTATAATCTATTTTCTCATCTGTCTACTCACTAGATTGAAGATCCTTGAGGGTAGGGATAGTATCTTATTCACCATTATATTTCCAGCACCTGGAAATACAGGTGTCAACATCGGAATTGAACAACGATCTCTCATTGTTGGGGTTTAACATCACCAGATCTTTCTCATACCTTTTTAATGTAATATATCCTGTGCCACTGGCTTCCTGGGGAAGAACAGAGTAGCAGTAGTGAAAAATAATACAATGACACCCCAAATGCAAACCTGTCATGCAAACCTGTGTCCTTGGTCAGAAGTGCAGAGAGAATCAGCCAGAACCTTTAGAACACAGCTGTGATTATAAACACCTGCTTTTGGGAACCCCTCTCTTAGTCCCACTGCTTCCCCCATCTTCCACTCAGACATCTGGTGGGTAGTGACAGAGATAAGTAACCACAGAGACAGTGGTTTTTTTTTTCTTATTTTAGAAGGAGACTAGCATATTAACCACATTTAACTATAAAGAAGATCCACTCCATAGTGACTTGAGCCTGCAACCTACCCTCTAGCCCAATTTCCTTTGAGTTTGCAGTTTGGGTAAGATTTGCTTGTGGTCACTTTGGGTTTGAGCTGACGACCTAGACTCACACCAGTGTCAACTCGACTAGAACACACAGCATCGAAGTTTCTGTACTCTGCTATGTGTTAGCCAACAGCTCATTGAAAAACCCTTATTGTTAATGATAAAATGAACGTATTTACAAAACAGAAACAGATTCACAAAGAAAACAAAGTTATGGTTACCAAGGGGAAAGTGGGAGAGGGATAAATTAGGAGTTTAGGATTAGCAGATACAAACTACTATATATCAGGTAGATAACTGAATCACTTTGCTGTACACCTGAAACTAACACAACATTGTAAATCAACTATAGTCTAATATAAAATAAAAATTACATTAAAAAAATAAAATAAACGACAAAGTCCTACTGTGTAGCGCAGGGAACTATATTCAATACACTATAATAAGCCACAATGGAAAAGAATATGTATATATATGTATAACTGAATCACTTTGCTGTACACCAGAAACTAACACAACATTGTAAATCAACTTTACTTCAATTTTTAAAAAGCCTATAGATTAAAAAAAAAAACCTGTTGCTATTTATTGTGTATATGCTCATTATAGAAATATTTAAAAAGCAAGATCTGATACATTTAAACATTTTCCAGGACTTTCTAACCATGTTGGGGTTACACTGTATGCCTTTTTTATAAACTCTGAATAAAAATTTTCACAGCCACAAAGAAAGTTAACTTCAGGGGGATAGAATCAAGTGATTGATAGTTCTTGTGCATGACTCTTGTTCAGCTGGTGTCTGCATGACAGTTCCTCAGTTGATGAATCTCCTCTTTGATGAGTGAGTGCCTTCTCTTGCTATATCTGATAAGAATCACTTCAAGTCCCTAAGGTTACTAAGATTATGAAACTAAGATATATGGTATTATTCATGCTATTTTTTTTTTTACAAGCAAGATGAGAGCTATGGTCTACAAAATCAGCTCTGGGGAGACCTGAGAAAAAGAATGAGCAGGTGAAGAACCAACGTACCGCTACCCAAGGTAGAAGAGAAGTAAATACAAAACTGAGGAGCACAGCAAATGTGTAGTCATTGGCAACCTGAATTAATGTTCTCTCATCCTGAAGAACTAACCAGAGAGAACTGTGACAAAAATTCATGCTGGGGCTTCCCTGGTGGCGCAGTGGTTGAGAGTCCGCCTGCCGATGCAGGGGACACGGGTTCATGCCCCGGTCCGGGAAGATCCCACATGCCGCGGAGCGGCTAGGCCCGTGAGCCATAGCCGCTGAGCCTGCACATCTGGAGCCTGTGCTCCGCAACGGGAGAGGCCACAAACGTGAGAGGCCCGCGTATCGCAAAAAAAAAAAAATTCATGCTGAACAACTAAGCCAATGGCAGCTGTGTAGTTTAAGCTCATGGGATTTGGAGTTAGATAGACCTGGGATTGAATCCTGGCTTTCTTCCTTACTGGTATGTGACCTTGGGAAAGTACTTAACTTCTGTAAACCTCAGTTCCCACATCTGTAAAATGGGTGGTATAATAATGGTACCCACATCAAAAGTTGATGAGAGAATTTTATAAGACAATGTAAATAGTGCATTTTAGCACAGTGTAGAGCATACAATAAGGCTCAGTAAATGTTAGCCCAGGACATGGCACAGGTAGGGAGGGATATTCTACAACCTCCCCTGAGTAGTTTGTCCCCGGTGCTTAACCAGTAAGTCCAATATATAATGACTGTTTAACACTGTGCTAGATCTTAAGCGGGAGAAACGTGGTCTCTTCTCCCCAAGAAGCTTACAATGTAAAAAAAAGAATACACACGGAACAACTGGAGAACAATTAGAACGGACAGTGTAATGTTCAGGGACTCACAGAATATCCTTGAGAAATCAGATAAAGAGTTTGAGAGATGTTACACAGCTGCACAGGTAATTCTTGGCAAAATGGGTTTTGACTGGCATGAGAAGGAGTAGTCAAAGGATGCATCAAGGATAATGTGAGAAAAATGCCTCCTATGGAAAGGATGGATAGAATATAGATGAACAGAGGCGAGAAGCAGGGCTTCCCAGGTTCAATTGTGATGATGCTTTTGGAATGCTTCCCAACACATTTTCTCTTCTTGATGATTCCTATTTGGTTCCCTTAGGTCACATAGCTTTTAACCCTAGGCCGTGAGGCTGGAGTACAAAATAAGGAGATAAGACATAAGAGAAGCACCTTCTAGATGGAAAGGGAGCTAAAGGTCCTCTGGTCCTGGAAGGGAGAGAAAAGGAGAGATTATGGTGATCATCCGGATGACACACAGAAAGATGAGAAGCCTAGAGGGGAAGACCAAGTACACAAATGAGCAGTCAAAGAACATGATTTGCAAAACCATAATGAATATTGATCATAACTTAATCAAATGATTATAACTTAATTAAAAATTAGTGGCCCAATATAGTTGCTTCGCTAGATTCCAGGTGGGGTTGGCAATCATGTATAAGAAGCTGATGTGGGAACTATATTCAATATCCTGGGATAATTAACAAATTGAAGAAGAAAAACCATATGATCATCTCAATAGATGCAGAGAAAGCTTTCGACAAAATTCAATACCCATTTATGATAAAAACCCTCCAGAAAGTAGGCATAGAGGGAACTTACCTCAACATAATACAGGCCATATATGACAAACCCACAGCCAACATCGTCCTCAATGGTGAAAAACTGAAACTATTTCCACTAAGATCAGGAAAAAGACAAGGTTGCCCACTCTCACCACTATTATTCAACATAGTTAGGGAAGTTTTAGCCACAGCAATCAGAGGAGAAAAAGAAATAAAAGGAATCCAAATCAGAAAAGAAGAAGTAAAGCTGTCACTGTTTGCAGATGACATGACACTATACATCGAGAATCCTAAAGATGCCACCAGAAAACTACTAATCAATGAATTTGGTAAAGTAGCAGGATACAAAATTAATGCACAGAAATCTCTTGCATCCCTATACACTAATGATGAAAAATCTGAAAGTGAAATTAAGAAAACACTCCCATTTACCATTGCAACAAAAAGAATAAAATATCTAGGAATAAACCTACCTAAGAAGTCAAAAGACCTGTATGCAGAAAATTATGACACTGGTGAAAGAAATTAAAGATGATACAAATAGATGGAGAGATATACCATGTTCTTGGATTGGAAGAATCAACATTGTGAAAATGACTATACTACCCCAAACAATCTACAGATTCAATGCAATCCCTATCAAACTACCACTGGCATTTTTCACAGAACTAGAACAAAAAATTTCACAATTTGTATGGAAACACAAAAGACCCCAAATAGCCAAAGCAATCTTGAGAAAGAAAAACGGAGCTGGAGGAATCAGGCTCCTGGACTTCAGACTATACTACAAAGCTACAATAATCCAAACAGTATGGTACTGGCACAAAAACAGAAATATAGATCAATGGAACAAGATAGAAAGCCCAGAGATATACCCACGCACATATGGTCACCTTATCTTTGATAAAAGAGGCAAGAATATACAGTGGAGAAAAGACACCTTCTTCAATAAGTGATGCTGGGAGAACTGGACAGCTACATGTAAAAGAATGAAATTAGAACACTCCCTAACACCATACACAAAAGTAAACTCAAAATGGATTAAAGACCTAAATGTAAGGCCAGACACCATCAAACTCTTAGAGGAAAACATAGGAAGAACACAGTATGACATAAATCACAGTAAGATCCTTTTTGACCCACCTCCTACAGAAATGGAAATAAAAACAAAAATTAAAAAATGGGACCTAATGAAACTTAAATCTTTTGCACAGCAAAGGAAACCATAAACAAGACGAAAAGACAACCCTCAGAATGGGAGAAAATATTTGCAAATGAAGCAACTGACAAAGGATTAATCTCCAAAATTTACAAGCAGCTCAGGCAGCTCAATAACAAAAAAACAAATAACCCAATCCAAAAATGGGCGGAAAACCTAAACAGACATTTCTCCAAAGAAGATATACAGATTGCCAACAAACACATGAAAGAATGCTCAACATCAGTAATCACTAGAGAAATGCAAATCAAAACTACAATGAGGTATCATCTCACACTGGTCAGAATGGCTATCATCAAAAAATCTCGAAACAATAAATGCTGGAGAGGGTGTGGATAAAAGGGAACACTCTTGCACTGCTGCTGGGAATGTGAATTGGTACAGCCACTATGGAGAACAGTATGGAGGTTCCTTAAAAAACTACAAATAGAACTACCATACGACCCAGCAATCCCACTACTGGGCATAGGTCCTGAGAAAACCATAATTCAAAAAGACACATGCACCCCAATGTTCATTGCAGCACTATTTACAATAGTCAGGTCATGGAAGCAACCTAAATGCCTGTCAACAGACGACTCGATAAAGAAGATGTGGCACATATATACAATGGAATATTACTCAGCCATAAAAAGAAACAAAATTGGGTCATTTGTAGAGATGTGGATGGATCTAGAGACTGTCATACAGAGTGAAGTTAAGTCAGAGAGAGAAAAACAAATATCATATATTAACGCATATATGTGATACCTAGAAAAATGGTACAGATGAATCAGTTTGCAGGGCAGAAATTGAGACACAGATGTAGAGAACAAATGTATGGACACCAAAGGGGGAAAGCAGCGGGGTGGTGGTGGTGGTGGTGGGATGAATTGGGAGATTGGGATTGACATGTATATACTGATGCGTATAAAATAGATAACTAATAAGAACATGCTGTAAAAAAAAAATAATAAACAAAAACCAAAAAAAACCTGCCTTTAATCAAAGGAACACTTTCCCTTAAATATAAAAGTAATACATGTTCAAAGCAAAAGCTTGAACAACACCGAAAAGCTCAAACTAAAGAAAAATTTCCCATAATTTTACCACCTACAGTTAATCTGTAACGTATTGTTTTTTAAACTTCTTATGTTGCTTTTTAATATCTCATGAATTATTTCCCAATATCCTTTGTCCTTTTGTTGATTACATCAGGATGAGAGGAATAAAGTTTACGTATCTGACTCATTGTAGGATATTTGGGTTGCACTGAATATCCTTATGTTTACATTTTTATACACAAATTATGATTTTTTCTTAGGAAAAATTCCTAGAGGAGGAATCTGTGGATCAAAGGAATTTATGTTTTAAGGCTTTCTTTTATTTTGTAAGAAATGTTGATAAATTGCCCTCAGAAAGGTGTAACACTTTATCCTTCCATCAAGGAGAGGTATACCCATTACTACTGAGCAAATAGCAGCACCTCTGCCTGGAGTCAAGCCACTCATCATCCTGGCCCTGCTGCCCTCACAGGCTTTTCTCTCTCTCCTCCTCTACAGCCCCACTGCCCTCCTGCCAGATTATTCTCCTCGTACCTCACACATGCAAGCACATATCCATTCAGCAAACATCTCTGAGCACCCACCAGGTAAGGCGGGAGATTGTGGAGGTTAAGATTGTGCCTGGGTTTGATCCCAGTCCTCCCATTCCTGCATGTCAGGGACAATATGAACACCTCCATCCACAGGCTGTAAGGACATAAACGATTTCAGACACGTAAAATGCTTCTGACAGTGGCTGGCATGTAGTGAGTGTTCAGCGAACATTAGCTGCAATTATCAGCAATTAGGAACAATGCTCCGTTCTAGGCAAAGGGGGTCCAGGTGTAAGAAGATGGCCAAGGTCTCTGCTTCCGTGGAACTAATTCTAGATGCTATGAAGTGCTCTTCAGAAAATAAAAAGGGTGTTGTGATGGCAGATGATCATAGGGTGGGAGATGGGGCATCATGTTCAGAGGTCAAGGAAAGCCCCTGTGTGATGTTACCTCTCAGCCAAGACCCGAGGGGGAGACGGGCACTCAGGAGAACAGGGCTGGCTTGGTTTTTGATGTCTCAGATGGCAGGAGCTTTGCATCCCAGAGCTCATTGCAGGCAGATGGCTGTTCTAAATTCTCTATTTGTTTTAAGGCTCATAATACATGGGGATATATTTTGATCCTTTTATATCCTTGTCTTTATCTTAGTCAAGCGCCAGGAGTCATGTGGCCAGGCTTTACATCTCTTACTTGTCATTAACCAGCGTGGGCTGGTGGCCAAGGCGAGAAGGACTTGTGGGCATTGCCATGTTTTTTTTACTAATTGATTCTGCTTGATTTCCTGCTTTGCTGAACCTCTTCCTAATCCTCTTGGCTTTCTTTGCCTGCTCCCTTGAAGGCCCTCCCTTTTGTTCTCTAAAGTCATTGTCTGCCTGACATGAAAAGCACTTCAGTGAGCCAAATGCATAATTATATTAAGTAAAATAAAAACAAAAACAAAAACAAAAAACTGAGTCCCCTAATGGAGAATGAGTTTTCTCCATGCATTGTATACCTTGGGCGTGGAGGGGAAGATATCTTCCTTCTTCCCCCTCCCCTTTCCTTCCTAAACCAATAGTTGGCCTGGGTAAAGGGGAAACAGAGTGGGCTGCCCTTAGGAACAACACTTTGAGCTGTGGGCAGCGGCCAGGAAAAGGCTGCCCCCAGTCCCGTTCCCCACTGTGGAGGTGATGCACACACCTGTGTGCTCTTCACTGCCCCTTTCAGGTATCTGATCTTTCAGGATCGAATGGCCATTGGTTGTTATGTATCGGGTGGAGAGGCTTCTGTGAAGGCTCAGTAGGTCCTGGTATGAAAATGCAGGCCCCTCAGGAACAAATGAGATGTATCAGTTTCCACCAGGATCTAGGCTAGTTGCTTTCAAACTTTTTGACTATAACCCACAATTTATATCATGATCCAGTTATATAATACATAAAATTATGCTTGCTTTTCCTATGTAGGGTGCATTGTGATATTTTCTATTCTATTCTTTAAAAAAAATATTGGCCACATTTCTCTAAATTTCTTTCACGAACTACTAATAGATTAGACGTGTTTACAAAATGTTGTTTAATAACTCACAGGCATCTGTCTTAGATCTTGCCCTGAATTTTCTCGTTCCAATAATATAACTATTTAAGTGCCTGAGTTACATTTAAGAGGTTGAAAAACTTTGTACTATTTGATCCAGTGATTCACCTTTGAATCTGCCTCAAGGAAAGATTGTTACTAGGAGGGAGGGCCTAGGGACCATCATGCACGTTCTGTTTTCAGCCAGATGTTTGACAAATTTGTGGGAAAGATGCAAAATGAAAGCTGGATTTGATTTTAGACTGTGAAGGAAATTTAAAAACACCTAATCCAATTTCCTCACGTAAAGAATTAGATGTAATCACAGCTAGTTGAACAACTATACTTAAAGAGTATTTCCTAATGGCTCAGTGTTAACGTGGAACGAGTCTCCAACAATAATACTCCACTGGCCTCTGACTTAAGCCTTAATGCTTAGAACCATCGTATTACCAATGACTTGGACAAAGACCTGGAAGACTGTTTAGCCAGTTCCCAGATAGTAAGATAAAGCGTTTAGGTGAAATAATTAGGACTCAAAAAAAATCCAGCCAGGTAACAAAGATGGGCTAAAACTATCAAAGTGAACACATTTAGTGAAAATATAGAGAACTTATGTGAAGAAAGTTCAAAATGCAAATGGCACAGAAACTGGCTGGAGCAAACATGAGCTTTTCCGCAGCATCCCCAGCCTCCACCCACTAGACACCCGTAGCAGCCTCTCCCCGAGTTGTGACAACCAAAAATGTCTCCAGACTTTGCCAAATGTCCTCTAGGGGGCAAAACTGCCCCTGTTGAGAACCACTGAGATAAACTGAGGTACTACTGGGGGAAAGGACCTAATGAATTTTTATCACCAGAAAAAATAGCAAAGCAAATGCAATCTGAGGCTGCATTATTATCAGTACTAAGAGCAACTACTGATGACTGAGTGCTTACCCTGCACCCGCCACTATGCTAAGGTCTTTACTTGTGAGTCCTCAACGCCCACATGAATTCTAGGAGGTAGGAACACCATTGTCACCATTTTTTTGATGTCTAGGGACCTTAAGTGGCTTGCTTAAGGTTTCACAGCCAAGATGGTGAGAGCCTGCACCTTGCCCATTATGTTATGAGAGTTTTAAAATTACACACTAAGTGTACATCCTAGGAAGCAGCCAGTACCCTCATCCACCTGGAATGTGACTGAGAAGCAAGAAATAAGCTGCAAATAACCCTGAGGTGCCCACCCTCCCCCATATCCTAAAGCAGGGACTTGCCTGTAGCTGAGGCCCCAGCCTCCAGTCAGCTCATTGACTTAATTCATACAAAATTCGAGTATGCTCTTTCTTCTATCATCAGGATAATAGAGTAATTTTTAGAAAGATTGTCAACAAAAGTGATTAAGAGTAAGTACACGGCGGCACTTTGAGGTTAAGTTTCAGTTATCTGGAAATGTTGTGCTGTCTGGGACCCCAGTTCTCGAGCACTGTGGCTCCAGGTCCAGGTCCAGAGGTCACTGGGATCACGATGCTGAAATGCTCTCTGAGGCTGAGTCCTGAGATTAGGGGGCAGGTGGCAGAGGGCTAAGATCTGGACAGCAGTCTTACCCAAGTCAGAGCCAGGTGCCATGAAATGTCAAGAAGTGTCAGGGGATGCTGAGCCCAGGGAGCCACAGCTGGGCAGTGACCTGTCCCCCCGCCAACCCCCGTCCCAGTGGCAGCCTTGGAGCTCAGGTCCGTCGACCTGCAGAACGCCAGGAACAACCAGGAGCCTCACACGCAGGAGGTGGGCCTGCAGTGGCTCATCATGCGCCACGGTGAGTCCTTCACAATCCAGCTGCATTTCAACCGACGCTTCCACTCTGGGACCGACTACATCATCTTTGTGGCTGAGACAGATGAGCCCGCCCCTCCCCAAGACAAAGTTCACCTCAAGGGCCCCTGCCTCTCCTTTCTGAACTTCCACATTTTTTTGTGTGTGTGGTACGCGGGCCTCTCACTGTGTGGCCTCTCCCGTTGCAGAGCACAGGCTCTGGATGTGCAGGTTCAGCAGCCATGGCTCACAGGCCCAGCCGCTCCACGGCACGTGGGATCCTCCCGGACCGGGGCACGAACCCGCGTCCCCTGCATCGGCAGGCAGACTCTCAACCACTGCGCCACCAGCGAAGCCCTTGCCTCTCCTTTCTGAACCGCCCTCCCATCTCTTCTCCTGGGACCCCGGGGACCCTATTAGCGCTGTTAAGAAAAGATTTGGCCAACTCAGCAAACTAAGATTGTGATAATAACAGACAACTTTTAAATACACAACAGGCACTGTGCTAAAAATTCACACACACTAACTCATTTAATCCCTGTGACAAGACTTTCAGGTGGGTACTACTAAGATCCCATTTTACAGATTGAAAAACTGAGGCCCACAGATCGTAAGTGCATGGCCAAGGACACCCAGTGGCAGTAAAAGGATTAGCAAGTGGTAGGAGAAGGTAAGGGTCCTCCCAGTTCCTCTGAAATCGTGTCACATAGATTTTGCACCTCACTTTGGGGTCATTCTCTCTTACACAGGACCACAGCCCACCGAGCTGCTGGGAACCCGAGCCACCTTCTTGCTCACCCAGGCCCGACAAGGCAATGTCTGGAGTGCTTCTGACTTCACCATTCATGCCAACTCACTCTTTGTCTCCCTTTTCACACCAGCCAATGCAGTCATTGGTCCCTACACTCTGAAGATGGAGATCTCTCAGGGCCCTGGTCACAGCACAACCCACCCTCTGGGGACTTTCATCCTGCTTTTTAACCCTTGAAGTACAGGTATAACTTGCTCACAGGTTGTAATTCTAACTGATCCATTGGGAACACTCCGTGAGGATCTACTTAGAAAGCCCTGAAGATAAAATGCTGCACATCTATGCAATGTGTTACCATGTACTCACTAAAAATCATCTTTACAGAGAATTTTTAATGGCATGATGAAAATGTTCATGGTGTGATGTTAAGTGAAATCAATTAGGAAATGGAACACATATGATTCTAATTACATATATGTGCTGAGAAAGAGAGCACAGCCAGAATACACTAAACTGTAACAATGGGTGTTTCTGAGTAGTAAGAAGGGAGATCTTCATTGTCTTCTTTCTGTCATCCATATTTTCCAAATCTCTATGAAAAGCTTGAGGCTTTTATAACCAAGAAAAGATCATCTTTTTTTAAAGTATAGATTATATCGCTGGCCTCTAGAAAAGCACACAAGCTTTTAAGGGGTCCAGTCTTGATTTCTATTGCCATCAACCCATTGCTTATCTGATTATCCAGCAAGATATTGCCATTACTGTTTTTAATTTTATTACTGTTTGTTTTTTGGTTTGGGGCTTTGCCCCCTCTGCTATTCTTAACTGTTCAGAGGATGACGTCTACCTGCCAAGTGAAATACTGCTGCAGGAGTATATCATGATGGACTACGGCTTTGTTTACAATGGTCATGAAAGAGTCATCACCCCCTGGCCCTGGAACTATGGGCAGGTAACACTGTCACCTGAAGTGGGCCTTAGACAACTCTATTAGGTTATGAAGTGCCACTAACAGAAGTCAGGATGTGCAGTGCTGGACCAATTTCCCTTCCAGTGAGAGGCACAAGGAGGGAAGGGGAGATGTCTTTCCTTCTCAGTTTTTAATATTTTATGAAAAACTTAAAACATGGAGGTTCAGGCTACTATAATGAACCTCCATGAACCTCTTACCTTCAATAGTGCTCAATTTATGGTGTATTTTGTTTCATCTAATCAGGGATTTGCAAACTATAGCCTGTGGGCCAGATGTGGCCCACTGCCTGTTTTTGCATGGCCCAAGAGTTTAGAATGGTTTTCATACTTTATAAACTGCTGAAAAAAAGAATTTAAAAAAAATAACACAGTCGGGCTTCCCTGGTGGCGCAGTGGTTGAGAGTCCGCCTGCCCATGCAGGGGACGCGGGTTCGTGCCCCAGTCCGGGAAGATCCCACGTGCCGCGGAGCGGCTGGGCCCGTGAGCCATGGCCGCTGAGCCTGCGCGTCCGGAGTCTGTGCTCCGCAACGGGAGAGGCCACAACAGTGAGAGGCCCGCATACCGCAAAAAAATAAATAAATAAATAAATAAAATTAAAAATAACACAGTCATCCCTTAGTATTTGCAGAGGATTGGTTTCAGGACGCCTCCACAGATACCAAAATCCAAGCATGCTCAAGTCCCTTATATAAAGTGGCATAGGCCGCTCTCGCCTTCTGAGATGGCCCACGCTCTGTCTGTGGAGTGTGTTTCTCTCTAAATAAATCCACTTCTTACCTATCACTTTGTCTCTCACTGAATTCTTTCTGCCATGACACATCAAGAACCTGAGCTTCATTAAGTCCTGAAACCAGATACTGAAACCCCTGCCAGGTGGGAGAAGTTAACTGTATGCTGCCACAACTGGCAGGACCCAGGACCGGTTGGAACCAGAAGGCTGATGATGCTGACTCCCACTTACCTCACACCAACCAATCAGAAGAAAGTCCATGAGCTGATCACACCCTCGTCTTTGAACCATTACTATAAAACTCCTCACTACCCCCTCCAGGTTGGGACACTCAGTTTTGAGAGCATTAGCCCTCTGTGGCCCCCTTTGCTTGGCAAAGCAATAAAACTATTCTTTTCAACTTCACCCCCCAATAAATAAATAAAAAATAAAGCGGCATAGTATTTGCATATAACCTATGCACAACTTCCCATGTACTTTTAAATCATCTCTAGATACTTAAAACACCTAAAACAATGTAAATGCTATGTAAATAGTTGCTGGCACTGTGCAGCAAATTCACGTTTTGCTTTTGGGAATTTTCTGGAATTTTTTCCCCTAATACTTTTGATCCTATTGGTTGAATCCATGGATGTAGAATCCACGGACACAGAGGGCCAACTGTATTTTGTGATGTGCAAATTATATGAAGTTCAAACTTCGGTGTCTAATAAACAGCATTTCATTGGAACACAGCTATGCTCATTCATTTAGGTATCATCTGTGGCTGCTTTCATGCTACAGTGGCAGGATTGAGTAGTTGAGACAGAAACCCTATGGCCTGCAAAGCCTAAAATATTTATTATCTGGTCCTTTATAGAAAAACTTTGCCGATCCCTGATGTATTCTTCCCCATTCCTCGCATCTCATCACTGGATTTTTGGGAAGCAAATTACCATATCATTTAATCGAGTAATACTTCCAAATATAGTTCTAAAAGATGATGACTCTCTGAAAAACTGAGCCACAATACAGTATTATAACTGAAATAATGAACAGCAATTCTTTAATAACACCAAATATCCAGTTAAGGTACACAGCGGGGGACCTTTGACTCTGGGCAACTTTTCTACTCTCAACCACCAGCCGTGGCTGGGATAGTTTCTCTCCGCCTCCCACTGCCTTCTCAGCCCTGTCCACACCCACCGGGAGGGAAAAGTGGGTTGGGGGTAGGAAGCAGGGAGCCTTGCTGAGGAAGAGCAGGTTCCCTGTTCTCCAACAACTTGTGTAATTTTTTGAAACTTAGAAAAATACCAGGGTATTTGGTAGCCAAAAGGGTTACGACACATGTAGCAAATACATGTTGTAGCTGTATGTCATGAGTGTACACTGGCTTCTCCTGTGCTCACACCATCAGCACTGAACCCTCTACCTGATTTGAAGGTTCTCCACGCTCTTCCCCCTCTCCTCACATGCCTGGCCTTATATGTATCCATCCGATCTCTTCCTACTCTCGCAAGTCCTCCAGGAGGAAAATCTCTGAGCCTCTGTCTCTGGTACCCATCCCGCCCAAAGACCTTGGGTGAATGCCTTCACCCTGCTCTCTTCCTGTCTACCTTGTCCTTCCAAGCCCACCGGCTCCAATAGCCTTCTCTGATGCCTTCAGCTGACTCGCATCTTTCCAAATTCCATTTGCATTTTCCATCAGAAACACACAGGTTAGTTCTTCAAAATTCTGAATCTTAACACATTCCCAACTTGACTTACAAGCTCTTTGAAGGCAGGAACTTGTCTGATATTTGGCCCCACCCCAAACGTCGGTGTTACTGACTTGGCTTCAGAATTCTAGACGTTTTTACTCTTCTCTTTGTTCTTCCTTGAAATCCCCTGGAAGTTTGAAGAGGACATGATAGATATCTGCTTTCAGATTCTGAACAAGAGCCTGTACTTCTTAGAGAACCCAACCAAAGACTACTCCCAGTGGAACAATGTGGTGTATGTCTGCAGGGTGGTGAGCGCCATGGTAAGGCCAGAAGCTTCCCCGGCCCTGCCTGAGCTCCCTGCCCCCCACCCCCACCGCACCGCGAAAACCCACCTGTCTCTCCTCTGCAGATCAACAGCAATGATGACAGCCGTGTGCTGCAGGGGAGCTGGAGAGAGGACTACTCCCAGGGGGTCAGCCCACTGGAGCGGACGGGCAGCGTGGCCATCCTGTGACAGTGGGCAGCCAGGGGCGGGCAGCCTGTGAGGTATGGGCAGTGCTGGGTATTTGCAGCTGTTATGGGTACCAGTGAGTGAGGGGGAGATGGGAATGCAGAATCACTTATTGACTCTTCGTGATAACTCTTCGAGGTTGGGCTGGGATTATCTCCACTTCACCTGAGTTGACTGTGGCCTGTCCACAGCCCCATGGCTAAGGAGTGGTGGTCACTTGACTTTTAACCAGCACACTCTATAGTCTCAAGGAATCCTGCAATAACCAGGGAAGGTGTGACCTGCTGCAATCACTCTTCAGTCTCCTTGATGGAGCAGTTAGGCTATTAAAATGGTCACCTGGTCCCAAAGTGGAGGCAAAACTGGCTTGTTTCTGACACCTGCTCAGGATTCTCAGCTCAAGGTGAGCCTGGAGTCAGGGGCAGGTTGAGGGAAGCTTGAGGTGCAAGCAGATAATCTGGAAGCCTGATCTCATCTGTGGGCAGAGCTGGTGGCTCCCAAACACTTCTCAGAGAGATTCTTGAGGAGTTACAGTTAGAGATTGACTACTTTGCTGACTACCCTTAAGGAGCATCCATGTTTCATGCATTATCAGTTATTTACAATTTAGTCCCAAGTCATTGATCAGATTATCTGTGAAGATGAGGGAAAGATGAAAGCACTGTGGTACCTGCCTGTCTTCCCCCAAGAGGCAGGAGTACCTTGCACAGTGCTGCCTGTTACATTGTGATGCTCAAGAAGTGTTTACTGAACCGGTGTGTTGACTCTGAGTTGGAGAACGAGGGAGCACAGAATGGGGAGGACAGAGACAGGGTCCAAAGACAAAGTTCTAGACTTTTCTGAGAGGGGCAACATAGCTTGGCAGTTATGTACAGGTGCTACAGACAGTGGAGGGGTTTAAATATGAGTGTTCAAATCAAGTGACCTCATTTTGTTCATTTGTTTTCACGGGAAAATGCTCAGCACAGTGCCAGTATTTAGTACAGCCAAATTTGCCTTGGACTAGGCAGGTGTTAAGGAGGAGGGCTCAGGCCTTTAGACCTGCAAAGAGAGGGAGAAGGTCTAAGTCTGCATCTTTGCTCCACCTCCGAGCCTCTCCCCACGGCTAGGCCCTAGAGTCTACGACCTTTGAGCGAGGGGAAAGCTGCTCCTGCCAAGTTGCCTCTGGCCACTGGCAGCCCTGGTCTACCTCTCACCAAGGGTTAAGGGTTTGTGAAAGCCCAGGAGCTGTGCTGGCAGTGGATAGGCGACTGTGGACAGGTGGCGTCCTTTGGGGATCTTCAATGAATCGAAACAAAAAGATTGGTCATTCTTAATAGTCCTCTTACATTTCAAAGCATTGTAATCCTCCCAGCAGCCTCAGCGGGCACCATCTGCTCCTAAGCAGGACAGGGGTGGAATAAACCTCTCTCTAAACTCACCTTGCTTGCTTCCACACCTGGCTGTCGGCTTAATTTCATCTGGCCCTGGTCAAGTGTGTGTGGTGGTGGTGGTGGTGGGGATGACGGTGATGTAGTGACTGCTTTGTGTGATTCCTGAGACGCCACAAGAGGGTGCTGTGGTCTTATCAAAGATGGTCATTGCCTCGTACATGCAAGGTTCCCTTCGTCGCTGTCTTCCACATATCTCCATAAGTCTATCTGGCTCTTCTATCTGTGCTTTTATTTCTTTCTTTCCTCCAAACCCTTTTATTTGAGTATAATTACAGATCCAGAATTTCAGAACTGAAAATCATCTAGTCCAACTCTTCATTTTGTTACATATAAGAAGACTAAGGGCCAGAGAAGTTAAGCCAGTTACCTAAGGTCACACAGCTTCTCTTCTGGCCACAGCATAGGTCTAATTTTTTAAATTTTTCTTTCCAATTATCAAATGTTTAGGTTCTCTTTTTTTAGTTTGGAAAGCTGCTGAATAGAAAAATCCCTAAATGATAAATTGAGTTGTTGTTAAGTGACCCTCAAATGATTTCTTTCTCCTGGTGGAATGGAGACTATGGATAGGGCAGGTAGGCCACAAGGTTCTGGGCCTGGGTGAGGTGCTCTGAGGATAAAGGAGTGACAGGTATGGATCTGCAAGAATCTTGGCCTTTTTTTCTCCTCCAGCTTGAAAGTGAGAAAGTATGCTCATGAAACCAATGATTCTTCTTGAAATAAACTCAGTTAGTCCTCATGCTTTTCTTCTCTTTAGTAATGAGATGCTTAGGTGTTCCAACCCGTGTCGTTTCCAATTTCCATTCTGCATACAACGTGGATGCAAACTTGACCATCGACACCTACTATGACCAACAAGCAGAGATGCTGCCAACTCAGAAACAAGACAAAATGTGGTAAGGGGCACTGTCTCCTACAGGTCTCTGCTCCGTGCCAGGTAGGGTAGGAAAATTCTGGCCTGATGCTGTCTGGCCTTGAGGAAATATTGCCCCGTACATTGTTGCCGATGCTCAGAGAATAAGTTCCCCAGCCAGAAAGCTGTTCTGGCTAATCAGAGCATCACATCAAGTTCATTTCAGAGATAGAAGACTATGGGATAATGTATTCTGAAGCTGGCAACCAAATGAATAGGTCGTGTCTCCTCTGAATACTGACCTCAAAATCTGTTTCATCTTACTCTTCCTTCTTTGAGCCTTTCTGTTTCAGAAAACAGAGCACATTTCTCTGTTTCTCTGTCAGGGCAAAGCCAGGACTAGCTGCCTCTGCATATTTCCTTTGGTCTCTGCTGACTTCTCCTCTCCCTGCCCCACTCCCTCTCTGTAGGCATGTGTATATACGTCTGTGTGTGTCTCTGTGTGTCCCTTTATTTTTGGACCTCTAGTTGCTTCCTCTGGTTCCTTTCTCCTCTGCTCTACCCCACATCTGATTTCCCGTTTTTGCTTTTCCAGCCAGTTTCCAGGTGAGACCTTTGAATTGTATGAGAACTAGCTGCTGTCCTTGGAGCTCCCTCCCTCTCTGGGCTCCTCGAGGGCTGAAACTTCTCTGGGTCAATGAGCAGTAGTGTATCTAGGAAGGACATGTCACTTGTGTAGAATTCTGTCTGTGAGCACGTAAGCTGAATCTAATCATGAAGAAACAGCAGGCAAGTCCAAAATGAGGGCCACTCTGATAAAAATAAATAAATAAATACTGTATTCAAAATGTCAATGTGATAAAACAAAGCCAGAAGAACTCTTCCAGATGAAAGGACACAAAGGTTTTTGGTCAACTAAATGCCATGTGTGATCCTGGACTGGGTGGAAAAGAATGCCACAGAGCTGCAGTCCCCAACCTTTTTGGCACCAGGGACCGGTTTTGTGGAAGATGATTTTACCACGGGAGCGGTGGGGCGATAGTTCAGGCGGTAACGCAGGCGATGGGGAGCAGCAGATGAAGCTGCTGCTCACCTCCTGCTGTGCGGCCCAGTTGCTAACAGGCCACGGGCCGGTACCGGGGGTTGGGGACCCCTGCCACAGAGGACATTATTAGCTGACAACATTGAAATATAGACAGTAAAGTAGATAAAAGGATAGTATCAATTTTTTTTTTTTTTGCGGTACGCAGGCCTCTCACTGTTGTGGCCTCTCCCGTTGCAGAGCACAGGCTCCGGACGCGCAGGCTCAGCGGCCATGGCTCACGGGCCCAGCTGCTCCGCGGCATGTGGGATCTTCCCGGACCGGGGCACGAACCTGTGTCCCCTGCATCGGCAGGCGGACTCTCAACCACTGCGCCACCAGGGAAGCCCAAGGATAGTATCAATATTAAATGTGTGAGGTTGATAACTGTACAAGAGTACACCAGGGAAGATCCCTATTCTAAGAAATCTCCATATCCACACTGAAAGAAAGCTAGTGATAAAGCAAATGGGGCAAAATGCTAACAACAGATGAACTGGGTATATGGGTGCTCTTTGTACTATTCTTGCAACTTTATTATAAGCTTGAAATTACTTCCAAATAAAATGTAGAAAAAAAAAAAAGAAGAAACAATGATATAAAGCACTCAGTATAGGGTTTGATACCTGGCAAATCCTCTGAAAACGTGAGTCCTTTTCTCCTTACTGCTTTCTGCAGGAATTTCCATGTCTGGAACAAGTGCTGGATGATCTGGAAAGATCTCCCTCCAGGATACAACGGGTAGCAGGTTCTGGACCCCACTCCCCAGCAAACCAGCACTGGTGAGAGCAGACCATTGTGGAAGGGTCTGGGCTCTGTGGGGACGCCGGTCAGGGTGACTGGCCTCGTGAGCAGGAGGCCAGAAAGGAACGATGCCTTTCCCACTTCATCCGCTTTCCAAAGTCGTAGCAGAGACAACTTCAGGTCAGGGGTCTAACTTTGCCTTTGACAGTTGGGTGAGCTGATGAGTCACTGGACCTCTCAGTTGTTTCCTCACCTGTAAAGTAGGGAAGATGAAGGTGATGACTGCTGCTTCCCAGGGTGGCTGTGAGCATCAGATGAATTAATGGGAACTGGAGAGCACCCCATGGATGAGGGTCATTAATGCCACTGCCCCTCCCCATCCCATCTCCCTACCTCTACCTCCCATGGCCAGGACCCGCTGGCCCTGGTCCATATGTCAGCAGCCAAGTTAATGGTCCACAACTCCTGTTCCCTGAACAGGGTTGTTCCACTGTGGCCCTGCCTCTGTAAAGGCCATCAGGGAAGGGAAGGTCCACCTGCCCTACAACACCCCATTTGTGTATGCTGAGGTGAACGCCGATGAAGTCGTTTGGCTGTTGGAGGATGGCCAGGCCCAGGAACTCCTGGCCCATATCATCAGTTCCATCAGGAAGGAAATCAGCACCAAGATGGTAGGGTCAGACCAGAGCCAGAACATCACCAGCTCCTACAAGTACCCAGAAGGTGCCTGGGGCCCCAGTTTTTCAGGGAGGGGGGCAGCTGTAACCTCCTTTGTGTTGCCTCCCAAAGGACATGAGGATGGCTCTCACGTTGAAACCATCACCACCTAACCACTGCCTCCGCAAAAGATGACAAAAGACACCATCCAGTGCTTAAAATCAGGAACTCAATTAACCCAAATTTTTGGCAACTCTATGAGGCAAGGAAATATCCCTGGGCTATATGTGACTGAACTGAGCACCAAGAGATGAAGGGACTGTGATAGAGCAAGGGTTTGAGCCCAGCACCAAGCAACACCAATCGTTCCAGCCATGATGCTGTATTGTCTCCTTAGGCAGCTATTCTTTGTGGCTGAGGCTTCGGGAGGGGACCTGGGAGTTGCTGGGTGCCTTGTTTCCAGCAAGAAGTTCATTGGTCCTCCTGACCCCTCCCCACTGATGTCTTTCCTGGCTCTCCTTTCTGTCAGGATCCTGTGAGGAGCGATCTGTGTTCATGAAGGCCTCCTGGAAAATGCTGGGCCCTTGGAAGGCCTCTTCACCCTTCCTGGACCTGCTGGGGTCTGGGGGCTTTGAGGATCAGCCAGCACAGCTGCAGCTTTACCTGACCAGGAAGGCTGAGTGGGGCCAGGACCTGCTGCCGAAGCTTAATGCCGGGAGTCTGGCAGATAGAGCCCAACCCCAGGGGCCCATCCGCCTGGTGGTGCATTTCTGTGCACAGACCCTGCTGCACGACGGTGGCAGCTGGGAGCCCCTCTGGAGACAAATAGTGCGCTTGACCCTGGACTTCGGGGAGGGTGAGTATGAGGCAGGCCTGGAAAGGCACATACAGGGAGGGAAGCTTGGGGCCGTGAACAAGGCACCCCCCCACACACGCACGCACACACACGCGTGCACACACATGCACGCACAGCACACACGCACACACACACACGTTGGGCAGTGAAGCTGCTGTTGGCAGGAGATTGAATGTCAGGTACTGTACCTCTGATGCCATCCCACCAGGTGAAACACAGCAGTGACCTCGGGGGGTCAGGGGCGCAGGGTAAGCACCATCTGTCTCTCTCTCTTACACACACACACAAACACTTTCACACATGCACATAGACTCATACTCATATTCTCTCTCAAACACAAACTATTATTTCCTCTCTCACACATACACGTTTTCACTCTCTCTTTCCGAGACCCATTCCTGGACTCAAGATGTATTTTGTCTGTGCTTAGAGACACAGTGGCTGCTCTTGCTACCCTACAACAATTATAGAAACAAACTGATGGATGAAAAGCTGATCTGTGTGTCTGGCATCGCCAAGGTGGAGGAGACAGGGAGGTCCATGCTGGGGCCTCCCCACTTATCTACTGAGGTAAGGCATCTGGACAGAGATGGGGCCCAGGGGCCCTCTGACTCACCCAATTCGGGGGCTGGGGGCACAGCAGCTAACAAGGCACAGTCCCTGCCTTGGACACCAAACAGGTGATTAAAGTGCAGTATGGTGTGGTCCCTTGCACTCTGTGCAAAGGGAAGGCTTCCCAGAGGAGGTGACATTTTACAGAAGATGCACAGGAAGACACTCTAGAGAAACGAGGTGGAGTTGAAGGCATTTTAAGTAAGGAAGTAGCTTTGCAGAGGCAAAGAGACAAGAAAGGTGGTATCTGGGAGATGGAGTAGAGAAGACAGGTTTGAGAGAGACTCAGGCCAAATTCCTTGTCACCTGATAAGACAGGGGTGACAAGGAAGAAGGAAACAAATGAAAGGTGAGCCTCACATTTCACGTTCAGAGGCTTGAGTGGCTGGTAAGGCAATTGCATGAGGAACGAATACAGGTGAAGGAAGGGTAAATGGGGGAGGGCAGGGATGACCTCCATGTCCTATAACCAGGGTTTTTCTTCCTCTGAAGGCTCCTTTCCTCACTTTCCCCTCCTACCTGAAGGCCTTGCCCACTGCCTAATCCCCACCTGACTGTGCACCTGGTGGATCTGTGAACAGAACCCTCCACCCCCACCAGAAAGAGATGTGAGTGGCTCCTCATCATAAACCGTCTGGCCACCTGACAGTTTTCACCTGGACATGCTGTGAGGTCATCAGGCCAAGTGATGCCAGGCAGCCTCCGTGAGTGGGGAGGGGGTAACAGTGGGCAGAATCACAAGAGCAGACACAAGCCTGGGGCTGAGGTGAGGGCCCTGCCCATTACACAAAGCCCTGGTTACAACAGGATCCAATGCAAACACATCAAGTGCCAAGTAGGCTATTAATTGGTCCCCATTGCTAAGGAACCCCAGGATGATTTGTGTGACCATGCTGGATGCCAAAGCTATTTTGACCTTGTTCAACTTTGGCACACTCACTAGAGTACAAAGGACTTGTTTCTTTTCTTTGAATTCCAGAGAAGTCAGGATGTGTTCTTCCTTCTCCTCGAGTCTCTGGTTGAGCCAGAACGTGCCCCCAGTATGATCTGGGTGGTCAGGTCATTTCAGTTCAACACTCGTTTACCAAATATCCATCATTTGGCTGGTACTGTGCTAGGCACTGGGGCTCTAGAAGTGAGTAGGATGGATCCCTGCCTCCCACTCACAAGTCAAGGCCATGCTGCCCTATGACACAGACCTCACATGTGATGCACTGAATACACCTGGAGAAACTCAGGGTCTGCTAATGTATATGAAGACAGAGCAGCATGGGAGGAAGATCCTGACTGGGGTCTAGGACACCTGGGTCAGGTCCTTCTCTGCCATTAACATATCCTGCAACTTGGGCCTCAGAATGACATCACGAGTGGCACATGGATGGCACACATGATACCACTTCCTTATCCCATGCCTGTGTCAGACACTACTAATCAATCATGACCCTCTCACTGGCTCTGGATTGTCCTCAGGATCCTTTTTAACACACCATTCCTATCAGCCACAACTAACGGATTGGAGCTGGCACTTAAGTTGAAATCTAATTGCCATCCTGAGCTAGATGACGGGGAGGGAAATAGATTTCACTTGGTGCCAATTCCCAGTTGGTGGTGGCTTCCAGTAGTACTGTGAGCTCCTAAGGCAGGCCAGTGTATGTGTTAACCGTGAATACTGTGGGCTCATGTTCTCGCCCCTGCAGCGTCTTCGTGCTAAGTGAGCAGTCCCTGGTGGTCATCAGAGGGATGGGGAAGTGAGGTAGCTGAACTGAGTGTGGACATGAGGCCAGTTGCCCATGATAACCCCGTCTTCTCTCCACACAGGTGCCCGAGAGGGCCGAGGTGGGCAAGGCCCTGAGAGTCCACATCACGCTCACCAATACCCCCTCGGTGGCTCTGAGTCACTGCACAATGGTTCTGGAGGGCAGTGGCCTCATCAGTGGGCAGATAACAAATGAGTAAGTACCATGGCTATCCACCTGCCTCATGCTGGTTTTAGATAAGGGGATGCCTCGTGGGGTCATAGGATGGTCATAGTCTCCTGGATGCTGCCTCCTTTCCCCCACCTTCCCACCTCCTTGGGGAAGGTTGAGCTCAGTGGTGTTGAGGGTGCGGGGGTGTGGGATGTGCTACCAACGAAGAGAGGAAACCAGATCACCCACCCAAGCAGTTACTCAAGGCTCTAAAAGGCCCTTTTTGACTTTCAGTCTTGGAACTCTGGTGGCCAGACACACCATCCAAATTCAACTGGACCTCTACCCCCATCAAAGCCGGACCCCACCAGCTGCAAGTCCTCATTAGCAGCAACAGATCAAGGAGATCAAGGGCTACAAGTACATCTTCGTTGCTGCAGGAAGGGCTTCTTGAGCCTCACACCCACCTCCTCAGGCCTTCCCAGTCATCCAGCCACTCCCCCGCCCCCCTCCTGACACCCTCTGGGGCCCCCGTACCCCTCCAGGCCCATTTTGCTCTCTTCTCCTCCTGAGGGTGTGGTGTTATCTTTGCTCCTTCTCTGTCCTCTTCCCCCCCTGCCTGGGGGTGAAGGAAGTGCTGTTAGAAGCACTGTGCACCTCGGGAAGAGACAATAAAAATGCTTTATCTATCATCAGTGTTCCTTTTTGTGTGCTAACAAGCTACTTATTGCTACTGGCTGGTCCTCTCAGCCTGACTGCCACCTGTGTGGCTGGGCCCTCCCTGCTCTTCCTGTCTTCTCTCTCCTCCTGCAAGATCTGCAGCCACAAAATAAGTGCAACGTGATCCCCTCTAAACCACCCTCTCTGGAATCCTAGATCCCAGGTCTCTCCATTTAAATTGTCTTAGTGAGCCCGCAAGCAGAGGCTGGAGGGAGGTCTGGGGAGGGCGGCCCAGACATGCTGGGAGGACACTGTGGCCTGCGGGGACCGGCCAGAAGCTGCTGCCGGCCTGAGAGCCTGGGGACAGTGGGGCAGGGCCCACTCACAGGGGTAGCGGGCTGCCCCCCAAAACAGGCCCCCACTTTCCCTGACCCCATCTCCCCTTCTTGCTCCCTCACCAACTCCCTCTCCTCAACCTGACCTCCTCAGCCTCTCTTCCTTCATTGTGTGTGTTTTTGTTATTTTAAGAACAGGGAGCCACTCTTTTGTATTTTCTTCCTGTGATTCTCTAGATCATTTGTGCTCTTCTTAGATAATTTGGAAAGTACAGAAAAGTGAAAAGAAACAAAAGAAAAATCACCGATAGCTTCCCCATCCCAGAAGAAATCTCTGCTAACATTTGACACTTATCTTTCTGGTCTTTTCCCCCCTTTCACTGTGTTTTTGAAAGTTATCATTACATGGCTATCATCAAAAAGACAAGAGATAACGAGTTTTGGTGAGGGTGTGGAGGAAAGGGAAACCGTGTGCACTGTCGGTGGGAGTGTAAATTGGTGCAGCCACAGGGGAAAACAGCATGGAGGCTCCTCAAAAAATTAAAAATAGAACTACCATATGATCCAGTAATTCAACTGTTGGGCATATAACCAAAGGAAATAAAATCACTATCTCGAAGAGATATCTACACCTCTGTGACACTAGCCAAGATGTGGAAACAACCCGTGTCTGTCAACAGACGAATGGATAAAGAAGATGTGGTGTATACAATGGAACATTAGGCAGCCGTGAGAAAGAAGGAAATCCTGCCATTTGCTACAGTATGGATGGACCTTGAGGGCATTATGCTAAGTGAGAGGTGATTCAGATAGAGAAAGACAAATACTGTATGATACCGCTTATACATGGAATCTAAAAAAGCTGAACTTGTAGAAACCGAGAGTAAAATGTTGGTTACCAGGGGCTGGAGGCAGGGGATTGGGGAGTGTAAGGCCAACTGGCCCGAGGCAGGGGAACACAATCAGATTCACAGGTTGCATCAGACCGAAATTCTCCGGACCACCCAGTTCCAGAAACTGACCTGGAGACTTTCCGGACCACCCAGTTCCAGGAACTGACCTGGGGACTTTGCACCCGGCCCAGCCTTCCCGCCTTTCGAGGGGCGGGACTAACGGTCCCCCAGGATACCCGAAAAGACCACCAAATAAGGAATACCCTGCGCCCTCCCAGATTCACCACACCCCTTTCCCTTCTTCCCCTATAAAATCTTGCCCAACCCTCGCCCCGGGTGCGACTTCTCTGGCCCCTTTCTATCGGACCAGTGAACCTCGCCCGGGAGCGCTCCCTAATAAAGCTCACTTGAGGCTTTCCTCTGTTTCGCGGTGCCGTTTGTTAAGATCCGACCTTACATTTGGTGCCGAAACCCGGGAGGGGTACCAAGCCCCGCGGGTTACCGTGCGGGCCGCTCCTCCCCTCCCCCAGGAGACAACCAGGGAACCTCTCCGATCCGGCAGAAAACGGGGTAAGTCCCCCTCCCTTGTTCCCTCCGACCCCCAGAGTCCCTGCCCACCGGACTCCCTGTCCCTAATCGCGGCTGCGTCAGGGACTCCTCCGTCCTCTCTCCGGGCCTCGGGCAACTGTGGAGACGTCCCAATTGCCTGACCGCTCTCCGACCCTCCGGGCCTCGGGTGATTGTGGAGACGTCCCTATCGCCTGACCGCGCTCCGACCTGCCGTGAATTGGAGACTGAGACCAGGAACGCCTCTCTCCCTCTCCATTCACTCAGGGACAGACTGGGGGTCATGGGAACCTCACAATCGAAACCAGATCCTAAGACGCCCCTGGGGTGTCTCCTAGCCAAGATCTCCGTTGCCGATGGCTTATCTTCTATTCCACTGTGGCCTGGCCACAATATCCTCTAGACAATTAATCCTGAAGGTACTTTCGATTTTAACATCCTCCGTGATCTAGATAATTACTGCCGCAGGACGGGCAAATGGTCCGAGGTACCCTATGTTCAGGCCTTCTGGTATTTACGCTCCCGCCCTTCCTTCTACATCTCCTACATCCAAGCCCCTAATTTCCTTTGACGATGACCCCTCTCCACTAGCCGACCCACCCGAATCTCTCGCCTCTCCTCCCTCCAGAACTCCTCTCCAACCTCCACCCTACCCTGAAGCGGTGCCTCCTCCTCCCGAACCCGCTCCGGCCCATCCAACCGCTCCCCCGCCTCCCTCAACGGTTTCTCCTCCCACGCCCCTTGCTTCGCCAATTAGTGCACATACACGCTCTCACGACTCCCAAGATCCAAATCTCCTCTGCCCTCTGAGGGAGGTAGCAGGAGCGCAAGGATTAGTTAGAGTTCATGTTCCCTTTTCCCTCCAAGATCTCACTCAAATAGAAAAGCGATTAGGCTCCTTTTCTGCCGACTCTTCCCGCTACATCAAAGAATTTCGCTACCTCTCTCAAGCTTACGATCTAACCTGGCACGATATCTTTGTGATCCTATCTTCTACTCTGACCCCTGACGATAGGGAAAGAATTCAAACTGCTGCCCGAAACCATGCAGATCAGGTTCACCTTACCGACAACTCCATGCCTGTCGGAGCGACTGCCGTACCTGGCACCGATCCAGGCTGGACTTATCAGGATGGCCAAGATGGCCGTCGTAAGCGCGACCTCATGATCCAACGCCTCCTGGCTGGCATGCAGGCTGCCGCTCATAAGGTAGTCAATTTTGAGAAACGAAAAGAGATAACCCAAGAACCTAACGAAAATCCAGCTATCTTTCTCAATCGCCTTACAGAGGCTTTAACTCTATACACCCGGCTGGATCCCGACACCCCGGCAGGGGCAGCGGTCCTAGCCACCCATTTTATCACCCAATCAGCCCCAGACTGATTTCCGAAAGAAATTAAAACAGGCAGAAGACGGCCCTCAAACCCCTATTCGAGATCTGGTAAAGATGGCCTTTAAAGTCTACAATGGCCGTGAGGATTTGGCAGAATCCAGCCGACAGGCTCGGATGCACCAGAAGGTGGCCCTCCAAACCCAAGCTCTTGTAGCCGCCCTAAGGACGGCCATCTCCCATGGATCACAGCATCCACGGGGTCCGCAAAAGGCAACCCCGCCGGGGGCCTGCTTCAAATGCGGAAAAAAAGGCCACTGGGCTCGCCAATGTCCCAATCCCCCTTCTAAGCCCTGTCCCAGCTGCGGGCTAACGGGCCACTGGAAGAGTGACTGCCCTACGACTGGCCCTCCCTCAGCGTCTCCACGCGGGGGGCAGGGCCGACCCAACGGCATTACCATTCGAACTGCTGGGATTGGCTGACGACTAACGGCGCCCGGACTCGAAGACCCCCATCACCCTCGCCGAGTCCAGGGTAACGCTACAGGTAGCGGGTAAGTCCATCTCATTTCTGGTGGACACGGGGCTACCTATTCGGTCCTGCCTACTTATTCCGGGACAGTTTCTCCTTCCCAGATCTCGGTCATGGGTATTGATGGCAAACCATCCTTCCCACTCCAGACCGGTCCACTCCCATGTCATATCGAAGGACTCCATTTTACTCATTCCTTCTTAGTCATACCATCCTGCCCAGTTCCCTTGCTAGGCCGAGATGTCCTTTTCCACTTAGGGGCCTCCCTCCAGCTGGTTAGACTTGACCCTAAGGTCCCCTCCTCCCAACTCCTGCTTCCTCTTCTCGGCCTGTCTCTAGAACCCTCCCTCTCCTATCCCCCTCTTCCAATCACCGAACCCAGTCAATCCCCAAGTCTGGACATATTTTCCTATCAGTACATTCTTTTTAATAGCTACGATCACTCCACTGTTTGCATGTACCAAATGTTTCTCATTAGTCCCCTACTTATGGGCATTTTGGCTGTTTCTAGTGTTAGTCTTAGACAGACAAAGCTACAGAGAGTGTCCTAGCACCACATGTCCAATAATTCCCATCCTCTAAATCTGCCTGGGGGCAGGGGTAGTTCCACAGGCATGCAGACACAGTGTGGGCAGAAGGAAGGGCGAGCCAGGAGGAGAGAGCAGGAAGAAGGGCAGGGAGGGATGAGAGTAGGGAGTGGGTCTGGTGGGCTTTGGGGGCAGAGGCCAGACTCAACCAAGCCTTACTTCTGACTTAAAGGATGCTGAGTAATATTCCATTGTATATATGTGCCACATCTTCTTTATCCATTCATCCGATGATGGACACTTAGGTTGTTTCCATCTCCGGGCTATTGTAAATAGAGCTGCAATGAACATTTTGGTACATGACTCTTTTTGAATTACGGTTTTCTCAGGGTATATGCCCAGTAGTGGGATTGCTGGGTCATATGGTAGTTCTATTTGTAGTTTTGTAAGGAACCTCCATACTGTTCTCCATAGTGGCTGTACCAATTCACATTCCCACCAGCAGTGCAAGAGGGTTCCCTTTTCTCCACACCCTCTCCAGCATTTATTGTTTCTAGATTTTTTGATGATGGCCGTTCTGACTGGTGTGAGATGGAATATTACTCAGCCATAAAAAGAAACAAAATTGAGCTATTTGTAATGAGGTGGATAGACCTAGAGTCTGTCATACACAGTGAAGTAAGTCAGAAAAAGAAAGACAAATACCGTATGCTAACACATATATATGGAATTTAAGAAAAAAAATGTTATAAAGAACCTAGGGGTAAGACAGGAATAAAGACACAGACCTACTAGAGAATGGACTTGAGGATATGGGGAGGGGGAAGGGTAAGCTGTGACAAAGCGAGAGAGAGGCATGGACATATATACACTACCAAACATAAGGTAGATAGCTAATGGGAAGCAGCTGCATAGCACAGGGAGATCAGCTGGGTGCTTTGTGACCGCCTGGAGGGCTGGGATAGGGAGGGTGGGAGGGAGGGAGACGCAAGAGGGAAGAGATATGGGAACATATGTATATGTATAACTGATTCACTTTGTTATAAAGCAGAAACTAACACACCATTGTAAAGCAATTATACTCCAATAAAGATGTCAAAAAAAAAAAAGACGCCCCAGCTTCCCTTCCTCCCTCTCCCCCAACCTTATCCCCAGGGGGCCTGCTGGGTCGTGCCAGAACCCAGAACCCTCAACATCTCTCACCACCTCTCACTGCCCTGTCGCTGAACGGCTCAGAACTCTTAACCTATCAGCCCGGTGAAGAGGCACTGCCACTGAATCAAGGAGGACAGCTGTCTGTCTGTCTCTCTGTTCTCCCAGTCTCTGTGTCTCTCTTACACACACACACACACGCATATCTCCCGGCCTCCAAGACTAGGGGTTTCCGACTTGTACTGAGGGCCCCCCTGAGCTGTGGGGAGGAGAGTGATGCCTGTGAGGCCTTCTCTTTTCAGTCTTGTGCCCCACCCAGGTCCCAGGGAGAACCTATAGGGGCTAGGGATTGGTAGGGGCTGAAATCAGGATCAGTGGCTCCCCCATCACCACGGCCAAGATATTGGCTGGGGAGCCCCACACACCCTGTCTCAGGCCACTGCTGCTCCCCACTATGGAGAGGGATGTGCGTGCTCTCAACCATGAACCTGCAGCTCTCACCACACTGGTCCAAAACCTGATAAAATGCATGTCAGCCAGGAGTCCTTCTCCACCAGCGACGCCCCCCCTCAGACTGTCTGAGGCTGCCTCTGAGGAAGGGGGGAGGGTACCATCACCTGACGCTCAGGCAGGGCTTCCAGACAGTTCCAGGACACTGCAATGAGGACATCTGCCCCCATGGCCTTTGTTTGTTCATTCTTAATTTTAAAGAGAAAATTCTTTTTATATCATAAAAGGGACATGTTCATTCCAGAAAATCTAGAGAACACCAATAGGCAAAAAGAAAAAAAATACTGCTAACATCTTTCAGAATAGGGTTCAAAATCCTCTGTTCATACACATATGTTTATAACAAAAGTCAATTCGTGCCCTACACATTATGTAACCTATTCAAGCTTAATATATCAAACGTAGATTTCTGTCTAAATATACAATTTTGCACCCATATATTAATAGTGTACAGAATTCTGTGATGGAGATGATCATTTAACTAGTCCCTAAGAACAGGGCCTTTAGGTTGTTTCCAACTTTTCAGTGTTATAAACAGCACTCAGATGAGCAGCTTAAGTATCTAAATCTTTGTGCACTTTCTAAATACTTTGCTTAGAATAAATTCCTACAGAAGGAATGCTGAGGTCAATGCCAACCCCTAGGTTCCAGTTTTCTCATTTCCCACCAGGACTAGTTGAGTGTAGCAGAAAGGGAAGGGAACATGGACTCACATGGGCTCTGTGTTCAAATTTCACTCTACATATGTGTGGTTTGGGCAAGTTTCTTATCACTCTGAGCCTGTTTCCTCAACCTTGAGATGGGGCTAGGAGGTAAATGTACTCTGTAAACCAAGAAATTCCACCAAAGGTAACTTTTACTTCTACCCCATGTTCCTATTGAGCCTGTTGCTGGTGTTGATGGGGGGTAGGGGATGGGCCTCCCCAAGACGCCTCACTCATGCCCTTCTTGGAGTCACCGGGTTCTCTCCCCAGAGCTCAGTTTCCATGGCCCTGGGCCTTCTGGGGGTGGGAATGGAACAGGAAGGGTGGCATGACTTTTCTGCTTTGTGTCCTCCCACTTTGATTCCCAGGAGACGCTGTCTCCTTGGACGGTGAACCCCAGAGGCAGGAGTATGTCGTGAATGATTACGGCTTCCTATCAAAGGAACAAGAACTGGATCTGTCCCTGCCCCTGGAACTATGGACAGGTGAGTCTCAGCCCTGTTCATGGCCCATCCGGGCCCTGGGCTCCTAGGGAGAGGGGAGGAGGACCAGATGGGAGGGTGCCCTTCATGCAAGCTTCACCCAGAACTGCTGACAAGTGGGGACTAAACGGCACCAGGAAGCTGTGAGACATGACCCCACAACTTCCTGGGAGCTAGGGGAGCAGCCATAGAAAGTTGGAAGGTGTTCTTTGCTGATCACGTCTGATTAGGACAACAGGATTTAAGGGGGAAGGACAGCTGAAGGCACACACTCAGGAATTCCACTAAGTAAGAGGGTGAAGATGAAGGGACAACAGTGACAACGGCCATGATGGCGGCTAGTTTTTTGTTTGTTAACTGTGTTTCCAGCGGGGGCCCAGCTGCCACGCTTACTTAATCCTCACAACACCAGGCGACAGTCCCTAGGGTCAGTTCTGTCACACTGAGGAAAACTTGTGCCCGGAACATCTCATCCAGAAGCACGGCTGATGAGCAGCAGTGCGTCTCCCTCCCCATTACTATTTGCTCTTTGGTTATTTGCTTTTGAAAAAAATATATATATATATATTTATTTATTTGGCTGCACAGGGTCTTAGTTGGAGCACACAGGATCTTTAGTTGCAGCATGTGAACTCTAAGTTGCGGCATGTGGGATCTAGTTCCCTGACCACGGATCAAATCCGGCCCCCTGCACTGGGAGCATGGAGTCTTAGCCACTGGACCACAAGGGATGTCCCTAGTTATTTGCTTTGATTACGTATCTTTTTATTATAAAAGTAATACAGGGATTTGCCTGGTGGTGGCCCACATCACAAAGTGTATGAAGAACCCAGCAGCAACCACCTCACAGAAGAGGGCCCACAACACAAAAAGGTGAGGAACCCAACATGAACACCCTCAAACCAGAGGGCCCACACCGTAAAGGGGATGGGAACACAGCAGGAACCACCTTAAACCAGAGGGCCAACATAACAAACGGGATGTGAATCCAGAAGGAACCACCACACACCAGAGGGCCCACAACACGAAGGGTATGAGGAACCAAGCAGGAAGCACCTCACACCACAAGGCCGACATCACAAAGAGGATGAGGAACCCAGCAGGATCCACCTCACACCAAAGGGCCCACATCGCAAAGGGGATGAGGAACCCAGCAGGAAGCACCTCACACCAAAGGGCGCAGATCATAAAACGGTAAGGAACCCAACAGGAACCACCTCAAACCAGAGGGCCCGCATCACAAAGGAGAGGAGCAACAAAGCAGGAACCACTTCACACCAGAGGGCCCACATCACAAAGGGGAAGGGAATCCAGCATGAACCACCGGACACCAAAGTGCCCACATCACAAAGGGGATGAGGAACCCAGCAGGAACCACCTCACACCAAAGGGCTCAGATCATAAAACGGTGAGGAACCCAATAGGAACCACCTCAAACCAGAGGGCCCACATCACAAAGGGGAGGAGCAAGAAAGCAGGAACAACTTCACACCAGAGGGCACACATCACAAACAGTATGAGGAACCCAGCAGGAACCACCTCACATAAGGAGGCCGATATCACAGAAAGGTTAGCAACCCAATAGGAAACACCTCACACGAGAGTGCCCACATCACAAAGAGGATGGAAACCCAGCAGGAACCACCTGTCACCAAAGGGTCCACATTACAAATGGGATGAGGAAACCAGCAGGAACCACCTCACACCAGAGGGCCCACATCACAAAGGGGATGGAAACACAGCGGGATGCGCCTCACACAAGAGGGCCCAAATCACAGAAAGGTGAGGTACCCAACAGCAACCACCTCACACCAGAGTGACCACTTCACACCAGAGGGCCAACATCACAAATGGTATGTGGAACCCAGCAGGAACCACCTCACACACCAGAGGGCCCACATCACAAAGGGGATGATTAACCCAGCAGGATCCACCTCACACCAAAGGGCACACATCACAAAGGGGATGAGGGACCCAGCAGGAACCACCTCACACCAAAGGCCCCACATAATAAAACGGTGAGGAACCCAACAGGAACCACCTCAAACCAGAGGGCCCACATCACAAAGGGGATGATTAACCCAGCAGGATCCACCTCACACCAAAGGGCACACATCACAAAGGGGATGAGGGACCCAGCAGGAACCACCTCACACCAAAGGCCCCACATAATAAAACGGTGAGGAACCCAACAGGAACCACCTCAAAACAGAGGGCCCACATCACAAAGGGGATGATTAACCCAGCAGGATCCACCTCACACCAAAGGGCACACATCACAAAGGGGGATGGGAACCCAGTAGGAACTACCGCTCACCAAAGGGCCCACATCACAAAGGATATGAGGAACCCAGCAGGAAGCACCTCACGCCAGAGGGCCCGCATCACAAAGGGGAAGAGCAACAAAGCAGGAACCACTTCACACCAGAGGGCCCACATCACAAAGGGTATGAGGAACCCAGCAGGCAGCACCTCACAGAATGCGGCCCACATCACAAAAAGGTGAGGAACCGAACAGGAACCCCGTCAAACCAGAGGGCCCACATCACAAAAGGGATGAGCAACAAAGTGGGAACCACTTCACACCAGAGGGCCCACATCACAAAGAGGAAGGGAATCCAGCACGAACCACCTCACACCAAAGGGCCCATATCACAAAGGGGATGGAAACCAAGCAGGAACCACCTCACACCAAAGGGCCCACATCACAAACGGGATGAGGAGCCCAGCAGGATCCACCTTACACCAAAGGGCCCACATCACTAAGGGGATGAGGAACCCAGCAGGAACCACCTCAAACCAGAGCGCACACATCACTAAGGGGAGGAGCAACAAAGCAGGAACAACTTCACACCAGAGGGCACACATCACAAACAGTATGAGGAACCCAGCAGGAACCTCCTCACACAAGGAGGTCCATATCACAGAAAGGTTAGGAACCCAATAGGAAACACCTCACACGAGAGTGCCCACATCACAAAGAGGATGGAAACCGAGCAGGAACCACCTGTCACCAAAGGGTCCACATAACAAATGGGATGAGGAAACCAGCCGGAACCACCTCACACCAGAGGGCCCAGATCACAAAGGGGATGGAAACACAGCAGGATCCACCTCACACAAGAGGGCCCAAATCACAGAAAGGTGAAGTACCCAACAGCAACCACCTCAAACCAAAGGGCCCACATCACAAAGGGGATGAGAAACCCAGTAGGAAGCACCTCACACCAGAGTGCCCACATCACAAAGGGGATGAAAAACCCAGCAGGAAGCACCTCACAACAGAGTGCCCACATCACAAAGGGGTAGAGGGACAAAGCAGGAACCATTTCACACCAGAGGGCCAACATCACAAATGGTATGTGGAACCCAGCAGGAACCACCTCACACACCAGAGGGCCCACATCACAAAGGGAATGATTAACCCAGCAGGATCCACCTCACACCAAAGGGCACACATCACAAAGGGGATGAGGGACCCAGCAGGAACCACCTCACACCAAAGGCCCCACATAATCAAATGGTGAGGAACCCAACAGGAACCACCTCAAACCAGAGGGCCCACATCACAAAGAGGATGGGAACCCAGTAGGAACTACCGCTCACCAAAGGGCCCACATCACAAAGGATATGAGGAACCCAACAGGAAGCACCTCACGCCAGAGGGCCCGCATCACAAATGGGATGAGGAACCCATCAGGAAGCACCTCACACCAGAGGGCCCACATTACAAACGGTATCAGGAACCCAGCAGGATCCACCTCACAGAAGAGGACCGAAATCACAGAAAGGTGAGGTACCCAACAGCATCCACCTCACACCAGAGTGCCCACATCACAAAGGGGATGGAAACCGAGCAGGAACGACCTGACACCAAAGGGCCACATAACAAAGGGGATCAGGAAACCAGCAGGAAGCACCTCACACCAGAGGGCCCACATCACAAAGGGGATGAGCAACACAGCAGGAACCACTTCACATAAGAGGGCCCACATCACAAGAAGGTGAGCTACCCATCAGGGACCACCTCAAACCAGAGGGCCCACATCACAAAGGGTGTGAGGAACCCAGCAGGATCCACCTCACACCAAAGGGCCCACATTATAAAAAGGTGATCAACCCAACAGGAACCAACTCAAATCAGAAGGCTCACATCACAAAGGGGATGAGCAACCCAGAAGGAAACACCTCACACCAGAGGGCCCACATCATAAAAAGCTGACTAACCCAGTAGGAACCAACTCAAACCAGAGGGCCCACAGCACAAAGGAGTTGGGAACCAGGCAGGAATGACCTATCACCACAGGGCCCAGATCAGAAAGCAGATGAGCAACAGAGCAGGAACCACTTCAGAACCACCATTCACAAAGGGTATAAGGAACCCAGCAGGAACCACCTCACACAAGAGGGCTCACATCACAGAAAGGTGAGGAAACCAACAGGAACCACCTCACAGCAGAGTGCCCACATCACAAAGGGGATGAGGAACCCAGCAGGAACTACCTCACACCAAAGGCCGACATCACTAAGGGGATGAGGAACTTAGCAGGAACTACCTCAAACCAGAGCGCACACATCACTAAGGGGAGGAGCAACAAAGCAGGAACAACTTCACACCAGAGGGCACACATCACAAAGGGGATGAGGAACCCAGGAGGAACCACCTCACACAAGGAGGTCCATATCACAGAAAGGTTAGGAACCCAATAGGAAACACCTCACACAAGAGTGCCGACATCACAAAGAGGATGGAAATGATGTCAACGATGTCAAACGATGGATCGATGTCACACCAAAGGGCCCACATCATAAAAAGGTGAGGAACCCAACAGGAACCACCTCAAACCAGAGGGCCCACATCTCAAAGGGGATGAGAACCCAGCATGAACCACAAAGGGTATGAGGAACCCAGCAGTAACCACACCAGGAAGCAGGCTAAGATTCAGGCTAAGATTCCATGCTTCCACTGCAGGTGGCATGGGTTCCATCTCTTGTCAGGGAAATAAGACCCCCACATGCCATGGGGCACAGGCAAAAAAATTTAAAAAGTAATACATATTATTTTCCCTTATAGGTTATTACAAAATATTGAGTATAGTTCCCTGTGCTATGTAGTAGGTCCTTGTTGGTTACCTATTTTATATATAGCAGTGTGTATATATTAATCCCAAGCTCCTAATTTATAACCTATAAGGGAAAAGAATCTGAAAAAGGATATATATATATATATATATATATATATATATAACTGAATCACTGTGCTATACATCTGAAATTAACATAACATTGTAAACCAACTATACTACAATAAAAAAATAAAATTGGTATAAAATTTTTAAGAAGTAATACATAATTGCTTTAAAAACTTTATAGAGAAACATTACAAAAATAGGTGCCTAGAATATGAAGGTCTTTCTAAGCACTGTCACCAGCAAAATGTATGTTCCTCTACATTTTGTTTTCTGTGCATATTCTAAAACATGCGATTTTATTTGTAAAAATTGCATCGTATTAATTGCAATGCTCTGCAACTCCTGCGTTACTGAAAGCCTGCCTCTTGCTGAAAGCTCAGCCGACAGCAGGAAGCCCAGTGCCAGGCCAGGGAAAGGATTCTTAAGGCTGAGCCCCAGCACAAAAACACTCTCGGGGTAGCAGGGGAGAGGGCCAGCTCTGGCTTCTCAGAAGGGGTGTTGCCTGGAAAATCCTGAGCAGGGGGCTTGTAGAGCTTGTATCAGTTTAATATGGGTCCCTCTCCTGGACTTGCCCAAATAGAACTCCAACATATGTAGCATCAGGCCTAGCCTCGGCCCCTGGGGTGGCTATAGTCAAGATGAGACATGGCAGCCTCAACTGGTCCCAACTGACATCCCCAGCTCCTCACGCACCATGGGCAGATGCGGATCCTGGAAGTGAGGAGTTGATGCCTTCTGAGCCCTGGGTTCTTCTCTCTCTCTCTCTCTCTTCTTCAGTGAACGTATATTGAATGCCTGCTCAGTGCTAGGCAAGGCACTGGGTGCCAGAAGCATGAAAATGAATGAAACACTGTCCCTGAGCCCACAGTAAAGTGGGGACTTGGTCACATAAGCAGGTCGCTTATTACACAGTGGGGTATGTAAAGACTGAGCGCCAGGCAGAGGGTATTCTGGGAGCCTGGAGGAAGAGCACTCGGCTGGGCATGGGGGTGCCAGGGAAGCTTCCTGGGAGAGGGTGTGCTTGAACTGAGTTAGCC
The DNA here is from genome assembly GCF_951394435.1 of Stenella coeruleoalba. Lineage (NCBI taxonomy): Eukaryota > Metazoa > Chordata > Mammalia > Artiodactyla > Delphinidae > Stenella > Stenella coeruleoalba. The sequence goes on along the minus strand of NC_137147.1, from coordinate 85,955,138 downwards.
AAGTGAAGGAGGGGGAAAATATCCCAGTCAGAGGGAAGCGTGGGCAAAGACACAAAGGTGAGAAAGGGTCTGGCCTGCTGCAGGGGTTACAAGGAATCTGGTGTTGCTGGAGCAAAAAACGGTGAGGCGGCGGGGGGTTACTGAGACATGAGGCTGGAGAGGTAGAAGGGGGCCAGATCAGATAGGGTCTTATGCACCTTGTAGAGGAGGTTACAGCTTTGATCCTGTAGGCCACAGGAGCCGTTGAACATTTTAAGGCAGAAAAGTGAGCCAATCAAACTGTCCCCTGGGGATAATGGATCAGAGAAGCCTCCGAATCCTGATTATTGCCCAGTGTACCATGGGAATAAATGGAACACTGTCATTTACTCTCATTCAACAAAGATGCACAGAGTCACTACTATGTGCTGGGCACTGTGCCAGGTCTGGGGGTAGAGTTGTGAGAACAACTGGAGAGAAACACGCATACAGTCAGGCAGGCAGGACAGACCTTGGCTACCGCATTGTAACAGAGTCTGATGAGTAAGAGACGTGGTCAGGGCCGTGGAGAAAAACCTGGCTCACGGAAAGCCTCAGAGGAAGTGGTGTTCATGACAAGCCTGAAGGATACGGAGTCAGCCTGCCTTCGCTAAAAATTTTCCATAACTCACATGCTATTGGTCAATCCAAAGCCCCACTGGATCACAGGTGCCGTGGCAAGTCGGGGCCATCACCTCAGCACTAGCTGCCAGTGATGAGCTGGGTCAGCAGGTGCGGGTGGAAGATGAGGCAACGTGGCTTTAGCAAGAACATCCCAGGAGCTCCATGAGTGTGGGATTAAAGGGGAGAAGAGGGAGAAACAGATGTTTCAGCCAGTCAGACTCATTGGGAAAAACTACAGGAATTTAACAGGCAGGACCTACAAACTGGGTGAGTTGTGACCCCAGAGCTTTGAGACCCTGTACCTGCCCCAGAGGCAGGGCAGTCCATAGCTGTGCTGCTAGACACAGTTTCCTTCCAAATGGGCTTGTATTCCACAAACGCACTCCATTGGACAGCTGGGAGGGGTGGGTCATGCATTTCTTTTCATCTCACGTGTGCCAAGTCTGGGCACCTTGCCTCTCTGCATCTCCTCTCGCAGTTGGAAGAGAATATCATAGACATCTGCCTGGAGCTGCTAGACAAGAGCCTGAACTTCCAGATTGACCCAGCCACAGACTAGGCCCTGCGGGGCAGCCCCGTCCACGTCAGCAGAGTGGTGTGTGCCATGGGGAGGCTGGGTCTCTTTCTGCCCACCCAGGGCATGTCCAGGGAGGGCGGAAGCTGTGCAGGGGTGCCCTACCCACTCACGGTTGCCCCTGCAGTGAGGGAATGAAGAGTCGAGAGGCAGAGGCCCTCCAGCAAAGCCATTTTTGATGAGACTGATGAAAGAATGTGGGTAACAGGTTTTCTCAGCTGAGCTCTGAAAGAGCTGGATGTGGACCATCACCTTCATTAATTCCAAATTGCATTTTTTGGGAAAGACTAAGTGTAGCTCTGGTTTGGGAAATAGTCTCATTGTTTCTAACTTTCTGCTCTTAGAGCCAAGCTCTGGCTTTGCAGGGATGGGGCATGGAGGGGTTAAGAGGGTGGGTAGAAACAGAATAATAAACTAATTAACAGTGGTACACAAGTCAGAATAGCTGGCTTCCCACCCTCACCCCTTCCCCGGCAGGTAAAATGAGATCAAAGCCTCCTGCATCTCAGGCCCAGGGTCCTTGCAAAGGCAACCCACACCTCACATCTCGTTGAGGAAAAGGCTGCTTCTAATGCTTCTACATATGGCTTCTCTTCAGATCAACAGCAACGATGACCGTGGGGTGCTCAATGGAGACCGGAGCGAGAATTACGCAGACGGCACCAACCCCGTGGAGTGGACGGGCAGCGTGGCCATCCTAAAGCAGTGGCATGCCACAGTCTGCCAGCCAGTGTGCTACGGGCAGTGCTGGGTCTTTGCCGCTGTCATGTGCACAGGTAGGGAGTGGAAAGGGCGCCACGGAAAGATAAAAAATACAATGGCTCATGTCGCAACCCTCTGAACCATTCTTGTCCCAGAAATCTCACACAGTTCCCACCAAGGGACATTTGCAAGGAAGCAAAACGTCTCATCAGTGACCTCAGGCTTCACATATCTGAGCTCATTTCAGAGGGTGGTTCTGAGGGGGAAACCACACACTTCTCAGAACCTGGCGCCCTTCCCTTCTTTTGAACTTGGACAAACCTAACAGAATCCTCTTAAGAGCCTGGCTGGGAATTGTCCAGGTCTAAGACAGGAATGAGGTGAGAGGCCAAGTAATTAGAAAACTTACAAACTGATTAGTGTCCTTTCTGAGCACAGAGAATGGGCTTGATGAAGATGCATACATGGGAGGGAAAGGTGTGTCTGAGCAGGGGTATGGGCCACGGGGCCAGAGCAAGATGGCAGACGAAGAACAATGACCTTGAATCTAGAGTTGTCACATGTTCAGAGGGCCTGGAGGCCTGATTCAGCCCAGGGAGTGAGGGGAAGGGGGACCAAGAGAGATCAGCTTCTCAGAGAGGGAGTGAATGCTACATTAGTAGAAGAAAAGCTTAAAAATTAGTACTGGGAAAGAGGGCAACTGGAAATTGGTTTGCTGGTGACAAGAGGAGCAAGCTGAAGGCAGGGGAGGAGGCTGTTGAGGGAGGGCACACCTGGAAATGAGTTATATACTGCAGGTAGCAAGAGGAGGCTTTCTGCTTCACTCAGGGCCACACTTGCTTCTGGTCCTCACCCTGCCCCCAGGCCTAGGCCGGCTCTCCGCCTTCTGGCAGGCGTATCTATGTACCTGCCTTGGGCCACCATCAGGAAGTTATTCTTGTTGGCTGGGCAAAGAGGTCAAGTATGGCTTTTTCTCACAAGACTCTCTAGTCTAATCCAGGGAAGCCAGATCTGCCCACAATTTGGTGTTTATTGAGGGCTCAGGCCTTTTGTGTAGAAATTCCCTGTATGCAAAGGCTGGTGCAGTGTGCGTGTGTGTGCGCACGCGCGCTGGACCCATCTCCAGGCTCTCCCAGGAAGCCTGTGGAGCCCCAGGCTGCTAAGAAGCAGATGCCAGCTCCCTGTCCAAGGGCACCAGGAGGTTTCTGTCAGCACCCACACAGGATGACTTCATATGGGTTGGCGAGGGGGAGCTACTCCTCTGCAGCTGCACAGCCCCATCTGGAGTCGGATGCCTTGATTGCCCAGGGGTAAGAAACCAGGAATTCGACAGCTTTGATGCCCAGAGTCACAGACATTTGGGTGAACTGGGATGTCTGAGTCATCCAGGGATCAGGCGTAAGACTGAAGGCAGAGAATGTATCACTCCTGTATATGTGAGAGAGGGAGCCTTCCTGGGCCTGGAAGAGCCTAGAGTCTAATGGGCCAGGTGCGTGTGTGTAGAAGGAGAGGGTCAGGGGTCTGGGTGTGGTTGTCTGGAACTGGTTGGTGAGAGAGATGGAGCCAGTGAATGGAGATTATGGTATGAGAGCAGGCCAATTAAAATGTTTATGAGAATCACGGCGCTTTGGTGACCTAGGAAGCAAAGGGTTGGGCAAAGTGGGTCAAACGTGGCCGGGTCCACCTGCAGCTCCATCAATACCAGCCTTCCCCAACAGGGCCACCATGTTTTACATTAATAAATACGTCTATCAGTTTGGAAAACTCATTCATTCATCCAACAACACATACTGAGTCCTTATGCTAGGCACTGTGCTTCTAATAATCTTGGTTATAAAGACGGATAAGACCCAGCCTCAATCCTCCACTAAAAGTCAAGGATTTAGTCAAACTCCTTAATCCAATACAGTTGCCAAAGCATGTTGTTAAAAATTATTATTATTCTTTAACAATCACAATAGCTGACACTGGGGACTTCCTTGGTGCCAGGCATTGTGCTAAAACCTTGACAGCCTAGAGTAATGGTGAAGCTTGGGTTCAAATACCAGTACTACCATTAATTGTCTGAGTAACCCTGGGCAAGTCATTTAACTTGTACCTCAGTCCCCTCAGACATATGATGGGGAAATTAATAGTACCTACCTCGTCGGGTTATTGAAAGGACTGACTGAGTTCATACATGGAGAGCGCTTAGAATAATGCCTGGCTACAGTGAGAATTCAGTAAGTTCTAACCAGGATCACCTTGTTTGATTCCCCAGAAGAGCTTTAGAGGTAGGTTCTATCATTATCTCCATTCTACAGATGAGGAAATTGAGTGGCAGGGCTAGTTTCACATTGAGGTCTGGCTGGCTGTAACCACTAGACTATACTGCTGCATGAACGATGCTAGCAGCTGCCATTTAGCCAGCATCCCCTGTGCTTAAGGCACATGCTGGTTACTTTACAGTGCTCACAACCATCTGCAAAGTAGGTATCATTAATTACAATCCACAGATGAGAAAACTGAGGCTTAAGGTGACCACGTGACTCCAGTCTGACTCAGAAGTGCATTCTCCCCTCTGCAGCCCTTCCTCCCTGTATTACCTGTTTTAATAACAACAGCATATTGACTTCAAGCTTCCTAAAGAAAAATCACAAAAAGGAGATTTTCCATGCATCAAAGATACGATTATAATTTTTTGGACAGATGTTTCCTTGACATCAATTTACTTGGCTGTTACTTTGGGAATTTCAGAGAAATCCCTGACCTACCTTCCTTCCAGTGCTCATGTCTGACTGCTCCATAGGTCTCTCTCAGTCATTAGGCTTTTCCTGTCCTGGCCGTCCACTCCTTGTGACAACGTCAGACCCCTCAGCCCTGAGGTCTATGAAGTAGCCTGGATGCCTTGCTCTGTAACAAGGGAACAGAAGGGACAGTGATGTTCTGTTGCCTGAAAATTCTCCCCAAAACCAGGCGTCAAAAAGCCACCTATGGTACTATATGATTCCATATATGTGAAATGCCCAGAATAGGCCAATTTATACAGACAGAGAGTGGATTCGTGGTTGCCTAGGGCTGGGGGCACGGGAGAATGGGAAGTGACTGCTGGCGGGCATTGAGTGTCTTTCTGAGGTGATGAAATGGTCTGGGATTAGACAGTGGAGATTGTTACGCAACCTGTGAATATATTACACACCACTGAGTTGTACACTTTAAAAGGGTAAATTTTGTGACATGTGGATTGTATCTCAATAAAACTGTTTAAAAAAGAAAAGCCAGGCATCCTGGGGATGTGCCTGGTCTGTCCCTGCCCACAGCTGCAGGGGGTGGGGTGGGGGCAGCCGTGACTTGGGCTTGAGGGTTGGGATTCTGAGCAGGCCTATGGGCATCATCCCCTCCTCTGTAAAGTAGGGTCCTGGGCCCAGAGCCCCAGAGGAGGGTGGTGGGAAATAGCCCGGGAGATGAGGAGGCTGTGTGCTTAGGGCACCCAAAACTACCCCACACGTACATCTTTTACATACTGGATTCCCAATGATCTGGCTCGCATGTAGAGTCCTCTGCTTAAAACCACTGTGAACACCCTTGGGTTAGAAGTCATCTAAGATTTCTTCTCACTCAGTTGTATAGTGGTCTCTATGAAGTGTCTCATTATCTTCATTTCAGTACAATAACTCTAGTCCTCATTGTTTTTACTGAGCCCTTCCTTCTCAAAGAAGGAACCCCAGCCAAGGTCCTGGCACATTATTTTGCCTCAACCTTTGGCTTAAGTATGAATCTACTGTTATTCCCCACTGATTTATGAGACATCAACGACTGTATGGAATGTTCCCTCGCAGGGTGGTGGGTTAACATGTGGCAAGCACTTGGGAAAATGTCTGGCACATGCTGAGATTGACATGAGTGTTAGCTATTGTACAATTAGCCTGATACTGCCTTTTTTAAACTATAAATTTATTTATTATTTTATTTATTTTTTGGCTGCATTGGGTCTTTGTTGCTGCACTCAGGCTTTCTCTAGTTGTGGTGAGCGGGGCTACTCTTCGTTGCAGTGCACGGGCTTCTCATTGCGGTGGCTTCTCTTGTTGCGGAGCACGGGCTCTAGGCACACAGGCTTCAGTAGTTGTGGCATGTGGGCTCAGTGGTTGTGGCTTGTGGGCTCTAGAGCGCTGGCTCAGTAGTTGTGGTGCATGGGCTTAGTTGCTCTATGGCATGTGGGATCTTCCCGGACCAGGGCTCAAACCCATTTCCTCTGCATTGGCAGGCGGATTCTTAACCACTGCGCCACCAGGGGAAGTCCCAATACTGCTTTTTTTAAATTGAAGTGTAGTTGGTTTACAATGTTGTGTTAGTTTCAGGTATACAGCAAAGTGATTCAGTTATACATATATATATATTCTTTTTCAGATTCTTTTCCCTTATAGATTACTGCAAGATATTGAGTAGAGTTCCCTGTGCTATACAGTAGGTCCTTGTTGGTTATCTATTTTATATATAGTAGTATGAATCTGTTAATCCCAAACTCCTAATTTATCCCTCTCCCTCCCTTTCCCCTTTGGTAACCATAAGTTTGTTTTCTCTGTCTGTGAGTCTATTTTTGTTTTGTAAATAAGTTCATTTGAATGAGTGCTGAATGGCTGAGTGAAGAGACATAGTAATTAATGCCAGGAGTGTGGTTCCTAATATACCTTAGGAACTCTGCAGTCCTTTTCCTGACTCTGAGATCTTGTCCCCCTTTGTCCATGTGCAACTGTGTGAATGTGTATGCATGTGTGTGCACACATACAAACACACACACCCCATAAGGGTTTCTCTTTTACGAGGGACTCAGCTCCCACCGAATTATCCATGAAAGAGTCACGTGAGTCTCATGTCAAACTGAGGCATCAGGACTGATAGCCTGCAGAAGTGAGGTTAAAGAAAACTCACTTCAACATGAATTTAATGAGCATCTACTCTGGGCAGCACTGTGCTAGGAATGAAGAAACGCAAGAAAAGTATTTGATCTGAGCCCTACTCTAGGGGGATTTGCAATCTGGCTGACAAGATAAGATAAATATATGAGATCATAGAGAGCTTCATGCATTGATAAAATGTGTGGCATTGGTGGCTGGAATCAAGTGAGAGCATGGGAAGGGAGATTAGTGTGGCATGGAGTAGTCAGTGAAAACGGCACAGAGGAAGGCGCTTTGAGAATGATGCCTTCCCAGCGTTGCTGGGACGTCTAGTGAAGTTGCAGTGGGGTTTTGAGATCAGAGAAATGTGGGTTTAAATCCTGCCCTGGCTCTCCTCTTCCCGCCATGTGACCTCAACCTCTCTAAACTTCAGGTCTGTCCTCTTCAAAGGTGGGATAATCACAGCGCTGTGGAGAGGATTAAGTGTGATTATGCCTGTGCAGTGATTGGCACCATGCCTGGCACCTATGAGGATGATGATGTCATCGACTGGCAAGGAAGCTTGGAAAGAATGAAAGACAAGCTCGGCTGGGGATGTGCTTAGTGACGGCAAGGTGTCCATGCAGGCTCAAGATTCAAATTCAGGAGTCGTGGGCAAGGAGTGAGAGATGAAGCCACAAGACAGGAGGAGCTCTTTGCGGGGGTACAGAGAAAGCAGGACAGACGGGGCAAAACCCCGTGAAACATGTATGTGCACAACTGTGCAGATCTGAATGCTGTCAGCTCCCTTCGTGTGATACCGGAGCTACAGCCTTGGCCTTCTCCCTATGTAAGAAACAATTCTTGTCCCTCTGTTGCCTCACTGCGACAGCTGTTGTCCCCTATCCCAGTCCTCTCACAAGGCACGATGAGGAAGTGGTGAGAATGGATCAGTGCAAATCCATTACCACTCAAAGCTTATGCTCTACCGACAATCAAGCTTGGTAACCACAGCACAGCACACAGTGACGGTGCTGTGCTGAAGTCGGAAATCACCAGAATCGACAAAAGATTCAAGACATTCATTCACCCATCCAGCAAAGATGCACTATGTTTCTGCAATACAGACCTGCCTTGTATTGTTAATGGTTGTATAACGATAAAGCTGACTATCACACAATCCCTGCCCTCAGGAAGACAGACTCATAAACAAATCATTACACACCATGTACCATGTCTAGTAGAGAACTCAGAGCGCCATGAGACCAATGACCTGTGCTCAGGTGGAAAAGTGCCCATCCCGCCATGTCTGGCAGGAGTTGACAACACCACTGGCACTTCATGAATTCATCAATCATGGTGAAGAATGGAGGCTTGCTCCTTGCTCTCCCTGCCCACCCCTCCTTGGCATGTGCTCTTATTACTGTAAGTGTTATACACCCTTCTGACTGTAATCTTAACATAAATGTGCCCATGCAATGCTCCTGAGTCACTTGCATGCTCTCGCCTCACTCCTGTCTCATGCTCCTTCAGTGGCAGCTTTTCCCACCTTCACCCTCCCCTCCGAGGCGGTCCTGTGTCACCTCCACCTACAATTCACTGTCAGCTCTGCTCACTCCCTGCCCTCCATTCCTTGCAGATCTGTGCAGACCTGCCGTTCCAAGGAAGTGCATCCTCCCCCTTTGGGCTTCTCTGCATCCAGGGATGTGTCCCCACCCCATCCTGGAAGGGCTTTGTGCCAAAATATAAGAAGGAGCCTAAACTAAAATCTATAAGCAAATAAATGCTTAATATAAATAAGTATCTAAACTAAAAATTATAAACATTTTTAAATGACAGTAGTATTTGTGAAGAACCCTTAGAAATATCTGTATTTTTTGACTCAGTCATTTTACCTCTTGGAATCTGTCCCAAAGGGGGAAAAGTAGAATTGATCTACAGAGATGTCCATCACAGTATTATTTACAACAGGGGAAAAATTAGAAACCAAGCAAATGTCTAAAAATAACCTCTGCTGAAGTGAAAAAAAAAAATATGTGAACCCATAACAATACCAAAAAATGGGAGAGGGGGATTGAAATGCTTTTCTTTATAGAAGAATGCCAGCTAATACAGGTAGAAGAAATGACAGTGTTAGAATATAATCATTTTGGTACCACCAGTATAATAATTAATTCAGGCAAGGATCATCAAGGATGCTTGTCAAGGCAAGTCAAGCTGCTGAGTCTTGCCAAAGGAGGCATGCCTCTCCCACCCTACTGGCTGGGGCAGGGGAACCCAACACTTGCTAGACCCTCTATTGGCCCTGGCAGTGCTTGTCTGAGCAACCAGCTGCCTAACCTCTGTGTGGAGCCCCAGGGAGAAGAGCTCAGGAAGGTGGGGAGGGAAGTTGGAAGTGTCGCCAACCCAGTGCCCCAGGCAGCTCCTGCCTGCCAAATGCATGATTTCCCTGAGCCTAAGGGAACTAAGTCCAGGAATCCACAGCCCACAGGAGATTTTTCTGTCCTTTCTACAGTGATGAGGTGCCTGGGGATCCCCACCCAAGTAATCACCAACTTTGACTCTGGCCATGACACAGACGGAAACCTGATCGTAGATGAGTATTATGACAACACAGGCAGGACTTTGGAGAGTAAGAAGGACAGTGTCTGGTGAGAGACACCTTCTCTTTCTAGGGCAAACCCTACCAGCAGGAAGCAGGCCAGGACTGTACCTATGAGCCTGCTGCCCTCTCATGCCTCACCCCCATTTTCACCAGCCCCAGGGCTTGCTAGCCCCAGCCCGAAGGCTGGGAGGCAGCTGAACACAAATACGATGATTTTCTGAGTCTAGAATTGTCACGTCACAAGAGCTCTCTGCCCTGGGGGAGTTTTCCCCTTTGTCACCTCCTTCATTTAATACTCAGCCTGTGGCTCTGACCACAGGAGGGCCTGAAGCCTCACTTCTGGACACAAAAAAACCTCTGCCTCTGTGACTGCTTCTGTGAGTCAGCAGCACATACAGGAAAGGGCTTCAAGGGTCTCTTTGAGAGAGAGTGAAGGGTTTTTAACTTCCGTTGCCTCTGGAAACCTTCACTCTTATTTACAAAGAGAGGAAATCTCTTTTCCAGGCAAGTTGAGGCTCACAGGAGGAAGAGCGGTCACCTGTCACCCACGGAGGGGTGCAGGCCTGTGGTGCCCTGTCTTTCTATCTAGCCGTCCATCACACATCGCCCCCTGCCTTGCTCCAGAAAGAACTTGAGCATCATAAACTCTCCCTCAGCTTCATGTGACACCCACTCCTCTGGCTTCTCCCTCAGGAATTTCCACATCTGGAATGAGTGCTGGATGGCCCGGAATGACCTCCCTCCCGGATACGGAGGCTGGCAGGTGCTGGACGCCACACCTCAGGAGATGAGCAACAGTGAGGCTCTTGGGAGGACAGGCAGAGCCCACTCCCACAGAAACAGACCCGACTCCACCCGGCCCTGCAGTCACAGCCCACTGAGGCCCCCCTGTTCCCCTTTAGGCCTCTACTGCTACGGCCCTGCCTCCATCAGAGCCATCAAAGAAGGAGAGGTGGATCTGAACTAGGACACAGCCTTCGCCTTCTCCATGGTAAATGCTGACTGCATGGCCTGGCTGGTCTTTGGAGGGAAGGAGCAGAAACTTCACCTGGACACCAATTCTGTTGGCAATTTTATCAGCACCAAGAGGATCCAGAGTGATGAGCGGGATGACGTCACGGAAAACTGCAAGTATGGAGAAGGTACGACCAATCCCTGTAGGCACCTTCCCCACTACCCCAGAGAACCTCTCTGCCAGCTGGGGCAGCCCTCTGGGGTGTGGATGGGCAGGACCCAGGCCCACTGTCTCCTCAGCCCTACAGGTTTTTTTTTTTTTTTTTTTTTTTTTTTGCGGTACGCAGGCCTCTCACTGTTGTGGCCTCTCCCATTGCGGAGCACAGGCTCCGGACACGCAGGCTCAGCGGCCATGGCTCACGGGCCCAGCCGCTCCGTGGCATGTGGGATCCCCCCGGACCGGGGCACGAACCCGTGTCCCCTGCATCGGCAGGTGGACTCTCAACCCCTGTGCCACCAGGGAAGCCCAGCCCTTCAGTTTTAAGGTCCCAGTTGGGGTGTCCCCACTGTCTCACTTCCTCATGCCCACCACCACCCCACTCCCCACAGGCCAGTGAGCACCCTCTACAAGATGGTCACATTGATTGCAGGGCCACTGACAGGCATCCCATCAACAGTGTATGAATTCCTTGCGCCTGCCTTCCCGAAAAATCAGCCTCCCACTGAAGATGGCAGGGGATTGAGTAAACTCTCTATTAATTTTATTAATTTCATTTAGCTTATTGTTTGATTCACGTTTCATTGGGTGTTTGGAGGACAGGCCAGACCACAGCCAGCACCGAGGCCCATGTAAGGCCAAATGTTCACTCCTACGTCCACCCTGTGCAGAGGATGATTCTGAGAGATGGGAGCCCTAGCAGGGTCTTCTGACCCAAGCCAGCAAGAGCAAGGGGCATCTACATCAGTCAGCTGGACTGATTCCTGGAAACTGAGACAAACCACCAGTTTCAACCACCAGGGAGCCAAGCAAAAATATGCAGTCCAAGAGGGCCAGAAGCAGGGTGAAGGGCAGGACCCAAGCAGGAGTGATTCATGACTACACAGGGCGGGGGCGGGGGTACCTGAGGTTCCTGGGAGTGCCAGCAAGTGGGTGTCTGTGGTGTGTCCGTGTCGGCCTTTGGGGCCAACACAGAGGAGCTCCAGAGTCTGAGCCTGAGAGACAAGCACTGAACACATCCAAGGTACTGGCGATCATCCCCTCCACCCCCGTTCTCTCTGTGGCTATTTTGGTGAGGGATCCTGAGGACAAGTGGTTTATCACTGAGGAGATTCAAGAACTACTGGACAGGTACATGTAAAAGCATGAGATTAGATCACTCCCTAACACCATACACAAAAATAAGCTCAAAATGGATTAAAGACCTAAATGTAAGGCCAGACACCATCAAACTCTTAGAGGAAAACATAGGCAGAACACTCTATGACATAAATCACAGCAAGATCCTTTTTGACCCACCTCCTAGAGAAATGGAAAGAAAAACAAAAACAAATGGGACCTAATGAAACTTAAAGCTTTTGCACAGCAAAGGAAACCATAAACAAGACAAAAAGACAACCCTCAGAATGGGAGAAAATATTTGCAAATGAAGCAACTGACAAAGGATTAATCTCCAAAATTTATAAGCAGCTCATGCAGCTCAATAACAAAAAAACAAACAACCCAATCCAAAAATGGGCAGAAGACCTAAATAGACATTTCTCCAAAGAAGATATACAGATTGCCAACAAATAAATGAAAGGATGCTCAACATCACTCATCATTAGAGAACTGCAAATCAAAACTACAATGAGATATCATCTCATACCAGTCAGAATGGCCATCATCAAAAAATCTAGAAACAATAATGCTGGAGAGGGTGTGGAGAAAAGGGAACACTCTTGCACTGCTGGTGGGAATGTGAATTGGTACAGCCACTATGGAGAACAGTATGGAGGTTCCTTAAAAAAACTACAAATAGAACTACCATATGACCCAGCAATCCCACTACTGGGCATATACCCTGAGAAAACCATAATTCAAAAAGAGTCGTACCAAAATGTTCATTGCAGCTCTATTTACAATAGCCCAGAGATGGAAACAACCTAAGTGCCCATCATCGGATGAATGGATAAAGAAGATGTGGCACATATATACAATGGAATATTACTCAGCCATAAAAAGAAACGAAATTGAGCTATTTGTAATGAGGTGGATAGACCTAAAGTCTGTCATACACAGTGAAGTGTCAGAAAGAGGAAGACAAATACCGTATGCTAACACATATATATGGAATTTAAGAAAAACAAATGTCATGAAGAACCTAGGGGTAGGACAGGAATGAAGACACAGACCTACTAGAGAATGGACTTGAGGATATGGGGAGGGGGAAGGGTAAGCTGTGACAAAGCGAGAGGCATGGACATATATACACTACCAAATGTAAGGTAGATAGCTAGTGGGAAGCAGCTGCATAGCACAGGGAGATCAGCTGGGTGCTTTGTGACCGCCTGGAGGGGTGGGATAGGGAGGGTGAGAGGGAGGGAGATGCAAGAGGGAAGAGATATGGGGATATATGTATAACTGATTCACTTTGTTATAAAGCAGAAACTAACACACCATTGTAAAGCAATTATACTCCAATAAAGATGTAAAAAAAAAAAAGAACTACTGGAAGGAAGGAGAGTGAGCCAGGGAGGCGGGGAAGGGGAGAAAGCCAATGCAGAGCACCTTGTCAGGCGGGGTTAGCACTGTGGGCTGCTGGGCCTCAGTCCTGCTGGGGGCCCTGCCAGTGGGGTGACCTGGGAAAATGCAGGACGAAGAATGCTGTTGTCTAACCATGGCCCAAATTAGTTGTTGTTAATCTGAAATCCAAATGAAACTGCCCTGTATTTTTATTTGCTATATCTGGCAACCCTATCAGAGATTTAGTGTAAAGTGTAGAACAACACCGCAGATTCATCCCACCCACAAGGCAAGGGGCCTAGGCTCTTCATCCACCAACTCCTTTCAGTCAGGGGTTGAGGGCTGCTCCTTAGGGGGCGTAACTTCCCTAGCACTCCTGGCCTGCTCCACGCATGGGCGGAGTCAGCTCTGGTGGCAGAGAAAGCCACAAAGAGCCGCAGGTGCTAGAATTTGAAATTAGGGCACGTGGGCACTGACACAGCAAGTGCCAAGGAGATGTGAGTGGGGCACTGACAGCATGTGCTACAGAGGTCCACAGGGTTCTGCTGTGAACTTGGGCTGGGGGTCCAGGGGGTGATTGGAGCTATTTTCCAGTGGGCCTGAGTGTCCTGTTCAGTCAGATAGCATTCTGTCTCCTCCCACTGGACTGGCAGAATCTGGGGGTCGAGCAGCCCACAGATGAGCTAAGTCTGATTCACACCTCTCTGGGCTCACTCTTACTGAAGCCAATGTTGCAAGATCCTCTTCTGCCTGGATCCAGGCTTAGAATGACCCCAGAGCGAGGGGAGAAGAGTGGCCTCAGCCTGGGGAGATTGTGGGGTTGCACTGAGGGGACCAGTAAGTGCTCAGTGAAGGCAGCTGCTGGGATTATTAGGGAAGCACGGATGAGTGTTCCTGCACATCCTGGCCACAGCGCCTGCCCAGGACTGAAGCCTGGGTACTCTGGAAACTCGGCTTCCTTAATTTCCTTTTTTTTTTTTTTTTTTACCGTAGCTTCTCAGTTTCTCAATTTCCAGGAATTAGTCTTCAACTGACCCATAATTTGGTCCTGGAGCAGAAAATCACACCATGTCCTGTTGTCTTTAAGGTTTATTCCTCTGCATTGTGAGCCTTCATCTTTCCCTTGGGGAACACGGGATAGAGTCCAGTGGTCGTGAGCACAGATTTTCACGTCAGATGAATTTGGTTTCAACTTGACTCTGCCCTGTGCAAGCTGTGTGACTTGGGCGAGTGACATGACCTCTTTGAGCCCCATTTTCCTCATCTGTATATGGAATGATAATAATAATAGTAATACATCTCTCTCACAGTTGATATGAAGATGAAAGGTGTAAGAGCTCAGCAGAGTGTGACTCCTGGAAAGACTTGATGACTAGTAAGGAGCCTTTGTTATTGGAAATGAAGGTTTTAACACCCTGGTGGAGCCTTCACGGAGGGTATTCAGCCAAGGTTTACCCTCTGGGTCAGCCTGGCCCACAGCTGGTTCTGTGCTCTGTCCTCCCAGGTTCCCTCCAGGAGAGGCAGGTGATTCTGAAGGCTCTTCAGAAGCTGAAGCCTGGAAGGTCCCAAGGCTCCCTCCAAACAAACTTCCAGGTCCATGATGCCAAGGGACAGTCCTAGGAGCCTTGCTACGCCTTCCCTTCGGCCCAGTGATGTTCTCCAGGTCTCCCTGACATTCCAGCTGCTCGACCCACCCGACATGGGCCGGGACATAAGGTTTGTCCTGCTGGCCCTCAACACGGCGCCCCAGTTCAAGGACCTCAAAGTGAACCTGAGTGCCCAGTCTCTGCTGCATGATGGCAGCCCCCTGCCCCCATTCTGGCAGGACACAGCCTTCATCACACTCTCTCCTGAAGAAGGTATGGGCTCTGGGTATGGGCATGGGGACAGTCTGTGAACACAGTGGCTTATGGAAATGCCAGTGGGGTCAAGCCAGCCAACAAGGGTTTGGGGGCAGACCCCTGTGACACTGGTCTTCCTAGTGTCCCCTCCAGCACAGAGTCTTCCTCCTTCCCTTCCTTCCTTCCCTCTCCCTCCCTTCTCCTCTCCTCCTTCTGTTTCTTTCCTTTGTCCTCCTCCTTCTTCTCCAATCCTTTCTTTACTACTTCAAGGAATATAGCCTGGGTTAGTGGGGAAAGCCTGAGCTTTGAAGTCATCCAGACCTTGGTTACAGCCTCAGTGCACCCATTTACCAGCAGAATGACCCTAAACAAGCCATTTCACCTCTCAGCCCCTCCATCTGAAAACTGAGTACCTACTTTACTGGGGATCAGTACAGGTTGGCCCCCTCCTCTCTGTAGAAGGGTCCCCAGATCCACCCAGGCCCAGCTGATTTCCCCAGCGAGTCTCACCTCATCCTGTGTTCTCTCCCTAGCAAAGACCTATCCCTGCAAAATCCCCTATTCCCAGTATGGCCAGTACCTGTCCACAGACAAGCTGATCCGCATCAGTGCCCTGGGTGAAGAGAAGAGCAGTCCCGAGAAGACCGTGGTGAACAAGATCATCACCTTAGCCTGTCCCGGCATCATGATTAATGTAGGCAAGAGCCCTGCGTGTGACCTGAGGGCTCCTTGGGTCCAGCTTGGGCCGGGGGCGGTGGGGGAGCCCCCTGAGAGCTTGCTCAGGAGAGCAGCCCCTCCTGTCCCCTGCCTCTTCTGTGGCCTCCAGGAACCTCCCACCAGGAGCGGGAGGTTTATCTGAACACACTCGGTCTCCATCCTCTTACACCATGAGAGGCCTTCCCCAGGGTCAACATGAGGAAACACGGGCTCAAATGGGAGGGTCCTGAGAGGGGGAAAAGCACTGCGCGAACAAAGGTCAGCTTAGGTTTGACTTGCCATTTCCTGGCTGTGCATCCTTGGACAAGCCCCTGGGCTTCTGCATCTTGAACTGTCAATGATGGGATTAGACCAGATGGCCTCCAAGGACCCCTCCTTCTCTGACATTCTGGTGGGGAGACTTCACAGGGCCCTTCCTGCCAGTGCTGTCTCCCCAGTGCCAAGTAGCCCCCTGGACCCTGCTGAGTGAGCCTGGGGTGCCCCCTGGTGGGGTGTGTCTGGCAAGCCCAGCCACTGGAGTCTGTTTTAGGGAGGGTTTCCAAAGGTGCCTTCAAGTTTCCTGAGGCTACTTCCTTCTCTCTATGCCCCAAATGATCCTTTGCTCTTGACTCACGCACTGGTGTGAAAAGAAATCAAGCCAGTCTGGGCTTCCCTGGTGGCGCAGTGGTTGAGAGTCTGCCTGCCGATACAGGGGACGTGGGTTCATGCCCCGGTCCGGGAAGATCCCACATGCCGTGGAGCGGCTGGGCCCGTGAGCCATGGCCGCTAAGCCTGCGCGTCCGGAGTCTGTGCTCCGCAACGGGAGAGGCCACAACAGTGAGAGGCCCATGTACTGCAAAAAAAAAAAAAAAGAAAAAAAAGAAATCAAGCCAGTTAAGATAAGAGGGTAGGAAGGGATGGAGTCAGATTGCAAAAAGAAGAAACCAGCAAAAATTGCCAAAAAATATTCTATCCACTCAAATTATGCATGAGAATCCTTTGGGAGCTCTTGCTTATTTCACACTTGGATGAAATCCTTGGAGCAGAGGAAATATTACTGGAGACTCCCAACTCATCAGACCTTTCCATATGCTGGGCTGAGTAGAAATATTTTACACAAACATCCATACATGTATAAGTGAAGTAAAAGTTTCATGTAACAATATCTTTTGTGATGTACACTGATATTCTCTTCTATTTCATTTTTTTAAATGTTAATGACAACCCATTAAGTTGTCCATAGTTGGAAAAACACAGGCCACGGAAATCCAGCTCTTCAGGAACAGATCTAGGGAACAGTGCCCTCCATAAATGCCTGGTGAACCGGGGGATGAGACTAATTCTCTGCTCCCTCCTCTCTGGATTTCCCTGTTCAGGCTTTAGGAGCAGCCATTGTGAACCGGCCACTCTTCATACAGGTGATATTTTCAAACCCTCTCTCGGAGCAGGTTGAAGATTATGTACTGACTGTGGAAGGAAGTGGTCTCTTTAGGAGACGGCAGAGAGTGCTGTGAGTGCTCCGCCCTCCCTCCCATCTTATCCTGGGGGTAGCACTGTCCTTTCTGGACACAGGGAAAGGGGAGGCCTGGTTGCTGCGTGGAAAGGGACTGTGGGGTTATCATAATCCTATGGTTTTCTGACATTCTCCTTTCTCTGCTGCAGCATTGGAGTCCTCAAACCCCATCACAGAGCCAGCCTCACTCTGGAGACTGTCCCCTTCAAGAGTGGCCAAAGGCAGATCCAAGCAAATCTGAGCAGCAACAAGTTTAAAGACATCAAGGGTTACAGGAACGTCTATGTAGACTTTGGGTTATAAATTCTGGGACAATGAGGTGGACACGTAGATGTTAAGCTTCAGGGAAAGAGCAGGTTCAAACGCAAGCTGTGCCATTCCCCACCCAAACAGAGGCTTCTCTGGGCTCCGACGTGAGCAGCAGAGAGATGCTGGCAATGGATAGTCCCCTGGGCCATTTGCACAGCTCCCCAGGACTCTGTTAAGGGCCCAGGAATTCCATGGTGTCCCGCCCAGAATTGTGAGATTGGCCACGCAGTCCAGAATTGTTGGACTTGGCCATGATTTACTGATCCCCAGATGTCCAGAAAAGAAGAAGACTGGCTGAGCAGCTCACTGTCACTTTGTCATTGCAATGGCTACTTCCCTAGTACCAATAAACTTCAGCCCTCATTCTCATCTTTGTGCCCATACAGTCAACACTTCCCCCACAGCAGCTCCCACCTGTTCCCTGGATTCTGGGAGTCTCCTACTGTTTTACTACCTGAGCCCACTCACTCATTCAAGAAACATTTACTGAGTGCCTGGTATGTGCCAGGCACTGTTCTGAGTGTACAGGATGAAGTGGTAAATAAAGCAAAGTCCCTGCCCCCCTGGAGCTTACATCCTGCCGGGGGGTGGGGGAGACAGACAATAAACATGTCAACCAATAAGGAAGGCGCTTACAGATGGTGTATCAGTCGTGATTGAGTTAGGAAAACAAAAGGTGTTTCTACATGCTACTATCTTTGTGACACAGAAAAAAGTCTGGAAGATCTCTCACTTGGCCATCCTTTGAATCCCTTCCCAAATCACATCCAAGAGGTCCCTCAGTCTTAACAGTTCCAACCCCTTGGCTGAAAGTCCACCAGTGCGTTGTGGTCTAGCATGGCCCTGGGATGGCTGTGTTCCAGGGAGAAAGCCAGCTGAATAATGCAGTGAGGTAGATTTTGGGTAGGGAATGAAATACTCTCAGACTTTTCTATTGGTTGCAGCTTGTGTTTATGGTCCTACTGAGCACAAAGCAACTGCAAGCATTATCTCCTCTGGGACACACCCACTTTCTCACAGCAACGCGAGAAGCTCTGCACAAAGGCATGATACACCTGCCCTCTAGGAACTGGCTACCTGACTGAGTCAGCTGTTTACGGTATATATTAAATGCACACATTAAATTAAAAAGTTAAATACTTCTATTATATATGAACAAAAGGGTAAGTGCAGTCAATCAGAGAGAGAGGAGAGGGTGTGGTGGGAATTACAGAGTAGGTTGATAGCCATGTTAAAGGGAGGGCTGAGAACCAGGAGAATCCTGGCAGCATGGAGCTAGAGGCAGCCTATAATTATTTTTTCTATAATTATCATCTGACAATTATGAAAAATGGCTTAAGGAAAACATCATGGAGGGGAGCATCTTACAGAGACAATGACCTCTGAAACACTTAAGCTACCGCACTTCCAGACTCTTTCACAAATCCTAATTTTTTTTTTTTGGCTGCCGCACAGCATGCAGGATCTTAGTTCCCCGACAAGGGATCGAACCCCTGCCCCCTGCAGTGGAAGCTCAGAGTCCTAACCCCTGGACAACCAGGGAATTCCTACAAATCCTGATTTTAACATCATATTCATTTACTCTTTTCCTCAACAAATATTCACTGAGTTTCTACTAGGGGCCAGGCCCTGAGTTAGGCACCGAGGACATAAGAAGGACCAAGACTCGCCCTCATGGAGCTCAAGTCTAAGCATATCAAGAATGAAAAATAAACAGGAGGTTACAATACAGAGTGGTGAGAACCACCATGAGGGTGAGTACGGGGTGTTGTGGGAGCGTGAGGAGGGGCAGTTAGTCTAGTCTTACGATTGTGGATCAAGGAAGACTTCCTGGAGGGAGTGGCATTTAAGCTGAAAGCTAAAAGCCCAGGAGTTAGCCAAAGAGACTCAGCGGTGTTGAAGGGTTGGGGGTGGAGTAAAGCAGTCAGGAACTGCATGTCACTGAGATAGCTAGAGATCAGAGCAGGATGGAGCAAGTTGCAGGAAAAAAATGTGGCAAGAGCCAGGGGGTGAAGAGCTTCAGGTGGCAGTCTAAGGAATTTGGACCATGATCATCTTCAGGCATCTGTTTCCTCTAAATCTTGATTCATAGTCATTGCCTGCGATGTCAATGCTTAAAGTTGATCCTATTTTGCAGAGCTGAGCAGACTTCATGTGATTTGAGAAGTACTTAAAGGACAAATAGTTCTCCATCCTCATCTGTCACAGGACCTTGCAATTTCCATCAGAGTCACTCTGATGGCCTTGGAGTTAAGGCCTTCCTTAAGGCCTTCCTTGAATGTCAAGGTTGTCTTTCATCTATTCATTTAACATAGGAGTACCTATGTGTAGAATATTCTAGGCCCAGGGGATAGAGCAGTAAACAAGGCAAACAAGGTCCTCCCCCATTCATTCTCAACTCCTAACCCCCAACCCCTGCCAGTGGAATTCAGCACTGGCAGACCTCAGAGATATTGCAGGTTTGGTTCAAGACCACTGCAATAAAGCAAATATCACAATAAAGCAAGTCACACGAATTTTTGGGTTTCCCAATGCATATAAAAGTTATGTTTACACCATACAGTAGTCTATTAAGTGTGCAATAGCACTGTGTCTAAAGATACAATGTACAGTCCTTAATTAATACTTTATTACTAAAAAATGCTAACTATTATCTGACAACACAGAGTTGCCACAAACCTTCAATTTGTAAAAAATACAATGTTTACAAAATGCAGTAAGTAAAGTGCAATAAAACGAGGTGGGTCTGTACAAAAGTCTAGCTGCAGGCACAAAGGAGCCTTGTACAGACTTGTAGATGCTGGAAATCATGAATTCCGTATGTGCTTCCACATGTTTCAACCTCGCAACACCTATGAGATCAGTATTGTTATTATCCCCATTCTGTAGAAGGAAAAACTAAGTGTCAGAGAAAGTTACGTGATTTGCTTAAGGCCTCAAAGCTTGAAAGTGACAGAGCCAGACTCAAACCTAGGTCTTCTAATTCCAAATCCAGGGTCTTTTTTTTTTTTTTCCCCAGCACCACTTTCTTGCTGTAGGTATTGACATTAATAACATCATCTATCTTCTATCAATCACCTTCCCCTGTACCTGCCAGTCATATGACCTACATTACATTAACTCACTCTCATAACAGTCTTGCAAGATAGATATTATAACTCCCATTTTATAGAGGAAAAACCTGAGGCACAAAAGTGTAATGGACATTCATTGATTGTTCTCGCCTTTCCTTTGGTGACAGCATCCCAGCTTCTTCTGGAGGAATCCCTTTGTTCCTCATAGTAGCTCTGGTGGGTCTGTCAGCCAAGGCTCCCTGCCTTCCTCTAGCCAAGAGGTGGGCATGTGACTTACACTGGACCAGACGCTTCTCCTAGGACTTTGGCTGCAGAGGGAAGTGAGCCAGAGAAGGCAGAGACTTGGAGCTGATCCATTCTGGCAACAGAGCCCCAGAAAGAGACCATCCAGCAGCTCCTGCTTCCTAGACCTCCTGAGCTGCCCTGGATTCCACCCTTCTCCTGGTTCTGAGCTTGGTCCTCCTTTTTCTATCAGTTCTAGGAGTTCCCTCAATTACTTGCATTCAAAAGACTTTATCTGGTTCAGAGAGATTAGATAACTTGTTTAAGATCACACAGCAAAGTCATTGCGACTCCAAATTCCCACTATACCATGCTGTCCAGTGCTCCTAGAAGTCTGCCCTTTGGTCCTAGGGGTGTCCTTGTTAGTGCCAGAAACGAACCTGAAGTTCAAGGAAGTGGCAGAAACCCTCATTCACCCCAACCCTGTAGATAACAAAAGAGGCTGAGGCTGGCAGTGTGGAAAGGGCAGGCAGCAGCAAGAGCTAGACTTTGTTTCCCAGGCCCTGCTCCTCCTTTGGTCTCTGGCATGATGCTTCAAGGCCCATTGCCCAGCATTTCTCGCTCACCATCTGCCCACTGACTAGCAGGGAAACAAACAATGTGCAGCAAGTACTGCCTCTCTACCTGCCCATAAGACCCAACTTTTCAGTGTCTGGAAAGCACCTGGTGCCAGCTTTGGGCCTGCTGCTTTTTCAGAAGTACAGACAAAAAGAATTTGATTGCAAAGTGCTCCCAGCTTGCCTCAGACCCATAGGATGGGACCTGGCTTCAGACTGTACACGAGCACAGAGCTTCCTAAGGGGAGGCAGGCCAATTGCTGGGGATAGCAAGGGGGTTCAGTAAATGCTTGAGCTGGGACAATATAGGAATCTGTGGGAATGTGAGAAAGAGCTCTGTCACTCTTCACCAAGTTGGAGGGAGAAGGGTCAAGATTAGAAACAGAGGGGGAACGAAAGGCTGATTTTAGAAACATATTTTTTACATCCATTGTACTTGGGGATTTTCTAGTTACCTTTTGGTACTGATTTCTAGCCTAGTTCCAACGCGACTAGATTACTCTATCTGATTTTAATCCTTTGCAATTTGTTGAGACCTGTGCTGTGGACCAGAGTGTGGTCCATTTCGACAGATGTTTCATGTGCTCTTGAGTGTGTGTTCTGCAGTTTTGTAATGCATGTTTTTTTTGTTTGTTCTATAAATTATTAAGAGAAGTGTATTAAAATCTCCCATTATGGGACTTCCATGGTGGCGCAGTGGTTAAGAATGTGCCTGCCAATGCAGGGGACACGGTTCAAGCCCTGGTCCAGGAAGATCCCACATGCCACGGAGCAACTAAGCCTGCGAGACACAACTACTGAGCCGCGTGCTACAACTACTGAAGACTGCGTGCCTAGAGCCCGTGCTCCGCAACAAGAGAAACCACCGCAGTGAGAAGCCTGCACACCACAACGAAGAGTAGCCCCCGTTTGCCACAACTAGAGAAAGCCCAGCAACAAAGACCCAACACAGCCAAAAATAAATAAATAAATAAAATAAAATAAAATAAAATAAAATCTCCCATTATGGGACTTCCCTGGTGGTGCAGTGGTTAAGAATCCGCCTGCCAATGCAGGGGACAGGGGTTCGAGTCCTAGTCCAAGATGATCCCACATGCTGCGAAGCAGCTAAGCCTGTGCGCCACAACTACCGAGCCTGCGCTCTAGAGCCCTCGAGCCACAACTACGGAGCCCACTCACCACAACTACTGAAGCCCGTGTGCCCAGAGCCCATGCTCCATAACAAGAGAAGCCACAGCGATGAGAAGCCCGAGCACCGCAGAGTAGCCCCTGTTCGCTGCAACTAGAGAAAGCCCGCGCACAGCAACTAAGACCCAAAACAGCCAAAAATTAAAAAAAAAAAAAATCTCATTATGACTGTAGATTTATCTATTTCTCCTTTTAATTCCGTCTGTGAGGGGGGTATATTTTTAGGAGAGGGGCTATTTAGAGGTGGGCAGGGGGTAGAGAACCACAGTAACTGTGGGGCACCCAGAGACTTAGGCCTCGAGGAGCGAGAGGAGGCGGAGACTGTTGGAAACAGGAGACAGAAGGAGCTTTGTGGAGAAGGCTGCCTGCCGGGAACTGACCTTTGGTGATGCTACAGGGAGGGAATCAGAAGAACTGATACTCCAACCTTGCTTTTCTCCATCCTCTGATTTTATGTTTGTGCCCCTTGTTAGGCAAAGGACATAACGGGGGTCAGAGGGCAGGGAGCCTTTGTGTATCATCCACACTGGTCCATCAGCCAGCTTTGGGGCACAAGGCAAGGTGGAGAGGGGTGCAGAGTATATACAAATGGAAACTGTCCAGCATAGGAAGTAACTAATCCAACCTCCTGATTTTAAAGGTACTGAGCCTCAGAGGCGGAATACTGGCCCAGAAAACCGTGGGTGAGGAGCATAGCTTGGCCTGGGTACCAGTTCACACTCCTCTACTCTCCATGTTACCTTCTTAAAAGTGTGACTCAAACCTTAAAAAATAGTTGGTCTTCATGTTAGCTGGAAATGGCCTATCTCTCATTTATGGATGGTATATTCTACAGCCACTCCTCCATGGTACAGTCTGCATTCTCCAGGAACTACTTCTTAAATGCCTGCTTAGTTTATTACTGTGTTACACATTTGGCAAGGGAGTCAAGCTTCCCACAGTTTAAAGGGGCTATAATTCAGAACCAAAAAACTTACAGCAGGCATAGGTATGCAAACACAATGAACCTGCAGAGTATGTCTGAAGTTCTGCAGTAAAGCCCAGCTGCTCACACACTTTGGTGTCCAGCTGGGGCACAATAAGGATAAAGAAAGTTCCTGCATCCAGCACCCCAGCTCAGCCCCTGACCTTCAGTGAGCTGACAGACAGACCACTCTCCCATCCTACTTAAATCCAGAAATAGCTGTGCATTGACTCACAAGTTGTTCAGGCCTGGAAAAAATCCTGCAGGAAATGTTAAAAGTCATATGGTCTTACAAGCCCTTTTAAACTGGACTGCAGAACACTTTGGCTAAGAAAAGAGTGACTCATTAAGACCCGTGTTGTAGGCATTAACTGAGTTACAAATACAGAATGACAGACCAGGAATTATGTTAATTGACTTTCAGTTTCCTTATATATTTTTAAACTTTACCCCTTTTATGGAATGAGGTGAGCTATCCAATTCTTTGGGTAATAGGCTTCTATCAAGAAAAACATTAAAAGACTATCAATGATTAATCTCACCCAGACATTAGCATTATCATTCTATAATTCAAAACTAAAAAAAAACAAAACAACAAACTAGGGAATCCTTGTTCAGCTTTCTAATTTTTCATTTGTTCATTAAACCCATCAGTCCATAAATGTTTCTTGAGCCCCTGTGTTTGCTGCCGTGGGCATAACAAAAGATAACAAGGAAAGTTTGTTTGCCTGGAAATATAAGCCTTCGTTTGTTGGAATATATTCTCTCATATATACAATTCTAGATTAGCCGGTTTCTCCTTCAGCATTTTTGAAGATCATTTCATTTATCTCCTGGCTTATATTGTTTTCATTGAGATATCATCTATTTATCTTATTTTACTACTTTGAAAGTAATATGTTTTTCTCTGGTTACTTAAAAAAGTTTTTTTTTAAATCCTGACTAGAGGGACTTCCTTGGTGGTCCAGTGGTTAAGACTCTGTGCTCCCAATGCAGGGGGCCCAGGTTTGATCCCTGGTCAGGGAACTAGATCCCGCATGCCGCAACGAAGATCCCATATGCGGCAATGAAGATCCCATGTGCTGCAACTAAGACCACATTCAGCCAAAAAAAAAGTCCTGACTAGAGTTCTGAGCACATCTTGAATTCGTGGTTTTAGTTTTGGAACATTCTTGGCATTATCTCTTCAAAAATTTCTTCTGCCCAATTCTCTTTCTCTCTCTTCTCCTCTGGGACTGCCGTTTCAGAGAGACTTTTTCCTCCATGCTTAATTTGACTCTCTTCTATTGATTTGTTCTCCAGCTCACCAATCTTCTCTTCTGCTGGGATTAATCTGCTTTTAAACTCATTTATGATGTTTTTAATTTTAGTTACTGTATTTGTCAATACTAGAATCTCCATTAGATTATTTACTACATATTTCAATCATCTGCCAAAATTCTGCAGATTATCATTTATTTTCTTGAATATAATAAACATATTTTCTAAAGTCTGTGATGAATAACTCTAATACCTGGATCTCCCATGGGCCTATTTCTATTGTCTATATTTTCTCTTGGTTCTCAGTCATTTGGTCTTTTTTTCTGTTATGGTTGGTAATTTCTCATTGAATGCTAGATATTGTATATAAAAATCATAGAGATTAAGTCAGGTTCTGGATACTGTTAATATCCTCCAGAGAAATTTCCTTCTAGTAGGCACTTAAGGTAGGACACCATAACCCAGGCTGATTTAAATAAGGTTTCAGCAGACAACCAAAGCAAAAATAGACAAATGGGACTACATCAAACTTTGAAACTACGGTTCATCAAAGGACACAATCAACAGAGGGAAAAGGCAACCTATGGTTTACGAGAAAATATTTACAAGTCATAAACCTGATAAGGGGCTAATATCCAGAATATATAAAGAACTCCTATAACTTAACAACAAGAATTAAATAACCCAATTTAAAAATGTCCAAAGGATTTGAATAGACATTTCTTCAAAGTTGATATACAAATGGCCAATAAGCATATAAAAAGTTGCTCCATATCACTAACTATGAGAAAAATGCAAATCCAAACTGCATTGAAGGGGCCGGAGCAGCCTGTGGCAGTAGCACCTAGGGGCTGCCATTTTACCAGGGTGTCTGTCTGCTGGACGGTAGAGAATGTGCTGAAAGCTGAGGTTCTGCGAAGATTATAAGGACGTGCTATGGGATAAAAAGGTGTGTAGAAGTCTTTGTACCTCCTTTCATGGGAGAATATTTTCCCCCAGAGTTCAGCTACAGGAGTTCTGAGGAGGTGGAGACAAGATGGTGGAATAGAAGGACTTGAGCTCACCTCCTCTCATGAAAACAGCAAAATCACAACTAACTGTTGAACAACAATTGACAGAAAAGACTGGAACCTACCAAAGAAATATGCTACATCCAAAGACAAAAAAGAAACCACAATGAGATGGTAGGAAGGGCACATTCGCAATACAATCAAATCCCATACCTGCCTGGTGGGTGACCCACAAACTGGAAAATAATTATATTGCAGGTGTGCTCCCACAGGAGTGAGAGTTCTGAGCCCCATGTCAGGCTCCCCAGCCTGGGGGTCTGATATCAGGGGGAGAAGCCCCCAAAGCATTTGGCTTTGAAGGCTAGCAGGGCTTGATTGCAGGAACTCCACAGGACTGGGGGAAACAGAAACTCCACTCTTGGAGGGTGCACACGAGGTCTCATGTGCACCAGGACCCAGGGAAAAAGCAGTGACTTCGTAGGAGCCTGGGCCAGAACTACCTGCTTGTCTTGGAGAGTCTCCCTGGGAGGTGGGGGTGGCTGTGGCTCACTGTGGGGACGAGGACACTGGTGGTGGAGGTACCGGGGAGTACCCATTGGCGTGAGCTCTCCTGGAGGCTGTCATTTTGACACCAAGACCTGGCCCCACCCAACAGCCTGTAGGCTCCAGTGCTAGGATGCCTCAGGTCAAACAACCAACAGGGTGGGAATACAGCCCCACCCATCAGCAGACAGGCTAATTAAAGTCTTCCTGAGCCCCTAGCCCCCTCTAAATGCATCCCTTGACACAGCCCTGCCCACCAGAGGGACCAGACCCAGCTCCACCCACCAGTGGGCAGGCACCAGTCCCTCCCACCAGAAGGGCTGCAAAAGCCTCTAGAACAGCCTCACCTACCAGGGGGAAGACACCAGAAGCAAAGAGGAACTACAACCCTGCAGCCTGTGGAACGGAGACCACAAACACAGAAAGTTAGATAACATGAAATGGCAGAGAAATATGTTTTATCTTGCTCCCTCACCTGAAGGTAAGGGAGCAAGATAAAACCCCAGAAGAACAACTAAGTGAAGTGGAGACAGGCAATCTACCCAAAAAGGTATTCAGAGTAATGATAGTAAAGATATCCAAGATCTCAGAAAAATAATGGAGACACAGACCAAGAAGATATAAGAAATGTTTAACAAAGAGGAGATACAAAGAACAAACAGAGTTCAAGAATGCAATAATTGAAATGAAAAATACACTAGGGACTTCCCTCGTGGTCCAGTGGGTAAGACTCCACACACCCAATGCAGGGAGCCCGGGTTCGATTCCTGGTCGGGGAACTAGATCCCGCATGTATGCTTCAACTAAGAGTCCGCATGCCGCAACTAAGAGTCGCATGCCGCAACTAAGAAGTCCACATGCTGCAACTAAGAAGTCCACATGCTGCAACTAAAAGACCCTGCACATGGTAGCAAAGATCCTGCGTGCCTCAACTAAGACCCAGCACAGCCAAAATAAATAAATAATAATTTTTTTTAAAGAAAGAAAAATGCACTAGAAGGAATCAACAGCAGAATAAATGAGACAATAGCCAAGACATGGAAGTAACATGAATGTCCATCAACAGATGAATGGATAAAGAAGATGTGGTACATCTATACAATGGAATACTACTCAGCCATAAAAAAGAACAAAATAATGTCATTTGCAGCAATATGGATGGACCTAGAGATTATCATACTAAGTGAAGTAAGTCAGTCAGAAAGACAAATATCATATGATATCACTTATATGTGGAATCTTAAAAAAACAATACAAATGAACTTACTTACAAAACAGTAATGGACTCACAGACATAGAAAACAAACTTACGGTTACCGAAGAGGAAAGGTGGAGAGTAGGGATAAATTAGGAGTTTGGGATTAACATAAACACACTATTATATATAAAACAGATAATCAACAAGGACCTATTATATAGCACAGGGAACTCCACTCAATATTCTATAATAACCTATATGGGAAAAGATTCTGAAAAATAGATATATTTGTATGTATAACTGAATCACTTTGCTGTATACCTGAAACTAACACAACATTGTAAATCAACTACACTCCAATATAAAATAAAAATTTAAAAAAAAGAAATTCCTTAGTTCTACATACTGTTAAATGTCTTTTAAAAAAAATTGCATCTAGAGTGGATGTGAAATACATGTGATCTCTGAAAAAAAAAATGATTGCTTCATTGTGAGATAAATGTAATTACTCTTCAGTAATCATGTGAAATAATGAAAATTCAGTACTGTGCTATAAATACTGATAATTTTCCAATCATTTTTAATTTAATAAGGAATTATTTCAGGGCCTTTGAGTATATAACATGTCTTTCTAAAAATTAAAACTATCTTCTAATTTATGTAGCTACCTATTCTTAGGACTTCAATATTTACTTCCCAAATATGATTCAGTATGTTTTTGAGTGAGATGGGAGGGATTATTTTTAATCCCTTTACTGTTGAGGATTCAAAAAGAATTTTTCCTTAAAACAGCTTAAATAGTTTTGCTTTTTAAAAACTTACATACAAATTAATTACAACGAAATATAAAATTTCAGAGAAAAACGGTAAAAGCCATCTAAACATTTTCACAGACAACTTTCTCAATATACAGGCACAGAGATATATGCATAAAATTTTATATAAATAGGCTCATATAATATGTGCAACCTTTAAGATGTTTTAGTACTTTTTTTTTTTTTTTTTTTTGCTGTACGGGGGCCTCTCACTGTTGTGGCCTCTCCCGTTGCGGAGCACAGGCTCCGGACGCGCAGGCTCAGCGGCCATGGCTCACAGGCCCAGCCGCTCCGTGGCATGTGGGATCTTCCCGGACTGGGGCACGAACCCGTGTCCCCTGCATCGGCAGGTGGACTCTCAACCACTGCGCCACCAGGGAAGCCCTGTTTTAGTACTTTTATCTTTAAAATGAAATAATGTATTTTATATACATGCACATCTATGTATACACACACATCTATGTATACACACACATAGGTGTTGCTGAGTTTTAGTATTTCATTGACTTGGAGGCATAATGTTATCTGTGGGCAGATTAAAAGCTGATAGTGCTTATATGTATATTATAGGTTTTAATAAGTTTTTTATTCGGTGCATACTATGTATTAAGATTGGTGAATTGGGAAATGTTAAAGCAAGTATTAAGATCCTAGTATCTAATACAGCTTAGCAATACAGTAGAAGTTTTCTCATCCATTTATTCATTTATTCAATAATATGAGTTGAATTATTTGAGACTATATATTAAACTTACATTGTGGGTTGAACTGTGATAGGCAATTAGGAATATAAAAGTAGAATGATTTGGATTTGTTGACAGTTGGGA
Organism: Stenella coeruleoalba; assembly: GCF_951394435.1. NCBI lineage: Eukaryota > Metazoa > Chordata > Mammalia > Artiodactyla > Delphinidae > Stenella > Stenella coeruleoalba. The sequence goes on along the minus strand of NC_137147.1, from coordinate 85,926,009 downwards.
ACTGTTGGATGTACCTGATTAGAAAAGTGGCATCTTGAAATATATTAGGAAAGTTAATCTGGCAGTTCCATGTCATTTGAGTCAAATAAAAAGAGACAGTATAGCCTAGTGATAATAGCATGGACCTTAGAATTAGAGGGACTAGGGTTCAAATTCCAACTGTGTCCAATAGAGAGACCAGAAATAAACCCACACACCTATGGTCAATTAATCTTCAACAAGGGAGGCAAGGATATACAATGGAGAAAAGACAGTCTTCAGCAAGTGGTATTGGGATAACGGGACAGCCACACGTAAATCAAAGAAGTTAGAACACTCCCTCACACCATATACAAAAAGGAACTCAAAATGGCTTAAAGACTTAAACATAAGTGGATGGACATAGAGTCCGTCATACAGAGTGAAGTAAGTCAGAAAGAGAAAAACAAGTATCGTACATTAATGCATACATGTGGAATCTAGAGAAATGGTACAGATGAACCTACTTGCAGGGCAGGAATAGAGACACAGACATAGAGAATGGACATGTGGACATGGCGGGGGAAGAGGGGTGGGATGAATTGGGAGATTGGGATTGACATATATACACTACCATGTGTAAAATAGATAGCTAATGGGAACCTGCTGTAGAGCACAGGGAGCTCAGCTCAGTGCTGTGTGGTGACCTAGATGGGTGGAATGGGGGTGGGGGGGTGGGAGGGAGATATAAGAGGGAGGGGATATATGTATACATATAGCTGATTCACTTCGTTGTACAGCAGAAACTAACACAATATTGTAAAGCAACTATACCCCAATTTAAAAAAAAAGACTTAAACATAAGACATGACACCATAAAACGCCCAGAAGAGAACATAGGCAACATGTTCTCTGACATAAATCGTACCAATAGTTTCATAGGTCAGTCTCCCCAGGCAGTAGATATAAAAACAATAATAAACAAATGGGACCTAAACAAACTTACAAGATTTTGCACAGCAATGGAAACCATAAACAAAATGAAAAGACAGCCTACAGAATGAGAGAAAATATTTGCAAATGATGTGACTGACAAGGGCCTAATTTCCAAAATATACAAACAGCTCATACAACTCAACAACAAAAAAATAAACAACCCAATCGAAAAATGGGCAGAAGACCTAAAGAGACATTTCTCCAAAGAAGATATACAGATGGTCAATAGGCACATGAAAAGATGCTCAACATTGCTTATTATTAGAGAAATGCAAAGCAAAACTACAATGAGGTATCACTTCACACCACTCAGAATGGCCATCATTAAAAAGTCTACAAATAACAAATGCTGGAGAGGGTATGGAGAAAAGGGAACCCTCCTACACTATTGGTGGGAATATAAATTGGTGCAGCTACTATGGAGAATAGCATGGAGGTTCCTTAAAAAACTAAAAATAGAGTTACCACATGATCCAGCAATCCCACTTCTGGGCATATATCCAGAGAAAACCATAATTCGTAAAGACATATGCACCCCAACATTCATAGCAGCACTATTTACAACAGCCAGGACATGGAAGCAACCTATATGTCCATCAAGAGAAGAATGGATAAAGAAGATGTGGTATGCGTATATATGTAACAGAATATTACTCAGCCATAAAAAAGAATGAAATAATGCCATTTGCAGCAACAGGGACAGGGAGGGACCTAGAGATTATCATACTAAGTGAAGTAAATCAGAAAGAGAAAGATAAATACCATATATCACTTATATGTGGAATCTAAAATATGACACAAATGAACTTATCTACAAAACAGACTCAGCCATAGAACACAGACTTGTGGTTGCCAAGAGGGGAAGTGGGGGGAGGGATAAATTAGGAACAGGGGTTAGAAGATATAAACTATTATATGTAAAACAGATAAACAACAAGGTCCTACTGTATAGCACAGGGAACTATATTCAATATCCTGTAATAATCCATAATGGAAAAGAATATGAAAAGAATACGTATATATCAATATGTATAACTGAATCACTTTGCTGTACACCAGAAACTAACACAACATTGTAAATCAACTATACTTCAATTTTTAAAAATTAGGATAAAAAAATAAAACCTTACAAACAGTGAAAAAAAAACTTAATTGAAATATTGCCTCACCAGGCAGAGCCCCGCACCCCTGGCCTGGGGAAACCTGCTTCCCTAGAATGTGGGCCTGGCTTCCCTATGGGTTCTTCTGGAATTACTCCCGGAAGCCGGTGCTGGAGCTCGGGCTGAATCGAAGTTTAATCACGGCAGTTGGTGCTAGTGCTCGGGGATCCAATCCTCCCGTAAAACTCGACCACGTCTCAAACCCAGGGCTGGCGTCTTGGTGGAGGAGCATTTGAGTTAATGGAGGGCTGCGTCCCAGCGGAGCATGGGCCGCGGGGGGCCCACCTGGTCCCCTGTGCCCTCCACGCTTCTGGAAGGGCCGCTCAGTAATCGGGGCTGGGGTCCCCACCGGGCAGACTCACGCACACTTCAGTTTAGGGGCCCTCACGCTCTCCTCAACCCTTTGGGGAGGGGGCGTCCTCCCAGTTAGGATTCCAACCCTGGGCGCGGCCGGGGTGGGTAGAGACATAGACTTGCCTTGTCCAGGGCCCGAGCCAGAGGGGTCGGCCATGCGCTGCTGAGATGAGGCCCGGGTCCTGACCTCGCGGAGCGGGCGGGGCCAGCTGGTGCAAGGGACCGTTGGTGGCCTGGCCCAAGACCCCCTCTCTGCTTCCGCCTTAGTTTACAGAAGCAAGGTTAGCTGCGTAGGTGGCTGTGCTCGTATTTCTGCGTAAAAGCGCTCACTAGGCGCCAGGCCCTCCCCTGGGAGGGCTTTTCGGCGCCGCTAGGAAGTCTCCATGGAAACCCGGCCCTAATGTGACCCCCGCGTCGGCCGAGCGCAGGCCCGCGGGCTGGACTCAGTGAGGCTAGGACGTGGGTGTCGAACCGTAGAAAATGACCTGTGGGGAAGCTGAGGGGAACAGGCCCACTCGGTTCCGGCACTCAGCCTTCCGCGTTTGGCGGCGAATTGGAGCGCCCTGGGTCCCCCAGCAAGTGCGTCTGGGGGCCGACCCGGAGAGTCTCCACCATTTTCTAGTTGAACCTCCTTTGGCCTCAGTTTCCTCTTCTGCAAAATGAGGGCGGCACAGCGTCCGCCTCCAGAATCACTGACCAAGCCCCACTGCGCCCCCTCGGTCCCCGTCACGGGGTCTGACCCCGGAAAGTGCCCCTAAGAAGGGAGAAGGCCTCCCTTCTGCTTTTGCTTCTCTTAGAACTGATTCTTCCCCTCGTGGGAATATGGGTTCATGCAGGACCGTTCCCGGTGAAAGTCTCTCCACCACCAACACGGCTGCCTTCAGAGCGTCTCCCCAACACGACACTGGCCACCCCGCGAGCCCCTTGGACATATTGGTGGGGAGCCTGAGTCCGCTCAGGGTCGCAAACACGCTGCGCCCGTCCGTCCTTCGTACGTCTTCCGTCTGTCCTTCGGTGCACGTTACAGCTCTGCCCGAGGAGGTGAGGGGTCAGCCAGACACACGTGAAAGAAACCCTACGACAATAACAGCTTAAACTTAGGGGCCTGGAGGTGTCCACCTCGTTGGCCCTGCATCCGGTCAGCAGGAAGGAGGGCCTGGGGCTGCAGGGGGGCGGGGTGGGCGGCACCCAGTCGGACCTGGGACCCTGGTGCGGAGCAGAGCCCCGAAATGGCCAGAGGGGAACACGGGGCTGCCAGAGTGGAGAGTGAGCAAGCCTTTTTAATTTTAATAAAATGGCTTATTCTATGACTATATAGGGATAGGTATCTTTAACTTCTAAGTTTTCTTTATCCCTCGTCCTGAAAGAAAGCAGAGTGCAGTGTTCTGCGGCAGCTCCACAGTGTACAGGGATCACAAATCAGGAATCCTTTCTTCATAAGAGTGAACGTCTGTATTCTTAGAACCAGAAAAATAAATCCCGTCTCTCTCACGCTCAAAAAGAAAAAAAAAAAAGGAGAGAGAGAGAGAAAGAAATATTACCTCACACCCATTCGGATGACTAATATGAAAAACAGGAAATAATGAGTATTGATGGGAATGTGGAGAAGCTGGAACTCATGCATTGTTGGTGGGATTGTAAAATGCCGCAACCACTTCAATAGAACTACCATATTATCCAGCAATCCCACTTCTGGGGATATATCCAAAAGAATTGAAAGCAGGGTCTTGAAGGGATCTTTGCACGCTCATGTTCATAGCAATATTCACAGTAGCCGAGAGGTGGAAGCAACCTAAATGTCTATCAGTGGATGACTGGGTAATCAAAATGTGGTATATACATAACAATGGAATGCTATGCAGCCTTTAAAAAAGAAAGAAGTCCTGTCACATGCTACGACATGGATGAACCTTGACGGCATTATGCTAAGTGAAATAAGCCAGTCACAAAAGGATAAATACAATATGATTCCACTTACATGAAGTATCTAAATTAGTCAAATTAATGATACAGAAAGTAGAATGATTGTTACCAGAGGCTGAGGGAAGGGGGCAAAGTGGAGTTGTGTTTAATGGGTATAGAGTTTCAGTTTTGCAAGATGGAAATGTTCTGGTGATTTCTTTCACAACAATGTAAACATACTTAACACTACCGTACACTTACAAATGGTTAAGATGATAAATTTTATGATATATATTTTCTATCACGATAAAAATTTTTTAAACCATTCTCTGCTATTCCAACATTTAGAACTTTATTAGATAAATAATAGTGATAATAGCATCCATAACAATGTCAGCAGGAGTAAAAATTTCCATTGAATGAGAGCCTAAAAACAATCAAAATCAGGCGTCAGTTTTTGTAAGTGTTCGTCTATTTCCTATTTACATTTACTCCTGGGGTACAGCCCTTAAGGGCTCCCTACTGATAACCTAGGGTGTTTATTGGGGTTATTCATCCTTAATGGCTCTGAAACTCCAATTTTTATCCTTCATCCTTGTAAGACTGCCAGAGATCTGCTCAGATCCTCAGGCTGTCATCTGCCAATAGTGAATCAGCAAGTGTCCCAAAGGAAAAAGTGGCAGTCTGTCAGACTTACCTCTCTGTGCTTCTCTTCTCCCTACGATCCCTCAAATCTCTGCTGCCTTTGATTCCTTCAGACAGGAATTTGAGATATTTTAGTCAGATTTCTAGTAATTTTCAACAGGGGCAATGGTATCAAGCTATTCTGCTATATTTAGAAGTTGAAATGCTTGAGTTTTTTTTTTTTAAAAAAAAGATTGACTACAGAGACCTTGTCAGTGGTGGTTTGGATTACAGACTAATATGAACTCAGATGTACGGGATCTGAGCTGGAAAACCCTAGTGGAGTCCAGTCTTTATCATACACTGTGAGATCTTGGGAAAGCCTCAAATACTGGGAAGCTTAGAGATGAATTTCTAGTGTGTGGACAGCATGTGTACAGGTAGGTTTGATGTGCATTTTTAGCCTCATCTTTGCTCTGTTTTGTCTCCATCTCTATTCATCTTTCATCTTTTGCATTGTTTTAATATATGCTCTTCTGACACATCATGTTTCATTGTTAGTCATCTTAAATTCTTTCTGGAACAAGGCAGTATGGTAATCGATTTATTCATTAATTCATTCATTAAAATAAACATGCTTACTCCCTGAACCTGTTTTCTCACCAATAAAATTGGAATATTGATTCCTTACTGCGTTTACAAGATTGAGGTCAGATGATATGAGATAATGTATGTGAAAGTGCTTTGTAAAGCAATGTACTGGCATGATTAGTTTATTTGAAGCTGGGAGTCACGTTGAATATCTTTTCTTCTTTGCCCTCCATATCCTGGCCATTAGCATGTCTTGCCAATTTAACCTCCTACATTTCCGTCAAATCTGTCCACCTCTGGGACTTCCCTGGTGGTCCAGGGGTTAAGACTTTGTGCTCCCAACGCAGGGAGCCCGGGTTTGATCCCTGATCAGGGAACTAGATCCCACATGCCACACTAAAAGCCCGTGTGCCAGCAACTAAAGATCCCGCGTGCCGCAACTAAGACCTGGCGCAGCCAAATAAGTGAATAAATATTAAAAAAAAAAAAATCTGTCCACCTCTATCTTCACCAACACTCCTCTGACCAGGCCACTGTCATCTCTCACTTGAACCATTACAGTTGTTCCTTATTGGTCCTCTGTCTTCCACTTTTGCCCCCTTTAAATAACTTATTATCCCTATTTTAGCCAGTGTGGGTTGTTTTTGTTTTTTTATTTTTGCGGTACGTGGGCCTCTCACTGTTGTGGCCTCTCCCGTTGCGGAGCACAGGCTCCAGACGCGCAGGCTCAGCGGCCATGGCTCACGGGCCGAGCCGCTCCGCACCATGTGGGATCTTCCTGAACCGGGGCACGAACCCGCGTCCCCTGCATCGGCAGGCAGACTCTCAACCACTGCGCCACCAGGGAAGCCCACCAGTGTGGTATTTTTAAAATGAAAATCTGCTTGTGTGACACTGTTGCTTAAAATACCATTCAATAGCTCCCCAGCGATCTAAGGATAAAATTTTAAATCCTTAACTCAACTCTGCAAGAGGAGCCCTTCCCTTACTTCTCCCTATTATAATCTGTGCTCCAGTCCCATGGCATTCTTTCAATTGCTTACTGCCTTAGGGCCTTTTCACAGGCTGTTCTCTCTCCTCCCACCCCATCCCTTGTACCATTGCCTAGCTCACTGTTTACCCTTCCAGTTTCTCAGCTTAAATATCACTTTCTCAGGGAAGCTTTCCTTGACCTCCACATCTAGGTCCTAGAACTCAGAACTTATCTTTTATAGCACTTGTCACAACAGCAAGTAAATAATTAATGGTTTAAGCACTTAATACTGTCTGTTTGCCCCTGCTGGAAATATAAGCTCCTTGGTGGCAAGTACACACCCAGCTAATTTATTACTATATTACCAGTCAGTGCCTAATACAGTTCCAGAATCACAACAGTGCTCAATAAATATTTGTGTCACGTGAATAAATGAATCCTTCTTGGGTGCACACCAGCTGAAAGTTTGTTGTTCTGTCAGAGGCTGGGGCGTTGAAAGGTGTGGGTGCAAGAGGAAGCAGGACAGACCTTTCTGGTCACTCCTCCCTACATCCTCCTCACATCTCCCACTGGCCTTTCCCCAGCTCCCCCAAAACACAGTAGTATCTGTCTCATCACAGGCTTCTCTAAAAGTGGCCCAATGGAAATACTGCCAGAGAGTGGATATTTGTGAAGCTCTATGGAAACTGTATCAGGAAAGAGAAGATTCTCTTTGCTAGTGCCAGAAGTGGAACCCCAAAAGGGGAGCCAACCCACAACTCCCCCATTGTCCTCCCAGGTAGGGGGCTCACAGTGGTGAAAACAGTTTTCTGGTCAGCCTTTTCTTACTCCTACAAGTTTTGGGGTTTTTTTTGTTTTTTTAATATTAACACATAATATATTCCTGTGGTACAAAGACACTAAAGGACATAAAGAAAAAAGCCTTACTCCCAGGCACTGAATTTTCCTATATAGAAGCAGTAACTTTCCAGAAACATTCTATGTAAACACAAGCAAATTTATATATATTCTCACACACACACACCTTTATACAAAGGTACATACTGTTCACACTGTTCTATACCTTGCTTATTTCATTTAACAGTATAGCTTGGACAGCTCATTGCAGCTCAATATCAACAAAACAAACCACCCAATCCAAAAATGGGCAGAAGACCTAAATACACATTTATCCAAAGAAGATATACAGACTGCCAACAAACACGTGAAAGAATGCTCAGCATCACTAATCATTAGAGAAATGCAAATCAAAACTACAATGAGGTATCACCTCACACTGGTCAGAATGGCCACCATCAAAAAATCTACAAACGACAAATGCTGGAGAGGATGTGGAGAAAAGGGAACCCTCTTGCACTGTTGGTGGGAATGTAAATTGATAGAGCCACTATGGAGAACAGTATGGAGGTTCCTTAAAAAACTAAAAATAGAACTACCATATGACCCAGCAATCCCACTACTGGGCATATACCCTGAGAAAACCATAATTCAGAAAGGGACATATACCACAGTGTTCATTGCAGCTCTATTTACAATAGCCAGGACATGGAAGCAACCAAGGTGTCCATCGACAGATGAATGGATAAAGAAGATGTGGCACATACATACAATGGAATATTACTCAGTCATAAAAAGAAACGAAACTGAGTTATTTGTAGTGAGGTAGATAGACCTAGAGACTGTCATACAGGGTGAAGTAAGTCAAAAAGAGAAAAACAAATACCATATGCTAACACATATATATGGAATCTAGAAAAAAAAAAAAAGGTTCTGAAGAACCGAGGGGCAGGACTGGAATAAAGATGTAGAGAATGGACTTGAGGACACAGGGAGGGGGAAGGGTAAGCTGGGACGAAATGAGAGAGTGGTATGGACTAATATATACTACCAAATGTAAAATAGCTAGCTAGCGGGAAGCAGCCGCATAGCACAGGGAGATCAGCTCGGTGCTTTGTGACCACCTAGAGGGGTGGGATAGGGAGGGTGGGAGGGAGACGCAAGAGGGAGGGGATACGGGGATATATGTATAGCTGATTCACTTTGTTATACAGCAGAAACCAACACACCATTGTAAAGCAATTATACTCCAATAAAGATGTTTAAAAACAAAACAAAACAGTAAACAGCAGAAAAATCACATTCTTACCCCATTCCCTAGCTCCCCTCCCCACAGGCAACCAATGGTCTTTGTAGTTTCTTTTATATCCTTCTATAGATATGCCATATATATGCAGGCCAGTCCAGCTGCACCTGAGAGAGCTTCTGGTGACCCAGTCTCAGAAGCCCAGATAAAACCCAGGAGGCCAAAGAGGACCAAATAGGAGATCCTCCTCTGTGTCGTGTCCTTGTTGACTAAACAAGTAGAAATAGGAAAGACATAAGCCCTAAGTCCCAACAGAGTTCCAAACCTTCTGGTAGAGTGTCTCAAACCCATCAGGCTTGGAAGAGGCAGAGCTCTTGCTTCTGCTTTTAGGACATTTATTTTTCACCAACAAATTCCACCTGCTAATCTCTTTCACACAGATGAATCGCAGACACACATGTTCTCTCTTTATACTATCAAAATGGCCCATGAACATCTAACAGCTTGCAGCTCATGATATGTTTAGGCCCTGAATTTGGAGTTGGATATGGGCCTCCTTCCAGAGTCTTTCAGTGTCATCCAGGTAACATCTCTGAGGGTCTCTTGAGGCCACTGAAGCAAGAGGCTTAGAAGCTTACCTGGGCTTCTCCAACTGTCAGATCTTGCCCCCCTCCACCCCCCACTCCAGCCTGTCAGACATACCCCTGTCTGGGCCTCCTGGCACAAGAGATAAAACGAGAAAGGGGAACTCCTAGCAGCTGGTCCAAGAGATACCAGAGGAGAAGGAGCAGGAGAGACAAACATGTGGGGAAGCAGAAGGAAACTCCAGTATTTACAGATTCTTAAGCCAACAAAAGTGCCTTCATCATTTTCTGTCTGGAAGACAGATTCAGAGAGGAAGCTCAGAGCAACAGTTCAAGACAGGCATTTCCTATAGCCAAGTGGATAAGAGCAGCCTGCAGCCATGGGACAAGGTGAGCCAAGCCTGCTCTCCACAGGGCTTACTGGGCTCTCAGTAGCTCCTCCATCCTTACATGTTTTCATTAAAAGAAGCAGGATGGTGGTGGAGGTGACGATGATGTGACCGTGACGGCGAGGTGGTAGTGGGTGCTAATGGTGGTGGAGGTGATGGCGGGCGGTAGGGCTATGGTAGGGGGATAGTAAATGGGTGCTGCTGCTGGTGGAGGGGCTGAGGTGTGGGGGCTGGCAGTGGGTACTGGTGGTACTGGAGGTAATGGTTGTGTGGCTCTGGGGGGAAGGGTAGTAGTCGGTGCTGGCAGCAGTGGAGATGACGGAGGTGGATTATGGTGGGAAGTGGTGGTGGGTGCTGTGGTAGCGATGGTACTGGGAGCGTGGCTATGGAGTGGCAATAGGGTAGGTTGTTGGTGGTAAATTGGTCATCGTCATGATGATGGTGGTAAGATGATGATGGTGGTTAAACGGATTTGTATTCTTTATCCCAGGATCATCCTAACATGGCTCTTCTCACTGGGTTGTGGTACATCAAAGCTAAATGGGAGAGAAGGAAGGTAGGAGCCAGGGAATCCAACTAAAAGGGGCAGAGGCAGACACCAAGCCGGGAAACAGGCAGCAGCAGAGAATGCAGAAATCTCAGGGGCCTCTGTTAGCACATTTACATTTACAAGTTCTCGATGTAAAGTGAGAACTGCCTGAGGGGACGTCATGATACTCACAGGCCCCCTTCTTGTAGCGTTTTTCTGGGCTGCATGGTACCAAGGGTTTAATGAGCCTTTAGGTGAAAGAGCCACGTGCAATCTCGAGTGAGTTGCTTCTGCTCTCTGGGCCTCACTCTTCTCACCTATAAAACAAAACAATTGGACTCAGTGATTTCAAAACCAGCTCTAAAAGTTGTCTGATTGTGTTCTTAGGAAAAAAATGAGTAGGGGTGAGCAAAATTCTGGATTTTATTCATTGCTTCTGGATTGGGACCAGAAAGTGGGGTTGACAATGAGAACAAGCTTCGCTCTTATTAATAATAGTAACAGTCCTACTTAATGGGACTTACTATGTGTCTGACATGGTGCCAAGCGTATTATACACATTACCTCATCTGCTTTCCACAACCCTGCAAGGAGGGATGATTGTTCTAAGGAAGAGGAAACTGAGGCTCAGAGTAGTTAAGTTACTTGCCTGAGATTGTACAGCTAGTAAGTGAGTTGAGCCAAAGATTTAAACCCTGGTCTCTGACTCCAGCGTCTCTGCATTTACTGACGTTGTCATATTTGCCTAGTCTCCATGATTTCTTTCTTTTCACAACAGGCCTGGGGATCAAGAGCTGCGACTTCCAGGCAGCAAGAAACAATGTAGAGCACCACACCAATGACATCAGCTCCCAGCGCCTCATTGTGAGGAGGGGGCAGCCCTTCACCATCAGCCTGAACTTCTGGGCTCCAATCCGCACATTTTTGCATACCCTGAAGAAGGTAGTCCTCATTGCACAAACTGGTGAGTGGGGCAGGCCTCGACCTCTTTGGCAGCAGGACTGGGGGTTTCTTCCTCTTGCCCACCAAGGGGCACATGGCTCACACTGCACCTGGGCCTCCAGAAGTCCTGCCCACTGGCAGGGCCTGTGAGGATGAGATAATATGCATAATAAGTAGCATTTATTATGATTCAGAAGTTTCTCAGCCGCATTATCACTAAGGGGTTCCTTTGTTGCATATATAATATCCGTTTTGTAGAAAAGTCTGAATGGGATTTAACCTAGGCTAAATATAACATTTAATTGCTACTACTTGCTGAATCTGTACTACATGTCAGATATTGAGCCAAGGGCTTTACATGCAATATCTCATTAAAACCTCACATTGGGGGCTTCCCTCGTGGTGCAGTGGTTAAGAATCCTCCTGCCAATGAAGGGGACACGGGTTCGAGCCCTGGTCCAGGAAGATCCCACATGCTGCAGAGCAACTAAGCCCGTGTGCCACAACTACTGAGCCTGCACTCTACAGTCTGCAGGCCACAACTACTGAGCCTGTGAGCCACAACTACTGAGCCCATGTGCCACAACTACTGAAGGCTGCGTGCTTACAGCCCACGCTCTGCAACAAGAGAAGCCACTGCAATGAGAAGCCCGCGCACCGCAACAAAGACTCAATGCAGCCAAAAATACATAAATAAAATAAATAAATGTATTAAAAAAAAACAACCTCACGTTGGCCCTATGAAAGAGGTATCATTACTACACCCATGTTATACACTATGAACCTTTTCTAGATTTAGGTCCATGAGCGCTGAGGACCTGTGCTCTCCCATCACCCTTTACTGCCTCCCATTCCTGGATGGGCTGCTTTCATTCTCCTCCTAATCTAATTTTCACTTGCTCCATCTTTGGGATACTTCACTTTGTTACTCTGAGTTGTGGCAAAGAGATCCAAATGACCACTTCATCTCTGTATGACTGCAGGAGAGCAGCCTTCCAAGGCCAACCAGACCCAAGCCACGTTCTCAATTTCCAGTCTTGGGGACCGGAAGTGGTGGAGTGCAATGGTGGAGGAGAGAGATGACCAGTCCTGGACTATCTCTGTGACCACACCCGCAGACGCTGTCATTGGCCACTACTCACTCCTGCTGCAGGTTTCAGGCAGGAAGCAATGCCTGGGCCAGTTCACGCTGCTCTTTAACCCCTGGGGTCGAGGTGAGTTTGGACCTTGGCCAGCCTGGGCTACAAAGGACTCAAGGCCCCGGAGCTGGGGTGCGACTGCTCCAGGCCTCAGGATCCAGCTCCCTCTAGGGCGGCACTAGCACTCAGCTCCTGTGGTGCCTGCCTTCCGGATGAATGGCCTCTCAGACCGAGGGTCCTCTCTTGGGGTCATCGTGGAAGAAGCAGCCCACGGCTTCCCACTGAGAGCAGAGGCTTGTCTGGTGCTGGCTCAGGCTATTTGGTCACAGGAGCTGAGACTCACTGAGATGACCCTAGGAGAACTACCCTCTTTTATAACAGGACAGGGGCCAAGAGCTGGAAAGCGCTTCAGGAAAAGAGGCGACCTGAGGGACGGGCTTCTCTGTTCCCTCCCTGGGCTCCCATAGTCTGTCTCCAGGGTGAATCCAGGTTTTGTGGCACCTGAAGTTTATATAATTTGGGGGACCCTCTTTCAGAAAAAGAACACAGAATTTTGAATTGCTAAGGCTCCTCCCTGGGCTTATAGGGGTCTGTACTGGTGGGGGGCCCAAAGCTGCAGCTTCAACTTCACAGTAAATCTTCCTTTCTGAGCTCTCTGCTTTTCTCCACTTGTTAGTTCTGTCCTTACTACAGACTGCTGGGTTCTCTCCACAATGACCTATCCCAATATCTGCCTGGAGCAACAAATCAAACAGCCAGCCTCTCTAGCTCAGCAGCCTCTGGGTGGACTTCCTGGGGTCAGGTGGCCTCCAGTGGCCACCTCTGGCAAAGCTCAGCTCTAGCTGTCGGGACTATTTCATCTAGAAAAGTCATCAGACATGGCTGACATGCTCCAAACAGGAGCTAAGAGAACATTTCCTCTTCCTGCCCATTCTGAAGACTGAATCTGTCTTCCCTTTAGAATCTGCCACCCCCCACCTTAAACCTTTGTGTTCCCTGAACGGTTGTTTGGGGGACGGGCAAAGTTTCCTCCTGCTTGCCTGTCCCTGCTACGCCAGACAAGCCTTTTCCTTTCACGGCCTCATTACGAGGCAGGGCTGGGAACAAGGGGAAGTAGAAGAAATCTTACGAGGTTCCTGCACCCCAGTACCTGATGCCCTTTCTATATGGCACCTGAATCCCAGTGAGCTCCCTATCTCCACTTCTTTTGCCCAGGCTGGGGTTCTGCAGTATCCCCTCTTTCAGGTGGCCCTGTCTCTCCTCAGTTCAGGCCCTTTGCTTCTGCTCCAAGGGGTTTGCCAGGTTGAACAATGGATGAGAACTAGTGTCCATTGAGGTGCCCTTGCCCCATGTGGGTGAGTGTGGATTCAGGGCCCCTTCAGCTGGGGGAGGCCCCATGGCTCTCCGTACACTGAAAGACCCTCAAGCCATTCCCTCCAAAACTGAGGGTGTAGTGTACCTGCCTCGCTGACTTTGAGCCCACATCCAGAGTTAGACCCTGATGGCCAGAGCAAAGACACAGCAAAGACAGTTCTGGGACAGTGCTTGGTTCAGAGGGAGCTCACAGTCTTGACTCAGTGCCAGGATTCTTGCCTCCATGCCTGGCTTGTAGGGACCTGTGTAGGGAAGGCCTCTCTATGGGGGTGAGGGAGGCGTGGAGGGGGGCAGGGTCTGTCTGGCCAGGAGTGAGTTGTTGACACTGCTCACCTGGGCGGTAAGAGATTTTCAGAGGTTATCTGGGACTCAGTCTCATCTTAGCATACTTGGAGATGGGGCTCTCCTGGATTCAAAAGGAAATTTTGCACCCTGTAATGAAAGAATCCTATTCATAAGCAGGGACTTTATAAAGGGGGGAGGGGCTACACCCAAGCAGAGAAGAGGAGGGGCTGCTACCTATGCTCTGAAAATGTACTTCCCACAGCCTGCAGGGCCTGGGGCCAAACACCTCGGTTTAAAGTGATTTCCAAAGAAGTGATGTCCAGCTGACTTCACAGACAGTACTAAGGATGGAGGGGCAGGGGCCCAGGGCTCCTTGGGCCCATGGTTCTGTGATCTTCTGTCCCAGGTTTTTCAGGGATTCTTGATTTCTAATATGCCATCCTTCTTTTACTTTGAGTACCCTCATCCCAGTTGGATGCCTGGGGGATGGTTTGGAAATCCTCTTCTCTTTCTAGTCACCAGGAACTAGTCTACCACCCCCCACTTCACCCCTAGCACTAGGCAGAGGGAGACACTTGGCAAGCAGAGCAGGTCCCTCTGCTGCTCCCAGCTTCCTAGAGTGGGTGATGGCCTCCTTAAAGCCCCCACCCTCCTCATGATCCCCAGCCCAACCCTCGGATGAAGACAGCAGGAGAGGCAGCGGGGAGAGACCATAGGAGTCCCAGACCCACTTGGACACCCTGGGTGGAAGCTAATGCTCTGGCTACCGCTCTACACATACCTGCTCAAATTCCCTTCTGCTCATGCCTGTCAACACGTTTGATTGGTTTTTCGGAATCACTTTTTTTTTTTTGGTTGAACTTGTGAGAGAGACATAACAGGCCCCCTGGGACGCTCCCTGGGCTGTTGCCAAATTCTCTTGGTTCACTAGCACTCTGGCTGCAAGTATCTTCGGGAACCAGCAGGCCTTTTAAGGTTGGCTTGTTCCTGTTGGCTGGCTGACCATGAAGGCCACCATGGCTGACCCAGGGACTCTGACCCCCTTCCCCACTCTCACCAGAGAGGAGCCTGGATCCCAGTGTGGGGTGAAAAGAGGGGGTTCCTCCTCAGTCCCCATCAGGCCTGGAGCTGAAGAGAAGGCCTGCAGCTGAATCCCACCTGAGCATGGAGGGCAGAGGCCTGGAGGTGGAGGGCAAGCCCAGTATCCCCCAGAGCCTCATTCTTGCCTGCTTCTCTCCAGAGGATGCTGTGTTCCTGGCGAATGAAGCTCAACGCAGGGAGTACTTGCTGAACCAGAACGGCCTCATCTTCCTGGGCACAGCTGACTGCATCCAGGCTGAGCCCTGGGACTTTGGCCAGGTACAGGGGCCTCCGGGGAAGCCTCAGGGACAGTGAGTGTCCCATAACCTTCAGTACTCAGGTCAAACAGACTGGGCAGGTCCAAAATCCCCTGGTCATGAGGCCATTTCTTTATGCAGTTTCAGCCCCGTGGTACCTCTCCTCCCTCAGAGCCACACTAGACCATCCTCCACAGCTTCCAGAGTTATCTTCCTAAAGACGACGCAAATCAAACCTCTGTTAAATTCCCACCATCTACAGGATAAAACACAAATCCCCGGGCTTGACACGCAAGGCTCTTCACAGCCAGGCCACTGCTTTCCTTTCCCCAAGAGCCACTCCATGCTCCAGCCCCTGGCCATCCCTTGAATGTGCAGGCTGAATGTTCCCTCTGCCAGGAATACCTTCCCTCCCTTATCCCCTGGAAAACTCCTACCCATCTTTTAAGGCCCTCTGAAAGCCTTCCCCAGCCCCCAGAGGCAGAGTGACTCTCTCCACTGTGCTCTCTGGGTGGGCATCTCTCCTAGAGCCCTGGCCATGTTGCTGAGATCTGTAGCCTAAGCAGCCACATGTCCCCCTCACTCCTAACCCCGGGCTCCTCAAGAGCAGGAGCTGCCGTCTTATCTGCCCCCACACAGGACTGCCCTGTCAGGGGCAGTGGGAGCAAATGACACAGAAAACGATAGAAATGAGAGGACTTGACACGGCCCTGGCGCTCAAGAGCTCACGCTATCAGGAGTCAGACGACAGAAGAGGCAAAGGGCTGGAGTGCCGGGCACAGGGACCAGGCAGCCCTGGGGGCAGAGGGAAAAGCCAGAACTCCCGAGGGGGCAAGGCAGGAAGGAGTGGAGCCTGAGTCTGGAGAAGGACGAGGGGACGGGGTTGACTTGTGGGAAGAATGCCTGACCTGCACACCCACCATCATGGCCCTGTGTGGTCCTTATAGTTCGAGGAGGATGTCATCGACCTCAGCCTGGACTTACTGAGCGTGGACAAGCGGGTGGAGAAGTGGGGCAACCCCGTGCATGTGGCCCGTGTCTTGGGTGCATTGGTGAGTGAGGACAGGGTCGGGAGGGGGAGGTGACGAGACGGCAGCCCTCTGACAGAGCTGCCCCACCTCTACGGTCCTGGCGATCTTCAAATCACAAGTGGTCCCCTCCTCCCAGGGTGTGGGGGACAGTCCTTGAAGAAGGTTCTGAGTGAGGAGGGAAGGACAGTAGCATCCACAGGGGAGAGAAAAGCACAGGGAGGTGTCATCCCTCAGGACACAAGCCAGCAAGGACTAAAACTGGCCCGGATTTCCTTGGCCCCTCCCTTCCTCCCCACCCCCAGCCCAACCTGGGGGCTTAGGTCCCTGGGAGGAAGGGGGTCACATCCATCTTACCCAGTGTTTGCTGCTAAGGTGGTCAAAGGCATTTGTTCTCATTTCTAAATTATTCCCATGAAGGTAGCTTGGTGCTTTCCTGTTGTCCTTAAAAGTTCTCTCACAGGAATAACGTGTCCCGCATTTCCTCATGTGGCTCCGTCCACGCCTCTGAAGAGCTGGTGAGGGACAGGGCCAGCCTGCGAGGGGGAGGAAGCTTGGGATGCGTGGGCCTCGAGGCCCCAGGTGCAAACACTTACAAGGAATGGGAGCCAGGCAGGCCAAGGGGCAGCCCTCCTGCCGCTCTTGTGTCCTGAGTTTTGTTTTTCACGATGGTCCATGAAGCCCTGCTTCTGGAGGACTTGTTAAAAAGGAGGATTCCCAGGAATTCCCTGGTGGTCCAGTGGCTAGGACTCAGTGCTTTCACTGCCCAGGGACACACAGCTTTAACAAGTTCCAGGTGATTGCCATGCAGGTGGTCTGTTCACGCCCCCTTGGAGAACTGTGATGAGCCCTCCTTGCCCATTCACATTTCCCCAAACAGCTGCACGCCCTCAAGGAGAAGAGTGTCCTGCCCACCCCGCAGATCCAGACCACCGAGGAAAAGGCCTTGCTGAACAAGCGCCGGGGCAGCGCGCCCATCCTGCGGCAGTGGGTCAAGGGCCAGGGGAGGCCCGTGTATGATGGTCAGGCCTGGGTGTTGGCCGCCGTTGCTTGCACAGGTACAGAGCAGACTTGCCTGACGCACCCAAACGTCCCCTTGGCGACGGCGCAGTGTCTGCCCTGCTTCTTGGGTTGCCCCTCCTCCACCCGCAGCACTTCCCCGCCTCCAATCACACCCATAACTGCTTCCGGTGCAGTTATAACTGCTTCTGCTTCCGTCTGGCCAAGAAACCAGCTACTTATCCCAAGCAACTCCTCCCAACCAGCTGCCGCTCCTTTTGCCCCTTCGGCAAACTTGGGCCCATCTGGCGAGCTCTGCTCCCAAACTCACTTTTCCCCAAAGCTTCCCCTGGCCCTGCCCCAGGAAAGCAAGCCCTGCTGTGTATCCCGTAAGCCTCCCTCCGCTGTGTACTCTGCCTGCTGTGTAACTGGTTTGTTCCTCGTTTCTGGGCCCTCATATGGCCTGGGTCTGGCTGGTGTCAATTCTAACTTTCTGGTGCCTGTGCCCCTTCTCTTTCCACAATGTCACCTGGCATTTAAGATAGTGAAAGTGCCCGGTGTCCAGAGGAGACCCTGAAAACGCTAGCCATGTACCCTGCCCTCCACATCCCAGGCCTCTCTGGTGCCCTGACCCCCTGCCCCCTTCCATGCAGTGCTGCGAGGCCTGGGAATCCCTGCCCGCGTCGTTACCACGTTCACCTCAGCCCAGGGCACTGGCGGGGGCCTGCTCGTAGATGAGTACTACAGTGAGGAGGGGCTTCTGAATGGAGAAGGCCACAGAGGCAGAATCTGGTGAGAAGCCCGAAGGGGATGAGGTCCCAGACCTGGAAGGGCTCCAAGCCCGCGGGGTGTCACCCATGGGAACCCCAAGGGGCCCTGCTGAGAGTAGGCCTTCAAGACTCTTGACAGCAGCATGCTGATGGTCAGGGTGAGTTGTGGAGTGCATGCCCCTTCCCAGGAGTGTTGCAACCACTTTTATGCAGCATCCTCCTATCCCCCTAGTAACAGCTCTGTCATTTCTAGGACCACTTCGGGACTCTTTTTTTCCCCATTTGAGTTGCTTCCTTTGCTACCTTCAGGATCTTCCAGACTTCCACGGAGTGCTGGATGGCTCGGCCTGCTCTGCCCCAGGGTTATGACGGATGGCAGATTCTGTACCCAAGTGCCCCTAATGGAGGTGGAGGTAAAGCCTGGGCATGGGCCCAGGACTTCCCTGGGCTGCACAGAGCTGCAGGAGGACAAAGAGTCCTTCGGAGAGGAAAGAGGGGTAGCAGGTGGTCCAAAGGGGGTCTGCATCCCCTAAAACAGGAGAAGCGCCAGGAATGATAGTGACCAGCAGAATGCTGACCTGATGCCCACAGGCTCAAGGGAACAAATGAGTTAGCCATCTTGGCCCCAAGGTCTCAGGGAGACTAGCCCCCCTCAGAGCAACAGGTGAGGGAGCTGAGTCTCATGGAAGGGCAGAGGGTCTTAAGACAGCTTGTAGAGTGGGACTTCTGGGGTTCTGGATGTGGATGAAGAGGATATCAGGATAGGCTCAAGCTCAGAAAAGGAGTCTTCAGGAGTTATAAAAGGATGGCTCTTCCTTTCCCAGGAACAGAACTGTCACAGAGCCTGGCACATAGGAAGTGCTCAGCAAAGGCAACCTATCCCTATCATGTCTGTAGTCAAGCTGGCTTAGGAACTCCCGTGTACTCTGTACCTCTGAGGTTATTACCTGTCCAGTTTCTGAGAGGGCTCCTGCCATAGGCCATGACCAAAAAGTGTTGTCGCTAAATAGTGAGTTTCACCTCAGCAGTGCCCTCTCAGAAACCTTGCCTAGTGCCCACCTCTGACCTTGATCCCAGGGGAGGGACAATAGGGCATAGGATGGGGACTGCTGTTGTGAGCTCTGACCCAAGCTGAGGTCTGGGTGTGGTTCCTCTCGCTCACCGACCTTTCTCCCTTTCTCTCCCTCAGTCCTGGAGGCCTGTGATCTGGTCCCAGTCAAAGCAGTCAAGGAGGGGACGCTGGGGCTGACCCCTGCAGTATCAGACATTTTTGCCTCGATAAATGCCTCATGTGTGGTCTGGAAGTGCCACGAGGATGGGACACTGGAGCTGACCGACTCCAACACTAAGTATGTTGGCAACAATATCAGCACCAAGGGTGTGGACTGTGACCGCTGTGAGGACATCACGCAGAACTACAAGTATCCTGAAGGTACTGGGCAGAGGAGGGCCCTGAAACAGCAACAGGAGGAAAAGAATGGGCCAGACACACGCAGGCCAAAGAGAGGTCCTTTCCCCATCATATAAAACAGGATTTCTCAGCCCTGTTTGACATTATTCACATTCTGGACTGGCTAACTTCGTTGTGGAGGGCTGTGCACCATAGGACATTCAGCAGCATTCCTGGCCTCTATCCACTAGATGCCGGCTCCCCCTCAACCACTGCCATCAGTTGTGACAACCAGAAATGTCTCCCAACATTTCCAGATGTCCCCTGGGGGCACAACTGCCCCCAGTTAAGAACCACTGCTATACAACAGCACAGTTAATACCAAGCCCAGCTGCCAAGAGATGTTCTCCCTCTTCTGCTCTCCTTCAACACCCCCCAAGCTGATTTGGAGCCCACCACTGCAGTGTCCACCCATTTGTCCAAACAAGAAGCCCTGCACTGTCCTTGAGTCTCCCCCATCACCACCCCACTGTACTCTCACACCCATCTCCTCATCTCCTTCCCCATTGCCTGTAGGTCATCCAGGGCCTCATCATCTCTCGTCTAAAGTATTGCAGCAGCCTCCTAACTAGACCCCCACCTCCAGTCTCCCCATCATTACTCTATTTTCAACTTACAGTTTCCAGAATGAGCTTCACAAGACACAAATATAATTATGTTACAGAATATTCCTGTTCCAGAATATTCCATGGCCTCCATTGCCCTTGGAATAAGTCCAAACTTCTTCACTTAGGAAGATTCAAGTCCCTGCAACTTGTACAAAAACTAGCTCTCTCACCGTTCAAGGGGCAAATTCATAGCACTTGAAGAACTTGATTCCGTGAGTGGCTTGGAAGAGATACACTGTATCTGTGGTGGGTCTAACACAGATCTTTTTTTAGCTAAATATGGACCTAGAGGTTTGCAAAGCTCATGTGGCTTTGGCATTTGAATAGCAGCGGGGAAATGAACCTTAATCCTGGGCTGCTATTAGAAGGGTCTACAGCTGCTGGGTAAGAGGTCTGCTTTGTTTATTCCATTCTTCAGGATCTCTTCAAGAAAAAGAGGTGCTGGAGAAGGTCCAGGAAAACAGAATGAAACATGGGAAAGACGATGGCATCCATCCTCCCAGTCTCGAGACTGATGATCCTTTACATTTCTTCTTGGAAGCACCCAGCTCCCTAGCCCTGGGAGGGGACGCCCGGTTCTCTGTGAACTTGTTAAACCCTAGTGACCATGATAAAGAGGTGCAGCTGGCTGTTGGGCTGCAGGCAGTGTACTACAATGGTGTCCTTGCTGCCAAGCTCTGGACGAAGAAGCTTGTCCTTACACTCAGGGCCAACTCAGGTAACTCTCTACGGCCCCCCTCCCCAGACACTCCACACACCCAGCTCCCACCCTGGGCAGGCAGCAGCCATACAGCACCCCCTGCAGATCTGAAGAGATAGCATCTAGCCCCTGGTGTGCCCTCTCTCTCTCTCTTTCTCTCTCTCTTTCTCATTCAACACATATTTATTGAGCTTCACACAGGGAAAAAAACCCACAATTCTGATTGCAGTTATATAAGCAAACAGACAGTGTAAGAAGTGTTTGATAAGGTAAATAGAGTACAATGGCAGGTTAGCGTCTTACCCAGGCTGGAGCAGGCTGCCCCCAGGTAAATTGGGCTGCCCTCTGTCTTGAAGGTTGAGTAGGACAGTGTCAGACAGTAAAGTGAGTCAAGGGCGGGCTTCCCTGGTGGCGCAGTGGTTGAGAGTCCGCCTGCCGATGCAGGGGACGCGGGTTCGTGCCCCGGTCCGGGAGGATCCCACATGCTGCGAAGGGGCTGGGCCCGTGAGTCATGGCCGCTGGGCCTGCGCGTCCGGAGACTGTGCTCTGCAACGGGAGAGGCCACAGCGGTGAGAGGCCCGCGTACCGAAAAAAAAAAGTGGGTCAAGGGCATTCCAGGAAGAAGGGACATATGCTCAGTTTCTTCCTCCTCCTTCAGATTCTTATTTAATTGAGTTGGCATGGGATCCAGGCACTGGTATTTTTTCAGAGCTCCCTGGGTTATTCTAGGGTTGAAATTCCCTGGACTAGAGCAGTTGTTCTCCAACTTTGCTGCATATCAGAACCACCTGGGGGAAGTTTGATGGTCAGCCTGCACCCCAGACCAATTAAGTCAGAAACTCTATGGTTTGCCCAAACATCAGAAAAAGTTTTAAGTCCTTGGGTGATTCCAATGTGCAGGCAAGAGACTCAGTGGAATAGTGCTTGTCTACATGATTGCAGCAGCCTCCTGATGGGTCCCCCTGCCTCCAGTCCCTCCACCCTGATCCCTTTCCAAGGGAGGGAGGGATGGAGTGTGGGAGTGGTGTGAGAGCTGGACAAGGCCAGATCATGAAGGGGCTTGTAGGTCCTGCTGAGGAGTTTGGGTTTTGTTCTCCGGGCAGTGGGGAGCTGGCGGGAGGTTTTAACCAGGGGAGTCAATGTGATCAGAAATTCATGGGCAGAATGGAATGGAAGGGGTCGTATTAGAGTCGTGGTTCTCAACCTTGGCTGCATGTTGAATCACCTGGGGAATTTAAAAAATACTGATGCTTGGGCCTCACCGTCAGAGTCTGTTATAATTGATTTGGGGTGTGGCCTGGCACTGGGATTGTTTTATAAAGCTTTCCATATGATTCTAATGTACATCCAATGTCGACAACCACTGGATTGGAGGTTGGAAGGTTTTGTAATAATCAAGCCAAGAAATAAAGGACAAACTAAACTAGCTGCACTTTTCAAATGAAGTCATATTGAAGAGGTAGGCTAGATTGAACTTGTGTATGTGGGGAGATGGTGCTTCCAGCTTGGGTGAGCCTCCAGAATAGGGCAAATGGGGAAGAGCAGGTTTGGGGAGAAAGATGTTGAGTTCTGTTTGTGGCATGTTGGATTTGAAAGCCCATAAGACATCCAAGCTGTGACGGCCAGTAGGCAGCTGGAAACCTAAACCTGGTATTCAAGATAAAGGCCTGTTTGGGGGTGGGGGGAGTGGGAGAGGACTGTGAGAGAGTGAGGAGGAAACCCAGGCAGCACAAGCATGTTGGGGTGCAGGGGGCAGTCAGGGAAAGAGCAGAGTGAGAGACTGAGAAGTGAAAGAGAGGATGGGGGCACGAAGCAAGGTCAGCAGAGAGGCCATGAGAGGTCAGGGCTGAAAAGCGTCCACTGACAGAGTGGTCTGACAGAGAAGCAATGGCAAAGACCAGGTTCCTGGGGCTTAAACAGATTGAGAGTTGAGGAAGTGAGACAAGGTGTGCAGTCCTTCCTGGAAGAATGGATGGAAAAAGAAGGGAGACCTGGTGGTAGTAAGCCAGGGACACTGGGGAGGAGGGTATTCTTTGTTTTCTTTTAAGATGAGAGACAGCAGAATCCACTTACATGCTGAGGAAGAATCAGCAGAGAGAAAAGGACGGAAACCTCAGGAGAGATGGGTTATAATTGATGGTGCAATCCTTGGGGAAATGAGAGGCAACTAGAATAATTATAGCTCACATTTATCGAGCACTTGTTTTTGGCAAACATGGTGTTAAATGTTCTATATGCATCATCTCATTTATCTTCATAACGACCTTATGAGGCAGGAACCATTATTATCCCACTTTACAGATGAGGAGACCACGACACAAAGAATTAAATAATTTGCCCGAAGTTACACAGCTAAGCAGTGGTGGGATCAGGGTGGGGCACTGATTTAAAAAGCAAAGGACTGAACTTGGGCAGGGGGGATGCCTCACCCTCCGGGGGGGTTAACAGCACGGGTAGATGTCTATGTCTGTAGGTTGCGAATGAGAACATGAGCTCGAGAGGCTTCCTCAAGGACGAAGGATGGCTTCATTTTCTCTGCAAAAGGGAAAGAGCAGAAGCAGAGAAGGGGAGGGGACTAAGCATACATATATTCAGCCACGGCTGGGTGGCAGGTCTGAGACCAGCACTTAATGACTGTCTCGTGAACCACAAGCCGTCCCTCCAGGTAGGCATTGTTATTAGACAAGGAAACAGGCTCCAAGAGCTTCACTTGTTCTAGTTCACAGGGGCCCTTTCCCCAGCCCTGTGGAGGTGGTCCATCAAGAGTGTTAGTGGCGGCAGTGATGGTGGTCACGGGTGGGTTCTTGACTGAGTTCAATTTTGAAATTGCTGTGAGGAATGAGGCATCTTTCTGGCTTCAGTGAGGTCCCGACTCCTTTGCGTTGTGTGTGAAACTACTGCTTGTTTCCAGGGCGCGTGCACTCACCCCTGGGTGCTGACTCCACCTGTCATATGTTTCAGCTGAGAAAATCTCCACCTTCCTGTCCTTCTCCAATTTTAAACAAAACCCGCCAGAGAATAGTTTCCTCAGACTCACCGCTATGGCAACACACTCCAGCCCTACCTGCTTTGCTCAGCAAGACATCGCCATTTGCAGACCACACCTTGCCATCGAGGTAGGCACCAGTCCTTCCCCATATCACTGGCATTTGCCGCTACTCAGGTCCCCATTTCAGAAGGCACCGAGCCCCTCAAGCTTCAGAGCAGGTGACCGTGCTGAAGAACTACCAGGAAACGCTGGGTTGAGAGCTCCTTCTCTTGAAAGAGATCGTTTCTTATACATGCTATTAAAGTTTAAATCTTCCAACTTTAGTTCAGATTAAGTAAAGTTTTCTAAAATTGGGGTCTTCCCAGTTGCTGCCTCTATACTTACAGAGATAATAACAGCCTATGTTTATTTAGCACTTTGTACATGTGCCAATGTATTTTCACCTCTTTTACTTCTTTTAATACAAAAGCCCTGGGAGGTGGAATTGTTCCCATTGTTCAGAGGAGGAAACAGTCCCAGAGAGCATCATGTCCACAATCATAAAAATAGGACATTTTAGAGGCTTAGGGCTCTTGGTCCAGTACTCTTTCCACATGTCTACCCAGACCAAAACGAATGTGACCTGGTCTCTGCTCTGGAAGAGGTTATTACAGTTGGGCAAGGGAGACACAACGTGTGGTCTTTTATGTCAGAGCTTTAGGAGAGGTACAAAGTCGCTCTGGGACAAGTGAAGTAAAGGGGATTAATTCCAGCTGGTGGGTTTGGGGAAGACTTCATGGAGGATGTGGCATTTGTGTTGGGCCTTGAAAAATGGGTAAGCTTTCAGTACAGAGGTGGGGGAAGGCTGTTGCAGAGAGAAGGCTGAGTAAAGAGGCCCAAAGGAGGGGAGCCTGAGGGGTGCATTGAGGCTCCGAAGGTGCCCGAAGAGGCTGGCGTGTCTTGCAGTCAGGGGAGGAACAGATGAGCCTGCAGGTAGATTGGGAGCAGATCAGGAAGGGCTCTGAATGCCAACCGAAGCTGGATTCTGAGGACAATGGGAAACCCTCCAAAGTTTCTAAGTGAGGGAAAGGCACCATCAGAGGTTGTCAGTGATGGGTCAAGGGTGAGAGTAAATGCAGGAAGAGCAGGTAGAGGGGTAGAGAAGTCAGCTGTGGAGTTTGGGTGAGGATGGCAGAGCTAGGAGAGTAACTGAGGAGGCTTCAGGGAGGGTGGCCAGGAGGGGAAGGAGTGACTGCAGCTCTGTGCTCTTGGCATCTCCCACAGATGCCAGAGACAGCAGAGCAACATCAGCCCCTTACGGCCTCAGTCAGCATCCATAACTCCTTAGATGCTCCCTTGAAGGGCTGTGTGATCTCCATCTTCGGAAGGGGACTCATTCACAGAGAGAAGAGCTACAGGTAAGAGACCGCAAGCTTCTCAACCCACAAAAACATCTCAACTGGTCAGAAAGGCAGGAACCCAAGATCGATGACTGTCTTTTTGCTTTGTCTATTGAGACAGAGAAAATACCTGCCAGAGTTGAACTAAAGGATTAGGGCCTCTCTCATCCTGGGGCCACCAATGTGGGTGCAGGAGTGACGGAGGAGGCTCTGTGCCTCTCGGGCACCTGACGCTGGCCGCGGTTCTGGTCACACAGGGAGAGCCTGGGTATTGCTGGTGCATGCAGGTGAGGGGGTTAGGGCTGGGTGGGAGGGAATGCCACAGGGAGGGTAGGCTGCCTCTCAGTGAAGCCAGAGAGCTGCATTCTACTAGTGACAACACAATACAGAATTTTGTTTATTTCTACATTCTCTTTTACTCCTATTCCCTACCCCCATTCCCACTACCACCCTTCATATCCCTTTTTTAGTATGTATGAGTACTGTTGCTTCATGAGTACTGTATTCGTAACTTACGTAAACGGTGTTACGTCTAATTCTTTTTCTTTTCACTCAGAACTATGTTTTTACGATTCATCCACATGTCAAGTCCATTGCTTCTGCTACATATTACTCCATCGTGTACACCCCCGACTTCCTACCACACCACTCCACAGCGCCTCCAACTCTCAGACACTACAGATATACGTCCCCTTACATACTCGTTTGAAAATCTGTGGGAGGTGGGGGGAAATATGCACAGGAATGGAGTAGCTGAGACATAGGATATGACCTGGTTTGACCACGTGCTATCAGATTGGCTTGCATAATGGCTGCAAGAGTCTACAACTCCCTCCAGCAGTACTTGACAGTTTCTATCTTCCTACGATTCCTCCATTCTTGGCAATACCCAGCTTTGTCTTTTTTTCCAGTCTAACAGGATAAGGTAATATCTCATTATTGTTTTAATTTGTAACTCTTCATATGTTTATTAGCCTTTTCCATTTCCTCCTCTGTATAGTTTGTTTTTAACTTTGCCCACTTTTCTTTTGGTGTTCCTGCCTTTTTTCCTTGTTGATTTGTGTGTGTGTGTGTATATACACAAACCCTGTATAGTCTAGATTAGTGCCTTGTTGGTTTTAGATGTTGTATCTTCGTTCATTATTGCTCCTTCTCTCAAGAAGTCCACAGCATCTTCTGCTGAATACATACATACAGTTTAGAGTTCACAATGCCTACTCCTACCACCCATGAGGTCCCTCACAGGTTGTCTGGTTGTTGAGCCACTGCCTCAACCTCAAGAAACTCAGTGGGTCAGTCTTGCCCGTAAGTTGAGAGGAGGGACTACCAACATTTAACCAGACTTCTGTGTTCTCCCAGCTCAACTGTGGGGCAAAGCTCCTCAAAAGTATCTGCACCATTCCCTCAGTCAACATAAGAAGGTCCACAGGCAGACTAGAAGGTTGCTAATAGGGCTGCAAAACACCACCTGTTGACATACTGACATCTCAATATGCCCACTGGACCCACTGCAGTTAGCAACGAGGGTTCCAAAACAGCCTTCCCAAACATACTATTACTAAGAACGAGACCAGACTGAAGTCGCAGGTGATAAACGAAACAACAGGTGTAACTTGGAAGCCCTTAGAATAGGATGTTTCTCTTCTCAAACATACAACTGCTCACCATAGGAGGCTCCTGCCTTCCATCCCCTTCAAACCTCCTCTGTTTTAACAGCAAGGTACTTGGATGTTTATTTCTTCAGAGTCCACTTCTTTAAGCAGGTAAGGATCAGAGGCACTGGGACCAGCAAAGCAATGACCCTGGGACAGAACTAGCACCTGCCTTTTCCTTTATTTCAGATTAAGTTCGGTGCAGTCCAGAAACACCTTGCGCACCCAACTCGAGTTCACACCAATGCAGGTGGGGCTCCAGAGGCTCACTGTGGAAATGGACTGCAACATGTTCCAGAACCTAACCAACTTCAGAAGTGTCACTGTGGTAGCCCCTGAAACTCCAGCTTAAACTTCCAGCTCCAGCATCACTCTCCCCAACCACCCCTTGAATCTACAATCTAAAATCGAATGTGCTGGGAAGAGAAACTCTGCTTATCAGACAAGTAGATCTCTGTTCAGGTTGACCAGAAGAGTGACCAAGAACAAAACTACATTCCCAGAAATCAATAGAAAAGACATTCATTCATTTCTGTCACCCCAGCTCAAGGCACCCATGAAGACTAGTTGTCTTAGAACGGAAACTACTGGGCTTGAGGAATAAAAAGAAGCCTTTGTAAAGGTACTCAGATAAGTAAATTCAGATTTTTTGAGTCCAGGGTTCTTCATAACCATTCACTGTTCACTCATACATTAATTTATAAAGGAAAAGAACCTAACATTTAAATCATTCTTGTATTTCTAACGAAATGGGACAATATTAGCTAAAAATATGATTTTTAGGTAATCCTAAGATTACACTGACCAGTGCCATCCCTGATCATTATCCTTAAAGATCCAAAGATGACTGAAGAAAGTTATAAAACACACAGCATGAGACCTGAGCACAGAATGATATTCTAGATTCAGCTACAGATAAGTCCTTATTAGAGTTAAATATTATTAAATATTAAATATCCCACAATTAAGTCTGATGTTAATAACATAAATTTGGTCCAGTAGAGAAATACACAATTATTAAGTATAAAGAAAATAGGACCTATAAAGAAAGATAAAAGAACTGGACTCCTTTTGTACAAAGTTACAAGTTTTTTTGTTTGCTTACATTTTGTTGCTTTGATACTCTGTTTGATTTTAGTTCCTTTTCCTTATAACACTTTTTAAAAGTACAGAATGGCACTTTATAAAAGTAAATTAAAACTCTTAAAAAAATAAAATAAAATAAAACTCTTGACTCAAGGAATTTCGACCCCAAGTACACACTAGTCTCTCAAAAGAATGGCTGCTGGACTTGGAGGGTACTATGCTAAGTGAAATAAGTCAGACAGAGAACTATAAATACTGTATGATATCACTTATATGTGGAATCTAAAAAATACAACAAACTACTGAAGATAACAAAGAAGGGTGGTGGGAATTAAAAAAATGGATAGCTGCTGTTGCTGATTATACCTAAAGAGACCATGGGGACATCAGAAGGGCAGATGTGATGAAGTACATCTATACAAGACAAAGGACCAGCAATAGAAGTGTGGAGACCTGTAGTACATACATAAGGCCAAGTCAGGTCACCAGAATATACATCACTGTGTACCTTGCTCTCTAAGATATGACCTTCCAGGTTTACCATGCTTTCCAAGATGTGATTTTCCAGACTGATGCAAAAATATAATTAACTGGCGATGGTTTTTCAAAAGGATTAACTGAAGAGGCCCTTAATATTATATAAACTCTTATACATTAAAAATTTTTTGATTTATAAAAATTTTGTACTTACATTTGGGGATACGTAATACAGAATAGAGAACAACAATACAAGTATGTATAAGGAAAACAACCCTGTTCAATAAGGTGAACAAACCTAACAACTGAGCTTGTTAACCTAAAAAAACAGCCAATTATTTTACCAGCAAGATGGGTTTATTCAGGAATAACAAAGAACTGCAATTCGGGTCAAACAGGCTATAGTAAAAGCCACAGGCAAGTCCCACAAATGAAGGAGTAAAAAGGAGGAAGCTGGAGTTCTGAACAAAATTCCATGGAGGAAAGCAAGAATTCAGGGTGATGAGGGGTTCTCACTGGCTTAGTAGCTGGGGTAGTCAGTTTCTCCTAGGAGAGGCAATATACATCATTCCTGTCTGTAACTGACAGTCCTTCCTGTTATTGACCTAGAGTGGTACTGCATGAGAGCCGCGCGCCACCCCCCCCCCCCCCCCTCCCGGCCCCGGCCCTTTCTGGCCTCTCAACTCCATTTTAAAGAAGGTTTCCCTTTATTAATTTTCACAAGCTCAATACCAATAGAGGTATGGAGTAAACTGGAATAATATTCAGAAGAACCTTCTGGTAAGAATAATTATATTCTATAACATGCTGAAGTACTAAGAGGGGTTCTGGAGACATCTGCTCTAAAAAAAGTCAAGTCTTTTTCTTCTAAATGTATTTCTGAGCAGAATCAGATCTTTAGACCTATAAACCTAAACAAAAGCAATGTTGTTAGTCTCAACCCACATATTTCTGGTAGAAAAGACTTTGGAAAGGTACTCATTTAACCACCAGCAGGTTAGCATTTTATTGAGACTATCAACATCTTTAACAATGAAACGACACACGTTATTGCAAATAGGGAATAAGGCAGCTTCCCCAGGAATCTCTGAGAGGCAACTCAAGAACAAAAACTCATAGTTATCTTTTATATCTGGCACAGAAAAACATATCATATTCATATGGTTTTTAAATAATTGCCAGTTTGGCCTAATCAACAAACTTTGGTAATAGTGTCTCTTGATAAGTATAGATAGGACCTCCCTTTCGATCCAGAAAGTATCCTAGCCCCATTCTAAAAGCAGACATCAGAGCTTGGCTGCGACAGTAAGAAAGGGAGAGAGGCGAGTACAAATGAGCCTGAAAATTCATAATTCAACTTCATGCTGAGTGAGCTCCTTGATTCTGTTCATGCAATGATCAACAGCATTAATAAGTAAAGGGATCCAACTATCTTCTGGCTGTGGGGTCACATGACTTGCTCTGCAAATGGAATGGGAAAACCAGGAGTTAAATTTATTATACTGTCAAGGAAAAACCTATCCTCAAAAGGGAGCACAGGGAAAATTACAGTAAGAAAAGGCAAGTTTCTCTGCAGAAATACAGCTGCTCCACAGGTAAAGTTGAAAGAAAACACTACACTCACCTTCTACTCCTCAAAATGGGGGTTTCGGAGTTGAGAATGGCTATATAGGTTTATTCTCAAAAAGCTATTTGGGGATAAGTCTTCATACTCACTTTGTAATTTCAAGTGCCTTCTTTAAAACGGATACAAGTTTTGCACACTAGAAAAAAACAAGAGAAGTTACTCACCCTGAGCCCCACCATAAAAAGGAAAGGAGGGAAAAATAGGGGGTGGGGGGGAAGGAGAGCTAAAATATTTTAATACTCAAGTAATAAAAAGTCACTGTTAAAAAGTCATTAAGTATTATTACTTAATAATCAAGTAATAAAAAATCCATTGGAGAAAACAGTGAAAAACAAAAATGTTGATTAGATTAGGGTGGTGGGATCATGGATTCTTCTCTATTTAGCAAAATCTTATTAATACTGTTGCTATAACATCTTTTTTTTAAAAATAAACTTATTTATTTACTTTTGGCTGCATTGGGTCTTCCGTTGCTGTGCCGGCTTTCTCTAGTTGCGGTGAGCAGGGGCTAGTCTTCATTGTGGTGTGCAGTCTTCTCATTGCAGTGGCTTCTCTTGTTGTAGAGCATGGGCTCTAGGCACGCAGGCTTCAGTAGTTGTGGCATGTGAGCTCAGTTGTGGCTCGCAGGCTCTAGGGCGCAGGCTCAGTAGTTGTGGCGCTCGGGCTTAGTTGCTCTGCGGCATGTGGGATGTTCCCAGACCAGGGCTTGAACCCGTGTCCCCTGCATTCGCAGGCGGATTCTTAACTACTGCACCACCAGGGAAGCCAGCTATAACATCTTTGTAAGTTTTTCTATATTTAAAATATTTTTTAATTAAAGAAAACAGAAAAAGGAAGAATATAACCTGAATTTGTCCCAATTGCTGATAGCTCAGGATATATAATAGCAGAAACAACTGGATTTTTTTTTTTTTTTTGGCTGCATTGGGTCTTCCTTGCTGCACAGGTTTTCTTTAGTTGCGGTGAGCGGGGGATACTCTTCACTGTGGTGCGCAGGATTCTGATTGCAGTGGCTTCTCTTGTTGTGGAGCATGGACTCCAGGTGCGTGGGCTTCAGGTGGTCACAAAGCACCAAGCTGATTTCCCTGTGCTATGCGGCTGCTTCCCACTACCTATCTATTTTATGTTTGGTAATGTATATATGACCATTGCACCCTCTCACTTTGTCACAGCTTACCCTTCCCACTCCCCATATCATCAAGTCCGTTCTCTAGTAGTAGGTCTGTGTCTTTATTCCTGTCTTACCCCTAGGTTCTTCATGACATTTTTTTTTCTTGGATTCCATATATATGTGTTAGCATACGGTATTTGTCTTTTTCTGACTTCACGCTGTTTGACAGACTCTAGGTCCATCCACCTCACCACAAATAACTCAATTTCATTTCTTTTTAAGGCTGAGTAATATTCCATTGTATATATGTGCCACATCTTCTTTATCCATTCATCCAACGATGGACACTTAGGTTGTTTCCATCTCCTGGCTATTGTAAATAGAGCTGCAATGAACATTTTGGTACATGACTTTTTTTGAATTATGGTTTTCTCAGGGTATATGCCCAATAGTGGGATTGCTAGGTCATATGGTAGTTCTATTTGTAGTTTTTTTAATAAATTAATTAATTTATTTATTTTTGCTGTGTTGGGTCTTCGTTTCTGTGGGAGGGCTTTCTCTAATTGTGGCAAGCAGGGGACACGCTTCATCGCGATGCGTGGGCCTCTCACTATCGCGGCCTCTCTTGTTGCGGAGCACAGGCTCCAGACGCGAAGGCTCAGTAGTTGTGGCTCATGGGCCCAGTTGCTCCGTGACATGTCGGATCTTCCCAGACCAGGGCTCGAACCCATGTTCCCTGCATTAGCAGGAAGATTCTCAACCACTGCGACACCAGGAAAGCCCCTATTTGTAGTTTTTTAAGGACCTCCATACTGTTCTCCACCGTGCCTGTACCAATTCACATTCCCACCAGCAGTGCAAGAGTGTTCCCTTTTCTCCACACCCTCTCCAGCATTTGTTTCTAGATTTTTTGATGATGGCCATTCTGACTGGTGTGAGATGATATCTCACTGTAGTTCTGATCTGCATTTCTCTAATGATTACTGATGTTGAGCATTCTTTCATGTGTTTGTTGGCAATCTGTATATCTTCTTTGGAGAAATGTCTATTTAGGTCTTCTGCCCATTTTTGGATTGGGTTGTTTGTTTTTTTTGTTATTGAGCTGCATGAGCTGCTTATAAATTTTGGAGATTAATCCTTTGTCAGTTGCTTCATTTGCAAATATCTTCTCCCATTCTGAGGGTTGTCTTTTGGTCTTGTTTATGGCTTCCTTTGCTGTGCAAAAGCTTTGAAGTTTCTTTAGGTCCCATTTGTTTATTTTTGTTTTTATTTCCATTTCTCTAGGAGGTGGGTCAAAAAGGATCTTGCTGTGATTTGTGCCATAGAGTGTTCTGCCTGTGTTTTCCTCCAAGAGTTTGATAGTGTCTGGCCTTACATTTAGGTCTTTAATCCATTTTGAGCTTATTTTTGTGTATGGTGTTAGGGATTGTTCTAATCTCATACTTTTATATGTACCTGTCCAGTTTTCCCGGCACCACTTATTGAAGAGGCTGTCCTTTCTCCACTGTACATTCCTGCCTCCTTTATCAAAGATAAGGTGACCATATGTGCGTGGGTTTATCTCTGGGCTTTCTATCCTGTTCCACTGAACGATATTTCTGTTTTTGTGCCAGTACCATACTGTCTTGATTACTGTAGCTTTGTAGTATACCCTGAAGTCAGGGAGCCTGATTCCTCCAGCTCGTTTTTCGTTGTCAAGATTGCTTTGGCTATTCGGGGTCTTTTGTGTTTCCATACAAATTGTGAAATTTTTTGTTCTAGTTCTGTGAAAAATGCCAGTGGTAGTTTGATAGGGATTGCATTGAATCTGCAGATTGCTTTGGGTAGTAGAGTCATTTTCACAATGTTGATTCTTCCAATCCAAGAACATGGTGTATCTCTCCATCTGTCTGTATCATCTTTAATTTCTTTCATCCGTGTCTTATAATTTTCTGCATACAGGTTTTTTGTCTCCTTAGGTAGGTTTATTCATAGATATTTTATTCTTTTTGTTGCAATGGTAAATGGGAGTGTTTTCTTGATTTCACTTTCAGATTTTTCATCATTAGTGTATAGGAATGCCAGAGATTTCTGTGCATTAATTTTGTATCCTGCTACTTTACCAAATTCATTGATTAGCTCTAGTAGTTTTCTGGTAGCATCTTTAGGATTCTCTATGTATAGTATCATGTCATCTGCAAACAGTGACATGCTTTACTTCTTTTTCGATTTGGATTCAATCTGGATTTCTTTTATTTCCTTTTTTTCTCTGATTCCAAAACTATGTTGAATAAGAGTGGTGAGAGTGGGCAACCTTGTCTTGTTCCTGATCTTAGTGGAAATGGTTTCAGTTTTTCACCACTGAGGACGATGTTGGCTGTGGGTGTGTCATATATGGCCTTTATTATGTTGAGGAACGTTCCCTCTATTCCTACTTTCTGCAGGGTTTTTTATCATAAATGGGTGTTGAATTTTGTCAAAAGCTTTCTCTGCATCTATTGAGATGATCATATGGTTTTTCTCCTTCAATTTGTTAATATGGTGTATCACGTTGAATGATTTGTGTATATTGAAGAATACTTGCATTCCTGGGATAAACCTCAGTTTATAATGGTCTATGATCCTTTTAATGTGCTGTTGGATTCTGTTTGCTAGTATTTTGTTGAGGATTCTTGCATCTATGTTCATCAGTGACACTGGCCTGTAGTTTTCTTTCTTTGTGACATCCTTGTCTGGTTTTGGTATCAGGGTGATGGTGGCCTCCCAGAATGAGTTTGGGAGTGTTCCTCCCTCTGCTATATTTTGGAAGAGTTCGAGAAGGATAGGTGTTAGCTCTTCTCTAAATGTTTGATAGAATTCACCTGTGAAGCCATCTGGTCCTGGGCTTTTGTTTGTTGAAGATTTTTAATCACAGTTGCAATTTCAGTGCTTGTGATTGGTCTGTTCATATTTTCTATTTCTTCCTGATTCAGTTTTGGCAGGCTGTGCATTTCTAAGAATTGGTCCATTTCTTCCAGGTTGTCCATTTTATTGGCATAGAGTTGCTTGTAGTAATCTCTCATGATCTTTTGTATTTCTGCAGTGTCATTTGTTACTTCTCCTTTTTCATTTCTAACTCTATTGATTTGAGTCTTCTCCCTTTTTTTCTTGATGAGTCTGGCTAATGGTTTATCAATTTTGTTTATGTTCTCAAAGAACCAGCTTTTAGTTTTATTGATCTTTGCTTTGTTTCCTTCATTTCTTTTTCATTTATTTCTGATCTGATCTTTATGATTTCTTTCCTTCTGCTAACTTTGGGGGTTTTTTGTTCTTCTTTCTCTAATTGCTTTAGGTGCAAGGTTAGGTTGTTTATTCGAGATGTTTCCTGTTTCTTAAGGTAGGATTGTATTGCTATAAACTTCCCTCTTAGAACTGCTTTTGCTGCATCCCATAGGTTTTGGGTCGTCGTGTCTCCATTGTCATTTGTTTCTAGGTATTTTTTGATTTCCTCTTTGATTTCTTCAGTGATCACTTCGTTATTAAGTAGTGTATTGTTCAGCCTCCATGTGTTTGTATTTTTTACAGTTCTTTTCCTGTAATTGATATCTAGTCTCATGGCATTGTGGTCGGAAAAGATACTTGATACAATTTCAATTTTCTTAAATTTACCAAGGGTTGATTTGTGACCCAAGATATTATCTATTCTGGAGAACGTTCCATGAGTACTTGAGAAAAACATGTATTCTGTTGTTTTTGGATGGAATGTCCTATAAATATCAATTAAGTCCATCTTGTTTAATGTATCATTTAAAGTTTGTGTTTCCTATTTACTTTCATTTTGGATGATCTGTCCATTGGTGAAAGTGGGGTGTTAAAGTCCCCTACTATGAATGTGTTACTGTCGATTTCCCCTTTTATGGCTGTTAGTATTTGCCTTATGTATTGAGGTGCTCCTATGTTGGGTGCATAAATATTTACAATTGTTATATCTTCTTCTTGGCTCGATCCCTTGATCATTATGTACTGTCCTTCTTTCTCTCTTATAATAGTCTTTGTTTTAAAGTCTATTTTGTCTGATACGAGAATTGCTACTCCAGCTTTCTTTTGGTTTCCATTTGCATGGGATATCTTTTTCCATCCCCTTACTTTCAGTCTGTATGTGTCCCTAGGTCTGAAGTGAGTCTCTTGTAGACAGCATATATATGGTCTTGTTTTTGTATACATTTAGCCAATCTGTGTCTTTTGGTGGGAGCATTTAGTCCATTTACATTTAAGGTAATTATCGATATGTATGTTCCTATTCCCATTTTCTTAATTGTTTTGGGTTCGTTATTGTAGGTCTTTTCCTTCTCTTGTGTTTCTTGCATAGAGAAGTTCCTTTAGCATTTGTTGTAAAGCTAGTTTGGTGGTGGTGAACTCTCTCAGCTTTTGCTTCTCTGTAAAGGTTTTAATTTCTCCATCAAATCTGAATGAGATCCTTGCTGGGTAGAGTAATCTTGGTTGTAGGTTTTTCTACTTCATCACTTTAAATATTTCCTGCCAGTCCCTTCTGGCTTGCAGAGTTTCTGCTGAAAGTTCAGCTGTTAACCTTATGGGGATTCCCTTGTGTGTTATTTATTTTCCCTTACTGCTTTTAATATGTTTTCTTTGTATTTAATTTTTGACAGTTTGATTAATATGTGTCTTGGCGTATTTCTCCTTGGATTTATCCTGTGTGGGACTCTCTGTGCTTTCTGGACTTGATTAACTATTTCCTTTCCCATATTAGGGAAGTTTTCAACTATACTCTCTTCAAATATTTTCTCAGTCCCTTTCTTTTTCTCTTCTTCTTCTGGAACCCCTATAATTCGAATGTTGGTGCGTTTAATGTTGTCCCAGAGGTCTCTGAGACTGTCCTCAGTTCTTTTCATTCTTTTTTCTTTATTCTGCTCTGCAGTAGTTATTTCCACTATTTTATCTTCTAGGTCACTTATCCGTTCTTCTGCCTCAGTTATTCTGCTATTGATCCCATCTAGAGTATTTTTCATTTCATTTATTGTGTTGTTCATCGTTGCTTGTTTCATCTTTGCTTCTTGTAGGTCCTTGTTGAATGTTTCTTGCATTTTCTCTATTCTATTTCCAAGATTGT
This sequence comes from Stenella coeruleoalba, assembly GCF_951394435.1. Classification (NCBI taxonomy): domain Eukaryota; kingdom Metazoa; phylum Chordata; class Mammalia; order Artiodactyla; family Delphinidae; genus Stenella; species Stenella coeruleoalba. The sequence continues at coordinate 85,889,827 of NC_137147.1, read as the reverse complement.
GGATCATTTTTACTATCATTATTCTGAATTCTTTTTCAGGTAGACTGCCTATTTCCTCTTCATTTGTTAGGTCTGGTGGGTTTTTATCTTGCTCCTTCATCTGCTGTTTGTTTTTCTGTCTTCTCATTTTGCTTATCTTACTGTGTTTGGGGTCTCCTTTCTGCAGGCTGCAGGTTCATAGTTCCCATTGTTTTTGGTGTCTGTCCCCAGTGGCTAAAGTTGGTTCAGTGGCTTGTGTATGCTTCCTGGTGGAGGGGACTACTGCCTGTGTTCTGGTGGATGAGGCTAGATCTTGCGTTTCTGGTGGGCAGGTCCACGTCTGGTGGTGTGTTTTGGGGTGTCTGTGGCCTTATTATGATTTTAGGCAGCCTCTCTGCTAATGGGTGGGGTTGTGTTCCTGTTTGTTAGTTGTTTGGCATAGGGTGTCCAGCACTGTAGCTTGCTGGTCGTTGAGTGAAGCTGGGTGCTGGTGTTGAGATGGAGATCTCTGGGAGATTTTTGCCGTTTGATATTATGTGGAGCTGGGAGGTCTCTTGTGGACCAGTGTCCTGAAATTGGCTCTCCCACCTCGGAGGCACAGCACTGACTGCTGGCTGAAGGACCAAGAGCCTGTCATCCACATGGCTCAGAATAAAAGGGAGAAAAGGTAAGAAAGAAGAGAAAAGAAAAGAAAAGAAAGAAAGAAAAAGAAAGAAAGACGGTAAAATAAAATAAAGATAAAATAAAATAATTAAAATAAAAAATAATTAAGAAAAAAATTTTTTTAAAAAGTAACAATACAAACAAAAAAAACCAGACGGATAGAACCCTAGGACAAATGGTGAAAGCAAAGCTATACAGACAAAATCTCACACAGAAGCATATACATACACACTCACAAAAAGAGGAAAAGGGGAAAAAATAATAAATCTTGCTCTCAAAGTCCACCTCCTCAATTTGGGATGATTCGTTGTCTATTCATGTATTCCACAGATGCAGGGTACATCGAGTTGATTGCGGAGATTTAATCCGCTGCTCCTGAGGCTGCTGGGAGAGATTTCCCTTTCTCTTCTTTGTTCGCACAGCTACCGGGGCTCAGCTTTGGATTTGGCCCCGCCTCTGCGTGTAGGTCCCTGGAGGGCGTCTGTTCTTTGCTCAGACAGGACAGGGTTAAAGGAGCCGCTGATTCGGGGGCTCCGGCTCACTCAGGCCGGGGGGAGGGAGGGGTACGGATGCAGGGCGACCCTGAGGCGGCAGAGGCCGGCGTGACGTTGTACCAGCCTGAGGCGCACCGTACGTTCTCCCGGGGAAGTTGTCCCTGGATCCCGGCACCCTGGCAGTGGCGGGCTGCACAGGCTCCCCGGAAGGGAGGTGTGGAGAGTGACCTGTGCTCGCACACAGGCTTCTTGGTGGCGGCAGCAGCAGCCTTAGCATCTCATGCCCGTCTTTGGGGTCCCTGCTGATAGCCGTGGCTCTCACCTGTCTCTGGAGCTCCTTTAAGCAGCGCTGGTAATCCCCTCTCCTCACGCACCAGGAAACAAAGAGGGAGGAAAAAGTCTCTTGCCTCTTCGGCAGGTCCAGAGTTTTCCCCAGACTCCCTCCTGGCCAGCTGTGGTGCACTGACCCCTTCAGGCTGTGCTCACGCCCCCACTCCTCTCCCTGAGATCTGACCGAAGCCCAAGCCTCAGCTCCCAGCCCCGCCCAACCCGGCAGGTGAGCAGAGAAGCCTCTCGGGCTGGTGAGTGCCAGTCGGCACCGATCCTCTGTGCGGGAATCTCTCTGCTTTGCCCTCCGCACCCCTGTTGCTGCGCTCTCCTCCGTGGCTCCGAAGCTCCCCGCCTCTGCCACCCACAGTCTCCATCCGCGAAGGGGCTTCTAGTGTGTGGAAACCTTTCCTCCTTTACGGCTCCCTCCCACTGGTGCAGGTCCCATCCCTATTCTTTTGTCTCTGTTTATTCTTTTTTCTTTTGCCCTACCCAGGTACGTGGGGTGTTTCTTGCCTTTGGGGAGGTCTGAGGTCTTCTGCCAGCATTCAGTAGGTGTTCTGTAGGAGTTGTTCCACGTGTAGATGTATTTCTGGTGTATCTGTGGGGAAGAAGGTGATCTCCACGTCTTACTCTTCCGCCATCTTCCTCCGACTTCCGGCAGGTGGATTCTTAACCACTGCACCATCAGGAAGCCCGTGGATTTTTTTTTTTTTTAATTTACTTACAGAATTTTAGGAATATCAATAACAAGATAACATGAGGATGTATGTATGCTTCCAATACACTGTGCATTCCTTAAAATTTTATTTGGGGTAACTGACAAGGCATATTGCTAAAGATGTTTATTTCTTATGAAGTCAACTTTTAAAAAAGTGTATGTGGAAAAAAAAAAAGTTAATGCCCAAAAGGATCCTATTGTACTCCAAGGTGTTTGCACATTGTGAAGATACATTTGATCACTCTAATTTCCACTGTCTAATTTACCAAATATTATTAGGATTGATACATCTGATGGTAAAATATAAGCCACTGGCAGTTTTGCTTCTCTTTCCAATAAAATGAGACATAAGAACTTGAAGTTTATAAAAATAAGAGAATAGAACTCTAGCACAGGACCCAGGACTTGAAAGAATACAATAAAATCAGATTTTTATAAAGAGCTTAACCCTTGTGGTTAAATTACACAATGTGTTGATATTAAAACAGAGTATGTTTCTGAAACACCTATTTTGGCCTATATAGGAAATTAGAAACTTGTGACTTTAGGTTGAAAGAATCCTAAAACACTGTAGTAATTAAGACTTTCTTTTCAAAGCAGGATTTTCCACGGTCTTTGGGTTTTTCTAAATGATTACCCAAGTGGTTATGGAAGAGAGTACTACCAGAGCTCGTGGCTATTAGAATTCAAATTCAGCTTGATAAAGATCAAGCACAAACACATCGTGACATTACTGTTGTACTTGCATCCAAGTGTAACAAATAAACATATTCCCTATAGCTTAAAGGAAATACTAGTGATTACTGAAATTCTACCTATTAGGTCTGTAGTTATTCCCTCAAAGCCGGTACTTACATTGATTCGCACAGTCGGATGGCACACGGGTGGGTATATGCTCAGAGCCAAATCATCCACACTTAAGGGGAGAAAGCAAAAATAACCATTAACAAAGAAGGAAGAAAGCTCAGCTAGGTGGTCTCCAGTACACAAGTAAGGATGTGACTAGTGAAAAAATGACTCCCAGAAATGCGTATCAGTTCCTTAAATTGGGCAACCAATAAATAACCAATTCAACTGGTATTTACGGAATACATACATACCCTGTTTCACTAGGAAGCTGGGGGGAAAACCTCCCTTGACCAGTAGGATGGGACATAATTAATTTAGTTAAAAATGTGAGGATCTGAAACCATAAATTTAATAACTAACACAGGCAGGGTTCATCCCTGAATGCCACTAAAGTGGGCACCACTTTAACCAAGCAATCAAGTTATTACTATACCACCAATAATGGGACAAACTAACACCATGTGCCTCCCCGATATGATATGATACAATGAAAAGCACAAAACACTCAACTATGTGATATTCTTGCCAAAAAGTGTTTAACCTGAATATAATTATGAGAAAACAATCACATAAATCCAGATTGTTGGATATTCTACATGGCAACTGACCCGGATTCTTTAAAAATGTCAATGTTAAAAAAATACATTAAAAAAAAATAGTCAATGTCAAAAGAAGCTAAAAAGGACAGGGACTGTTGTAGTTGCAAGACACCAAAGAGAAGACAACCAAATGTGGTATGACACCTTGATGGAACCCTGAATTAAAAAAAAAAGCTATAAAAGACATTGTAGAGACAACTGGGGAAATCTGAATATTAGATAACATTATTATAAATTTTTTAAATGTAATACTAAGAGTAAGAATGTTTGTTCTTAGGAGATACACACTGAAATATTTAGGGGTGAAATGTCATTGAAGTCTGCAACTTACTCTCAAATGGTTCAGGGATAAAAATGGCACATCTACTTCAATTTTTAAAAAGCTACCTCTAATTATAAAGAAATAAACCAATAGAGAAAAAATTGTGAACAATAGTTGAATCTAGATGGAGGTATAGGTACTCACTGCAATACTTTTTCAACCTTCCTGTAGGTTTGAAAATTTTCAAAATAAAAAGGTGGGGAAAAACCTTGGGTTGACGGCACAAGTTGACATCAGAATGCTGCTGCTCAGAGGTTTTGAGTGGAGATCACGCTTACCTAGGGCTGATCTCATCAGAAATGTCCACAATGTCATCCAGCTGAGCCACCTGATCCTTCTTCCCATTCTCTGCCACTGAGAGCCGGATTTTCTTCAGGCAGGCTTTGGATGCTCTCACCAGTGCAAGGCATGGGATTATGAGCTCCTGATCTTCCTCTGACCAATATGAGTCCCGATTGCTTGGACATCCCAATATATCCTCCTCATCACCGTGGTTGTCAGAGTTGTCCTCCTCAATGTCACTCAAGAGGCCATAGTAAGGGTCACATTCTTCCACAGCCTAAGGCACACCATGATACATGTGAATGCCAAAAAAATAAAAAGGTGTTGTACTTTCAGCATCATGTCCGAGTTGTCCCCAAACTTTAGCCTGCTACTTCCCTAATGGCTACAGAGTTGAATTACTTCATAAACCCTCTTCTGACTCTCCTAGTGCAGCAGTGGAACACAGGGGAATGGTACTAAATCACACACCAGCACGGGGTGGGAGATAGGAGATGGAGGACAGGAGTGAGGATGGGACCTATTTGGTCGACGCTCAGCACATCTTCTCTCTTTATAACCGATCCTCATCTAGACACAGAGTTGCCTTCTGATGACCATCAAAGACAGAGGTCCCCTCACCTGCTCCATTTCCTCATGTGCATCCTTCACAAGATCCACACTCTTTGTCAGCACTGAAAGGGCTGCAGCTTTGTTATCTATGAGTGAAGAATTGGAAGTACTACAATTAGAGAAGAAACCCAACAATTCTCTTAAGTCTGCAAAAAGCAACAATGTTTCCATTTGAAAGGAGTGCCAAGGACAGTCAACAAGGGCAGCAGTTTAATGTAAAATTCTTCTCACATACATCCTCTGGGTACTCAGACAGGGGCTGAAAAGTTTTTTGTCATTCACCACAGGAAGAAATAAAATGGTCATATGATGTTTCTCATCATGGTCCTCTTGGATGACCACTGCTTTTGGCCTAGCAGGCTCTACCTCATAACTGTTTCAGTGTCCTCAAAATACTGCCCCTGGGGCAGGACCAGAAGAGGAAACCATGTCTTTCAACGAGAGACAGAGCCACAGCCAGAGAGTGTTTGAATTTAGAAGTTATGAGAACTAAAAAGACTGGCAAAAAGTATTAATACCTGTCTTTTCATGTTGGTGATAAACCAGATCTATTTCACTAAGCTCTTTATCTAAGTAAAAATACATATATACTACAAAAATGGCAGCTAGATATGAGAGGTCTATCTGCTTTGGCCAGCAGAGTCGATGTCCACTTTGCACTCTCACCCACCTCTTGGGATCCGAGGCACCTGCTGGCACGCCTCCCAGACACTGTTGTAGGAAATAAGGTTCTCCGGGCTGCAGAAAGGAATAAGGATGTATCAATAACCTAGGTTCCTGTTTCCTAAAAGGTCCTTTCTGCTGGTCAGTTATCAGTAACTTTGCTGTTAAAATGAGTTTTTCCCCCCTCCCAGAAGCAAGGAACCCCATTAACCAATAACCCCAACTGTGGCATCACTACCTCTGAGTTGGAGTGATATAAAGCACTTCCACAAGCTGAGCCATGCCATCCACGATGTCCAGAGTAGCACTCCGTACCAGCTTTCGCAGGGTGATACCTGTAGCCAAACCCAAAGACTAAGCAGCCTGGTCGTCACCAAAAATAAATTTGAAAAAAACCAGTGGCTTCCTGACAACTGTGGATAAAACACTTTAAATTTAAACCACATGAGTAGCCCTGAAGATCCATGAGACATGTACTCATTTATAATTATAGCATGATTATAATCAAGGCATGAATATACAAGCAGGGCTGGAGGCCACTTAACCTATAAGGGAGCTCAGGAACAGCATGTGATGTAATATGGGTGGAGGAGCCTGGGGACTGCCTGGGCCTGGGGATGGGGCTGATATCCAACCAGCATCTGTGGCAGTTATAATGTTAGAGAGAGGGAGGAGCCAGGGAGAATTAAAAATGTTAAGAGTCAAGCAAGGGCTTCCCTGGTGGCACAGTGGTTAAGAAGCTGCCTGCCAGCGCAGGGGACACAGGTTCGAACCCTGGTCCGGGAAGATCCCACGTGCCGCGGAGCAACTAAGCCCGTGTGCCACAACTACTGAACCTATGCTCTAGAGCCCGTGAGCCACAATTACTGAAGCCCGCATGCCTAGAGCCTGTGCTTCACAAAAAGAGAAGCCACCGCAATGAGAAGCCCATGCACCGTAACGAGGAGTGGCCCCCGCTCGCTGCAGGTAGAGAAAGCCCGCGCTCAGCAACAAAGACCCAATGCAGCCAAAAATAAATAAATAAAATAAATTTATTAAAAAAAAAAAAAGAGTCAGGCAAGGCAGGGGAGATGGGAACACAGTATCTGAACCTTAGCACAAAGGCTTACTTATGGAGGTCACATATATTACGTAACTACCTTTGACTGCACTTTATGGGAGAAAGTTACATTACATGCTCAAAATGAGGAAAAGGTAGAAGTTTCAGGATAGAAGCTGTCATAGTAGCAAAGATCTATTCCATAAACTGAATGCTTACGTGTATGGAGTGGCTTACCCTGATCCTTGGGAAGCGAATAGTATACTGCAATAATTGCCTTGATGGAAGCATGGACTTGTTCAGAGAACTTCTGGGTTTCCTATGAGGTGATAAGCCAATTTCAGAAAGAAAAAAGGAAATGGATTAGATCAATGTGGTCAACCCATCTACTGTGGAAGAGAGCAGACATCTGTACAGCATCATCAAACATTTTCTGAAGTCTTATTATGCGTTAGGCCCTGTGCTATTCTCATAACATACCAGAGAGGAGTTAGCTGGATACCAGATACTGAGCAGACAACTGATTAAGACATGAAGAAACAGCAGGAAAAACTTATTCCTGATACTCTATATCCCAAGATATTTGTGATCTGTTTTGAGGTATTCACCATACCTTAGACCAGGAGTTGGCAAACTAGGGCCCAAGGGCCCAGTCAGGCCCAATGCCAGGTTTTGTAAATAAAGTGTTACTGGGACACAGCCACATTTTTTTTTTTTTTTTTTTTTTGGCTACATTGGGTCTTCATTGCTGCGTGCGGGTTTTCTCTAGTTGTGGCGAGCGGGGGCTACTCTTCATTGTGGTGAGTGGGCTTCTCATTGCGGTGGCTTCTCTTGTTGCGGAGCACGGGCTCTAGGTTCGCAGGCTCAGTAGTTGTGGCGCACGGGCTTAGTTGCTCCGTGGCATGTGGGATCTTCCCGGACCAGGGCTCGAACCTGCATTGGTAGGCGGATTCTTAACCACTGCACCACCAGGGAAGTCCCAACACTCTTGGTTTACATATTGTCTACAGCTGTGTTCACACTACAGGGGCAGAGTTGAGGTCTGCAAAGCCTAAAATGTATACTATCTGGCCCTTTACAGAAAAAGTTTGCCAACTCTATCTTAGGCCATTAACCAGTTGTCTGTCTCTCTGCCTCTGTGTGTGTCTCTGTCTCTTTCTAACAGAATCTCAGTATATCTAAAAGTAATTAGCATGGACTCTACAATGCTCAATGTTGACTATTTTTCTTCGAAGCAGTCACTGGCTTTCTCTTACCTTCTTTGTCCTCACTTCTCTGCTCAATTCTAAGCCAGCATTATGCAAAATGTGGTCCACAGATTGGTGCCAGTCCATAAATGGTCTGTTACCAGTCTGGGATGGATAAATACAATGACTGAGAGCACTTAGAAACTTTTATGCCAATTTGACATTGTTTCAACATTCAAACATATAATTTCATAAAAATACCAAGCCATAAGAACTGGAATTAAAATGAAACAAAACAAAAAAACCCCCAAACATTCTTTAATAGAACTAATGTGCTGAGATCCTAAGAAAGCAATTGTGATTCAAATATATATAATTCAAATAAAACCATATTCTAATTTTTCATCAATGAGTAAAAAACCACTGTCCTGAGCATGTACAGAAAAATAGTTCTATTCTTGCTCCTCATGGTATCTTACTAGCTGTGAATTTTAGCCACAAGTCCTAAGTGTATTTGGAAGAAAGGAGTCAGCACATAAGAAAAATAAGGTAACATTACTACTCCCTTTGAAATAAAGATTGACTTTCTTCAACAAACTTTTAAAGTACTTTCATACAATTCTCTTGTTTCCTCATCTCAGATCTCTGAGGTATGTAAGTGGAGAGAGTTTACTACTGTAGGTGCAGCAAGAGAAGATTTTTTCATTTCAAAACATCTAGATATATAATTGAGAAAGAGAATGAAAGTATTGACTATGAAAATAAAATAAGGCAATGAATATGTCATTTTGAAACAAACTTACTCCCAAATTAAGTATACCTAGCTCTAGAAAAACTGAGCATAGAGCATACCTGGCCACAGCCAACAACATTTACTTTCAAGTATTTTATAATAAAGTTTTATAATAAAGCACAGAGTCTTTGTTCTAGCAATTCCACTTCTGGGAATTTTTACCGATATATAGATATACACAAAGACTGTATTAGGCAATCTACCACAGCACTATTTATAATATAATAGTTACAAACTGGAAACAACTTAAATGTCCACACAGTACTGGTTAGATAAATTATGGTTATGTCCACTCTGTTGAATACCATGCTGCCATTACAAAAAACTAAGCAACTTTATATATGCTCCCAAAAATCAATTTGCAATCTATGTTGTTAGTTTTTTATAAAAAGGTCCAGAAAAGTGTTTATGGTATCCTATCGTTTGTGTAAAAAGAAGCAGGTATATATACGTAAGTGTGTACATGCACAGCATGTATATGGAATAATACAAAAGGAACAAGGGACAGGAGATATAAACTTTTTAGCACATTTAACTTTGATATCTTTTGAATTTTATACTGTCTACATTATTACTAATGTAAAAAATAATTCAATGTAAAAGAGTATTATGTAATATAACAAAAAAGGTGTAGCTTAGACATTAGATAGAACCTAATTTAAATCCTAGCTCCACTACTTATCCACCTTAACCTGAGCGTCTGAGCCTGCTTACTCATCTGTCAGATGGGGATCATGTATGTGAAAACACCTAGCAAATAGCAAGTGCTTTTTAAAAAAAATTATCATAAGGGAAATAACCAGGATGAACTTCAGAATGAACCAATATTTAGAAGAGTTGCCCACCCCATGACAGCTACTGCATTTGGCAATTTGATCTTCAGAACAATCCTGTAATGTGAGAACCACCATCTTACTTGACAGATGAGGAAATTAAATCCCCTGCTTTCAATGTAAAACGTGGAAAGAAAATGAGAGGATTCCTAAGGAATAACAAGGCATCACAAGAACTGTAGGAAAGTGAAGCCCACCTGTGGTGACGGCAGTGGAAGTCGAGAGAAGACTTCAGTCAGAGTCGTGGCTGCCCTTGACACTGCCATAGCTGCCTCACCTGGGAGGTGATAGAGGAGGGGGCGGGAGCCAATATGTTAGTGCCAAAAGGATAAGGCTCCAGCGGCTGCATGGACTTTGAAGATAACGCGTTCCCTCTCCACCCTTGCCGGCTAAGACGTCTCAAAAAAACAACCCCAAATCAGTGTTTTCTATCTCAATCTCAGAGGTGCCGAGGATGGGTAAGGCGAGGTATCCCCACAGACAGGATGGGGCAGGGGAAAGCAGGAAGGAAAGGGGTAGGGACGCTGCAAGAGATGAGAGATGGCAGCCTGCAACAGGAGAGGCACTCACGGAATCTCCTCCAAAAGGTTTCCCGATCAAACTCCTTGGTGGTCTCCCGGGCTTCGCCGACTAGTGGGCGCGGCGTGCGGACCGGGCGGCCGCAAAAGAAAGAGCACAGGTAAGCGGAGTCACCTCCAGACCCCACCTCCTCCGCCCGGACCCCGCCGCCGCCACGGCCTCGCCCCTTCCCACCCAAGCCCGCCCCGGCCGTCGCCCGTCCCCACTACGTCAGCTCACCCCGCACTCCAGGAAGGAGGAACCGCAGCTCCCCTGCTAGGTGCCGGAGCTGCTCCAAAGCCGGAGGCAGGGTGGAGTCTGCGGCTGCAGGTGCAGCCGCGCTCGCCATCTCAGCAGGACGCGAGGAGTCCGCGGCCTAAGCCGCTGCGGGAGCCGCACTGCCGTGACCGCCCCACTTCCGGGCCGCGGGTTCGCTTCCGGCAACAACCCGCCCCGCCCCGCCCCTGCCCAGAGGCCCAGCCGCGCCTCCTTCCGCGCTCCAATGCGCGGCTACACCTCCTCTCGCCCCGCCCTGCCCCGCCACGGCGACACAGGCAAGTCCCAGACCGAATTATGATCATTCATTTATTGATATTTAATTACTCGAAAACACCCCCGACTGAGGAAGCAGACAGCCCATAACCCTGCTGGAAAAGAGGACTCAGAACTAATCAAGGGTAGTCAGGGTCAGGCTCAAGTTTGCACTGGTTCCCTGCCCCTAAAGTGGCGCCCTTATAGGCTGCTGAGTTCCAGACACTGTGCTAGGTACTTTACATGAGGTAACGTAAAAAACACACTGGGTGGGCCGCAGATACTCCCATACCCACCAGCCCCTGGCCTGTGGATCTCCTAGATTAGGGCTTTCTCTTCACAAAAGTAAATCAACCCTTTGCCTTGTTGGGGAAGGAAGGAATCATGGCATTATTTAGAGAATTTTCTGCAGTCCATTCTGCAGGAATCAGTAGTGGGTAATCCCCTCAACTCCCAGGCGTCCAAGGAACGTCCAAGGCTTGCCCACCAATATTGGCCTTCCGTCTGCTGCTGGGGCAGAGGCCTGGGCAACACAGGTGGATGATGAGACATGGCCTTCAGGAGCTCAGGTGGCTTTTTAACTGCACTATGAAGGTTCCAAGCTCGGCAGAGTTCAGTGTCCACACACAACGAATGAGAACAGGCGTCACCAGTGTCAACCAGGTCCGCAGAGGGGAGAATAATAAAGCTAGAGTACCATATGTCATATGAAGAAAGTAGCAGGAATAAATCTGCCAGATGTACAGTAGTAACATAAGTAGGTGAACAGGTACAATTTTCAAGTATTTTCCTTGATGGAGATGAGACTTGAAGCTGTGACCAAAGCACCGCTGTAGCAAGCTCCAACACAGGTAAACCATCAAGGGGATGTTAAAAAACACCAGCTGGAAAGAGCGAACAGGACCATTAGCTTATTAGCAAGCCCTGGAAGGGTCAGGTCTCACTAACATATTATTGGTGGCTCTTAAAAATATGTTGCTTTCCCTCTTGGGGGTTAACTGATTCTTTATGCTTCAATCACACTTGCTTATAACACTCACAATAGTTGACTTGTAGTTAGTTGTTTATTTTCCTGTATCCTTTTGTTCATCTTAAAGGCAAGTGTCATTTCATTTATGTTGAAGCCCTCAAATAATGTTTAAGGTAGAAATGAACTGAATATGTGGGTGTACAGACACACACACATATGTACTGGACTCTGTTTTTTGTTTTTTATTTTTGGCAGAGTGGGGGGGACTTGGGTATCAGTATTTTTTCTTCTCCCTGCATTTTTATGTGAAGTGGCATAATGAATACTGGAATACAAATTAGAAGATTTAAGTAATAATCCAAGTTTAACTACTATATGAGTCACTCATTCACCAAATAATTATTGAACACCCATTATGTGGCAGATACTGTGCAAGGCTCTAGACAAGGGATACACACATGGGTGACCAAGTTGGAAAAGATGCATCATAGAGCTTACATTCTAGTAGAGAGAAGAGAAACCAAAAAGAAAAAAAAAAAAAGGAGGGGGAAGATAATTACAGATTGTGATGAATTCAATGAAGAAAATAACTGGGTCACAGGAGGTAACTGGGAGATGGGCCCTCTGAGGCCTGAAGCACAGAAATGAGTCAGTGGAAGGAAGTGCATTCCAGGCAGAAGAAACAAATGAAAAGCCCAGAGGTGGGAGAGGTTAGCTGGAACATGGTAAGCCAGGTGGAAACTGGGGCAGTCAGCATGACCCAGACACGTCACTGATTTGCTTAAAGGGTTTTAAGCTGAGAAGTGAGTGAGCTGATTAAGATTTTAAAAGGACCACAGTGCATGCTCTGTGGCAAACTGACAATAGGGAGGCAAGAGCAGCAGTGGGAAAACAGTTAGGGGGTTACTGCAGCAGCCCAGGCAAGAAATAATTATTATTTAGACAAGGGTGGTGGTAACAGTAATAGTGGTGGATTCAGCACATGTATTGGGGGTAGATCAAATACAGTACTACTTGCTGATGAACTAGATATAAAGTATAAAGGAAGGAGAAAAACTGAAGATACACCCTGGAGAAGATACATCCTGGATAATTTATTGAAATTGGAAAGAACTGGGGGAGGAACAGGTTCAGGGATAGAAATTAAAGGTCCTGTTAGAGGTATATTAAGTTGAGATTCCTGTTAGATATCTAAGGAAGATGCAAAATGGTGGTTGGAGGCACCTGAGGTGCAGAGAAGAGGTCTAGGTCAGAGATATTATAGATTTAGGGGCCATGGGCCTAGATGATACATAAAATCCATTCTTAGTGTACTATTTATTAAAATATGACTATAAGCCCACCTTTTGGTAAGGGTCAGGTTTTACTTGGAATAAGAGTGCTCCTGAGAGACAGCCTCCATCTACATAATAGAAAACTGAACTAGACCCAGATCTAGTCACATATAAAATGCTGCTAAACAGAGAATATTCTGGTCTGTGGTCAGTGTTCACTAGGCAAAGATCTTCCCTACTTGTCTGTCTCTAATCCTGCTGATCATGTTTTACTGCCCTCTTATGAGGCTGTGAACTCATTTCAAACAATGTTTTTGGATCTCTTATACAACTCTAGATCATCACCTCAGATTTTGATTCATTAGCCCCATCAGATGAGTACAAGAGAAAAATTGTTAGGTAAATAGTTTTCAAACCCATTTACAGAAATTTGCTATAGGTCTGGGTTTTTTATTGGTGTTTGTTCTAAAGGAATGTCAATCCAAATGTAAACCTAACATATCAGTGTTTCATAAACAAGTGTATTGCTAGGACATCACTAGAAAGCTACCACTGGGTAACTGACCCACTTTTCTTGTGTGTCTATTTTTCTTTTCCTCCCTCTGAAACAATTTCCTTCTTCATTATCATAACCAATTTTGTTTTACCCAGAAGTCTCATTTATTCTACCGTAAGTCTCTTCTTTCACTGTTTATCGATGAAAAAGCACAGTGAAACAAACAACAAAAACAAAAAGCTCTTTCACCTCTTATAAAACTTCCTGCCAAAAATGTATTTTAGATGTTTACAAGAGTGGTGGAACAAAGAGCTTAGGAAGCACTCTAAAAGCAAACAAAACACCAGATACTAAAGACTGCCCTGCCAGTAAATTTGGGATTTGGGATTTAATTCATAACTATTATGCAATTAGCCCAACAAGGCCAAGATGTTCTTAAATTGCGTTTCTGACTTCTTACCTGGAGAATTCCAACTATAAACGTTACACTGCCTTGTAGGAAATGTCCGTCAACAAAGATCCCAAAGGAAAAGCAGCAACCCAATTTGCCTTTAGTGATTTCACCAACAAACCATGGTCCTGAAAGAGGCAATGAACAAGAAAGGAAGTTAAAGAACTATGACTGATTACATACATCATGACATGCATTTACAGAAATAATGAAAAAATATGAGACTAGTCATCTATAAGCATTTATTTGTATAGCTTTTCTTCTTTGCTAATCTCTGTGTTGCACTCAATATCCTAGCTAACCAATTATTTGCTCCTTTGCTCCATATTTCTCTAGATTATAAAATTGCCTGAGTACGTGCTATACCTGGAATAGATTCCAGAAACAGATAGGAGTACGTTCACAAATTTTAGAAGTTTCTATTACAGTAGTAACCTCAATATAAAGCATTAACATTTCCTTTAAGAAGCAAAAAGGTACTCCATAGATACCACAGTTAATTTTCCAGATAACTGAGATTTACTCCTTTACGCAATAAGACTTCAGCCACTTTAATCATTCTAAAACACTTCTTTCTTATAAATATTAATGAATGTATTTTAACCTTTTCTGGCTGACCCACAGTCATTACTTTGTACATCAACTACATACTCAGGGTTAACATGTACAAAGTTTAACTCACTTCTTTATTTTAATTTTTCATCTGCAATGCCAGAATGACTTTTCTCTACCCCGTATTATTTACTGCCCCTTCTCAATGTTCAGGCTTCTAGAACTACTATATTGTCAAGAGTGATTCAGGGACAGTCGGATTTCCCTTCTCAAAATGTAATACCATCATTTGCTGGTAAGGGTAGATTTCAACTGGGACTTCCCTGGTGGTCCAGTGGTTAAGACTCCACGCTCCCAATGCAGGGGACCCGGGTTCAATCCCTGGTCAGGGAACTAGATCCTGCATGCCACAACTAAAAGATCCCACATGCCACAACGAAGATCCCACGTGCTGCAACTAAGACCCGGTGCAGCCAAATAAATAAATGAATAAATATTAAAAAAAAAAAAAGAGTAGAGTTCAACTTTAAAAAGTCATAGGTAATTTTCTCAGATATATATTATATATACTCCATTAGATACACATTAGTTTTAAAAAGTGTTTCCCCTTTAAGTTTCAACCTTTAAAAATGAAACAACTTCTCCCCTTCTAATGTTTTCCTTTACAGCCGGGAACCAAATCACCTGCTTTGCCTCCTAGTGGAAGACTAGTGTGTAAAACAGCTTCAACCTATCTTCTAACAAGAAAACCAACCTCAAAAGGGGAATCTGGCATAGCTTGTTATACAGAATTGTAAAGGGTCGTATTATTTCTTTAACTACTTTCTGTTCTCTGGTGGGAGTTACTAATGAGGAAAGAAAAGTCCAAAGATGGACTAAAAGTAGAAAACATAGACTAAGCAACAAATAGTCTAATCTACTCCTAAATGACTCTTAGTAAGGAACATTAGTAAAAAGCTTTAAAAAGAGACTCACAGTGCTTTCTGCTTCCATAAGTGACTAAGTGATTTTGTCAGTATTGGGTATAATAATTAACATAAGAGAAGAGCTCAAATGCCTGAACTCACTGCTCATCTCAGTTTCTCTCTTTTTTGAGCTGAGTTTTTAGGAGTCACACGGTAGTAAATAGTCACTCAACTACACACTAGGCATTGTGCTTAATGCTGGGCATAGAGGGGAACAAGATAGACAGGACATCAATGGATATTCTAATGAGGGGAGAGATGATATATACAGAAGATAATCATAAATTCTGATAAAGTAATGAAAGAAATAAAAAGTATGGTGAAATAGAGGATAAAGCTTTAAGGTGGTCAAAGAAGGCTGCTCTGAGGAGATGGCATTGAAGCTGAACTTCTATCTTCTATTAGGTTTCTACACAAATACTAATTGTCATGGTCCTCTCAGCACCCTTAAGTTAACTTGGTGTTGACTAAATGTCCTTTAAGTTAGGAAAGAACTTTATTTCCCAAGATCATGTCACAGGAAGTGACTTATGAAAGAGTGGTGTGCCGGTCATTATGCTCTCAAGAACCTAAATGGCTACTGTTAAAATTCTCAGTATATTCTTCGGCAGAATTCTCCACAATCTCAGGTTTCCTAATTGACTTACCCAGCACTGTATAGAGTGTCAGCAACAACATAGAATAGTAGAAGATGCTTATTTTGCTCAAGACATGAAGGGAAAATGAGGTCAAATTTACAAATCCTGGAGGTCCTAAACAGAATAAATTTGAAAAATCCAGTGAACACCTGCAAAGTTCAAGTTTTTTATAACATTTTCTAGAAGACTTCCATGGGCATCTACTACATTTTCAGCAAATCATTTGTTATATGGATGACACCACTTTAAATTCAGAAGTTGGCAGGAATTCTGATAAACCAACTCACTTAGAATTACAGAGGGTAGAAAGGCAAAGCAATGGTGTAGTTGTGACACACACACACAAACACACATATACTCTGTGCTCAAAGGATGATCAAATCCCTGTTTTCCATGAGATTTAGTATCCAAATGTACAAACTTCCAAAAGTTGCATCAAAATATATCAAAGGCCACCACAATGTTCATTGCAGCACCATTCACAATAGCCAAGACATAGAAGCAACCTAAACATCCACTGACAGAGGAATGGATAAAGATGTGGTACATATATAATGGAATATTACTCAGCCATAAAAAAGAACGAAATAATACCGTTTGCAGCAACATGGATGGACCTAGAGATTATCATACTAAGTGAAGTAATTCAGACAGAAAAAGACAAATATCATATGATATCACTCATATGTGCAATCTAATTTTTAAAAAATGATACAAATGAACTTATTTACAAAACAGAAACAGACTTACAGATATTGAAAACAAATTTATGGTTACCAAAGGGGAAACGTGGGGGTGAGGGATAAATCAGGAGCTTGGGATTAACATACACACACTACTATATATAAGATAGATAACCAACAAGGGCCTACTGTATAGCACAGGGAACTCTACTCAATATTCTGTAAAACCTATATGAGAAAAGAATCTGAGAAAGAATGAATATACATATATGTATAACTGAATCACTTTGCTGTACACCTGAAACTAACACAATATTGTAAATCAACTATACTCCAATAAAATTTTCTAAAAACTATATATATATAGTACTATATATACTATATATATCAAAGGCATATCAAACAAATATCAAAATTTAATCTTGGGCTTCCCTGGTGGCGCAGTGGTTGAGAGTCCGCCTGCCGATGCAGGGGACACAGGTTCGTGCCCCAGTCCAGGAAGATCCCACATGCCGCAGAGCGGCTGCGCCCGTGAGCCATGACCGCTGAGCCTGCGCGTCCGGAGCCTGGGCTCCGCAACGGGAGAGGCCACAACAGTGAGAGGCCCGCGTACCGCAAAAAAAAAAAAAAAAAAAAAAAAAAAAAATTTAATCTTAACTATGAGTATCTGTCCAAATATTCCTTTCCCATATATGATACAGCTCTTAACTCACAGCTATCCTCTTACTCCAACTGAAAGGGATCCACAAAACTCCAAATTAGCATCTCTTAAAGGGAATTCCCTGGTGGTCCAGTGGTTAGGACTCTCTGCACTATCACTGACGAGGGCCCAGGTTCATTCCCTGGTCAGAAAACTAAGATCCCACAAGCTGTGTGGTGCGGCAAACACACACACACAATACAATGCCAGAAAGCCCAAGCATAAGGGCTTCATTCTGCAGCCACAGACTAAAGCATCACAGTTCCTCAACCCCAGCCAGCCATTTCACTCATCTGCAGCCGATCATACACTGGTTAGCATAAGACTATGATGGCAAGCTCAGTACACACTGAGCAATGCTAGAGGTGTACTATTTAAAGGTTTAAAGGACTGGCTCCAGTGAAAGACAGCCTGATGTAAGTTAAATAGCACGTCTTCCCTAATAGGCCAGCATATTCATTTTATACTCATAAAACTGTTCAGCCTGACAGTTAATTTCAGACAAAGCCTGATAACGCATGGCCTTTCTCACTTTGTGTGTTTCATACTTGCTACTCATTCATCTCTCAGCTTCTTTCTTGTTCTAGTCTGGTACTTCTCAAAGTATTAATCTACATATCCACCTATAGTAATTATTATTTATTATAAATACATCATTCTTTAGCCTTAGAGGCAGCTATGCTTTAAACTTTAAGCAATGATTCTCTACTTTGGCTACACATTAGAATAACCTGAGGGAACTTTTAGTAAATACTTATGCCCAGGTCTCACCCTCCAGAGATTCTGACTTAATTGGCCTGGGGAAGAGGGGAGCTGGGACAGCAACCCAGCTGATTCTAGGCAGCAGGACTGAAAATAATGCTTTAGACAGAGCCGTGCTTCTCAGCCCTGACTGCACATTGGAATCATCTGGGGTGCTTTAAAAAATACTGATGCTTAGGTCCTACCCCCAGAGATTCTATGTAAACATTGAGGGTGTTGTGTAGACACTGAGATGTTAAAAAGTTCCCCAGGAGATTCTAAGGTGTAGTCAAAGTTGATAAGTGTTGTTTAAAGAAAAAGAAAAAAACTAACCTGGGGTCAGTCTCTTATTAGCTATGAGAAATTGGACAGCCTACATAACCCCTGCAGTCCTTAGTCTTCTAATCTTTAAAATGGGGACAATAATACCTACCTCACAGGATTGTTGTAAGGATTAAGTGAGATAATGTAGGTAAAAATATGTTGTAAATTTTAAACAACTATACAAAAATACTGGTATTCCCACATGAAGCTGAGCCCTCCCTCAAATCTTTATTTATTTATACTGTGGGCAAGAAAATATATATGTGCAATAATGCTTCTTGAACTTTTTCATAGAATTTAAAAATATATATAAGCAGACAAACATTCAGTAGGATATGTATACTACCTATTCAGTTCATCATTTTACTGTTTAACCTTTACTACAGTACTCACTTCCCCCACAATCACTTCCTGATCCCAGGGACTTCATCCAAGCCAAGAAGGGATAATGAACATTTAATCCAACAAGTATTTATTGTCTGTAATGCACAAACTGGGTGCCGTGGAAAAGAGAAAAGAAGTAGAAAACAAGAGCTCCTATATTGAGGAAATTACAGTCTGATTGAAGAGAAAATGTATATACATTTGAAGTGGTAATGTAAAACAAGGTCATTGGCTAGTTAAATACAGAATTAATCCTCAGGAAGGACTGTTGGGATTCAGAGAAGCAAGCGCTCATTATGACCTAGAATGGCTGGAGAAAATGGTATGGAAAAGAGGGTTTGAGGTGAGCATGGTAGCTTGAAGGATGCACCTCACAGAGCTCAGGCAAAGATAATTTGCATTGATATTTATCACTTGGTAATAGTGAGGACATTATGGGATACACTAAAGTAAAGTCTTCTAAGATTAAGGAACCATGGTGACTAACCTTTATGCTCTGGATATGCTCGATAACGAAAAGCAATGAGAATGATGAGCTGGATCAGCACAATCATCACAAAAAGGACCCGGGCCTGCAGAGAAATAGATATTCACATGACATACATACATGGATACAGCTTCAGTTTTTTTAAATGGCCTAATTAACAAAAATGGAAATGACATCATTAGCAGAAATGACTATATGAGAAAAATATACAGTCAAAGAGAATTGAACATCTGACCCACCAAAAAAGATAATTGTAAGTTGCCTCAGCATTATTCTTTCAAGATTTGGATATGATACCTGGACCAATGTTGAAACTAAGTGATTTCATACAGTTATATAAAGTGATCAAATTAAAATAGTCTACTTTCACTGTACTAGGATAAGTATAATTTGTACTGTTTTATTTAAAGTTGTATAGGAGTGAAAAAAACACAACAGTACACAGTACACTGCAGGCTGAGTGAACAGAGACTGCATTTCCTTATGCTTTCTCTATCAAGAAGTCACTCACTTGGAGATTAATTCACAGTAAAGAGACATTTTATCTAGGTTCTTGTTTCTCAAAGTATGGGTCCCAGATCATCATTGGAATCACCTTCAGCCTGTTGGGAATGCAGAATCTCAGGCCCCATCTCAGCCCTACTAATCAGAATCTGCCTCTTATTAACATTCCCAGGTGATTCATAAGTACACCAAAGTTTCCAAAGCCTGATCTAGGTGACCATTAAAAATTCCCAAAAGAGGGCTTCCCTGGTCGTGCAGTGGTTGAGAGTCCGCCTGCCGATGCAGGGGACACGGGTTCGTGCCCCGGTCTGGGAAGATCCCACATGCCGCGGAGCGGCTGGGCCCGTGAGCCATGGCCGCTGAGCCTGCGCGTCCGGAGCCTGTGCTCCGCAACGGGAGAGGCCACAACAGTGAGAGGCCCACGTATCGCAAAAAAAAAAAAAAAAAAAAAAAATCCCAAAAGGAAAATAAATGACACAAAAAGATTTGTAAAAATGAGATGCAAATGCCCATTAGTCATATTTTTTAAAAGTTCAATCACACAAGTAATAAAAGTAAATTAAAATAATAAGGAATTCATTTTAAGTATGTGAGGATATATACTAAGGTATCTCTGGAAGATGAAATTAAAGGGGGTTTAAATTTTCTTCTGAACATTGTAGCGTATTTTATGTCAATGCCCAGGACAGGGAGATCTGAGGAAAATAAAGTGTAAATTGCCAGAGCTTCTCTGAAAGACAGTTTGACAGTGTATATTAAAGAAAAAATCCCATTTATTCATTCAAGAAATATTTATTTGAGGGCCTACTTGTGTTAGGCATATCAAAAAGACAAAGATCTCTGCCCTCATGGGGCTTATATTTTAATGAGAGGGGACAGACCAAAAACAATGAATATAATAAATAATTTAAAATTTTGGGTAATTATATAATAAATGAAGTATATAGAATAATGTGTCCACTATTTGATCCAACAATTCATTTCCAGAAATTTCCAAAAAAACTAATATGTATGACTCACAGACTTAGAAAACAAACCAGGGGCAAAGGGTGGGGGGAAGGGATAGTTAGAGAGTTTGCGATTGACATGTACACACTGCTATATTTAAAATGGATAACCAGGGACTTCCCTGGTGGCGCAGTGGTTAAGACTCCACGCTCCCAATGCAGGGGGCCAGGGTTCAATCCCTGGTCAGGGAACTAGATCCCACATGCAATGCTGCAACTAAGAGTTCACATGCCACAACTAAGGAGCCGACGAGCCACAACTAAGGAGGCCACCTGCTGCAACTAAGACCCAGTGCAACCAAATAAATAAATTAAATAAATATTAAAAGAAATAAAATAAAATGGATAACCAAAAAGGACCTCTACTATATAGCACAGGGAACTCTGCTCAATATTATGTAACAACCTAAATGGGAAAAGAATTTGAAAAAGGATAGATACATGCATATGTATAACTGAATCACTTTGCTGTATACTTGAAACTATCACAACATTGTCAACTATACTCCAATATAAAATAAAAAGTTTAAGAAAAAAAACTAGTATGTGCAAAAACTTAGTTATAAGCAGTATTTTTATAGTAGAGGGAAAAATTGGAAACAAATGTCCAACAAAAGGGAAATAGTAAAATAAATTAAGACGTATCTATGATAATATAATGCAGCCAATAAGCATCATTTATAAAATAAATGTGATGTGAGAAAACAGTCAAATTCCTCAGTAGAAAAAATCAGACAGAAAAAAGAGAATGAAAAGTATATTACCATTTTATATTAAAAACTCATATCTTAATGTAAATAAGAGAAAAATAAATAGAGAGTATCATAATGAGAAATACAATGGCTATAATGGCTAGTGTGATAAAAGAATGATGTGGGGCTGATTGTACTTTATTTCTAAATTTTCCAAGTTTTCTATATTAAGCATGTATTATTTATGTAGGAAGAAATATTATTTTTGAAAGATCCCAATCCAATTTAGCACAGTCCCTATAATTCCCTTAGTTATCCTTGTTTTATGGCACTAGGTAGAACTAGGTCCCAAAACAGGTACTATATGTCCATGCCTCCACTTCAAAATCACTGTATTCTTCTAGACAAGCAACTAAACTTTTAATTTTATAAGGTTCCACTTTCTCATCACATGATTATTATATTATTTATGACTTTGGACCTACCAAATTAAAAACACACATAACACTTAGTTGAATTTACTCACCACAGTACAATGGTCAGTAAGGAGAATAAATGATGCCAGAGGATCAAACCTGAGGTGAATGTCCTCTCGAGCAGAAAATATGTGGTGAACACTTTTACTTCTTCCAGCAGAGTCCTAGTTATAAGCACAGCAGAGAAGCAACCCTCATGTACAAATACGTACAATGTTCCAAGATTAAGTTTCCAATAACTTGTCAGTTATCTCAGAATAAGCAATATTTTTTTCATTTACTTTTGATTCTTCCTATAAGCACTTTAAATAAAACTTCTTTTAAACCCTGTAATTCTAGATTTGAACTGGAAATATCAGCATGTATTACAATGTATTCTCTCTTTTAAAAAACAGAAATCTGTATTTCCCTCTGTTTACTGAAAAGCCCTAAAAATAATAATGAACTCAACAACAATGAGCTAGCTGGGCTAGTGCCCAGATTTTGGTCTCAAAATAAAACTTATCACTACAAGAAACCAGTGCTCTTTAGAGAAATAGGTGATTCCAGTTCTTGAGTAAGAAATGCAAAAGAACTTGAAACATCTTCTACCAGAAAGCAAGAAAACTAACAAGGACTACAGGGATTGTATCAAAGGACTTAGTGGCCAACTTGGACAGGCTCCCACTAGTCAAACAATTGAGCATCAAAAAGAATAAATGCAATGGATTGAAACGTACCAAATATATATATTTTTTAACTATGAATTAATAATGATACTAGAAGACTCATTTAGTTACCTTTGGCAGAAGCTAGAGAAGTAACTCATTACTTTGAAAACTGGTTTAGAACAGGAAAGGTGGAGGAAGAATGAAGACTTATCTTGCCTTTCCTGTATGAACTCTATATCTCGGTACCAAATAGATGAGGCAAATTTTTTCTTTGTGGGACTATTCTAATTAATACTCCTATAATTAGGAGTGTAATTTGAATATCACCATTTTATAACTCTGATGAAATAATGGATCTAGACTGAGATTATCAGTAAGTGCTAATCCCTCAGTGAAAAGCTGGTTGAGTACTGAAAAGCTGAATGGAGGATAAGCCTGCAGTGTGCTGGTACTGGCTTGACTGACCCACAAGGGCCAACTGCTACATATTCAGGAATTTTGCAGACCAGCTGATGTGTCAGTAGCTTAAAACCAGCTACAGGAGAAATATTTATACTATGGAAATTGGTATAAATCAGGGAGACGCTACAAATCAGGGTCCTCCCTTCAAACCTGCCCCAAGCTGGTTGTTAAATATTTACCAGCATACCACTGGGTAGGGTCAACAATATCTGCATACATTGATCAATCTTAACATTATTAAAAGAGAGACAACCAGATACTATAGGCTTCTGATAAAAGCATAAAACACCAAATGAAGTATTCCTGCCAAAAAACAGACTCAGATCTGATCTAACCTCAAATCTAACTACAGTAATAGAAACTAGATGGGGTAGAGGAACATGCTATATGATAACACATGGATATAAACAGCAAAAATCCAGAATACAGAAACAGTACAGGATAAAAGATCCAGTTTCCAAAGCAAAACAAATTGAGAGGGGGAAAAAAAAGGAGGGTGGAGAGGGAACCTATAGGTTAAACGACACTGAAGAGACAATCACCTAAATGCAATATTTGAGCCTTGTTTGGATTCTTATTTGAACCAACCAAACGCAATTATATGTGACAAAATAAGAAAACTGAACACTAGCTGGATAGTTTGATATTAAGGAATTACTGTTAATTTTTCAGGTGTGATATGGTACTATGGTGACTTTTTTTTAAAATAGCTCTTATCTTTTAGAGATATATACTGTCATATTTACACAGATGAAATGACATCGTGGTACAGGGAGGAGAGAAGTGGATGGAGTACAGATGAAACAAGACTGGTCAAAAGTTGATAATCTTTGAAGTTGGGTGAAGGATACATGGAGATTTATTATAGTATTATCTCTTTCATATATTTTAAAAATTCCTCATCATAAAAAGTTTTAAAATAGCAAAAAGAACTTGTACTGGTGTTTATCAAACTTTTATTGCTCAAATGTTCTAACTCTGAATGACAAGTTCTTAGGGTTTTTTTTTAAGTTCTTGTTTTAAAGCAGAGATTTTCTTTAATTTTGAGATATAGAGATTTCTAGAGTTTGCTCTTTAAATTGGCAAAGGAGGCACAATAATCTTAAATTCTGGTTCTCAAACTTTAATGCACATCAGAATCACCTGGAGGGACTGTCAAAACAGATGGCTGGGTTCCATCTCCAGAGTTTCTGATACATAGGTGTGGGATGGGATTTCTAACAAGTTCCTAGGTGATGCTGACGCTACTACTTCAGAAACCACACTGAGAACTGATCTAAAGGTCCAGTTGGTACTAGGGTGCCCGGAACTTTACAGATAGTCAATAAATACAGTGAATAGGTAAAATATAAGATAATAAATCGATGTCTTCTCCCATGAATTTTTCTTTCAGACTTATCTATGGTATACTGTATTTAAAAGGACAGAACTTTCTCACTGATGAATGAGGGGACAGGTTCCCTGTTTAATATTCAGTAGACTAATTTTTTTTTTTTCAGTAGACTAATTTTTTAAAGTTATAC
The DNA here is from genome assembly GCF_951394435.1 of Stenella coeruleoalba. Taxonomy (NCBI): domain Eukaryota; kingdom Metazoa; phylum Chordata; class Mammalia; order Artiodactyla; family Delphinidae; genus Stenella; species Stenella coeruleoalba. Next base: position 85,865,396 of record NC_137147.1, on the reverse strand, counting down.
TCATAGACATAAAACAGATCAGTGGTTGCCTGGAAATGAGGGTGGAGGGAAGGCAGTTGCAAAGGGACATAAGAAAACTTTTGAGGGTGATAGATCATATTGATTGTAGAAATGGTCTTAAGGATGTATAAGAAAGTCAAAACACACAAAATTGTACTCTTTAAATATATGGAGTTTTTTAATATAAATTCTACCTCAATAACATAAGAAATGTTAAACATATAAAAAGTATATGTGATTTCACATTTTTACTAAGGATTCAACTAAGCAGGCAGAAAGGTTCAAGAAATGTGAGCTATGGTTTCTTCCTCATAAAACTACAGAAGCTGAGGTTCGGAAGCAATCCAAAGATTTGGAAGTTCCCCATTCCAACAGTGAGCAGGTCTCCTATGGTTGCTCCTACTTCTTCCCCATGACTGTAAAGATAGGGAACAATTTATTCTATGTGCACTTGTATCTTCAAGTCTTTTTTTTTTTTTTTTTTTGCAGTATGCGGGCCTCTCACTGCGCCACCAGGGAAGCCCTTCAAGTCTTTTTAAAATGAGCCAACTTCTAATATGAAAGACATTAAGGAGTTCATCCCCAGGAGTCCCTCCTTCCACTTTCTACCCATGAGTGTCTTCTTCCTCCTAAGCAGAACACTTCAAAGATGGGTGGTACTGGGCTTCCCTGGTGGTGCAGTGGTTGAAAGTCCACCTGCCAATGCAGGGAACATGGGTTCGTGCCCGGGTCCGGGAAGATCCCACATGCCGCGGAACAGCTGGGCCCTGTGAGCCATGGCTGCAGGGCCTGCGCGTCCGGAGACTGTGCTCCACAACGGGAGAGGCCACAACAGTGAGAGGCCCGCGTACCCCCCCCCCAAAAAAAAAAGATGGGTGGTACTGCAAAGTGCCTTCTCTCGTTTCCTCATCTATGAATTGGGGATAAAACTACCCACCACATAAGATTGTTATACAGATTTCGTAAAAAATTCTAAGTGTCTGGCATCTCCTTAGAAGAAGCTCAGTAAATAGCTCCTTCCTGCTCTAAATCCTTCTCTGTGACAAATACAAAAAAGATAATGAAAATAATCACATGTGTTTTCTGAAGGATTACTTGATAATCTTCAAACCAAGATTTAACATTAAAAGATTAAACAGTTTAAAACTTCATCAAATCATAAAGTTGTAGAAATTGACAGATTTTTTTTTCCAGAAACTAATTTTTTAGCACAGTCTATCCCCTAAAGTGTTTCAAATTGTTGATGAAACTGCTCTATTTTGGTGATGATGATCACTTTCTACTCTGGCAGGTCTAGTGAATTAAATGCTCCCCAAGCTGAATCAGAAAAGGGACAGGCAGACAGTTACTGCATGTGCTATCAATGCCCACTCCCCAAACAAAAAATCCCTTTGATGGATGCCTTAAAAATTATTTATCCTAGAGCTTTCAAAATAGTGACACAATTTCCTATACTTGGAGACAGCAATCAAAGGCGTGGATACGTAAATATTATGTTTTCTGACTTATTCTATTATCTTCAGGAATATTGGGGAATGTGCTCCCATTATTAAAAGATTCTGGCCAAAGTTGGAAGAAAACAGAACAATGATTCCCTGGGGATAAAAAGAGGGGACTATAGCCAGTAGTTGCACACTCATGTCCTCTGCCCAGTTTTTAGTCTAAAAGTAGAATTATTCCTGAGTGTCCATTTTCAGAACATACTAAATCCAGTGTATTCAAATTTTTTATTAACTTAGTTTCATCTTATCAATTGACAAAAACAAAACAAAACAAAACACAAATCGGAGTTCAATGTGGTTACAGCCTAATCATTCACATAGCAAGTTGAAAATTACTAACTTACCTGGACGATTACTTCTATATTATGTGTCCTATTACTGTAGTTTCTTGGATTCCACTTTAGTATGAAAATAGGACCAGACAAATGACTAGCTTGCCCTAAATGAACTCCATCAATCTTAACTGCGACTGAAGTAATGGAAGATAAGGAAAACACCAAGACTCTAAAATGAGAGCATAAATGCATGGTTTTAGGTATTTGGCATTGTTTTTATAAAGAAGAATAACCCTATTATAACCTGAAAAGATGTAAGTACAGTTGGCCTTCCGTTGGTTGATCTGCGAGTTACTGGGATGTGGAACCTGTGGTTTCTACCAACCATGGATCGAAAATATTCAGAAAAGAAAAATTTCAAGAAAGTTCCCAAAAGCAAAACTTTAATTTGCCTCTCGTCAGCAACTATTTACATAGCAGTTACATTGTGTTAGGTATTATAAGTAATCTAGATATGATTTAAAGTATAGGGAGGATGTGCATAGGTTATATGCAAATACTACACCAGTTTATATAAAGGACTTGAGCATCTGTACACTTTGGTATTCCCAGGGGGTCCTGGAACCAATCCCCCAGAGATACCGAGGGACAACGGTAAGGCAGACCATTACATTGTACAAATGTTCATATGACACTCTTCATATGATCTGGTTTCTTTCTAAATGGTGGCTTCTGGAGTTGTATAATTCAGCCAACCTGAATTGGTGAGAAATCAGAAACTATTCTAAATCTAAATCTGATATCCAGCTCCTATCAAGAAACCTGACCAAGAGATGTATGTTCCACTTACCTAGTGATCAAAAGAAATAAATTAAAGCATATTGGTACCCTTTTTTTCCAGAATAATTAGTAAATTTTTTTAAAAGTACAATATCCAATAATGATAAGAGTGCTGTGAAACTGGCACTCATATTGCTTGGTAACATTATAAATTAGTATCTGTTTTAAAAAGTAATCAGGTACCTTGTGCACTGCTGGTGGGAATGTGAAATGGCGCAGCCACTGTGGAAAACAATGTGGAGGTTCCTCAGAAAATTAAACATAGAATTACCACATGATCTAGCAATCCCACTTCTGAATATATACCCAAAGAACTGAAAGCAGGGACTGGAACACATATTTGTACACCCATGTTCATAGCAGCATTATTTACAGTAGTGAAAAGGCAGAAGCAAAAATGTCTATCAACAGATGAATGGATAAACAAAATGTAGTGTATATATGCAATGAAACAGTGAATACTCAGCCTTAAAAAGCAAGGAAATTCTGAAACATGCTTCAAAATGGATGAGGACATTATGCTAAATGAAAGAAAGCCAGTCACAAAAGGACAAATACTGTATGATTCTCCTATGAGGTACCTAGAGTTGTCAAATTCATAGAGACAGAAAGTAGAATTGGTGGTTGCCAGGGGCTGGGGGGAGGGGGAATAGGGAGTTAGTGTTCAATGGGTACAGAGTTGCAGTTTTGGAAGCTGAAAAAAATGGTGATGATGGTTGCACAACAATATAAAGGTACTTATTGCCACTAAAAATGCTTAACATGGTAAATTTTATGTTATGTATATTTTACCACAATTTTCTGAAAAAGAATAATGATTTTAGTTGCAAAAAAAAAAAGTAATCAGGCAATCTTTATCAACAGTCACAAAGGAATTCAAACTATTTCACCTAGAATCCTATTTCCAGAACTCTATCTAAAGCAATTATTCAAATGAAGGAAGAATCTATATGCATCAGATGTTCATCCTCAAATTAGAAAAAAATCTGAAAGTTCACCAATAAGATAGGAAAATGGTTAAACTGTGGTCCATTCTCTCTGTTGACAGAAAAAAAATAGCAATTAGAATACACGGTGCCCTATGATTACGACTGTGTAAATACAGGCCTGAAAGAGAATGCCTGAGAAGGAAAACTCATGTTAATAATAGTTCTATTGGGGTATGGGGGGGGAGTGGGACAGGGATACACATATAATCCCATTACTCTATTTTCCAAAAGTTATGTTGTACTGCTTTTCAAAATAAAATTTAAAAGAGTATATTAAAACAAGTGCCCTTATGTTTGCAAAAGGTTATGTCTCTTTGCAAAAGGAATGTTAATGTCTCATTAAGATTCTATTTAATACTACTCAGCCATAAAAAAGAACGAAATAATGCCATCTGTGGCAACATGCATTCAACTAGAGATTACCATACTAAGTGAAGTTAGAAAGACAAATACCATATAGTATCACTTATATATGGAATCTAAAATATGACACAAATTAACCTATCCATGAAACAGCAACAGAATCAGGGACATAGAAAATAGACTGGTGGTTGCCAAGGGGGAGGGGGTGGGGGAGGGAAGGACTGGGAGTTTGGGATTAGCAGATGCAAACTGTTATATATGGGATGGGTAAACAGCAAGGTCCTACAGTACAGCACAGGGAACTATATTCAATATCCTGTGATAAACCATAATGGAAAAGAATATGAAAAAGAATATATACATGTATAACTGAGTCACTTTGCTCTCAGAAGTAATTAATACATTGTAATTCAACAATACTTCAATAAAAAATAAATTAAAAAAAAGATTCTATTTATATGCACTGTCAAATTCATATGCCAAATGATTTTTCAATTCCGGAAGGTTTACATAGCTTTTGCTTTTTTGAAAGGCTATGTAGCAAAACAAAAAAATATATACTTCTGATATATGATGTAAATTTTTTAAAGTAGGATACAAATGAATAGGTACATTATGATTACAGCAATGTAAAACCATGCATATAAAAAAGCAAGAATAAAAGACAAAAATAATAATGGTAGGATTATGGGTTTCTAGATTTTTTTTTATTTCAGCAGCTTAAAAATTATATACTTTTTAACTGAATAGGAATGAAACAGTAGGCAATTTATATAATGTTTAGATTGCTGAGAAAACTAAAGTAGAGCATCTCATAGCTTTCACATAAGAATGCAATCACAGTGACTTACTCTTCATCAATATCAAACTGAAAGTAAATTCTGAAAAACTGCTACATACCTGATGTGTGTTGAGTGAAGGAGTCTTTCTAGTGGTTCATGTTTAGCAGAACTATAGAGGAGTGATTTAGGATTAGTGATAAGAACCACAGGCCACTCGCCAAAGATCAAATCTGCAAAGCTAAAGAGGTCATGATCAAAAGCAAAGATCCGGTACCTAGACACCAGAGGACAATAAGGTAATTTAGTTACTTCATATTATAAGACGGCCTGAAGGATATATACAGAACAAATGTAAAACGATAAAACTATACTTTCTGAGATCATGAATTTGAATGCAGAGTAAATAATATTGTTCCTCTTTCTTCCCTTGCCCTTATCACTTTATACATTTTGGCACATGTGACATGTGTCACAACTGGGATCTGACTGAAGCAATGAATTTTTACTGTGTCCTAGAACAATGCCTGGTACATAGCATGTACTCTTTAATTTTTAAATAAATGTTTGTTGAATTAAGTCATTTGATTTCTATACTTTAAGACTATTTTGAACCTAAAACATTCATCATAAGTCTAATAATATCTGACATTCTTCATCCCATCAACAATGCTACATAAAATATTAAAATAAACACACTTAGAAACCTTTAATTCTTCTTTTAAACTTTTATTTCTATAATTTCAAAGAAAACAGCAAAAGTTAAGTGGTTTTGATTTTCTAAATGCACAATGAAAGGTAAAACTATTCACTAAAAAGTAACCAAAGTTTTGTATTTTCTAACTTTTAGAACTAAGGAGAGAAATGATTAGCTATGGCAGAAACAATAGTGCTCACCAAATACTCCACGTGCTCCCCTGCATTTCCCAGTCTCCCTGGTATTAGGTTGGGGCCATGTGACTAGTTCTGGCCAATGGGCTGTGAACAGAAGTGACACGTATCACACTTCTGGTCCAAAGTACTTAAGAATGGATATGAGTTCTCTGTGATCTCTTGCCTGCCCTGGAATTGAGGTGTTGAAATAGTCACATTATAAGATGGAGGAAGTCTGAATCCCTGAGTTACCCCATGGAGGAGAATTTCCCTGACTTATACTGATTTACATAAATGAAAAAATAAACATCTGTTGTGTTAAGCCATTGATATTTCTAGATTTATTTGCATCCACAACAAAGCCTAGTCTAACATTACTAATACACTAACTGTTTTTAAAAACTCTCCTAGGGAATTCCCTGGAAGTCCAATGGTTAGGACTCCATGCTCTCACTGCTGAGGGCCGGGGTTCTATCCCCAGTTGGGGAACTAGGATCCCACAAGACACAGCCAAAAAAAAAAAACCTCTTCTATTGTACTAATATAATTTAAACGTTTATAAGGGCAGGTAAAGGTTAGGTCCTTTCAGTAAAACAAACTCCAAATAAAACCCCAGGGTTGGAATACAGGAGAGCAGGTGGGAAGAGAAAGAAAGGAAATGGCTCCATAATTAACATCACTTAACTTGTAACTGTAGCATTTATAAGAAATAAAGAAGCTGATCAAGGGTAAGGAAGGCTACCTGGTAAAGGCAATTCCAGCCCAGCCCACAGCCTCACAGTCATGAACAGACAGGTCTTAGTTCAAAGTAATTACAGTTGCCAACTAATCACAGGCTTCAAGCATAGCTCTTATACAGTTTCTAGAAAAGCCAACTGAAATGAATAAGTTCCTTCCAAGATATAAAGCTGCTTTTTAATGAATGGGAGTACAGTTGACCCTTGAACAATGAGGGCGTTGGGGCACCGACCCCCAAGCAGTAGAAAATCCGAGTATAATTTCCCAATCAGCCCTCTGTATCCTCAGTTCCACATCCACAGATTCAACTAACCACAGATTGTGTGGTACTGTAGTATTTTGTGAAAAACATCTGAGTATATGTTGACCTGCACAGTTCAAACCGTGTTGCTCAAAGATCAACTGTAGTTATTAGAAAGATAACATATTCAGCTCAACAAATATTCACTAAGTACCTAATATCTTCATAGCACTGGGTTTGACTAAGTTAAAGAGCAATTGATAAAAAACAATGAGGTGATACTTATTTATATTTAAACTTGCACTTAGTTATTCTCAAATATATCTATTTCGTTCTTCTCAATAAATATATATTTAACTATACTGTATCCTTTTGATAAATAAGTTATGTTTTCTCTTCAGAAGACTTTAACCTTAGATCTACCATATGACCCAGCATTTCCACTCCTGGGTATATATCCAATTTGAAAAGATACATGCACCCCAATGTTCATAGCAGAATTATTTACAATTGTCAAGATATGGAAGCAACCTAAGTGTCCATCAACAGAAGAATGGATAAACAAGATGTGGTACATATACAATGAAATACTACTCAGCCATAAAAAAAGAATTAAATTTTGCCAGTTGCAACAGTGATGGACTTGGAGGGTATCATGCTAAGTGAATAAGTCAGACAGAGAAAGACAAATGTTGTACGATACCACTTACATGTGGAATCTAAGAAATACAACAAACTAGGGAATATAACAAAAAAGAAACAGACTTACAGATATAGAGAACAAACTAGTGGTTACCAGTGGGGAGAAGGAAGGGAGGAGGGGCAAGATAGAGGTAGGGGTTAAGAGGTACAAACTATTACATATAAAATAAGCTACAAGGATATATTGAACAGCACAGGGAATACAGCCAATATTTTATAATATCTATAAATGGAGTATAACCTTTAAAAATTGTGAATCACTATACTGTACAACTGTAACTTACATAATATTGTATAACTATACTTCAATTAAAAAAGTGTTTAATAATAATAATTTTTAAAAGACTTTAACCTTAATAAAACCAACTATAATCTGTTTGAAGAACTTAAATCACTAACATGTTGTAGCAATAACTAGAAAGGCAAATATCAAATTCAGGGAAAAAGATGACGTATTTCTAGCCCTAGTGTTTCTCAAAGTATGGTCCATTGAGCATCTGGTGGGCTTTTTAAAAAAAAGCAGTTTCTTGTGTCCTAACCCAGACCAACACAGCCAAAATCTCTAGAGACAGGGCCTGGTAATTTTTATTTTTCATAAGCTCCTCCATAGATCTCGTGTATACTAGATTTTGAGAACTATTTCCTAGAGGATGCATTTGAAAAGCCAACATAACATAGTGATGGCAAACATAATTGCTGCAACAAAGTTTTTGCATAAGGATAAAGACTGCCAGATACATATATTCCTTCAAAAACATAGAGATATCACATGTTTTTCCTTAACTGGGATCACTCACTCATGATAGTGATCAGAAAACTATCATTGCTTTAGCAAAACTTACACGTATAAGTTGTATTCTGTGGGGTAGTTCCCTTACCTTCTGTTATCCTTCCAGTCTCCCACCTCAAGCTCCAAAGTGCCCTGGAAGTGACGAGTGTGCAAAACAGGCATCAGTCCACCAAGTGTGTGGAGGTGCCCACACAAATAAGCTGTAGCCGAACTAACCAATGAAAAATAAATGAAATAAATGAACAAAGATAACTTGTGATGCCAAACTAATAAAAATATCTCTTCAGAAAAGCAAGATACGTAGAACAACATAAAAGAATTAAAAGCAATTCATTTTGATTTTGGAAGCTTGCCTCACCTCATTATGGACCGAATTCCTGGTGATGGAGAAAGGATAGTGGATGTTGTGAAGTGTCCAAACCAAATACTGTGGTTGCTCCGACTACTTTCCTTGGCCAGTAATGAAAGATCCTCCATCTGTTTCTGAAATCAGAGAAAAACAGAAGGAGCTTTAATTAGAGCTCAGGCTGAAATCTAATGTCAAGAGGTTACACAACTCCCTTGAGGTTTTATAATATTACGTCTAAAGCTTAAACCCTACTAACCAGTGACCTGTATGGACCTCTGTAAGTTTCAAACTGTTTAAACATACAATTCATTTGATCCTAAAAATAACTCTGCACTAAGGAGGACAGGGATTATTCCCATTTGATAGATAAAGAAACAGAAATAAACAATCTTTAAATTACATAAATTTTTTTCTTTATTTATAAATTTCTTTGCAGCAATGAAGAAGAACCACTAATCTTTTCAGCCCTGTATACCACAGTGCAATTAATAAAGAGGATATTGAAACTAAACTTCTAAAACAAGATGAACATATGTCCACAGAAAGCCTTGTACCTGAATATTTACAACATTCTACTCATAACAGACAAAAACTAGAAACCACCAAAAAATTGCAGTATATCCATACCCATACAACGGAATACTACTCAGCAGTAAAAAGGATATACACAGTAATAGGGATGAATCTCAAAAACATACTAAGCAAAAGAGGCCAGACACAAGAGTACCTACTGTATGATTTCATTTATGTAAAATTCTAGAACAAACAGCACTAATCTATACTGACAGAAAACCCATCAGTGGTTCCCTGGGACTGCAGGTGAAGACTAACAACACAAGAGAACTTTCTGGGGTAATGGAAATGTTCTGTCTTGATTGTGCTGACAGTTACACCAGTATATACATTTGTCAAAGCTCTTCAAATACTCAAAATGAGTGCATTTTATTGTCTGTAAACCATCCCTCATAAAGATGATTTCTAAAATAACTTGTATATATAAATATATACATTAATATTATCTCCAAAGTGCTTATAGCAATGAATTCCTGGGCCCTACTTTCAGAGTTTCTAATTCGTTAAGTCTCGGACAAAGCCTAGGAACCTGCATTTTACAAAACAGCTGCTTTTCATGCAGATTATCAAATCATACCTTAAAAAACACTATTCTAAGGGGTAGGCTTTAAAATAATAAGCTGATCAACTCTGTCTAAAGACACTCAGTAGACAGGAAACAAAATATACCTTCCTTAAATAAAATGCCTAATAAACCCAAAGCATTTAACAATATTCTGCTCAAGTTTCTTTGAACCCTCATATCACTTTAAATCTTTCAGCACTTAGCAAATTCTGCCTTTTATTATAGTTATTTCTGTATAGGTCTTAAGCCCCACCAGTACATTAAATATTCTAAGAGGCCAAGCACTTGATCTTATCACCCTTGTATTCTTATATATGGACACATATGTCTTGCATTTGGGCACGTGCTCAATAATGAGTTGACATTTGCCATACCAAGAAATAATTAGAGGTTCTCAGATGTGACTTTCCATACAGTTTTAATCCAGCAACAATTTTCACCGAGCTTAACGAAAAATACTTTAAAAGAAACTTATTTAGGACTTCCTTGGTGGCGCAGTGGTTAAGAATCTGCCTGCCAATGCAGGGGACACAGGTTCGATCCCTGATCTGGGAAGATGCCACATGCCGTGGAGCAACTAAGCCCGTGCGCCACAACTACTGAGCCTGGGCTCTAGAGCCCACGAGCCACAACTATAGAGCCCACGTGCCACAACTACTGAAGCCCACACACCTAGAGCCCGTACCCTGCAACAAGAGAAGCCACTGCAATGAGAAGCCCGTGCACCGCAAGGAAGAGTAGCAAGTACACCGCAAGAAGAGTAGCCCCCACTCATCACAACTATAGAAAGCCCGCATGCAGCAATGAAGACCCAATGCAGACAAAAAATAAATGGAAAAAAAAAAAAAAGAAAACTCATTTACTTCGATGGTTGCCCTTCTCGTACCAAAAAAATATAGACCATTAGTTAGAAATGGCAACTGTGGGGATTTAGGAATATACCATATAGTATACAAAGCTGTATGCCCTGCGCCTTGCAAAGTGCATGCTGCACTTAGTACATATTTATTTTATTTTTTAAAAATATTTATTTGGCTGCGCTGGGTTAGTTGCGGCATGCAGGATCTTCGTTTTAGTATAAGGGCTCTTTTAGTTGCAGTATGCGGGCTCTTAGTTGTGGCATGCGGGATCTAGTTCCCTGACCAGGAATCAAACCCTGGTCTCCCACATTGGGAGCAAGGAGTCTTAACCAGTGGACCACCAAGGAAGTCCCAGTACATATTTAACAACTGTTTACTGAATTAATGTAAAATGTGAGGTACTGCTTTCCCAGATTTTGGAACAAGGACAGGGATAACAATAATAGGGTTCAAGTAGTCGATAATTTCTTCTAGCCATACCTGTAACCACAGCAGAATTTTCCTCAAGCATTTCTAGATAAGAACTTGTTTACCTAGTATAACTTTAAGTGAGCCGCATGTATCTGGGAAAAGATAAAATAGGTTAGCTGCAAAGGGAAGTGAGATTTTTTACTGTACCTGATCTAAAATTCCAAAGAAATTAAAAGGTCTCTTAGGCCCTGGATTTACGGTGGCATCCAAAGAGATGAAAGAATAGTTGCCAAAGGGAGTACTGTGGACGTAATGGAAAGAGCCATCCCTACGTACAGCAGAATATTTCCTAAAAAATACAAGACAGGAAAGTTTTAGTGTAATCATAAAATAACAGAATGAGTTTAAATTCCTGCCCTAATATCACACTATATTTTGCCTCCCTTTGAAAAGGAAATTTCCATGATCTGACAGAGAAATACACAAAACTAGATCCACAATGGATACATCGATTAAAAGAAATTTTAAAGATTTTCTCCCATTGTCTCCAAAGATTCAGGCAAACATATTCATCAGTAACCAAGCACAAGGTCACCAAGCAAAGCAGAGAAGTACGTGGCTAATTTAGGTGGTCCACTAAACATTTTAAAAGAGATTAGTCAGAATCCAGGGAAATGGTATTTATCAATCATCAAAAATTTTAGTGAGGGCCTTCTAAGTACCTAGCAGAATTCTTGGTATAGTGAGATACAACTGTTTACTTCTTGAAACAGGACTGCAGAGGCTTAAGTCACAATAAAGCCTTGCAAAGATGAAGTCATCAAGCCAGGAGAAAAATGTTAGGTCTCGGCCAGTAAATCTTTTATCGGTTCCTAAAAATATATTGAAAACATACACAGGGTCCACATCCAGTAATGAAAGTCCTCACCACCTTAAGTATCAACAGTATTCAAGTGTCCAGAAAGTTGGAGAGTAAAGATGGGTAACAGAGTACACAGCGTCGGCACTCATTAAGTATTTATTGAATAAATGTGAAAGAAAGTATAGATTATATTTGGAGCATACCTTTATTATTCAAATGTCAGAACATTATAAGAAAATATCTAAGTGTCTTATATGATGTTTTACCTAAGAGCACATATGAAAAAAATACAAATAAACTTCTGAAATTTAATGTGCTATCAGGGAGCTATTTTTAAGCAACAGCCAACAAATATATCATAAATAAATATATTATCATAGATATTACAATTAATAGTCAATTAGCTCCTCTTGGTATATGTTGAATTTCTATTTCAGGGTTTTTTCCTCATTAAGATTTGTATTTATATTTTTCCTGGTTAGTTTGTTTTCAGAGTTATTCTTCAGGATCTTATAATCTTACATATGTTGTTTTCTTTCCTACATTTTTGACATATTAAAATCCAACTATCTAAAATAAAATCCAACTACTTGAAAGCAGAGGTTAAAATATACAATAGTTTTTGAATTCTGGATTTTGGCATCTCTGAGTCACTGTAGAGATCAAGATTTAACCTTAAGATTTTTTTCCTTCCAGTTGATATTTCTGTAATGTCTACATCTCTAGCAAAATGTCACATATTAAATCCGGATAAAGTTTAGGTGGTTAGAAACAAAAATATAAAGGTAAGAAACTTTAAAGTGACTAATAATTTTACCTTCCCAATAACTAATCAGTCCCTAAGTCCTACTGATTCTTTGAAAATGTCTGTTAAGCCCATTCCCACAGTCGCCATCAAAGATACAAACAGTTAATAAGAAGTGAAAGATTTTCATCTCTGTCCTTTTCCTTCCTCACATTAACAAAAGAGGACAACCTCCTCTTCCAAGTTAAGATGACTCTAGTTATATGTTAACTAATGCTTTTTGACCTACCATCCTCAAATTAATGTCACCATCCCCATATCCATGACCCTTTTTCAGACAGGTATGTCTTATATTCATTTCAGGCCTTTTCCTTATGATGGTTAGACTGCTGCAGGATTCTTCGATTTGGTCTACACAACTCTAATCTCTCTCTTTTTCTTTTTATCCCTATCCCTATTTTGTTGTGTGTCTGCCCTTTATAAAATACTATTTTCATTGTTACTTATCTCCTTAGGAACCTATACTGGATTATAAACTATTACCCATCACATCTAAATTTTTGTGCTTGTCACTTGTCACTTGACACCTCCATAAATTGGCTCTACACTATCTACCCAGTGTCACACCAATCCTCAATATGAACCTTTATTCTGGTGATAGCAGTTTCCTTACTGCCCCCCAAAAGCTCATTCCAGCTTTCTTAATGTATTTTTTAATTTTTTAAATTTATTTATTTGGCTGCATCGGGTCTTCATTGTGGCATGCAGGATCTTCGTTGCAGCATGTGGGATCTTTCAGTTGCAACATGCAGGATCTTTTAGTTGTGGCATGCAACTAAAGCTCTGTTTATACTAATCCTTTCAAAATATACCCCTCAGAATTTCTTACTTCTCCAAATGCTACCCGTCTTTTTTAAGACTGGACACAATTTTCACTTCTTTTACAAAGTCTTCTCTAACTTGCAGCTAGTAGATAAGTAAGTTCTAGAGATCTAAAGCACAGTACTTATAGTCAACAATACTGTATTATAAACTTCAAAGTTGCTAACAGACCAGACCTTAATTGTTCTCACCACAAAAAAAGAAACAGTAACTGTGTCACTTGTGATAGGGTTATTAGCTAACCCTATGGTGACAGTCATATTGCAATATATAAATGTATCACATGAACACACTGTATACCTTAAACTTACACAATGTTATATGTCAATTATATCTCAATAAAAAATAAAGGCTGCTCTATGTCCACCCCATGATAACCTCTGCCTTTTCTGATTTCTCATAGTGATAATTAAGTGTAATAAATAATCTAGGGCTTCCCTGGTGGCACAGTGGTTGAGAGTCCGCCTGCTAATGCAGGGGACACGGGTTCGTGCCCCGGTCCGGGAGGATCCCACATGACGCGGAGCGGCTGGGCCCGTGAGCCATGGCTGCTGAGCCTGTGCATCTGGAGCCTGTGTTCCGCAATGGGAGAGGCCACAACAGTGAGAGGCCCGCGTACCGCAAAAAAAAAATAAAATAAAATAAAAATAAATAAATAAATAATCTAGCATTTCACAGCCATTCCTTCATGGTTTTTTTTTTCACATTCCTTTCTAATTGTTTCCTGAACAAATTTTATCTCCCGTAGCTAGACTTACTTGAAGCTAGAGGCCATATTTTTTAATATTAGCTCTTGTATCTCTCACACTATCCAACTAATCATAGGCTCTTAAGACTTGCTACTTGACGGACTGACAGTGTAAAACAAAGCTACTGAATACCCTGGAACAGAAAGTGAAATTACAGCCAAAAGAAGAATTCCAATATAGTAAAACTAGAGAATGGGCTTTCTAACTTAAATATCCTTTCATATTCATTGCCTTTTTCATATTCATGCACATAAAATTTTTTTTTAATATTTGTATGACATACTGGACAAACCAGCAAGGGGTGAACAACTGGGCTCTTCGGCCACCCCAGAGGCTAAGAGAATCAGTATCTCAGCATTATTAAAACCCACAGTACTCTGGTTGACAAGCTCTGATCTAAACGGTTTATTCTGTGCATCCATGGCAAAAAAAAAAAAAAAGTCTTATAGAATATTAAAAGTACCATTAGTCGACAAAAAGCATTAAAGTATATGAAATAAAAATAAAAGGGGGCTTCCCTGGTGGCACAGTGATTGAGAGTCCGCCTGCCGATGCAGGGGACACGGGTTCGTGCCCCGGTCTGGGAAGATCCCACATGCCGCAGAGCGGCTGGGCCCGTGAGCCATGGCCGCTGAGCCTGCGCGTCCGGAGCCTGTGCTCCGCAACGGGAAAGGCCACAACAGTGAGAGGCCCGGCCCGTGTACTGCAAAAAAAAAAAAAAAAAAAAAAGAATAAAAGGGACTTCCATGGTGGCGCAGCGGTTGAGAATACGCCTGCCAATGCAGGGGACATGGGTTCGATCCCTGGTCCAGGAAGATCCCACTTGCCGTGAAGCAACTAAGCCCGTGCACCACAGCTACTGAGCCTGCACTCTAGAGCCCATGAGCCACAACTGCTGAGCCCGCGAGCCACAACTGCTGAGCCTGCATGCCACAACTACTGAAGCCCGTGTGTCTAGAGCCCATGCTCCACAACAAGAGAGGCCACTGCAATGAGAAGCCCACGCATCGCAATGATGAGTAGCCCCTGCTCACTGCAACTAGAGAGAGCCCTCATGCAGCAACGAAGACCCAGTGCAGCCAAAAATAAATAAATATTTTTTTAAAAAGTATAAAAAGAAAGAAGAGGTCCAAGCAAACAAACAAAAAATGAATCACCAAAATAATAATAATAAACTAAAAGGCTCCTTTTCTAAATTACCAGAGGTTCTTTTCTCTGTTAAAAAATGTTTTCACCCATTCAGTGAATTGATTGCACCCTCCCTGTAACAGACTCTACATTGTGGTCTGTCGTCTGTTCATTACAGTACCTGTAATAATTCTCAACACTCTCCAGACTTGGAATGTTGAATGCATCTAATTAAAAAGAAAAGAGCAAACATCATCTATATTAAAAAGAAAAATGCAAACATATTAATGACTAAAGAAAAATGACAATTCTTTCAATAACACTTTAGATGATAGATGCCAATTAATTAGATTGGCATTTAATTTTAATTTTTAAAACTTGATAATAGAATTCAGGTTATCTGGAAACTTATCTAAAGCACATAGTATACTGAAGAACAATAAATATTTTGAATAATGTACTACTCAGAATAAATCAATTTGAAGTTATAAGACTGGACCACTGTTGCTGCTGTTTTAATTGTGTGATTCTGGAAGCCAGGAAGGACTGGATTCATGCCTGATATATGGATCCATGTCATGGGCTTCTAAACAGCAGATGACTTTGATAACAGGGCCAAAGCCCCTCTTTTTAAATCTTAAAAAAGATTCAGTAACAAAGAAGTTATATAATGGTAAGGGAAAAGGTTAAGGACATCATAGAATACTTATCTGGAAATATAATAATTTCATAGAGCTTGATTGCTTGGTTGCAATAGGCTAAAATTGTTTATCAGCTTTGACTTCCAAGAATCCACAACATTTCTAATAACCTTAGAAAGTAAGCTGAAAGCTCAATTTAGGCCAAAAGAAATATTATTGTGTATATAATCCTCTTGCTAAGAGAACAATTCTGTTAGAGTTAAATCTTCTTTTTTTTTTTTGGCTACACTGCATGGCTTGTGGGATCTCAGTTTCTGAATCAGGGATTGAATCCAGGCCACGGCAGTGAAGTGCCGAATACTAACATTTAGACCACCAAAGAACTCCCTATTATAGTTAAATCTTAATAAAGATTTATATATATATATACACACGCACACACACACATATATACCATAAGCATTTATGCCTATACAAGTCAAATTAAATGATTATGAACTCCAAAGGACTATCCAAATCATTTAATCACAAAACTCCATTTGATATTTGTTACTTTAAATATATCAGTAGTTTGGCTTGGAAAACTTTTTTAATATACACAGATTTGCTTTTATTGCAAAAGAATTTGACTTGTACCCTTAATTAAGATCAGGGAAAAAAGGGAATGTAAACATACCAGAGAAAGTTGTAAGCCAGAATCCTATTTTTAATTTATAATTTCTAGCTGCTTTGTAAGAACTATAGTTGACCCTTGAACAACACAGGTTTGAACTATGTCAATCCACTTATATGCAGATTTTTTTCAATACATACATACTATAGTACTACATAGATCCTTGGCTGGTTGAATCTGCAGATGCATAGGGCCGACTGTAAAGTTATATCCGAATTTTTGACTGCTTGGGGGTCAGTGCCCCTAACCCCCACATTCTTCAAGGGTCAACTGTTTTTATAAAGAGGGATTTTTCGATCTAACCAATAGCTGTGTATTTCACCAGATAGAATTTTAAAAGATAGCTTTTTAAAAAATATATAAATAGGTACTCATCAGCAATGAATAATCAAGTGAAGCAAACAAATGAAATACTTAAGTAACCAATAAGAAAGTCAACCTTTATGAAACAAACAGATCTACCATCAGGACTCTTGGAAAACAGTTCAATTCCTTATTAACACAACAATCATAGTCTAAAAAATGGGAAGGAGTTATCCATTTCTCTCTCCATGCATATTGGAATATATTTGTAATTTTAATTTTTAAATATATATACAGCAAAATTCAATCTTTGTGATGTACAGTTCTATGGATTTTGACAAATGCATAGTCACGTATCTACCACCACAATCAACATACAGAACAGTTCTATTACCCCGCAAAATTATCTCATGATGCCTCTTTTTAGTCAGCCTCTCCCTCCATCTTCAACCCTTTGCAACCACAGATTGTTCTCTGTCTATAGTTTTGCCTTTTCTTGAATGTCATATAAATGGAATTATACAGTAATGTAGACTTATGGGTTTGGCTTCTTTCACTTAGCAAAATTATATCTTTTTAAACATCCATCTGCATGGATTTTGCTATATGCTTTTCTTCCATGTAAAGAAGAAAGAAACCATACCAGTTTCCCCCTCAAGGTCTAACAGTGACATCTGAAGTTTTAAAATCACATATTATCATTGAATTTCACAGTTGTGGCCTTTAGTATACTTAAGCTTATGTTACAATGTCCCATTTTGTAATTTTACAATTTAAATTGGAGAATCTAGGCTCCTGAAGGAAAAAAATCTAGTCTTAATTATAACTGGGACTTGACTCTTACCATGATTTCCTTTGATATCGAGCCACTTGGTTTTTTCCATGACCCTTGTCTTCTTCAGAATACCCTGGTAAGTTTGCCATTCTGCCTCCTGCTGCCTAGATCCCAAATTTTCCTTTGTTTTGGCGTCTGTCAGGTCTCCTGTAGGTTTACATAAGAATTGAATAACAATGCAAAATAAAGCTGGGCTGGGGGTTCAATTTTTTTTTAATGCACACTGAAGAACAAAGATATTTAAAGTACTCAACATGTATTAGCATAACCACTTATGAATCCATCTCTGTCCAAAGCAAGCCACTGAAAATAAGATTCTCAGCACGGGCTTTATTTGTTTCTTATAGGTTAGCAAGTGCCTATTTAACTTCCTGTGATATTAGAAATAGGTTGTGAAAACTGTATCTTTAAAGGGAGCAGTACAAAATGCATCTTGAGACTCTGATGAAATGAAAACTCTTTAATAAGAAATTCCAACACTTTGGGAAGGTGTAAATATCTATGGTAACCTTATTTTCCAAACCCCAAATCAGGATATGTGATCTGACCAAGTATTATTTTTATGGCAAGAAACAATCTGGAAGGTGTAGTTTGGAAAATGAAATACCAAAATTTCTGGGAAACTAGACAGACATTTGAAATTGAGATTGTCCATAAAATGAGGACTCCATCATATCAGCAGAGGTGTTTCAGTAAGGTGGGTGAAAGATGAATCCCCCAAGAGCCGGGGTAGATGCTCCTTTAGCTGCTTCTCCAACACAGTTGGGAGCAAAGGGTTTGGGTTGTTTGAACACTCTAGGGAACCAACTCACAGAAGTACCAAAGGATGCAAAAAAAAAAAAAGTGTCCTGAGTTACCTGAAGCCTCAAACAACTGACAATATAAGATTAATACTGTAAGGAAAATGGAAAAGTTAAGAAAAAAAAAAGAAGAGGAAGAGGAGGAGGAGCAGAACTTTTCATTTCTGGTTAAGGGGCTTTCTCTAAGTCTCTCTCAAATCCAGAGCTGCAATAACGACAACAAAAAACAGATAACAGACGGCAGACGGAACACTAACGCGAGAATCATGAGCCTTGCTTCCACCGCTTGGCCAAAACCTTGCTATGGCAAGTCATTTAGCCCGGATCTTGACTCAGTTATCCATAGACAAAGGAAATTATAATATCCTATCTCCTCTACAGGAGGAGGACTCACCTGAGGCTGTAGCTAAAGTTCCCCTAACGTCCCCAAATTAAAAGGCTGCAGCCCTGTTTTCATTCTACCATCCGGACCACAGAACAACATGACAGCACGGCAATCCTCCCTACCTGTTGCTAGGACGAGAGCTGGTTGAATGATGTCAATAGTTTCAGAACAGAACTTCTCTAAGTCTACAGCTCTGCCTGGATCGCGAAACCTGCTCAGGTGAATGTCGGATATCTGCCGAAAGCAGGTGTTAAACAGAGATATCTGAGTCAGGAGGAGGCAGCACGAACAGAGACCCAGCGGCTCTCTCCGGCGGAAGTAAAAGGCAAAGACGCAGTGCATCAACGAAACCCCCAGGGAAGGACGGAGCACCAACCCCCTCTCCCCCAGCCCAGAGTGTGGGCCCAAACAGGAGCGGGTCGCGACCCCGCGTTAACTGCTGGCGTCTCACCGCGCGGCGCCAGCTCTGCACCCACCCAGCCCCCGCCTGAGCTCCCGCTGCGTCACCTGCAGACCCCAGAAGATGTTGCTGGCTCCGAGGCCCGGCGCAGGGTGCGGGCTCCGGGGGGTGCGGGGCTGGGGCAGTGGCGAGGGCGGCCCAGCCAGGCCGTAGTGCTCCAAGAGCACTGCCGCTAAGGCCGCGGCCGCCAGCCCGGCGACCACCCTGACGGCCAGCGCTGCGACCATTCCCGCCGGGGCGCGGCACGCGAGTGCGGGGCCGGGTCAGGGACCGGCCGGGACCCAGCGGTGCCCACCGGGAGCTGCTTTGGCCGCACTTCCGGACTCTATGGTCGCGGGGCCTACGGCGCCGGTCTGGCCAGCCGGCGCTGGCACCTGCGCCTGGCTGTGTACCTGCAAGCCGCCCGCGGCTCTGGGCTCGGTTTGCTAATGCAATGCGGGGTAAAAAAAAAACCTTGACACCCACCCACCCCCCGCCCCCAGCGCCACTCGCAGTAGCCTTGGGGTGGCAGGGAAGGAGCCCGGGTCTGGGAGGCGGAGGCTAGCGTCCTGACTCCGCCTTAGTCAATCATGCCGGACCTCGGTGATCGGTTTCCTTGCAACCCAGAGTTAATACCTACCGAGCGTACTTCACAGGGTTGTTGTGAGAATCAAAGTATGTATGAGGACGCCTTTTAAAAATTGCTGCACACATGTGGCAGGTGGCTTTCTCTGGTTCCTTCTGATTATTAACAAAGTCGCTCTGTAGGTTTTCTATAGATTTAATCCGTATGTTTTGTGAAAGTTGTTTTTTCCTAAAACTGATTTCATGTACACTTGGTTGCATACTAGTCTAATACGGTGGTGTGCCATTCATTTAATACATTTTAAAATACTTCCTATGGGCCAGGTACAAGAGAAGAATTACATTAGGGCCCTGCCCTTAATTTATCTAACCATTCCCTTATTGTTGAACTTTTGGATTGTTTATTATGTTCTGAATAAACATTTTTGAATAAACATGTTTTGAAAAATATTCTGGATAAACATATTTCTGTTCTCAATAAACAGTTTTATATGAATACAGCCCCCTTCTTAACCCCTTTTTGAGTTATTTTATTGGGCTGTGTTGCCAGTATTTAAGTTATGCCTATTTCAATTCATTAAATATTTTTTTAGTACCTTTGGAATTCAAGACATTGATCTAAGCAGAAAACATAAAGAAACATAATGGTAAGTAGCTAAAAAGTTCACTATCTTAGAAGTTTATGTAGCAGAGAGAAATACATAAATGAGGTTGAGAAGAACATGCCATTTTGCTACAAGTGACATTGAGATATAAAATGCTAGAGGAAGGTTAAAACCTGGAGAGATCACTTCTTTGGAGAGACTCTGGAAAAGTTTAATTAAGGAGGTGGCATATAAAGGATGGATAGTATTTCTGAGTGGCAGAGATTGGGGGCAGGATGGGGAGAAGCACTTTCCACCAGGACCTAACAACATGAACCAGAGCATTAAGGTGAGAAAACGCAGGTCATGTTGAAGAGACAGTGAGAGTCTTCCTTATCCAGGGGTTGGGCATCTGTGGATTCAACCAACCCATAGGGGTGTGGAAGCTGCAGATACAGAGGGCCAAATTTGGGACTTGGGCACCCAGTGGTTTTGGCAGTTGGGTGGTGGGGGGTGGAAGGTGGGGACAGACTCCTGGAACTGAAACAGGAGGGAAGGGGGCAGGGCACAACCTTTAAAAGAATGACATAGATGTTGAGGATACAACAAAAACTGGTTAGAACCACCTAGGTCCAAGATGGCGGGAGATTTAACTTCCAGTAGACCTTGAGCCTCATTATATGCTCGTTGTAATATATTAGCATGCTAAATGACACACCA
The DNA here is from genome assembly GCF_951394435.1 of Stenella coeruleoalba. Classification (NCBI taxonomy): domain Eukaryota; kingdom Metazoa; phylum Chordata; class Mammalia; order Artiodactyla; family Delphinidae; genus Stenella; species Stenella coeruleoalba. Next base: position 85,844,215 of record NC_137147.1, on the reverse strand, counting down.
CACCCACAGGCGCCATGACAGTTCCGAGGCTGACCATAAAAGGCCAAAAAGTGGGCCGAGGCCCAATTCCTGGAAATCCCTGCCTTTCCCCCAAAATAGTTGAAATAATCCTCCCACTCATTAGCCTATGAAATTACCCAGCCCATAAAAAACTAACCAAGCCGTATTTCGGGGCCACTCCCACTTTCTGAGAGGGACTACATTTCATTCTGTCTTTGGAGTGTGTTTCTCCCATGGCCACTCTCACCTTCTGATATGGACTGCATTCTGTCTATGGAACGTGTATCTCTCTAAATAAACCTGCTTTCACTTTTCTATGGCTCACTCTTGAATTCTTTCCTGTGCAAAGCCAAGGACCCTCACTTGGCGGCCAGTCCCACAGACTCACTCAAGACCTGGGACATGACCCTCTTCTTGTGCCCCCTTTTTTTTTTTCCTGCAACAGAAAGCCTCTATAAATGCCAAGAGTGAATATAGATCTGGCAATGGCATAGGGAACCAATTAAACAGAGGGATGTGGCAGAGAGTCCTGTTAAAAGAATACTGCACTAATCCTGTGTTACGATCTGAATATGTCCCCACAAAATTCATATGTTGATAGTATTTGGAGGTGGGGGCTTTGGGCTCCAACCTCCTGAATGGGATTAGTGCCTTTATGAAAGAGACCTTAGAAAGATCCCTGGCCCCTTCCACCATGTGAGGATGAGGCAGGAGATAGGTGTACCCCAGGCTGAGCAGCTGGAGTTTGTCCCCTGTGGGGTGACAGTAGCAGAGAGGAGCTGAGCCCTGCCCAGATAAAAGATAAAGAGACCACATATTTCTCATTCTCGAAGTCAAGGAGACCTTCCCAACTACACATGTGCAGAAAGGCTCCTTGGAGGTCAAAAAGGGAGTGACGTCAACCTACCCATAGGCCTCTTCGCTAGAATCCATCTTGGCTAAGAGATGTGCATGTGTGCACACATGGGAGGACCCTGAGATAAACCAAATAGGGACTCAGAACCAGGCAGAGCAAGATGATTGGCCAGAGGAAACCCAGAACAAATGCCCCATATAAGTGATTCAAACTACCATGAGGGTACAACTCTCTCTCTGCCACCGCCCCTGTGTGTCTATTCACAGGTACTCTTTTTCCTCCTAATTAACACTTTACTTGTTTCACTACTTTCTGTCTCCTGGGGAAATTGATTTCTACAAAGCCAAGGGCCAGGGCCTTGTCACTATGTTGCAATGTAAATAGCAGTGAGAGTTTTCTTTCTTCTTCTCCTGAGAGCAAGGAAAACAAAGGGAACAGCAAACAAGCTAGAGAAGAAACATAACCTGGCCTGAAAGAGTTAATCACTCCTTGTTTTATTTAACTGTCACTAATTTGTAGTAACTAGATTTGTACTTTACAAAGCTAATCTCACTCCCGGACACTATGTAATTTACATTTGACACCTATCACCCCCAACTCTGTGTGAGTTACATCCTCACACAGGATGCCTGTCACCCCCTAACCTTATTACCTCCAAGCACTTACATTCTATATGCCCCTGGTAACAAATCACCCCCTGTAGTTTTTGCATTTCAGAAACAAGGTCACCGGCCAATAAACCAGAGGCAAACAGACACAATTACCAGCCTGCAGGACCTCAATTACCCAACAGCCTGACCCCAGCTATGACTGTTTTGAAATAATGCAAAAGAAAGGAAGAATGCAAGACTTTCACTACTTTGATCCTTATCTTATACCCCAGACTGCGAGCCCCACATATAAAATCTTACCTGATTCCCAAGGAGTGGGGGGACACAGTTCTTGAGACACTAGCCTGCTGTGTCTTCCCTTCAGCCTGGCAGAAAAATAAAGCCATCTCTCTCTTTCTCCAAAATCCCTGTCTCCATATTTCTGTTCGGCATCAGTGCACAGGGAAGCCCACATTTCAGCAACAGCTGGACACTGTCCCTGGTGGTCTATTGGCTAGGATTCAGCACTCTAACTGACACGGCCTGACTTCAGTCTCTGGATGAGGAAACAAAATCCTGCTTCAAGCCACTACAGGCCTAGGCCACCCAAGGTCAAGGACACAGCAAGAAGTCAGCAGTCTGCAACCTGGAAGAGTGTCTTCACCAGAACCTGACCACACTGGCACCCTGATCTTACACTTCCAGCCTACAGAACAGTGAGAAATAAATGTCTGTTATTTACAAACCACCCAGTCTGTGATATTCTGTTATAGCAGCCTGAATGGACTAAGATATCCAGGTGGTGGGTAATTACAAAGGCCTGAAGTAGGAAGGTGGAAGAGTGTGACATTGAGATTAGAAAGGAAGGATTGTAAAGACAGAGACTACAGAATTTGACAGCTGATTGGATATTTGAAGGAAGAACAAAAGATAGCTGAAAGTTAGTATAAAATTTGGAACTCTAGTGATGAAAAAAACTAGGGCTATAGTGTATGTGTAGAGACCATTGTCCACATGAATAAAGTTTTTGGTTTTGTCTAATACTGTGCCACTAAAAAACATCTGGATGAATATCTTTAAAGCAAATTTGGAAGATATGGTTGAGATAATCTGATTTAAAACACAGGCAATGTAGCATATAAAAAATGCATTTGAAGAGGTTTTGGAGGAACCTACCTCAAAGATACGAAAATCATTTTCCAGAAATGGAATACAACAAGAAGCCATGTGATAGATGATAGGAACAGACTTGCTGTAAAGACATCTTGGACAGAGAAACATGGTTTAAAGTCACAAAGGCCAGCAGTTTGAATTTCAGACACTGAATTGTAACCAAGCTGCTTCACCCAAGGTGCTCAAAGTGAAACAGATCAGAACCCTATGGGGCCATCCCTCCTTTCTGTGTCCCCCATCTCTTGTTTGTAGGAGATGGGCTTCATTCAGCCTCCTTAAACTTCCCTAAGTTCCAAAGGGCAGGTTCAAACAGTTGCTAATCAGGGAAGTGAAGGGATACAGAGACAAGGGAGGAGCCACCAAGAAACAATAGTGCAGCCTTGGGGCAGGGTCCTGGTTCCTCAGGAAGGAATATATACATAACAATACCTTGAGTTCTGCAGGAACTAAGGCCCCCACCCAGGTGGAGGATGGTAACTTCAGACTGAGCACAAGATTCCTGGAACACCGCCCTGTTACCTCACCACCGACCAATCAAAAGAAAGCCACACACCATACAGCCCGCATCCCAAATTTTGCCTATAAAAACTTTTCCCCCAAAACCATCAGGGAGCCCAGGGTTTTTGAGCATGAGCCACCTGTTCTCCTTGCTTGGCCCTGCAGTAAACCTTTCTCTGCTCCAGGCTTCAACATTTTGATCTACTTGGCCTCACTGTGCATCGGGCACACGAACTTTGTTCAGTAACAAAAGTGAGTAGAAACAGGAATTTATTTATGTCATGATGGTTAATGATTCTCCAGAGAAATACTGGTTTGACCAGCTAATCACTACAAATTAGTATAAAAGCTGGTTCTCAGTTCCTGACAGTCAAAGGAGAAAGGTAGATTTCTTGTAATCTCATAAAGATAGCAAGCAGCAATTCACCATGAAAGCAAACTTTCCTAGAATTAAAGTGAAGGGAGAATCTATCACTTGGACATTTCACAATACAATGTACATTGTCATCAAGACTCATAAATTGAACTATATGACTCATAAACATGAGTATTGGTGACAATGTACATTGTATTGTGAAATGTCCAAGTGAAGGATTCTCCCTTCACTTTTTTTTAAATTATTTTATTTTTTTTTTGGCTGCGTTGAGTCTTTGTTGCTGCACACAGACTTTCTCTAGTTGCGGCGAGTGGGGGCTACTCTTCATTGCAGAGCGGTGGCTTCTCTTGTGGCAGAGCACGGGCTCTAGGCACGCGGGCTTCAGCAGTTATGGCGTGTGGGCTCAGTAGTTGTGGCACACAGGCTTAGTTGCTCCATGGCATGTGGGATCTTCCCGGACCAGGGCTTGAACCCGTGTCCCCTGTGTTGGCAGCCGGATTCCTAACTACCGCATCACCAGGGAAGCCCCTCCCTTGCCTTTAATTCTAGGAAAGTTTGCTTTCATGGTAAATTGCTGCTTGCTATCTTTATGATAGCAATTGCCATCAGATCACTATTTCTATACTAACGTTATTTTAAAATGTGAAACTGTATTATTAAATCATTGTTCTGTGAAGTCATTTTGTTACCCAGTGAGGTCCATTTGCTCGACACACAGTAAGCCAAACGCTGAGACTCTGAGGATTATGGCTGAGAAAGAGTTTATTCACAAGGCAGCCAGACAAGGAAATGAGAGAACAAGTCTCAGATCTGCCTCCCCAAAGGCGACGGGGGTGGGATATTTATGGGATAAGCAGGGTGGTCTTAGGCATGGGGAAAGGTGATTGGAGGTAGGGGAAAAGCTGAGGTAATTGGTGTTCTGTGCAGGTGCATGTGGGTTACATGTTTCTGCATATTGAAAATGGAACTGCTTAGCATGATTAGAGGGTGGAGTTTTCCAGCTGTCTCACATCAAGAGGCTATTCATCAGACACCTGCCCTGGCCCAGTTTTAAAGGTCACACAGCCCCAGCCAGCTTGCACTGGGCAAGAGCTAACTGCAAGTTTCTGTGAAACAACTGGGCTGTGTGAAGATGGGAAGGTGTGGAAAGAAAAAAGAAAGAAAGAAAGAAAGAGAGAGAGAGAGAGAGAAAGGAAGGAAGGAAGAAGGGAGGGAAGAAAGGAAGGATGGAAGGGAAGGAAGGAAGGAAGGAAGGAAGGAAGGAAGAAAACCTTAATCAATGAAGGCCATTTACAGGCAGAGGGGTTTTAACAAGCCGTTCCCACACCTGTTGTTCTGTAAGACAAGCTCAACAATTTTCATTAGTTACCAGCTTCTGTTAACGCTATGGAGCATGGCTTCAATTTCCATAGAAAGCTAAAGTAGTATAATCAAAAGACTTTTACGTGTATATAAATGTTTTTAAAAATTATTTTTCAAAATCATGATAAAATACATATAACGTGTTATATATCTATTAACTGAAAAACCCACACAACCTAAGAGCAGTATGTTTCAATTTTATTTACAGACCTGACTGAGAACTATAGCCCAGGAGACAGCCTCTCAGATAGCTCTAAGGAACTGCTGTGAAGAGGCAGGGAAGGAGCCAGGATATATGTGAATGTTTTGCTGTAGTTTGCTGTAGGGAAAAACATGTAGTCAGGCATAAAAACATTACTGCTAATCACAAAGAACAGATATTTCAAGTGAATGATTTTAGCACTTTTCTCTATATGGGAAGATGCAAGAATCTGGGGTCACAGAAATTTTTCCTTAGATATGCATCTTAACTATCTAGGTGCCCTTATATCCAAAGCACAGAATGCTTCTTGTTCCATCCTGAATTTTCCTCAGGGTGGGTGACTGCAGTGGGTTGCAACTTAATCCTTGAAGAACTGGAATGGATGGCAACATTCCTTGTTTTACACATCTTAACAATGTTTAAGTGTACAATTCAGTGGCATTAAATACATTCACTTTGTTGTGCAACCATCACCTCTTTCCATCTCCAGAACTCTTCAGCATTCCAAACTGAAATGTGTAACCATTAAACATTAATTCCCTATTCTTGCCTCCCTACCCCAAGCCACTAGTAACCACTATTCTACTTTATGTCTTTATGAATTTGATTATTCTAGGTACCTCATATTAGTGGAATCATACAATATTTGTCATTTTGTGTCTGGCTTATTTCACTTAACATAATGTTTTCAAGGTTCATCCATGTTGTGGCATATGTCAGAATTTCCTTTCTTTTTAAGGATGAATAATATTTCATTATGTGAATATAGCACATTTTCTTTAGTCATGAATCTGTCAATGGACATGTGGATTCTTTCCACCTTTGGGCTATTGTGAATAATGCTGCTAAACATCATTATGTACCGGGTATTTTTTTTTATATAAATTTATTTATTTATTTTTGGCTGCTTTGGGTCTTCATTGCTGCGTGTGGGCTTTCTCTAGTTGGGGTGAGAGGAGGCTACTCTTTGTTGCGGTGCACAGCCTTCTCATTGCAGTGGCTTCTCTTGTTGCGGAGCACGGGCTCTAGGTGCACAGGCTTCAGTAGTTGCAGCACACGGGCTCAGTAGTTGTGGTGCACGGGCTTAGCTGCTCTGCCGCATGTGGGATCTTCCCAGCCCAGGGCTCAAACCCGTGTCCCCTGCATTGGCAGGTGGATTCTTAACCACTGCGCCACCAGGGAAGTCCTGTACCGGATATTTTTAAAGCTTTTTAAGGAACACTCCTTTTTTAAAAAAATTGAAGTCTAGTCGATTTACAATATTGTGTTAGTTTCAGGTGTACAGCAAAGTGATTCGGTTACACACACACACACACACACACACGCACATATGAATATATATATTCTATTTCTAATTCTCTTCCATTATACTGTTGACAAAAAATTAATCAGTTCATCTAAGAAAGAAACAGAAATTTTTATTCAAGCCAAATTTGAGGATAATAACCTGGGAAAGCATCTCCAAAAGCTCTGAGAACTCTTCCACCCATTAGAAGTCGAGGCACAGTTATGTAAGTTTTTCAAGAAAGAGGGCTGTACATTAAATTACATATTATTGACAGTTTACACAATCCAGATCTAAGTGCCATGGGACCCCTTATCAAGAAGGAATATTATCTTTAAGGAGTCATCTTATTGATGGTAGGAGAATGTTGCTCTTGACAATCGAGCAAGTATTTCTGATGAGGGAGGTTTGGTCGATGCATAATGCAGTTAAACAATGCACAGTGCAGGGAAAGAGGAGGCCAAAGGACATAGAAAAATTTTTATGTTTAAAAGAAAAATTTCTATGTTTAAATTTTTCTTATCTTGCCATAAAATATGAATTTTATTTCACAATAGCTTATTACAAGATATTAAATTTAATTCCCTGTGCGGTACAGTAAGTCCTTGTTGCTTATCTATTTTATATATGATAGTGTGCATGGTGGGGAGAATAAATTGGGATTGACAGATGCACAAGGAGCACTCCTTTAACTCCTTAGGAAACAGAAATTTGAGGGGAATTTTATCTAGGTAGTTAAGGCTCTGTATAAGGAACCTGAAACACCTGCAAAAGTAATGTCAGAGATCAAAGAAATTCTGATGCATACTACAACATGGATGAAGCTTGAGGACATTATGCCAGTAAATTAAGCCAGTCACAAAAGACAAATACTGAATGATTCTGTTACCAAACAAAAGTTCGTGTCCCTGACTCACAGTGAAGCCAAACAAACTGAAACATTGGAATTTGTAGCAGAGAAAGGTTTATTGCAGGGCCAAGCAAGGAGAACAGGTGGCTCATGCCCCAAAAGCCCAAACTCCCCAGTGGTTTTAGGGGAGAAGTTTTTATAGGAAGAATTTGGAGTAAGGGCTGCAGAGTATGTGACTTCTCCTGATTGGTTAGTGGTGACATAACACGGTGGTGCTCCAGAAATCTGGTGCTCTGCCTGAAGTTACCATCCTCCACCTTGATGGGGAGGCCTTAGTTCCTGCAGAACTCAAAGACATTGTTATGTATACTTCCTCAGAAGGAACCAGGACCCTGCCCTAAGACTGAACTATTGTTTCCTGACTGCTCCTCCCTTGTTTCTGCAACCCCTCCATTCCCTGATTAGCAACTGTTTGAATCTGCCCTGTGGAACTCAGGGAAGGTCAAGGAGGCTAAATGAAGCCTATTTCCTACAAGCAAGAAACAGGGAGGGGACTTCCCGGTGGTGCAGTGGTTAAGAATCTGCCTGCCAATGCAGGGGACAGGGTTCAAGCCCTGGTCCAGGAACATCCCACATGCCGTGGAGCAACTAAGCCTGTGCACCACAACTACTGAGCCTGCGCTCTAGAGCCGAGGATCCACAACTACTGAAGCCCGTGCACCTAGAGCCTGTGCTCCGCAACAAGAGAAGCCACTGCAATGAAAAGCCCGTGCACCACAACAAAGAGTAGCCCCTGCTTGCGGCAGCTAGAGTAAGTCTACGCACAGCAATGAAAACCCAACAGAACCAAAAATAAATTAACTAATTAATTAATTTTTTAAAATGTAAGTGTTAAATGAGCGGATTGAAGTGGGTGTATTTAAAATTCAATTAAAAACAAAAAAAGAAAGAAACAGGGACACAGAAAGACTTTTGTGCCCAGGAGGGCCCCACAGGTCCAGGTTTCAATTCCATTTATGTGAGGCACCAAGACTACTAAAATTCACAGAGACAGAAAGTAGAATGGTGGTTGCCAGGGGCTGGGGAGAGGGGGAAATGAGGAAATAATGTTTAAGAGGTACAGATTTTCAGTTTTGCAAGATGAAAAAAGTCTTTGAGATGCATGGTATAGTGATGGTTGCAAAACAATGTGAATGTATTTAATGCCATTGTACGCTTAAAATGTGCATGCCCACAATGTCCACTTAAAAATCAAACTGAGTTCCCCTAAAGCCAACTTCTTCTGCAGAGTTTATAATTAACCTCTCTATCCAAAACTTTATGCCCTGTCTGTCCCACACTTGTTCTCTCTCAAGATTGAGGAGCATCAGGAGAGGCGCCTTCAAGATGGCAGAGGAGTGAGATGTGGAGATCACCTTCCTCCCCACAAATGCATCAAAACTATATCTACATGTGGAACAACTCCTACCAAACACCTACTGAATGCTGGTAGAAGACCTCAGACTTCCCAAAAGGCAAGAAACTCCCTGTGTACCTGGGTAGGGCAAAAGAAAAAAGAGAAAAGAGACAAAATACAGGGATGGGACCTGCACCTCTGGGAGGGAGCTGTGAAGGAGGAAAAGTTTCCACACACTAGGAAGCCCCGTCACAGGAGGAGACAGGGAGTGGCAGTGGGGGAAGCTTCAGAGTCACAGAAGAGAGCACAGAAACGGGGTGCAGAGGGCAAAGTGGAGACATGCCCGCACAGAGGATTGGGGCCGACCAGCACTCACCAGCCTGAGAGGCTTGTCTGCTCACCCGACGGGGCGGGTGGGGGCTGGGAACTGAGGCTCGGGCTTTGGAGGTCAGATCCCAGGGAGAGGACTGGGGTTGGCTGCACAAACACAGCCTGAAACGGGCTGGTGTGCCACAGGTAGCCGGGAAGGAGTCTGGGGAAAAGTCTGGAACTGCCTAAGAGGCAAGAGACCATTGTTTCGGGGTGCGCGAGGAGAGGGGATTCAGAGCACCACTTAAATGAGCTCCAGAGATGGGTGCGAACCGTGGCTATCAGCTCAGACACCAGAGACAGGCAGGAAATGCTAAGGCTGCTACTGCAGCCACCAAGAAGCCTGTGTGCAAGCACAGGTCACTATCCACAACTCCTCTCCTGGAAGCCTGTACAGCCCGCCACTGCCAGGGTCCCGTGATCCAGAGACAACTTCCCCGGGATATCACACAGCACGCCTCAGGCTGGTCCAATGTCACACAGGCCTCTGCCAGCACAGGTTCGCCCCACATTCCGTACCCCTCCCTTCCCCCGGCCTGAGTGAGCCAGAGCCCCCTAATCAGCGGCTCCTTTAACCCCCTGCTGTCTGGGTGAAGAACAGATGCCAGAGGGCAACCTACACACAGAGGCGGGGCCAAATCCAAAGCTGAACCCCAGGACCTGCACGAACAAAGAAGAGAAAGGAAAATCTCTCTGTGCAGCATCAAGAGCAGTGGATTAAATCTCCACAGTCAACTTCATGTACCCTGCATCTGTGGAATACCTGAACAGACAATGAATCATCCCAGAATTGAGGTGGTGGACTTTGGGAGCAACTGTAGACTTGGGGTTTGATTTCTGCATCTAATTTGTTTCTGGTTTTATGTTTATATTAGTTTAGGATTTAGAGCTTATTATCATTGGCAGATTTGTTTATTGATTTGGTGCCCTCTTCCTTTTTTATACATATATATACTTTTTTCCTTTTTCTCTTTTTGTGTGTGTATGTGTATGCTTCTTTGTGTGATTTTGTCTGTACAGCATTCATTTTGCCATTTGTCCTAGGATTCTGTGTGTCCGTTTTTTGCTTTTTTTTTAGTATAGTTTTTAGCACTTGTTATCACTGGTGGATTTGTTTGTTGGTTTGGTTGCTCTCTTTCTTTCTTTTTTATTACCTTTTAATTTTTTATTTTAAATAATTATTTTATTTTAATAACTTTATTTTATTTCCTTTCTTTCTTTTTTTTCCCTTTTATTCTGAGCCATGTGGCTGACACGGTCTTGGTGCTCTAGCTGGGTGTCAGGCCTGAGCCTCTGAGGTGGGAGGGCCAAGTTCAGGACATCGGTCCATGAGAGACCTCCTGGCTCCACATAATATCAAATGACAAAAGCTCTCCCAGAGATCTCCATCTCAATGCTAAGACCCAGCTATACCCAACGACCAGCAATCTACAGGGCTGGACACCCTATGTCAAACAATTAGCAAGACAGGAACACAACCCCACCCATTAGCAGAGAGGCAGCCTAAAATCATAATAAGTTCAAAGACACGACAAAACACACCACCAGATGTGGTCCTACCCACCAGAAAGACAAGATCCAGCTTCATCCACCAGAACACAGGCACTAGTACCCTCCACCAGGAAGCCTACACAACTCACTTGACCAACCTTAGCCACTGGGAGAAGACGCCAAAAAAAATGGGAACTATAAACATGCAGCCTGCGAAAAAGAGACCCCAAACACAGTAACTTAAGCAAAATGAGAAGACAGAGAAATACACAGCAGATGAAGGAGCAAGGTAAAAACCAAGCAGACCAAACAAATGAAGATGAAATGGGCAGTCTACCTGAAAAAGAATTCAGAATAATGATAGTAAAGATGATCTAAAATCTTGGAAAGAGAATGGAGAAAATACAAGAAACCCTTAACAAGAACCTAAAAGAATTAAAGAGCGAACAAACAATGATGAACAACACAATAAGTGAAATTAAAAATTCTCTACAAGGAATCAATAACAGAATAACTGAGGCAGAAGAATGGATAAGTGACCTGGAAGATAAAATAATGGAAATAACTACTGCAGAGAAGAATAAAGAAAAAAGAATGAAAGGAATTGAGGACAGTCTCAGACACCTGTGGAACAACATTAAATGCACAAACATTCGAATTATAGGGGTCCCAGAAAAAGAAGACAAAAAGAAGGGACTGAGAAAATATTGGAAGAGATTATAGTTGGAAACTTCCCGAATATGGGAAAGGAAAGAGTCAATCAAATCCAGGAAGAGCAGAGAGTCCCATACAGGATAAATCCAAGGAGAAACACACCAAGACACATATTAATCAAACAATCAAAAATTAAATACAAAGAAGAATTATAAAAAGCAGCAAGGGAAAAACAAGCTTTAAATGATACATTAAACAAGATAGACTTAATTGATATTTATAGGACATTCCATTCCAAAACAGCAGAATACACTTTCTTCTCAAGTGCTCATGCAACATTCTCGAGGCCACATCATATCTTGGGTCAAAAACCAAGCACTGGTAAATTTAAGAAAACTGAAATTGTATCAGGTATCTTTTCTGACTACAATGCCATGAAACTAGATATCAATTACAAGAAAAAAATCTGTAAAAAATACAAACACATGGAGGCTAAACAACACTGCTAAATAACCAAGAGATCACTGAAGAAATCAAAGAGGAAACCAAAAAATACCTAGAAACAAATGACACTGAAAACACGACACTTCAAAACCTATGGGATGCAGCAAAAACAGTTCTAAGAGGGAAGTTTACAGCAATACAATCCTACCTCAAGAAACAAGAAACATCTCAAATAGACAACCTAACCTTACACCTAAAGCAATTAGAGAAAGAAGAACAAGAAAACCCCAAAGTTAGCAGAAGGAAAGAAATTATAAAGATCAGATCAGAAAGAAATGAAGGAAACGATAGCAAGGATCAATAAAACTAAAAGCTGGTTTGGGGGCTTCCCTGGTGGCGCAGTGGTTGAGAGTCCACCTGCTGATGCAGGGGACACGGGTTTGTGCACCGGTCCGGGAAGATCCCACATGCCGCAGAGCGGCTGGGCCTGTGAGCCATGGCTACTGAGCCTGCACGTCCGGAGCCTGTGCTCCACAATGGGAGAGGCCACAACAGTGAGAGGCCCGCGTACCACAAAAAAATAAACAAATAAAATAAAATAAAAGCTGACTTTTTCAGAAGATAAACAAAATTGATAAACCATTAGCCAGACTCATCAAGAAAAAAAGGGAGAAGACTCAGATCAACAGAATTAGAAATGAAAAAGGAAAAGTAACAACTGACACTGCAGAAATACAAAGGATCATAAGAGATTACTACAAGCAACTATATGCCAATAAAATGGACAACCTGGAAGAAATGGACAAATTCTTAGAAAAGCACAACCTTCTGAGACTGAACTAGGAAGAAATAGAAAATAAAAACAGACTAATCACAAGCACTGAAATTGAGACTGTGATTAAAAATCTTCCAATAATCAAAAACCCAGGACCAGATGGCTTCACAGGCGAATTCTATCAAACATTTAGAGAAGAGCTAACACCTATTCTTCTCAAACTCTTCCAAAATAGCAGAGGGAGGAACACTCCCAAACTCATTCTATGAGGCCACCATCACCCTGATACCAAAACCAGACAAAGATGTCACAAAGAAAGAAAACTACAGGCCAATATCACTGATGAACATAGATGCAAAAATCCCAGCAAAATACTAGCAAACAGAATCCAATAGCACATTAAAAGGATCATAGACCATTATCAAGTGGAGTTTATCCCAGGAATGCAAGGATTCTTCAATATATTTAAATCATTCAATGTGATACACCATATTAACAAACTGAAGAATAAAAACCATATGATCATCTCAATAGATGCAGAAAAAGCTTTTGACAAAATTAAACACCCATTTATGATAAAAACCCACCAGAAAGTAGGCATGGAGGGTACTTTCCTCAACATAATAAAGGCCATATATGAGAAACCCACAGCAAACATCACTCTCAATGGTGAAAAACTGAAAGCATTTCCTCTAAGGTCAGGAACAAGATGAGGATGTCCACTCTTGCCACCATTATTCAACATAGATTTGGAAGTCCTAGCCACAGTAATCAGAGAAGAAAAAGAAATAAAAGGATACAAAATGGAAAAGAAGAAGTAAAATTGTCACTGTTTGCAGATGACATGATACCATAGATAGAGAATCCTAAAGATGCCACCAGAAAACTACTAGAGCTAATCAATGAATTTGGTAAAGTTGCAGGATACAAAATTAATGCACAGAAATCTCTTGTATTCCTTTACACTAATGATGAAAAATCTGAAAGAGAAATTAAGGAAATACTCCCATTTATCATTGCAACAAAAAGATACAGTACCTAGGAATAAACCTACCTAAGGAGACAAAATACCTGTATGCAGAAAACTATAAGACACTGATGAAAGAAATTAAAGATGATACAAAAACAGATGGAAAGATATATCATGTACTTCAATTGGAAGAATCAACATTGTGAAAATTACTATACTACCCAAAGCAATCTATTGGCATAGACACCAATGGCATTTTTCACAGAACTAGAACAAAACATTTCACAATTTGTATGGAAACACAAAAGACCCCGAATAGTCAAAGCAATCTTGAGAAAGAAAAATGGAGCTGGAGGAATCAGGCTCCCTGACTTCAGACTATACTACAAAGCTACAGTAATCAAGACAATATGGAACTGGCACAAAAACAGAAATATAGATCAATGGAACAGGATAGAAAGCCCAGAGATAAACCCACGCACATATGGTCACCTTATCTTTGATAAAGGAGGCAAGAATATACAATGGAAAAAAGACAGTCTCTTCAATAAGTGGTGCTGGGAAAACTGGACAGTTACATTTAAAAGAATGAAATTAGAACACTCCCTAACACCATACACAAAAATAACTCAAAATGGATTAAAGACCTAAATGTTAAGGCCAGACAATATAAAATGCTTAGGAGAAAACGTAGGCAGAACACACTATGACATAAATCACAGCAAGATCCTTTTTGGCCCACCTCCTAGAGAAATGGAAATAAAAACAAAAATAAACAAATGGGACCCAGTGAAACTTAAAAGATTTTACAGCACAAGGGAAATCATAAACAAGATGAAAGGCAACCCTCAGAATGGGAGAAAATATTTGCAAATGAAGCAACAGACAATGGATTAATCTCCAAATTATACAAACAACTCATGCAGCTCAATATCAAAAAAACAAACAACCCAATCAAAAAATGGGCAGAAGATCTAAATAAACATTTCAGCAAAGAAGACATACAGATGGCCAATAGGCACATGAAAAGATGCTCAACAGCACTAATTATCAGAGAAATTCAAATCAAAACTACAATGAAGTATCACCTCACACCGGTCAGAATGGCCATCATCAGAAAATCTACAAACAATAAATGCTGGAGAGGATGTGGAGAAAAGGGAACCCTCTTTCACTGTTGGTGGGAATGTAAATTGATACAGCCACTATGGAGAACAGTATGGAGCTTCATTAAAAAACTAAAAATAGAACTACCATACAACCCAGCAATCCCACTACTGGGCATATACCCTGAGAAAACCATAATTCAAAAAGAGTCATGTACTACAATATTCATTGCAGGTCTATTTACAATAGCCAGGAAATGGAAGCAACCTAAGTGTCCATCGACAGATGAATTGATAAAGATGTGGCACATACATACAATGGAATATTACTCAGCCATAAAAAGAAATGAAATTGAGTTATTTGTAGTGAGGTGGGTGGACCTAGAGACTGTCATACAGAGTGAAGTAAGTCAGAAATAGACAGACAAATACCATACGCTAACACATATATACGGAATCTAAAAAAATTTAAATGGTTCTGAAGAATCTAGGGGCAGGACAGCAATAAAGACCCAGACGTAAAGAATGGACTTGAGGACACAGGGAGGGGGAAGGATTAGCTGGGACAAAGTGAGTGAGTGGCAGGGACATATATACACTACCAAATGTGAAATACATAGCTAGTAGGAAGCAGCTGCATAGAACAGAGAGTTCAGCTCTGTGCTTTGTGACCACCTAGAGGGGTGGGATACGCAGGTTGTGAGGGAGATGCAAGAGGGAGGAGATATGTGGATATATGTATATGTATAGCTGATTCACTTTGTTATACAGCAGAAACTAACAAAACATTGTAAAGCAATTATAATCTAATAAAAATGTTAAAAGATATTAAAAATAAAGTAACAGGAAAAAAAAAGAAAAAAAGATTGAGGAGTA
The DNA here is from genome assembly GCF_951394435.1 of Stenella coeruleoalba. Lineage (NCBI taxonomy): Eukaryota > Metazoa > Chordata > Mammalia > Artiodactyla > Delphinidae > Stenella > Stenella coeruleoalba. Next base: position 85,828,942 of record NC_137147.1, on the reverse strand, counting down.
TCAAAGAAAAGGGGGGATTAAAACTAAGTAGGTCCCTGCAGGCCTTCCTAGACCTTCCCTGAGCTCCAAAGGGCATATTCAAACCGTTACTAATTAGGGAAGTGAGAGGATGAAGAAACAAAGGAAAAGAAGTCAAGAAACAATAGTGAGGTGATAAAGCAGTCCTCATTTCTCCTGAAGGGATATAGATAACAATCTGATACATATCTTTGAGCTCTTCTACAGGAACTAAGGCCCCCACCTAGGTGGAGGATGGTGACTACATGCCAAGCACAAGCACATAGAGCCCAGACTGGCTGAAACCAGAAGACTGAATATTGTGATTCCTGAAACACCACCCTGTTACCTCACCACCAAACAATCAGAAGAAATTCATGCATCCTGCAGCCCTTCCCCCAAAATTTGCCTTTAAAAACCCTTCTCTGAAGACCATCAGGGAGTTCGGGTCTCTTGAGTATGAGCCACCTTTACTTCTTGCTTGGCCCTTGCGATAAACCTTTCTCTCCTCAGAACTCTGACATTTCTGTTTGTTTGGCATCACCGTTTGTCAGGTGCACAGACTTGGGGTCGACAACAAAAATGTACACAATGTACACTTTAAAAATTAAAATAGTAAATTTTGTGTTATTTATATTTTACCACAATTCCTAAAATAAGAATAAGTAGTAAACTAAAAAAAAATAGAGGTAGGAGGCTTGAACCTAGGTCACTATTAAAATGATCACCATTCATAAGTCATTTTACGGTTGAGTAAAAGAGACAATGACCAGATAGCCACTTTGGAATGAGTCAATCAAGGCAAGTTTGGTTAACTTCAAATCTATTCTTTACATCTATTTAAATGTATGAAACAGATTTACAAACAATCATAAGATTGTCAGCTTTCACTTTCCTGTGATACAAATACTACTCTGCCGTCCCTTCAATGAAGCATGAATCCACAAGCTTTAAATTAAAAAAAAAAATGCAGAGGACTAATGGCTTCATCAAAAGTCAGAAAAAGCACCAAAATCAGTCATTAAAACTAAATACTACCAGAAAAATATTTTGGTCACATTATTATTATTTATTTTTAATATTCAAAAATTAGCCTTTGGGACTTCCCTGGTGGTCCAGTGGCTAACACTCTGAGCTCCCAATGCAGGGGGCCCGGGCTCGATCTCTGGTCAGGGAACTAGCTCCTACATGCTGCAACTAAGAGATCGCATGCTGCAATGAAAGATCCCGCATGCTGCAACTAAAGAGCCCACATGTCACAACAAAGATCCCACGTGCTGCAACTGAGACCCAGTGCTGCCAAATAAATAAATAAATATTTTTAAAAATTAGCCTTTATTTCTTAAGCTGGTGGCTGATACACTGGTATTCATTCTACCGTTATTCTTTTTTTTTTTTTTTGCGGTATGCGGGCCTCTCACTGTTGTGGCCTCTGCTGTTGCGGAGCACAGGCTCCGGACGCGCAGGCTCAGCGGCCATGGCTCACGGGCCCAGCCGCTCCGCGGCATGTGGGATCTTCCCAGACTGGGGCATGAACCCGTGTCCCCTGCATCGGCAGGCAGACTCCAAACCACTGCGCCACCTGGGAAGCCCTCTACCGTTACTCTTTAACTTGTACACATGTTACATGTAATCTATAGTAGTATAAAATATTTAACACAAAATTCTTATGAGATACATTTAATAAAAATATAATAAATTCATACTTTATCCATCAAAGTATAAAAAATATTAAAATGTACATTCAGCTTACAACTTATCCTAAGTATTTCTACTTACAATTTATCCTACGGAAAAATATGGATGTTTATAGAAATTTACCAGTAAGTATGTTTATTAAAGCAAAATTTAGGAATTCCCTGGTGGTCCAATGGTTAGAACTTGGCACTCTCACTGCTGGGGGCAGGGATCAACCCCTGGTCAGGGAACTAAGATCCCTGGAAGTCGCGTGGCCAAAAAATAAATAAATACATAATTTTAAAAATTTAAAAATAAAGCAAAATTTATAATAGGAGAAAACTAGAAACAAACTACAGTAAATGTTCCACAATAAGAGTCTTAAAAATAAAATGTCACAGCCATATAAGGGAATTACATGCAATAATCTTAAAACAATTTTGAAGAAAAATATTAATGTTATGAAAATATGTTAATAACATAATGAGTATTTTATAAAGCTGTACAGTATAATGTCACTTTACACACATACACACACACACACACACACACACACACACACACACAGAAAAAAGCCTGGAAACATGTATAGCAAACTGTCAATAATGCTTATCTTGGGATAGTGAGATTTTATGAAATTATAGGTTATTTATATTTTCTTCTCTTTGCTTATACATATTTTCTGAGTTGTTAACAATGACCACGTAAAGAGAAAAAAAATTTTGTTTGTTTTGGGTTAGCAAATTTTTTCTATAAAGGACCTGATAGTAAATGTTTCAGGTTTAATGGACCAGATTGTCTCTTTTGCAATTATTCAACTCTACCCAAAAGAAGCCAGAGTCAATACATAAATGAATGAAGTGGCAGCGTTCCAATAAAACTTTGCATATGGACACTGAAATTTGAAGTTCATGTATTTTTCATATATTATGAAATATTCTTCTTTTGATTTATTTTTCAACCATCTGAAATGTAAAAACTATTGTTAGCCTGAAGGCTGTACAAAAACAGGCAGCAGGTGGATTGGGGGCCACATTTTGCTAACCCCTGCTCTAGGACAACTATTCTTATCTTACACAACTCCTTTTCCTACAGTGATGAATTATCTTGGTTTTTCTATATGTTTTGTTTTTCAAGTTCTTAGCACTAATTGTCTGAACTTCTACTTGGCATTTTTAAACACTTCAAGTATTGTGTCAGTCTGATTTTTCAGAAGCAGCGTCTCCCAGAGCTTTCTAATTTCTAACCTGGTCTGTTTTTTCACCATGTCTGGTGCACAGCTGTTGTCTGGGTATCTGCTTTCACTCTGTGCCTAGGGATTTCTTTTGCCTTTTATCTCTGTTAGTAATACAGTGCTCCATGTATTGCTTATACTCAGCTCACCTCCATTTTTTCAAGTTTCAGTGTCCACATAGAAAGTTTTTAAAATTAAATTAAATTAATTAATTAATTAATTTTTGGTTGCATCATGTCTTAGTTGCGGCAGGCAGGATCTTCCATTGCGGTGCACAAGATCTTCAATGGGGCGTGCGGGCTTTTCTCTAGTTTTGGTGTGCAGGCTCCAGAGCACATGGGCTCTGCAGTTTGCTGCACGCGGGCTCTCTAGTTGAGGCGTGCGGGCTCAGTAGCTTTGACATGAACTTAGTTGCCCCATGGCACGTGGGATCTTACTTCCCTGACTAGCGATTGAACCCGCATCCCCTGAATTGGAAGGTGGATTCTTTACCACTGGACCATCCGGGAAGTCCTACCACACATAAAGTTTTATTGGAACACTGCCACATTTTAAGGGAAAAGATGCCTGTATAGAATATATAGTTGGTTGGCAAGCTGCATCGACAGGTTCTCAAACCATCGTGGGTCCATCATGGGTCCCATGTGGGTCCTCTTCCTAGAATTTACTCAGATCCTGGACAAAGAAATTTGCTCATGTCTATTTAATGTGTTCACCAAACCACTTGAACCCCAGGATTGAAGTAGTCGTCTGCAAACTAGGGCATATAACTCCTTCCAAAAAACTAGATTTTTTAAAAAATTTATATTTTATTTTTGGCTGTGTTGGGTCTTCTTTGCTACGCGCGGACTTTCTCTAGTTGCGGCGTGAGGGCTTCTCATTGTGGTGGCTTCTCTTGTTGCGTAGCACGGGCTCCAGGTACATGGGCTTCGGTAGTTGTGGCATGAGGGCTCAGTAGTTGTGTTTTGTGGGCTCCAGAGTGCAGGCTCAGTAGTTGTGGCTCACGGGCTTCATTGCTCCACGGCATGTGGGATCTTCCTGGACCAGGGCTCGAACCCGTGTCCCCTGCCTTAGCAGGCAGATTCCTAACCACTGTGCCACCAGAGAAGTCCTCCAAACTAGACTTTATTCTCCTGGTAGACTGAGCTATTTCCTGCATGTCTTAACAAAGTTCTTTCCATTGAGCATTTAGTCTCATTCCTTCCCAATCACTTCCACATCTCCACGCCCAGGAGCCTCAGTGAAGAGCACATTCCCTAGAGTCTTATGGATCTTGATTCACATCCTGACTCTATTTCTTCCTAGTTGTGTTACCTTTGGCAAATTCTTTATTTGTCTGATCCTCTTTTTCCACACCCTTTCCCCTCCACTATGGCTGAAATGCTCTTGTGTTTCATCACCTGCAGTGCCAGCATCCTCTGACCAGAGTGCCCTAAATGATCCAGGGCTTAGATCCAGGGCTTAGAGTAAAACCAAGATCCAGGTCTATTTACGCCCCCTAACCTATGTCTGACTCAATTTGAACAAGCAATCTGAGTTTCACTCCAGAAATGATTCCCTGAGTGTGGAAATCCTTATCTCTAAAATGAAGCTAGCCCTGACAAGCCAAGCCAAACTCAGAAATGAAATTTCTGATCTGAGGACTGATTCTTCCAAAATTGGTGCTGATGTCTCCAACCCTGATTACTTCTCCACATTCTCAGGACTTTCCTCATTCTAACAGAGGGTTGATCCCAGCTGTGGGAATGATCTTAGTCCAAGACTAAAGACTACAGTGGACCACCCTCTCCACATCCTTTGACCCTATTGACCTCAATGACCCCTGCTTCTTAGCTTAATATGGGAACCTCTTTCTTCAAGTGAATCTGCCCCCAAATCGGTTTGCTATGGTCCACAGCCTCCCTGAGAGGACAGATAGCCACCCCCCCTCCCCCGTCCCACTTTTCTCAGCTCAGAAATCAGCACTTTTGGGACAGGTAGCAGGAGTAGAAGCTGCGAAGAAACTGAATCAGAAAATGAGGACAGTGGTACCATTCTATAATTTTCTTTCTTTCTTTGCTTCTTCTTTAAAATTTATATTTCCTTTAGTAAGCACAATGTAGTGGGATAACTGAGGACATGGAAAGGAGACGTGACCCATGAGCCCCCCCCCCCGAAAACTGGAGGCTGGCGAATAAGCCAGAACTGCAAACAGTCCTGATTGCTTTGAGCACCCCCCCCCACCCCCGGCAAACCGGGGGCATGCGAATAAGCCAGAGTTGTGAACAGTTCTGAATGCTTCGAGCGCCCCCCCGCGGCAAACCGGGGGCCTGCAAAAGAAGCATTGAGTGCTTTGGGCACTGATCCATGAGATGTCCTCAGTATAATCAGAGTGGTGGGAACGCAAGGAAATGTCCTTGTGCTACTTCAGTATAATCAAAATAATGGTGGGAACTTTATGCTGTTCTTGCGCTCAAGGACGAAGCACGGCAGGTGCTCACGAAAGCCAATTATTGCTTGTATAATTAATAAAAACATAGGTTGCTGCTTTGGCACTTCTGAAATGTTAAGAAAACAAGTCTTAAAGTGTAAATCTAGATAATGCTTTAATAAAAGTTACCACAGCAAGACAGACGGCGCTGTTTTGCCTGAGCGAGCGGCAGCCCTCTACTGCTGTGCTTTGGCACAATTCATCTCGTGTGATGAGCTTACTTTCCGCCCTGTCCTAAGAAACTACAACACACAAGACTCAGCTTAGGTTCATATTGTTTTGTTTTCTAAACTGATCATGAGATAAGACGAGTCCCCCTCTCTGAAGACAGGCTAACTTTTCCACCCCAGAGCAAACAATCATCATTCAAACCACTAAGCATTCACCATACGTAAATAAATGCCTTTTCAAATTTGCAGAGGGTATACTGGATTTGCTTCCATACATGTTTCATTTTTACACCTGTGTTCCAACCCTGCAACATTCAAATTGCTGGCATTTAAGAAATCATGCCTGGTCCCAGACTTCCCTGGTGGTCCAGTGGTTAAGACTCTGCTTCCACTGCAGAGGACGGGTTTGATCCCTTGTCTGGGAACTAAGATCCCACATGCTGCGAGGTGCAGCCAAAAAGAAAAAAAAAAGAAAGAAAGAAAGAAAAAAAACAGTCCCTAATGTTAAAAAGTAAGGAAATATTTCTTGACAAGGAACATGATGACCCAACTGAGACAATCCAGGAACTCTAGTCAATGAACAAGACAAATAAAAGGCTAAGAATAACCACTCATGTAAATTACAAACTAACAGGAAGCTGGGATAATCTTACTAGAATAGTAAAAATAGACAATTTTTACAAATGGAAACGTTCAATTCAATGTAGATGCTTAATTTGTACATACATAAACATATATATTAGCTTTACATCCTTTATATTTATTCAAGTTCTGCCTGCACATGATTTTTTTGTTTTCCCAACTTTCTGAAGTTGCTCCCCCCACACACACACTCCCTCCACACCAGGTGGCTTAGTCCCATTAACAGTATTCCTGACAGGAGAGCTCAGGTGTCTCTTCACGTATCTCCAAAGCCTCGGCTGGGAAGGGAGGGCTATTATTTTTATCCAGAGCTCCCAAAGTACCTGAACAGAGAAAATATGAAGAAGTTTGGCCTCTACTGAATCCCCCCAGGTTCCCCCCACCGCACCCCGCCGCGTGGCATGCAGGATCTTTGTTCCGTAATCAGGGATCCGGATCGAACCCGTGCCTCCTGCAGTGGAAGCGCACAGTCCTAACCACTAGACCACCAGGGAAGTCCCAGAAGTAGTCTTTTCTTAGAACACAAAATATATTTTTCCCATAATCTAGGACAATTCATCTTATTACCCAAGAATTTGGAACCTGGCCATGATTCTCCTTTAGGTACGTTCAAATCTTGACAGTCTAGTGAAGCCCTGAATGTGGAGCCAGGGGACAGCCCTCATTCAACACGACCTGCCCACGGTGATCAGGAGATTGAGCCACAAGAGGGACACTAGGCAGTATTAACTAATTTGCTCTGCCTCCTAGGGAAGCGCTTCCTGGCAAAAGCTCCAGCCCTTCAGTGACGTTATGGGGGCGGGGCGGGGCGTTCCGAGTGGAACCCGCCCCTCTGCCGCTGGCCGCGCCCCTTAAAGCCCCGCCCAGTCGGTGGTGGGAGGCTGCGGTTTCCATGGGGACGATAAACAGCGCCAAGTTTTTTTCCCTTGTCACTTCAGTTACCCGTGTCATACCCATGATATGATGATATCCCCTGAGCATTGGAAACCAGAGTGTGAGGAGCCAGTGCTGGTGAGCCGGAGTTCGAGCAATGGGGTCTGAAGTCGGTGCCTGGGGTGGGAGTGGTCCTGGGTGGCCTGCCCAAAGAGAGGTGGAGTTCCAAATTAAAGGACCTCAAGCCAAATTCCCCAGGCGCCAAGGACTGTTGGGGGTTAAACACTAATACTTAGGGAAGGAGTTGGGAGTTGAGTAGGGCAGAAGGGACAGAGCCAGGACTAGGGGAAGACCAAGGACGTGGGGGGACGCAGTACAGGCCAAACTTCTTCATATTTTCTCTATTTAGGTACGTTGGGAGCTCTGGATAAAAACAATAGCCCTTCCTGGGCTTCCCTGGTGGCGCAGTGGTTAAGAATCCGCCTGACCATGCAGGAGACACGGGTTCGAGCCCTGGTCCGGGAAGATCCCACATGCGTAGGGCAACGAGGCTCGTGCGCCACAAGTGCTGAGCCTGTGCTCTAGAGCCTGTGAGCCCGCGTGCTGCAACTGCTGAGACCCGTGTGCCTGGAGCCCGTGCTCCACAAAGAGAGAGGCCACCACGGTGAGAAGCCCGCGCACTGCAATGAAGAGTGGCCCCCGCTCACCGCAACTACAGAGGGTCCGCGTGCAACAACGAAGACCCAACACAGCCAAAAATAAATAAATAAAATAAATAAATTTAAAAAATAATAATAGCCCTTCCTGCCCAACCGAGGCTTTGGCGGTATGTGAAGAGACACCTGAGCTCTCCTGTCAGGAATACTGTTAATGGGACTAAGCCACCTGGTGTGGAGGGACTGGGAGGAAAACTTCATTTACCCTCTTAAGTTTGGTATTTGGGAGCCTGTGAATTCAACTGAAAAAAGACAGATTGACAGGAGAAAAGGAATACAAGTTTATTAATATTTTTTACATGCATAGGAGTTCACAGAAAAGAGGTAACTCACAGAAGCCATTAGGCTTGGGAATTTATATACCTTTCTTAACGAAGAAAGGGCTTGGGCTTCAAGGGAGATCATTTGTGGGGAAGTAACTAGGAAATATATGGGGGAACTAATAGAAGATAAGGGGCTACTTTTTTTTAGTAAGATTTGTTTATGCAGGCTCATCTTGGTGCTGGCTCTGTCTCTGGTGATAAGGTCTCTCTCCTCCTCCTGGTCCAGGAGAGGGAGGGAGGAAATGTATGTCACCTTCACAAAAGGAAATATATGCCGTGATTTTGGAGAGATAAAGGCAGAGAACCCTTCCTATATCTGTTGATTATGAATTGCCTTTAGCTCAAAATAATCCTTATGCTAAAATGGCATATTTTGGGGTGTTATATCCTGATTCCCTTCATGGCACTATTTTCTAATATAATTTTTATTTTACTCAAAATTATACATGCTCTCAGTTTAAGGAATCAATATTTCAACAGATTTGTGACTAAGAAAGTGGCATTTACTACCAAGAAAATGTTGGGTCCCAAGTGTTCCCCATTCACAATTCCAGAGGAGACTTTCAATTCTGGAGCTCACTCTTTTTTATCAACCTCCATATCTCTCTTGACATGCCAATCATGATAGTTTTGGGCTCTCAGGATTAAGTGATATCCTACTGACTCCCACCTAGGAACAAACCCTCTTTCACAACCACCACAAGGACTACCTTAATTCATACCCAGACCCCTCCTCCCAAAACAGTTGTATCACAATTTTGGTTAAGTCAGTATTCAGGGTTGACCTCAGTGTAACTATGTAATTTCTACTCGGAGCAGAGCTGTATCATTTTCTAGGACAGGGGTAGACACACTTTCTGTAAAGGACCAGATAATATATGTTTCAGGTTTTGTGGGCCATCTGATCTCTGTAGCAAGTACTCAGCTCTGCTGTGGCAACATGAAAGTAGCCAGAGACAAGTGGCAAAGTTCCAATAATACTTTATGGACACTGAAATATTAATTTCAAATAACTTTCACAGGTCACAAAATATTATTATTCTTGATTTTTATGACCACTTAAAAATGTAAAAACCATTCTTAGGTCAGAGTGATACAAGCACTGGGACAACCATAGTTTGCTGACTACTAGTAAAAGCTATTAGCAGATTATTGCCTTAGATCCCTTTATCTCATCAAATTACTGTGAATCTCTATGAACAAAAAAGTATCTTTCATTACATGCAGGTGGTTATATTCAAAGATAAATTATTTTGAACTTCAAAACATAAAGCCCATATCTGAAATGCAATATTTTGGGACCTAATTATTCAAACACTACAAGATCCATTCAGGAAAAACGTACAGTGAAAATAGAAAAACAACAACAACAACACACACACACACACACATAAACTTAACAGTTTACCCTTAATAGTTACTGAAAATTTTGACATAGCCAACTAATACAAATACAATAACAAAAAAAAAAATCCGACAAAACAACCCTGATATATGTTAATAAGATATGGAATGAGAGCATTACATTCAAGACAAATTATCTTTAATTTTAAAGCATCTTTGTACTCTCAAAGAAAGATTTTCATATATGTTGTTTTCTTGGGAAATTGGATGCCTAGGAAAAGCTTGTATAACTTAAGTGACATGGTGTAAGATAAATTATTACAATATCCTTGCCTTTATGATTACTATAGGTTCTGGTTAAAGTAGTTCCTGGGAGTGTTAAACTATGTCACTTAATTTGTTTTAGTTTTGCTGCCTTTTTATTATTGTGACAAAAAGTGTATGTATGTGTGTATTTATGACAAGAACAGGACCTTTCAGTAAATTTACTCAATTCTGTCACCCTTTTATCACTCTGAAAATAAATTAATGTAATATTCCTTTTTTCTTCCTCATCATGTTAAGAGCTTATCTTCTCTGTTTCCACTAATTTTCCTTCATCCCCTTTTTCCTTTCACTCTTGTCTGCTCATTTCCCCTTCTTCTTATTTTGTCTCGTGCCTGGAAGGTCATTAGACTCTTCTATAACCCAACTCCACTTGCCCTTCCACAGAGGTCACAAGTCCTTGCCTTCTTCATGCCTTGTCTCCATTTCTTTCACTCAATTCTCCCTTTCTTCTTTTTTCTTCCCCCAAAGTCACAATTATTGTGTTCTCCTCTTTTTCACTCTCTACCTTCAGTTTTGGCCTTAATGAAACAATAAGGCAGTTTTGGAAATTTTAGGTAAAGATAGCACATCCATTCAATCCCACGCAGCCTTTTTTGGGTCTCCCTGGTTTTTTATCCACATGATTATCCCCACCTAGCCAGGTCTTTTTAGGTCACTATTCTTTCTTTTATTACTTTATTCATAGACTTATTTTCCCACTTCTACTACCCTCCCTTTGTCATTATCTCTTCTCCAGGAGTACCTGTTGGTTTCAGGCTGAAACCACACTTTTCAGGCAATATACTATTGCGGCTAAGAACCTCAGACGTATCTGTGTTGAAGCCAGCTCTGTCACTTTTTAGCTGTGTGACTAGGCAAATCTTGTAACCTCTTTGACCCACTGTTATCTTACCTCTAAAATGAGGACTATAGCAGTCTTTGCTTCACAAAACTGTTTTAAGGAGTAAATGAGATAATACATTTGGGGTTAATGGATTTTCTCATGGGCTCACTGCCTAAGCCCTTTCAATCAGCAGCAGCTCAGCTTTGTCATTCCCCACATCTCTCAAAAGCTTAAGCTCCTCTGTATCTCCATCCTCTGCCATTCTCCTCCTGAGTTCCTGAGCTGCCTTCTGTTCTGAGATCATCAGTCCCCACCTTTAGAGCTTCATGTATAAAGGCCATAAATTATATCCTTGGAACATGTTAATATAGAAATAGCTCACATATAATTCAATTACAGTTTCTCTGGCCCAAGACAATACTACCAAATCCACATACATTGTTAGGTAAGGAAGTTATTGCATTGAAATATGGTTTTTAAAAAGTTAAAAAAAAATAGTAGGGCTTCCCTGGTGGCACAGTGGTTAAGAATCCGCCTACAGTGGCACAGTGGTTAAGAATCCGCAGGGGACACGGGCCTGGTCCGGGAAGATCCCACATGCTGCAGAGCAACTAAGCCTCTGTGCCACAACTACTGAGCCTGCGCACTAGAGCCCGTGAGCCACAACTACTGAGCCCGCGTGAAACAAATACTGAAGCCCATGCACCTAGAGCCCGTGCTCTGCAACAAGAGAAGCCAGCACAATGAGAAGCCCGCGCACCACAACTAAGACTAGCTCCTGCTCGCCACAACTAGAAAAGCCTGCACACAGCAACTAAGACCCAATGCAGCAAAAAATAAATAAATAAAATTTTTTTAAAAAGTAAAAGAAATTTTAAGGTAGGCATCTTGGCAGCCTCTTGGATCAATGGAACATACCGAGCAAGAGCTAAAGAGGAAACAATACAAAAGAGTTGTACTCCCTCTCTGCTACCTGCTAGTTTTTGAACAGAGAACTTAAACAGATACTTAGTTTTTGAACTAGTTAACTTAATCAATAAATCAAATATTTGTAACAACACCATGTATTTGTATGGCACTTGATAATCGACAAAGTAGTTTCACATATGTTTTCTTGTTTAATTATTGCAACTACCTAATCAGGGAAATTTTTTCATCACAGCTATAGATGAGAAAATTGAGGCTGAGAGACTCTATGAGACTTACCTAATTCTTTGCAGGTAGGAAGTGGTGAAATCAGGATTCAAATCGCTGGCATTCGGAGTTCCATAGTCTCCACGTGTCACACAGCCTCACAAGAGCATAGGCTAAACTGAAGAAGATAAGATTTGTCTTTGGGCTTTTTTAGCTGCCTTTTTCCAGCCCTTTGTTTCTCACCATTCCTATCTGTGTTGGAAACCATGATGTGCAGCCCAAATCCCCCTTCAGGAATGAAGGACTTACTTCCCTAGCTGCTGGCAGTGCTGCTGGCTGCATTGCCTCAGCTGGAAGGGAATAATTGCCTCTGCTGAAGAGGCCTGCCTTGTTCAAGGTGACCCCTCTTGCCATGGCTGCCACATCTAAGGACTGATCAATGTGAGGATATAAAGGCCTAGCCACCCTGGTCCCAATTCTGAAGAGCGGGTCCAGCTTCAGAAATCCCCAGGGAGTTGGCTGAGTCCTTCATTCAGACTGCATTGCAGCTCAGCTTCTCCCTCAGCCTAGTGATGTTTCTTTCCCATTCTTTCCCCTTCCTACAGGTATTGATCCCAAGAAATCTCCCTAATAAACCTGTATGCTAAACTCTGCTTCAGTCAGTTTCATTTGAAACCCAACCTCTAACACCATGTACAATTCATAGAACTTGGATTTCAGGCATCTGTTAAACTAATCCCTACTACAAGGTAATCTGATAGGAAGTTATCCTCCTCAAATATAACTTGCATTTTAAGAAGGCCTCAGGCTGAAAACTCTAAGATCCCTAGAAAGAAGCCTCTGATTATGAAATAAATATAAGTGCTAGTTTCTAACCTGGATTTCTAAATTATTGTGGGACCAATGAATATTTTGTGAGTTGATTTTTTAAGATTGTATTTTAAGAACCATTTATAAATTTCAAATACAATAATTTGTATCGTGTAGTATTTTAGTCTTTTCTGAGTTTTTTCCATAAATTTTAAGCGTCCATGATATGGCAGGCAGCCACTCTGTGCTATGTATACAAAGCTGAGACAGACTTCCTGCTCTCAAGAAGCTCACAGCCTAGTAGGGTTAACAGGCATTGAAATAACTCCATCACATGATAAGTACAGGGCCAGAGGCATTTAAAGTGCCATGAAAACACAGAACAATTCCACCTGTTGGAGAATGAGAGAATCAGAAAACTCAGAGGGAGTCATATATAAGCTGATCCCTAAAGCAGCAGTCAAAATCTCTTTATAGAAAGAGTTGTGGTGAAGGAGGTGGGCACTCTAGGCCAAGGGACTAACCTATGTGAAAGCACAGAACTATGAGATGGCATGGTGTGTGGAAAACACAGTGTGGATAGTTTAAGAAGAGGGGTGGCAAGGGAGATAAGACTAGCAAAAATCATTTCAAGCTAGGTTGAGAAGGGCTTTGAATGCCATGCTTAAGGGTTAAGTTTTATCCTAGAGCAGTTGTCTAATACATTTAGGTAAGAGTCACATGATCAGATTTATTCTTAATAATTCTGGCAGGAGGACAGAGGATGATATGAGCAAGAGAGAGGAAATAAGGAGACCAACTAGGAAGGCTGCTCTTCCCTAATCTCGATGAGGAATATCAAGGGTTTGTACCAGGCAGGAGGAATTATGTAGGCCCTACTATCATCCTATATACGAAAATAATCCCAGCGAATGAGATCAGTTAAAATGGAATCACCCAGGGGTTCTTAACTCTGATTGCTCATTAGGATCACGTGGGGGAGGTTTAAAAAAATGAAAATTCAGGTCTCACCCCTTTCTAATTAAATCAGAATCACTAGAATGAGGCCTGGCATTGGAAGTTTTAAAAAGATCCCAGGTGATCCTAATGTGTAACCAGGGTTGAAAGCCTACAGCATAACCCATATATGAGTATTCTAAGGAAAACCGTTCTGAGCATGGCTGTCCCAACTGACTGTGTCATCCTGGGGCATCCAGAAAGTGTCAGTTGTTAATGTGTCAAACAGTAAAATGGCACCTGAAAAATGACCTTGTAGCTTACTTACTCACAAAAGTTACTGTGAACTGATGTTAATTGAAAAAAGTGTGTCTTTGCATAAGAATCAAAGAAATTAATAATCTTATTCTAAACTAGGCCAAACCACACCTTGGTCTAGATAAGAAAAGAGCAATGATAAATCATAAGTTTGTATCTATTTTATCTGGTTCATGCCCTGTAAAATGTCTAATATAAATGTGCTAGGATGTTAAATGTTTGCCAGATACCTGATGAAGACATTTATATTATATAAAATGGTAAAAGAGACTTAAGTTTCTTTTTTTAAAAAAATAGGAGGTAGGAGAGTGCAGTGGCTAAAGGCACAAATTTTGAAGCTAGTCAGAACTAGGTTTTGAATACAGGTTTTATTACTTAGTAATTGCAGGTTTGAACAAGCAACCTCACTTGTTCAAATTTTAATTTCCTTGTCTGTACAATGGTGATAATGAGAACAACATCATGGGATTGTTTTGAGAGTTATTTTAACATACTTTAACATGCATCTAAAACCTTTCACGCAGTAGTTGACATTTCTATGTATGTGTCTTGGTTCCTGCACTTAAGGAACTAACATATTAGAGCTGTATAGCTACTAGTTCCTCCAAGGGGAGGGAAAGATCCACCACAACTGGCTAGATCAGGAAAGACATTATCAAGGAAGCTTTTTGATCTGGATAGATTGGGTATCCATCTACTATCTATCTAGCTGGGTATTCAGTATTTTTTCTATCTTAAAAAAGAGGTAGATTAAAATATTTTTTACACAAGTAAGAAATATTAATTGTAAGAAAAACTAGAAAATACACAAAGTAGAAAATAAAAGTTTCTGGGACTTCCCTGGTGGTGCGGTGGTTAAGATGTGCTCCCAATGCAGGGGGCCCGGGTTCGATCCCTGGTCAGAGAACTAGATCCCACATGCATGCCGCAACTAAGAGTTCGCATGCCACAACTAAGGAGCCTGCCTGCCGCAACTGAGACCTGGCACAGCCAAATAAATAAATAAATAAATACTGAAAAAAAAATCTTCCTAAGTCAATAAGAATGCCTCTACGACAGTAGTTCTCAAATTGTCGTCTCGAGATCCTTTTATACCTTTTTTTTTTTTTTTAAGCTGAGCCACGTAGTGTGCCAGATCTTAGTTCCCCAACAAGGGATTGAACCTATGCCCCCTGCAGTGGAAGCGCAGAGTCTTAACCACTGGACCGCCAGGGAAGTCCAAGGTCCTTTTACACTCTTAAAAATTAGGGAACTTGATTCTTGAGGTGCTAGCCTGCTGTGTTTTCCCCTTTGCCAGACAAAGATTAAAGCCATTTTTCTTGGGACTTCCCTGGTGGTCCAGTGGTTAAGAATCTGCCTTCCAATGCAGGAGACGTGGGTTTGATCCCTAGTCGGGGAACTAAGATCCCACACGCCATGGGGGGAACTAAGATCTCACATGCCACAGAGGCAACTAAGTCCGTGTGCCGCAACTACTGAGCCCACGCTGTCTGGAGCCTGCGTGCTGTAACTACTGAGCCGGTGTTCTGGAGCCTGAGTGCCACAACGAAGAGCCTGTGCGCCACAACAAAAGATCCCACATGCTGCAACTAAGACCCGACACAGCCAAATAAATAAATAAATAAATTCTTAAAAAGAAAAAAAAAATTAGGGAACTCCAAGTTCTTCTGTTTATGTGGGTTATATCTATTATATTTATTGTATTAGAAACTAAAACAGAGGAAAATTTAAAAATATCAATTTGTCTAAAATAACAATTACCAACCCAATACATGTTAAAATAAATAAAATTGTAAGTGAAAAATAGATTATCCAAAACAAACAAAAAGTGTGGCAATGTTTTACATTTTTGCAAATTTCTTTAACAGAAGACAGCTGGGTTCTCGTGTCTCTTTCTTTTTTTTTTTTTTTTTTTTTGCGGTATGTGGGCCTCTCACTGTTGTGGCCTCTCCCATTGCGGAGCACAGGCTCCAGACGCGCAGGCTCAGCGGCCATGGCTCACGGGCCCAGCCGCTCCGCGGCATATGGGATCTTCCCAGACCGGGGCACGAACCCGCGTCCCCTGCATCGGCAGGCGGACTCTCAACCACTGCGCCACCAGGGAAGCCCTCGTGTCTCTTTCTTCATTCCATCTACTGTGATATGTTGTTTTGGTTCAAGTATATGAAGAAACTCTGGCCTCACACAGATACCTAGTTGGAAAAGGGAGTATTTTAAGTGTTTTCAGATAACTGTGGATATTATTCTTTGAATTTACATCAGAACTGGGCCAATAGTAAAATCTTAAAGATCAATTCAATACGGAATCTGAAATTTTTGTACTCCATAACATTAAATTCTACTGGTCTATTTAGCAATGTGAACAGATCTTTTACCCATGCTGGATTTCATAACATCCTGCATTTGTCATTTGGAAAATATTGGTTCATTGACTTATACAGATCTTCCAAATGTCAATACTTTTCATTACACAATACCCCCCAAAACCACGTTTTAATATCCTACCAAATTCACTGGGACTTTGTCAAACTCACAGTGGCAGATACAAGTTCTCCACAAAACATTCACTTGAAAGCTTGAATTTTATTGTAGACAAAAACTGTTGTTTTCCTTGATGAGAATGGCTTATTTGTTCATATTTGAGAAAATGCCTGCCTTCTCATTCTATCTTTTACTTGCTCCAGAATCTCATAACCCTAGAATATCTGTCAGTTGTTTTAAGTAAATATGGTGTTCCATGAAAATGGTGGCTGGTTCAGCTAGCAACTCCATCACAGAAATGTTTCTCTTCAAGTCAACAATCATACTTTGGATACAGCAGAAAAGTTTTATGTGTGCTTCCCATTTCATCATACAGAATATTTAAAAGACTCACAGGTTGAGATTTAATAAAATTAATAATTTTTACTGTTTCATCAAGAACATTGTTAAGAGAAACAGCCCCCCCCCCGCCCCGGCCCCCTGACTTTTTCAAGTGCAAGGGAATGGTGGTGAAGAAATTACCAGTGACTTTGGTGCCTAGTTGTTTTTGGTGCCACTGCCTTTATTTTGTGCTGCAGCCAGCAGTTTCATCCACCATTGCCTCTGCAGCAGTAATTACAAATACCAACATGGTTGTTTAAAAAGACACGTAACTTCTTTGCCATTACCATAAAAAGTTTTTACCTCACGAACTTTCCGAATCTTGGGAACTCTCATGGGGTCTGTGGGCCACACTTTAAGAACCAATGTTCTAAAATATTTTTAAAGGCTACAGAGTACTACACTGTATGTGTGACCACAGTTTATTTAGCCAGTGTCCTTTACTGCGGGCATTTGAGTTGTTTCTAATTTTTCTCCATTGCCAGTAATGATGTAGTTAAAACTTCACTTGCACCCTGAATTATTTCTCTAGGATACAGTCTTAAAAATGGAATTGCTAGGCCAAAGTGTATGCATTAAAAAAAAAAAAAAAAGGATCCGGAAGGTTGCCACATTGCTTTCCTGCAGGTTTACCAATTTACACTTGCATTTTACATAACAATATATGAGTATCCTTCCAGCTTATCAACAACGGTGATTATCTTTAAGAAAACAAACAAAAAAACCTCACCAAATTTACAGGCAATAAATGGAATCCATTTTTCTTTAATTTACACTTATTTGCTTACTAGTTAGGTTTTTTTCATATATTTATAAAAAATGATGAGTATTTTGTTTTTTAATAAATTTATTTATTTATTTATTTTTGGCTGTGTTGGGTCTTTGTTGCTGAGCGTGGGCTTTCTATAGTTATGGTTAGCGGGGGCTACTGTTCGTTGCGATGCGCAGCCTTCTCATTGTGGTGGCTTCTCTTGTTGTGGAGCATGGGCTCTAGGCACGCAGGCTTCAGTAGTTGTGGCTCGCGGGCTCAGTAGTTGTGGCTCACGGGCTTAGTTGCTCCGCGGCATGTGGGATCATCCAAGACCAGGGCTCAAACCCGTGTCAATGCATTGGCAGGAGGATTCTTAACTACTGTGCCACCAGGGAAGTCCCCCAAATTGATGCGTATTTATGTATTTTGTCCATTTTTAAAATCGGAAGAGTCTTCTTTGGGATTTTATCCTTTGGTCTGTCATGAGTGAGTGTTACAGAAATTTCTACCCAGTTTTTGTTTACTTTTTAACTTTGTGTAACTTATTTTTATATGTAAGTTTTTAATTTTGATGAAATTACCTATCAGTCTTTTTATATTATCTGTCTATATTTCTGACATTTAATATTTTCTATATTTTATATTTTCTGCCTTTTCTGTCATGCTTTAAAAAGCCTTCTCCACCCCAATATTATACAAATACATTTACTTATTCCTTTACTTTTTTAAAGCAGTTAATGCCTCAATTCATTATTTTTATATACTATTTGAGGTAAAGACCTAACTTAATCTTTCCCCAAATAGTTAACTACTATTAACTCTTTCCAGAACGTTAGCTTTTTTCCTTTTATTAAAAAATACGTTTTAAAATTACTTCTTTTGTAAACAATTTACAATACAGAAGGTAAAGTAGCTCTAGACCACCTCCCTCCTCTCCTGTTCCTCAGAGCTAACTATTAATAGTTTGCTCTGTTCCCTTTCAAGACTGTTACTTTCGCATTTAAAAGGTAGGTAAGTGCCAAACCATAGTTTGTGGCAACTTGATTGCATTTTCCTCCCACTTAATTTATCTTTATCTTTTCACACAGAGCTATTTTGTTCTCTTTAAGAGCTACACGATGTTCCATAATGCAGATGTACCACGTTTATTTCGTCTTTCCTCTGCCGCTGAATGACTAGGTTTCCCATTTCTCGTTACTTCTTCACCACCTCTCCCAAGAGCTGCTGGGGCCCAAGCTTTCTTGCGCGCATGTGCAAGTTCCCACAAGCTACGCTCTTAAAGAGAGCTTATATTTGAGTATTTTTTCATTTTGTTGGCTCTGGGGAACCAATGCAGGTACTTAGGAAGGCAAAACACACCCAACAACCGCCCGACCAGAAAGAGACTCAGAGCAGGTTCTCACTTAGCCCCGACAGTTTTCTTCCTTTCATAATGGACGCTGAACTTGTTTTTCACCTCGTAAATGCAACAGTTCCCAGCACCGAAACCAGCTATACAACCACTCGGCCACCAAGCACTGTGACTAAAAAACAAGTGGAAGAAACAGCCGCACCGGCCGTGACGCCTGCTTCCGGAAGCGGACCGGAAACCGCTGTTTGATTCTGCGTCAAACCCGACTTCAGGGGCCGTCGTAAAACTGTCGCCCTTCGTCTCTGGGACCGGCCACAGGGTCCCACGCGCCTCCGGCGGGGCGTGTGGATTTGCGGGTGTCAGTTTTCCTCAAGATGGCGGAGGAGGAGGCTGGGGACGCAGAGAGGATGGAAGTCAGCACGGAGTTGCCTCAGACTCCACAACGACTGGCCTCTGTAAGTCCGTGTAGGCTAGTTGCTTTTGTCCCCCCGAGTCCTTCCCTACCGCGTTCAGGAGGATGTGGGGCTTCACCCCTTACGGTGGCTCTGGGGAGCGGGAGTCGTATGGATTGATCAGAAAGGAAGCCACAGAATAAAGTTAGTCATCACCCACATTCCTGCCGGCCAAGTCTCCGGTGTATAATGACTGTCATTTATTAGCCGTGACGAGTTCAAGCTTGTCTCTATCCTGAAAAAGAAAGAACTGGTAATGTTATTAGATGGTCTGGTGTAGGGGTTTGGAGGAAGAGCCATTTTCCGACAGACGTAGTGTTAACCCCTCCTAGACGATAGACGTCCAGGACGCAGCACCTAGTGTTGTATTGCATAGCTGGCTGGGTGGGGCTTCATAGTGACAGGGAATGCTGCCTCTGTCAACTCACGTCAAGATATAGGGTGTAGGAGTTGTAGTCCTTCGTTGTAGCATCTTGAGAACCCAGGCCTAATCCTCCGTGGAGAAACCCATCATCTGTCGTTGCTTTTTACAGGTGAAGAACAGACTTTCAGACATTTCAAGTCAGAGCGATACCATTAATTAATATCGGAATCTATACTTTGCCCTTGTATTTTGAAAACCAAAAAAAAAAAAAAAAAAGGGAAGGCAGAGACAGTGAGTAAATTTGAGTCAATAGTCTGACTACAGGGAGAAAGCTGACTGAGGAGGATAAGAGGTAGGGGGGCAACATTAGGGAATGTTCTGGATGTCCCCAGGCACCTAGTGGGGAGGTATATAGAAAATATTCAAATATTGGTCACTGCATGCTGTGAAGAGTTTTATTAATTTATCTTTATTGGTGCATATAGAAAGGTGTGGGATTACACCTCTTTCTGAAGTTTCTTTGGTTTGTAGTTTTAATAAAATCATTTTTGAAGTATTTTAACCCTGCAGACACTTGAGCATTGTTTTATGAGAGAACAGAGTGAGCTCCAGAAAAGAGTCCACCTCAGGGACTGAAGAGACTGGCTGGGAGACAGAAATCAGGTGGGGAAGGAGTTGGACTAAGGGTTTGGCCATCAACTAGGGCAGTGCTTGCAACCATCCTCTACCCCAAGTAGCAGTTCAACCTCATTTCACGTATTGAAGGGGGAAGCATGTGTTTGAGATGATAAGAAATGAGAAGATAGGGAAACTTTAGAAGCAGCTGAAACATCTGGTCTTAATGTAAAGCTGTGCTTCTTACATTTTCTAAGGAGTGGAGAAACTGTGCTGTGGTCAGAAGTGTTATCGTAATTTTGTATTGCTAAAGATGACTAGTGTTTATTTAAAGCTTTGATATATTAATTCCTTCCAGGTGGTACCAAAAAACCTCATCAATCTGGATCTTACTTATTTGAGATTGGAGATAATGGTACAGGAATTCAGCTAGAATTATGTTGCAAACTCTTCAATATTAGATTTCTTTGGGCAAGGTTTTGGGTTTTGCAAGATAGTAGGTAGATGACAAGAGAAGTGTAAAAGCCTCAGGTAACTCACACTCTAGAGACACAGGTAGGACAAGTGCTCAAATTTTATTACAAGATAGGGTGATGTAAGTGAATGAAGACTTGTGACTGGTGAGCCTCCTGATCACTTTTTTGGCTTGGCTCTCTCTATTTTAGAACTCCAGACATCTTCCTAGTTTCCTATTCTTTTTAAAAATACCACCTTCAATTTTATCCTGACAATGGAGTAAGACACTGGCTTTTCCAGTTTACTTCTTCTTCTCGATTAAGTGAAGTGATCTCAGAGATTCTTTAACATTTGAATGATTTGAATCTTAAATCACCATTGGGAGGCAGGGGAAAACAAAATAGTAAATATGGAACAGTTACAGAGGTCTAAGAAATCTTACCAATTCCATTAGAGTCTTGTCCCTGGGTATTATATAGTTTCTGTTATTCTTAAATCAAACTTCCTTCTTAGAGCCCAGGTCTTTTTTTACTGTCATGTTGCAGTCAACAGGCATGAAGTCTCTCAAATTCCTGACATCACATAACATGCAATTAGAGTGAAGTAATAGGTATGAATTATTGGACATTTATTAGAAGAGCCATTGCTTAAGAATAATTAGGGGAGTTGATTCTGTAGGTCTAGGGTGGGATCTGAGAATTTGCATTTTCACAAGCATGCACTGCAAATGAAGTCCTGGTCTGTGGGCCACAGAGTAAGATTTAGCCAGAGACATTTAGAAGTTCTCAGTATAGAGTTGAAAGTTGAGGTTGTGGGGATGGATAAGATCTTTGAGGAGGAAAGTCTGTGTTTGTGTGTGTGTTTATACATACACAGAGAGAAAGAGACGGTCACACAGAGAGGGAGGGAGGAAGAGAGGGAGAAGCGAGGAAGACAGGAATGATTGAATTTCAGGGATAGACAGTGGAGGAAGGAGCTAGAAAGGGAGCAGACAAGCAGGTAGGAGGTGAGAGTAGTGCAGTGTCATAGGGTGTAGTTTCTAGGAGAGGGTAGTTTATTGGGTCTAGGGAGGTGAAGAGTGAGAAAAATTGGGAATTCATAGTATGTGGAGTGGTCTGACAGAACTTCTGCCTTCTGTCTTCATTAACTGGATTTTCTTCATTAAGTCCATCTCAAAAGATGCCTCCTGGTATGGTACTAAACTCTTTTCTTTTCCCTGTCTACATCTTCTGCCCATGTGATTTCATCCAGTTCTGTGGCTTTAAATACCATCTGTATTCGTTCAGTTCCCAAATTTGTATCTCAGGGTCATCTCACTTTTGAGCTCCACAGTCACAAGTCCGTGTGCCTCCTTGACATATCCACTTGGATGTCTGAAAAGTGTTTCAAACGGAGAAGCAATTAGGAAGCTACTACAGTAACCAAGCCATAGTTGCTGGTGGCTTGTACTAAAGCGATATCACTGGAGATGAAGAGAAGTGGATGGATTGGGGAGAGATTTTGGAAGTATGGTAGAAGTAGAAAGATTTGTTTATGGTTTAGGCATGAGGGAAAAGGGAAGAAACAGATGACATCTGGATCCCCAGTTTTTGACTTAAGTATTCATGATTGTGGCTGTGTCATATACTGAGAGGGAAGACCAGGTTTTGGGAGGGCAAAGAAGGGAGACATCAAGTTTTGTTATCCCTGTCTCAGTAGATGACACTTCCATAATAGCTCTTGAATACAAACAACTCTGTCTGTCTCCACTCCATCTCTTTAGTCCTAGCCACCATCTGTTGCCTAGGCAACTGCAGTGGCCTTTTAACTGGTCTCTTAGCTTCTGTTTTTGCCCTCTTCCAGTCCATTCTCCACAGAGCAGCCAGAGAAATCTTTGTAAGACTAAATCAGATCATGTCAATCTCTTGCCTAAATCCTTCAGTGGTTTCCCATCTACTTGGAAAAAAATCTAAACTCATTACATGTTCTTCAAGATCTGGCCTGATCCAGCCCCTCCATCTCCCCTCATTTTCTGTTACTTTCTCTTCATTTACTTTTAGCCACCCTAGCTTCCAAAATAAGTCCAAGCTCTGTCTTACTTCAGGGCCTGTGCCTTTGCTTGCTGTTCTTTTTCATACAGTGTTTTTCCTTGATACTTACCTTGTCTAAAAGATGGGTTCCTTTTACCATTCTCTGTCAAAGCACCCTGTTTATTTCCTCCACTGCACTTATTACAATCTGTGATTACTGTATTGTCTTTATTTATTTAAATGTCTGTTTCTCCTACCAGAATGTAAGTTCCGTGAAGGCAAGGATCATGTCTGACTTGATCATGATCATTTCCTGATCATGTCAAGGAAAAATTATCTACAATCTCATGTGTATAGGGGATCTTTAAGAGATAACATAGTCTTTTTATAGTGGACTTTAAAATATTGAGATATAGAGGAAGGAATGAGAAGTTATATGCTATTTTCAGTGGAGGTGATTTTCCTTAGAAATCTGTATCTCTTATTTTAGGCCAGAGCACAGCTTTCTGTAGTAAGAACATACTTAGAGTGAGAAAACGAGGATGAAAACCAAAGTCTCTCTTTTTAAAAAATAAATAAATTTATTTATTTATTTTTGGCTGCATTGGGTCTTTGTTGCTGCGTGCAGGCTTTCTCTAGTTGCAGTGAGTGGGGGCTACTCTTGGTTGCGGTGTGCAGGCTTCTCATTGTGGTGGCTTCTCTTATTGACTAGGCATGCGGGCTGCAGTAGTTGTGGCACGCGGGCTCAGTAGTTGTGGCACACGGGCTCAGTAGTTGTGGCACACGGGCTTAGTTGCTCCACGGCACGTGGGATCTTCCTGGACCCGGGATTGAACCCGTGTCCCCTGCATTGGCAGGCGGATTCCATAGCAGAACCTAGTGACAGTTATTTTTTCATCAGCATCTCCTAATTTCTATTGTAGGCAGCTAGGGAAAATTCTGATTTTCAGTACCAAATTCTGTAGAGTCCGATGAAGTTAAGTTTTAAAACTGCAAGTCAAGAGTGACAGCTTCGGGCTTCCCTGGTGGCGCCGTGGTTGAGAATCTGCCTGCCAATGCAGGGGACACGGGTTCAAGCCCTGGTCTGGGAAGATCCCACGTGCTGTGGAGCAACTAGGCCCATGAGACACAACTACTGAGCCTGCGCGTCTGGAGCCTGTGCTCCGCAAAAAGAGAGGCCGCGATAGTGAGAGGCCCGCGCACCGTGATGAAGAGTGGCCCCAGCTTGCCGCAACTAGAGAAAGCCCTCGCACAGAAACGAAGACCCAACACAGCCAAAAATAAATAAATAAATAAAAATAAAAAATAAAAATTAAAAAAGAGTGACAGCTTCAGTCCTACTAGTAATTTATCTAGTAATTTATCTGGATGAGCTGGTGCTTGAGCCTGACTGCTTATGTTTAATAACAGACATTGTCTTGCAAATAAAGAGGTTTTTGTCCTCAGTACTGCATAGGGTGTCTGTCTGGGTAGATATTATATAAATCAGTGATGCAGGATGAACCAATGCAGTATCCTGCCCGTCCTTTCTTCGTGTGTGCTGGCTTTGAGGGTTACCTCTGATTTCTTTGAAGGTGTTAATCGTATGTTGTGTTCTGTGAAACAATTTTCTTTAAGCTTTTAACTCAGATGGCTTAAAACAAACTATTAAGACCTCTTTAGTCCTGAGTGATTTCTGTGAACTCCTATGTGTTCTTCTAAGATATTCTGGTTAACATGCCTCCTGTTGAAGAAACAAAAGTTATTTCATGAGTTTGTTTTTTTAAAGCATTTGGTACAGCTTTTTTTTTTTTTTTAATGTTGTTATACCCTGTAGTAAGCTAAGTGCTTATGGAAATACGCTCTACTAAATAATGCTATTGAAAGACCCCAGAAGAGTTATTGTGCTTCCATAAGTGCCTACTTGATATTCAGGAATGACATAGGCCCTGTCCAGAATGGAGTTTGTTTTTGATCACTTGAATGTAATTCTCCTTCTAATAGTTTACTTGATGCTATTCTTCAGAACGAAGTCTGTTTGACTTGTTTGGAGGAGTGGGGCTATAACCACTTAATGTGTCTTTATGGACTACCTTTTAAAAGTCCTTTGAACTTTTGATATTGTTGGATAAGCTAGAAATGACTTTAGCCACAGGGGAAAAATCTGTAAATTTATGCATTTATGTTTTTATATATACATACTCTGCCTTCCAATCTAAGAAAGAATTTTAGTTGTATTGGAAATATTCAATACAGTAGAAAGAGAATATGAGATATGTACCCCATAGTGTAGGAAACCAGATTTCATTCATCCAGAGACTTAAAGGAGAGCTTAGAAAATTGGAGCATGAGCCTATGGTCAGAGCAGAAAAGGAAGAGAAAGGCTTAGAAGGGATGGTATGCTTTCGAAAACTAAATTCTGACAGCATGAATATATGTATATTATCTCAACAGGAAAGAAGAGAGAGGGGCCTTATTTGTCACACTACTCTATATTTGATTCTGGCTAATTTTATCAATGCCATGAGGACATAGTAGACTTATGTACGAAACAACACAAGGCTTAACAGACATAGGACCGATATGTTATAGGACACACACATAAAATCTCCTTAGGCTAAATTTTGCATCAAAACTAACAAGGTGAAATTTAATTGCCATGAAAGTAAAGACTATGTCTAGGACTGGATATTTGTGTGTAGGACTAGGTCTCTTATGTGAATGATTTGAGGGTTTTAGTTTTCTGCAAACTCACTAAGTCATAATGTGATGTGGCTGCCAAACAAACAAAAAAGCGAACTTTTAAAGCAGTTTAGTGTCCTGGATAAGGAAGGTAATAAGCAGTCCCACTCCTATGTACAGAGACATATTGTGCATGTTCTATGTAAGAGAGAGAGTGCATGTTCTATGTAACATGGAGAGTGGGCTGGATACCATGTCATTAGGGATGGCTAAATTTCATTTCTAGGAATGAACAGATTTCTTTAGTTTCTACATTCCTGTTTAGCCCTGGAATAAAGAAACTAATGAGAGACATAATATTTAGCTTCATTTATTTGATAGGTTGTTGGGTGAAAGAGCAGAGTAATTTGTATTGGATTATTTCAGGCAGCATAGGATAAAAGTTACAGGAAGGTAGATTTTGGTTTAATTATGAGCTGTAAGAATGGAAGTTGGCTGAGTGGATGTGTTCAGACAGGCTTAGGGAGCTGATTATCAGATATGTTTTAGACAGGGTTTCCCTATGGGATAAGTGGGTGCACTAGGGGTTTTGTTGTTTGCTTGTTTTTAAACTTCATAAACCTGTCAAATAGTATTACAAGAAAATTTAGTATAACCAAAAGATTTCTTGGTGCCTAGAGGTGCTACAATTACTAGTCCAGTACTTGCTTTGAGCAGTTCTGCCGCCTCCAAATTTTGTTATGCCTTTAAAACAGGGGAATTAGAAACAGAATTACAGGCCCTCCATAGATGTCTATCAGTTATCTAAGGAAGGGTAAATTGTGATTTGAACAAAAGGAACCTAGTGTACTTAAAGTAAGTTCTGTTTTCAGACTGATGTTACCAGTCATCCCAGTCCCTGGGTCAGAGTTGAAAACATATTTTTTAATCTCCATGGGGATGAGGAAAATGTTTGGAATGTTTGGGGATTTAAATGTTGTGAGAATTTGTTTTTACAGGACAGTCAATTGGGAAAGTCTTCCCTTAACTCCAGATGTTGAAAAAAGTTTTTTTCCCTGAACATGAAAATAAAAATTCCTTAATTTAATCATGTCTCAAATTGGAGAAAATACTAAAAGCAACCAACCAAAGAATCAAACCTACTCCAGTCACCAGTAATTCCTGAACATGTCACCCAGTAGAATACATCCTGTATAGTTTTTCTTATCTAGAAAAAAACCCCAGAAATCTTAGTTGAAAAAAATTTTTTCATACTTGCAGCAGTCATCTAGGAAAAAATATTTGTGAAACAGTGTAATTGTACTTTATCTCCTGTAAGAATTTCGTAAACAGTTTTAGAAGGCTTAATGTTATTATTTGCTTTGTTCTCTTTAGCAAGAAGTCTATAACTTTCAACAATGACTGAGACCTTTTGTTAAGTACTTGAGATAGGCTTGTGTGAATACAAGGATTTGGAAGGAAAGTTCCTTCCCTCAAGGAGCTGAAAATCTGGTTGAAGAGGCTCGATGTACACATTTAAAGGTAACTAATGTTATCTGGCAAAGGTACAGGTGCTGAATGAGTACCTTCTTTAGTAAGTGCTGCATTGGAGTTACAGGGGAGAGAAATTTTCTTAGATGGGTCAGTGAAGTGTTCATGGAGGTGGGCTTTGAGCTAAATCGACCTTAAGGAACAACTAAGGTGGGGGGAGGTGGAAGGATAGAGAGCTAGTGGTAAGGTCAATGGAGAGGGCATTGATGGCATCAACACCAAGACATTCTGTCCAAATCATCCAATTATGTAAAGATAACATTTTAAAATATCAGTTCCTCAGACTGAGACATGTAATGACAGGGATATAATTTAAGAATATTTAGTGGTATTCATTTAGAGGGAAAAATTAAAAAGAAGGCAAAGCTTTGTTTTTTGTTTTGTTTCACTATTAAAGTGAAATTGAGCAAGTCTTAAGGGTAAATTTAAAAGAATAATGTATTTATATTTGGTTAAGTAGAATGAACACTGAACTCTGGGAGTCAGGATACCTAAGTTCTATTCCTGACCCGGATAGTATTCAGTCTTGAACAAGCCAGTTTACTTTTTCCTTGTCACTCAGTTTTAAATGAAGGACTTGAACCAGAATAGATCCCTTAGGTTTTTGGTGATTCTCAAGTTTCTCATGTTCTTGAAAATATTCTTGAAAACTAGAACAGAAACTAGTTCTGTGCCTTCCATAATTAGGAAGGACAGAAAAAGGTTTTTGTTTGGTGTATAGGACTGAATATACAGGATTTTTTTTTTCTTTAGTGCTGTTTGAAGAAAAGAACTTTAGGTACTCCATAGAACATTAAATCTGCTAATTATAGTTGTTGCCAGGTATGCAGAGAACACAAGTTGTTGGTTTGTGAGTATCCTAGAAAAGTTGGAGTTAGAATATTGGAAGGTTTAGTTCATTTTTTAAAAAAAGATTTTAGTAAAATATTTAAAATTTTACAGTTAAAAAATTACTCCCAAAATATGGAATCACTGTAAGGATATTATTCATATTAGGTAAGCAGACATACAAATTCCATGAAAGTATGCTAAAATCCCACTACCCACTACTGTTAACATTTTGGTATATATTCCATCTAACTTTTTCCCCATGTTAATATATATAACACTTAACCAAAATGAGATTTTATACACACTGCTTTGTAACCTACTTTAATGTACTGTGTATCTTCAATGCCTTTCCATTAGATGGAAATAGACATCTTCAGTTATCAGCTCTTTTTTTCTAACTTCTTATTTTGAACTCATTTTAGACTTTTAGAAAACTTAGAAAAATAGCACAGACAGTTCTCTTATATCCCTCACTCCTGCATCCCCTAATGCTAACATCTCACATAAATGTAGAACAATTATTAGGGACCAGAAATTAATATTGCTACTAACTAAACGACAGACCTTATTCAAATTTTACCAGTTTTCCTACTAATATCCTTCTTCTGTTCCAGGATCCTATTGAGGATCCCATCTGACATCCCACCTGTTTGTCTCTTCCAGTATGTAACAATGTCTCACTTTCTCCATAGTCTGCTTCCAGTTTGTAAGTGTCTTGGTCTTTCCTTGTTTTTCATAACCTTGACATGACTACTCAAGAATATTGAGCAGTAATTTTGTGTCATGTTCCTTAATTTGGGTTTGATATTTTCTTAAGTTAGGAATGAGGGCATACATTTTTGGCAAGAATAACACAAAAATGGTACCATATCGTTCTCAGTGAATCATATTAAGGGATTCTTGATATCAATATTTCTTATTACTGGTGATATTTATCTTAATCATTTGGTTAAGTTGGTATCTGCAGGGTTTCTCTACACGTACTATCTTTTTCCCTTTGTAGTTAATAAGTATCTTCAAGGGAGATACTTTGAGTGTATTTGGCATCATTTTATTTTATTTTTAAAAAAATTTAAATTGATTTTAATTGGAGTATAGTTGCTTAACAATGTTGTGTGTTTGGCATCATTTTAAATGGGTGTATATCCTATAGTTTTTTGAGTGGCTCCCCCACCCTGCCCCTTGAGTGCAGAGGTATTGTCACTTGTCAAACAAGGTCAAACAGAATTACATTGTTTGAAGTAAAAAGTGAAAATTCTTAGACCCTCTCCACAATTCCTTTTCTCCATGTAATCACTGTAAACAGTTTGATGTTTCTCTTTCTAGACACTTAACTCCATGTTTAGGAAACATCTATACATATATCTATACATTTATATACATGTGTGTATGTTGAATTAGGAAACTCAAATTTGTAGAAATACATAAAGTAAATATAATTTAGGTTTTCATTTAATTTACAAAAATGAAATTTTATTATTTTAAACTTGCTTTTTCGGGCTACAGTATTTTATGATATTCTGACTGCATAGAATGGTATAGATGCATCTTTATTGATAGACATTTAGGTGGACGTTTTTTCACAGTTACAAGTAACATTGTGCACACAGTGGAATATATATATATATATATATATTTTTTTTTCACAGTAGGGCAGGTGTGGCTAAATGATAGATTCCATCATTTCTTTAAACTATTCCCCTATTGATGGACATTCAGGTTTTTTTTCCTGATATGAATAACTTTGTACATGAAATGTGTAGATGGCAAAAGCTTTAAAATGATTTCTAATAGATAATCTATATAGTAAAAATTGAAATAGTAAAAATGGGTATGTAGTGAAAAATAAATACAGGGGTCTTTCCACTGTTAACAATGTATTTTGAATCCTTTCAGAGGTTTTCTACTCAAATGTAAGCATATATATATATATCTCCTCTTCATTCTCTTCCCTTCTTTATAAATGGTAGCATACAGTACTTAATGTTCTGTACCTTTTGTTTTTTTGTGTGTTTTTTTTAGTATTAGTTGTTTTTTTTGTTTGTTTTTTTATACTACAGGTTCTTATTAGTCATCAGTTTTATGCACATCAGTGTATGCATGTCAATCCCAATCGCCCAATTGAGCACACCAACATCCCCACCCCACTGCGGTTTTCCCATCTTGGTGTACATACGTTTGTTCTCTACATCTGTGACTCAACTTCTGCCCTGCAAACTGGTTCATCTGTACCATTTTTCTAGGTTCCACATACATGTGTTAATATACGATATTTGTTTTTCTCTTTCTGACTTACTTCACTCTGTATGACAGTCTCTAGATCCATCCACGTCTCAAAAACTGACCCAATTTCGTTCCTTTTTATGGCTGAGTAATATTCCATTGTATATATGTACCACAACTTCTTTATCCATTTGTCTGTTAATGGGCATTTAGGTTGCTTCCATGACCTGGCTATTGTAAATAGTGCTGCAATGAACATTGGGGTGCATGTGTCATTATAAATTATGGCTTTCTCTGGGTATATGCCCAGTAGTGGGATTGCTGGATCGTATGGTAATTCTATTTTTAGTTTTTTAAGGAACCTCCATACTGTTCTCCATAGTGGCTGTATCAATTTGCATTCCCAACAACAGTGCAAGAGGTTCCCTTTTCTCCGCACCCTCCCCAGGATTTGTTGTTTGTAGATTTTCTGATGATGCCCATTCTAACTGGTGTGAGGTGATACCTCATTGTAGTTTTGATTTGCATTTCTCTAATAATTAGTGACATTGAGCAGCTTTTCATGTACTTCTTGGCCATCTGTATGTCTTCTTTGGAGAAATGTCTATTTAGGTCTTCTGCCCATTTTTGGATTGGGCTGTTTGCTTCTTTAATATTGAGCTGCATGAGCTGTTTATATATTTTGAAGATTAATCCTTTGTCCGTTGATTCATTTGCAAATATTTTCTCCCATTCTGAGGGTTGTCTTTTCATTTTGTTTATGGTTTCCTTTGCTGTGCAAAAGCTTTGAAGTTTCATTAGGTCCCATTTGTTTATTTTTGTTTTCATTTCCATTACTCTAAGAGGTGGATCAAAAAAGATCTTGCTGTGATTTATGTCAAAGAGTGTTCTTCCTATGTTTCCCTCTGAGAGTTTTATAGTGTCCAGTCTTACATTTAGGTCTCGAATACATTTTGAGTTTATTTTTGTGTATGGTGTTAGGGAGTGTTGTAATTTTATTCTTTTAAATGTAGCTGTCCAGTTTTCCCAGCACCACTCATTGAAGAGACTGTCTTTTCTCCATTGTATATCTTTGCCTCCTTTGTCATAGATTAGTTGACCATAGGTGTGTGGGTTTATCTCTGGGCTTTCTGTTTTGTTCCACTGATCTTTCTGTTTTTGTGTCAGTACCATATTGTCTTGATTACTGTAGCTTTGTCTAGTCTGAAGTCAGGGAGTCTGATTCCTCCAGCTCCATTTTTTTCCCTCAAGACTGCTTTGGCTATTCGGGGTCTTTTGTGTCTCCATACAAATTTTGGGATGATTTGTTCTAGTTCCGTAAAAAATGTTATTGGTAATTTGATAGAGATTGCATTGAATCTATAGATTGCTTTGGGTAGTATAGTCATTTTCACAGTATTGATTCTTCCAGTCCAAGAACATGGTATATCTATCTCTCCATCTGTTGGTATCATCTTTAATTTCTTTCATCAGTGTCTTATGGTTTTCTGCATACAGGTCTTTTGTCTCCCTAGGTAGGTTTATTCTTAGGTATTTTATTCTTTTTGTTGCAATGGTAAATGGGAGTGTTTCCATAATTTCTCTTTCAGATTTTTCATCATTAGTGTATAGGAATGCAAGAGATTTCTGTGCATTAATTTTCTATCCTGCAACTTTACCAAATTCATTGATTAGCTCTAGTAGTTTTCTGGTGGCATTTTTAGGATTCTCTATGTATACTATCATTATCATGTCATCTGCAAACAGTGACAGTTTTACTACTTCTTTTCCAATTTGTATTGCTTTTATTTCTTTTTCTTCTCTGATTGCCTTGGCTAGGACTTCCAAAATTATGTTGAATAATAGTGGTAAGAGTGGACATCCTTGTCTCGTTCCTGATCTTAGAGGAAATGCTTTCAGTTTTTCACCATTGAGAATGATGTTTGCTGTGGGTTTGTCGTATATGGCCTTTATTATGTTGAGGTAGGTTCCCTCTATGCCCACTCTCTGGAGAGTATTTATCATAAATGGGTGTTGAATTTTGTCACAAGCTTTTTCTGCATCTATTGAGATGATCATATGGTTTTTATTCTTCAATTTGCTAATATGCTGTATCACATTGATTGATTTGCATATATTGAAGAATCCTTGCATCCCTAGGATAAATCCCACTTGATCGTGGTGTATGATCCTTTTAATGTGTTGCTGGATTCTGTTTGCTAGTATTTTGTTGAGGATTTTTGCGTCTATATTCATCAGTGATATTGGTCTGTAATTTTCTTTTTGTGTAATATCTTTGTCTGGTTTTGGTATCAGGGTGATGATGGCCTCATAGAATGAGTTTTGGAGTGTTCCTTTCTCTGCAATATTTTGGAAGAATTTGAGAAGGATGGGTGTTAGCTTTTCTCTAAATGTTTGATAGAATTCACCTGTGAAGTCATTTGGTCCTGGACTATTGTTTGTTGGAAGATTTTAAATCACAGTTTCAATTTCATAACTTGTGATTGGTCTGTTCATATTTTCTATTTCTTCCTGGTTCAGTCTTGGAAGGTTATACCTTTCTAAGAGTTTGTCCATTTCTTCCAGTTGGTCCATTTTTTTGGCATATAGTTGTTTGTAGTGTTCTCTTAGGATGCTCTGTATTTCTGCGGTGTCTGTTGTAACTTCTCCTTTTTCATTTCTAATTTTATTGATTTGAATCTTCTCCCTCTTTTTCTTGATGAGGCTGGCTAAAGGTTTATCAATTTTGTTTATCTTCTCAAAAAACCAGCTTTTAGTTTTATTAATCTTTGCTATTGTTTTCTTTGTTTCTATTTCATTTATTTCTGCTCTGATCTTTATGATTTCTTCTGGTAGCTTGGGGTATGTTTGTTCTTCTTTCTCTAGTTCATTTAGGTGTAAGTTTAGATTGTTTACCTGAGATTTTTCTTGTTTCTTGATGTAGGCTTGTATAGCTATACGCTTCCCCTTAGAACTGCTTTTGCTGCCTCCCACAGGTTTTGGGTCGTTGTGTTTTCATTGTCACTTGTCTCTCGGTATTTTTTGATTTCCTCTTTGATTTCTTCAGTGATCTCTTGGTTATTTAGTAATGTATTGTTTATCCTCGATGTGTTTGTGTTTTTTACGTTTTTTTCCCTGTAATTCATTTCTAATCTCTTAGCGTTGTGGTTAGAAAAGATGCTTGAAATGATTTCACTTTTCTTAAATTTACTGAGGCTTGATTTGTGACCCAAGATGTGATCTATCCTGGAGAATGTTCCATGCGCACTTGAGAAGAAAGTGTAATCTGCTGTTTTGGATGGAATGTCCTATAAATATCAATTCAGTCTATCTGGTGTATTGTGATATTTAAAGCTTATGTGTCCTTATTTGTTTTCATTTTGGATGATCTGTCCATTGGTGTAAGTGAGGTGTTAAAGTCTCTCACTATTATTGCGTTACTGTCGATTTCCTCTTCTATAGCTGTTAGCAGTTGCTTTATGTATTGAGGTGCTCCTATGTTGGGTGCATATATATTTATAATTGTTATATCTTCTTCTTGGATTGATCCTTTGATCATCATGTAGTGGCCTTCCTTGTCTCTTGTAACATTCTTTATTTTAAGGTCTATTTTATCTGATATGAGTATAGCTACTCCAGCTTTCTTTTGATTTTCATGGAATATCTTTTTCCATCCCCTCACTTTCAGTCTGTATGTGTCCCTAGGTCTGAAGTAGGTCTCTTGTAGACAGCATATATATGGGTCTTATTTTTGTATCCATTCAGCGAGCCTGTGTCTTTTGGTTGGAGCATTTAATCCATTCACGTTTAAGGTAATTATCAGTATGTATGTTTTATGACCATTTTCTTGTTTTGGGTTTGTTTTTGTAGGTCCTTTTCTTCTCTTGTGTTTCCCACTTAGAGAAAAGTTTCTTTAGCATTTGTTGTAGAGCTGATTTGGTGGTGCTGAATTCTCTTAGCTTTTGCTTGTCTGTAAAGCTTTTGATTTCTCCATCGAATGTGAATGAGATCCTTGCTGGGTAGAGTAATCTTGGTTGTAGGTTCTTCCCTTTCATCACTTTAAGTATATCATGCCACTCCCTTCTGGCTTGTAGAGTTTCTGCTGAGAAATCAGCTGTTAACCTTATGGGAGTTCCCTTGTATGTTATTTGTCATTTTTCCCTTGCTGCTTTCAATAATTTTTCTTTGTCTTTTTTTTTGCCAATTTGATTACTATGTGTCGCGATGTGTTTCTCCTTGGGTTTATCCTGTATGGGACTCACTGAGCTTCCTGGACTTGGGTGGCTCTTTCCTTTCCCATGTTAGGGAAGTTTTCGGCTATAATCTCTTCAAATATTTTCTTGGGTCCTTTTTCCCTCTCTTCTCTTTCTGGGACCCCCATAATGCGAAGGTTGTTGCATTTATTGTTGTCCCAGAGGTCTCTTAGACTGTCTTCATTTCTTTTCATTCTTTTTTCTTTAGTCTGTTCCGCAGCAGTGACTTCCACCATTCTGTCTTCCAGGTCACTTATCCGTTCTTCTGCCTCAGTTATTCTGCTATTGATTCCTTCAACTGTAGTTTTCATTTCAGTTATTGTATTGTTCATCTCTGTTTGTTTGTTCTTTAATTCTTCTAGGTTTTTGTTAAACATTTCTTACATCTTCTTGATCTTTGCCTCCATTCTTTTTCCAAGGTCTTGGATCAACTTC
This sequence comes from Stenella coeruleoalba, assembly GCF_951394435.1. Lineage (NCBI taxonomy): Eukaryota > Metazoa > Chordata > Mammalia > Artiodactyla > Delphinidae > Stenella > Stenella coeruleoalba. The sequence goes on along the minus strand of NC_137147.1, from coordinate 85,794,376 downwards.
ACTATCATTATTCTCAATTCTTTTTCTGGAAGGTTGCCTATCTCCACTTCATTTAGTTGTTTTTCTGGGTTTTTATCTTGTTCCTTTATCTGGTATATAGCCCTTTGTCTTTTCATCTTGTCTATCTTTCTGTGAATGTGGTTTTTGTTCCACAGGCTGCAGGATTGTAGTTCTTCTTGCTTCTGCTCTCTGCCCTGTGGTGGATGAGGCTATCTAAGAGGCTTGATGGCAGGGACTGGTGGTGGATAGAGCTGACTGTTGCTCTGGTGGGCAGAGCTCAGTAAAACTTTAATCCACTTGACTGTTAATGGGTGGGGATGGGTTCCCTCCCTGTTGGTTGTTTGGCCTGAGGCAACCCAACCCTGGAGCCTACCTGGGCTCTTTGGTGGGGCTAATGGCAGACTCTGAGAGGGCTCACGCCAAGGAGTACTTCCCAGAACTTCTGCTGACAGTGTCCTTGTCTCCACGGTGAAACAGTGCCACCCCCCGCCACTGCAGGAGACCCGCCAACAGTAGCAGGTAGGTCTGGTTCAGTCTCCCCTGGGTCCCAATATGCACACTACTTTGTGTGTGTCCTCCAAGAGTGGAGTCTCTGTTTCCCCCAGTCCTGTCGAAATCCTGCAATCAGTTCCCTCTAGGCTTCAAAGTCTGATTCTCTAGGAATTCCTCCTCCCATTGCCGGACCCCCGGTTGGGAAGCCTGACGTGGGGCTCAGAACCTTCACTCCAGTGGGTGGACTTCTGTGGTATAAGCGTTCTCCAGTCTGTGAGTCACCCATCCCGCCGTTATGGGATTGGAGTTTACTGTGATTGTGCCCCTCCTACCATCTCAGTGTGGTTTCTCCTTTGTCTTTGGATGTGGGGTGTCTTTTTTGGTGAGTTCCAGTGTATTCCTGCCGATGATTGTCCAGCAGCTAGTTGTGATTCTGGTGTTCTCGCAAGAGGGAGTGAGAGCACGTCCTTCTACTCAGCCATCTTGGTTCCTCCCACCTTTTTTTTCTTCTTTAAAAATATAACTTGAGGAATGTTCCATAGCAGTACATATTGATATCTGCCCCCCTTTTTTATAATGGCTGCATTGAATTTATGTACCATGATTTATTCAACTCTTCTTATGGAGCATTTAGGTTGTTTCCAGTCTCTTATTTATTTATTTATTTTAATTTAAATTTTATTTTTTTTTATTTATTATTTAAAAAATAATTTATTTAGTTGCGCTGGGTCTTAGTTGCGGCAGGTGGGCTCCTTAGTTGCCACGCGTGGGCTCCTTAGTTGCCGCAAATGGGGCTCCTTAGTTACGGCAGGCGGGCTCCTTACATGGGCACATGTCCAGTCTTTTATTATTATAAATAATGCTGTAAAAAAAATACTTGTATGTATTTCTTTTTACATATTTGAGTTTATCTGAGGTACAAATTCCTAGAAGTGGGAATTTCTGAGTCAAAGGTTATATAAATTAAAAATTTTAATAACTATCAAAATTGTCCTTCTGAGAGGATAGGCTAATTTAATTTCTACAATGATACCTAATTAAAAATTTTTTTATTATTATTATTTGTTTTTTAAAGTTTTGGCTCTGTTGGGTCTTCGTTGCTGAGTGCAGGCTTTCTCTAGTTGCGGCGAGCGGGGGCTACTCTTCTTTGTGGTGTGTGGGCTTCTCATTGTGGTGGCTTCTCTTGTTTCAGAGCATGGGCTATAGGAGGGCTGGCTTCAGTAGTTCCAGCACACGGGCTCAGTAGTTGTGGCATGCGGGCTCTAGAGTGCAGGCTCAGTAGTTGTGGCTCACGGGCTTGGTTGCTCCACAGCAGGTGGGGTCTTCCCGGACCAGGGATTGAACCCATGTCTCCTGCAATGGCAGGAGGATTCTTAACCACTGTGCCACCAGGGAAGTTCCTAATAATATCTAGTTTTAACATAATGTTTTACATGAAGTTTTATTGAGTTCAGCTCATTTATAGAGCCATATTGAGCTTCAGGAGAGCAAACTCAGAAAGCCTTATATATAATCAAATATGTGTAACCTTCCTTACTTACCTGTGATGGAACTTTATGTAAATTTTTAAAAAAATTTTTATTGGTGTATAGGTGATTTACAATGATGTGTTAGTTTCAGGTGTACATCAATATGAATCAGTTATACATATATCCACTCTTTTTTTAGATTCTTTTCCCATAGAGGCTATTACAAAGTATTGAGTAGAGTTCCCTCTGCTCTACAGTAGGTTCTTATTCGTTATTTATTTTATAGGTAGTAGTGTGTAATATCTTTTTTTAAAAATATCTTTTAATATCTTTATTGGAGTATAATTACTTTACAATGGTGTGTTAATTACTGCTTTATAACAAAGTGAATCAGCTATATGTATACATATATCCCCATATCTCCTCCCTCTTGCGTCTCCCTGCCACACTCCCTATCCCACCCCTCTAGGTGGTCACAAAGCACTGAGCTGATCTCCCTGTGCTATGTGGCTGCTTCCCACTAGCTAGCTATTTTACATTTGGTAGTTTATATTAGTCCATACCACTCTCGCATTTCGTCCCAGCTCACCCTTCCCCCTACCTGTGTTCTCAAGTCCATTCTCTACATCTGCATCTTTATTTCAGTTCTGCCCCTAGGTTCATAAGAACCTTTTTTTTTTTAGATTCCATATATATGTGTTAGCATACGGTATTTGTTTTTCTCTTTCTGACTTCACTCTGTATGACAGACTCGAGGTCCATCCACCTCACTACAAATAACTGAATTTCGTTTCTTTTTATGGCTGAGTAATATTCCATTTTATGTATGTGCCATATCTTCTTTATTCATTCATCTGTCGAGGGACACCTTGGTTGCTTCCATGTCCTGGCTATTGTACATAGAGCTGCAGTGAACACTGTGGTATATGTCTCTTTCTGAATTACGGTTTTCTCAGGGTATATGCCCAGTAGTGGGATTGCTGGGTCATATGATAGTTCTATTTTTAGTTTTTTAAGGAACCTCCATGCTGTTCTCCATAGTGGCTGTACCAATTTACATTCCCACCACAGTGCAAGAGGGTGAGGGTTCCCTTTTCTCCACATCCTCTCCAGCATTTCTTGTTTGTAGATTTTTTGATGATGGCCATTCTGACTGGTGTGAGGTGATACTTCATTGTAGTTTTGATTTGCATTTCTCTAATGATTAGTGATGTTGAGCATCCTTTCATGTGTTTGTTGACAATCTGTATATCTTCCTTGGATAAATGTCTATTTAGGTCTTCTGCCCATTTTTGGATTGGGTTGTTTGTTTTTTTGATATTGAGCTGCATGAACTGCTTGTAAATTTTGGAGATTAATAATTTGTCAGTTGCTTCATTTGCAAATATTTTCTCCCATTCTGAGGGTTATCTTTTCATCTTGTTTATGGTTTCCTTTGCTGTGCAAAAGCTTTTAAGTGTCATTAGGTCCCATTTGTTTATTTTTGTTTTTATTTCCATTTCTCTGGGAGGTGGGTCAAAAAGGATCTTGCTGTGATTTATGTCATAGAGTGTTCTGCCTTTGTTTTCCTCTAAGAGTTTTATAGTGTCTGGGCTTAACATTTAGATCTTTAATCTATTTTGAATTTATTTTTGTGTATGGTGTTAGGGAGTGTTCTAATTTCATTCTTTTACATGTAGCTGTCCAGTTTTCCCAGCACCACTTGTTGAAGAGACTGTCTTTTCTCCATTGTATATCTTTGCCTCCTTTGTCATAGATTAGTTGACCATAGGTGCATGGGTGTATCTCTGGGCTTTCTATCTTGTTCCATTGATCTGTGTTTCTGTTTTTGCGCCAGTACCATATTGTCTTGATTACTGTAGCTTTGTAGTCTAGTCTGAAGTCAGGGAGTCTGATTCCTCCAGCTCCGTTTTTTTTTCTCTCAAGACTGCTTTGGCTATTCCAGGTCTTTTGTGTCTCCATACAAATTTTAGGGTGATTTGTTCTAGTTCCATAAAAAATGCCATTGGTAATTTGATAGGGATTTCATTGAATCTATAGATTGCTTTGGGTAGTATAGTCATTTTCACAGTATTGATTCTTCCAGTCCAAGAACATGGTATATCTGTTTCTCCATCTGTTGGTATCATCTTTAATTTCTATCATCAGTGTCTTATAGTTTTCTGCATACAGGTCTTTTGTCTCCCTAGGTAGGTTTATTCCTAGGTATTTTATTCTTTTTGTTGCAATGGTAAATGGGAGTGTTTCCATAATTTCTCTTTCAGATTTTTCATCATTAGTGTATAGGAATGCAAGAGATTTCTGTGCATTAATTTTGTATCCTGCTACTTTACCACATTCATTGATTAGCTCTAGTAGTTTTCCGGTAGCATCTTTAGGATTCTCTATGTGTAGTATCATGTCATCTGCAAACAGTGGCAGTTTTCCTTCTTCTTTTCCGATTTGGATTCCTTTTATTTCTTTTTCTTCTCTGATTGCTGTGGCTAAAACTTCCAAAACTATGTTGAAAAACAGTGGTGAGAGTGGACAACCTTGTCTTGTTCCTGATCTTAGTGGAAATGGTTTCATTTTTTCACCATTGAGAACAATGTTGGCTGTTGGTTTCTCATATATGGCCTTTATTATGTTGAGGTAAGTACCCTGTATGCCTACTTTCTTGAGGGTTTTTATCATAAACGGTGTTGAATTTTGTTGAAAGATTTTAATACATCTGTTGAGATGATCATATGGTTTTTCTGCTTCGATTTGTTTATATGGTGTATCACATTGATTGGTTTGCATATATTGAGGAATGCTTTCATTCCTGGGAGAAACCTTACTTGATCATAGTGTATGATCCTTTTAATGTGCTGTTGGATTCTGTTTGCTAGTATTTTGTTCAGGAGTTTTGCATCTGTGTTCATTGGTGATATTGGCCTGTAGTTTTCTTTCTTTGTGACATCCTTGTCTGGTTTTGGTATCAAGGTCATGGTGGCCTTGTAGAATGAGTTTGGGAGTGTTCCTCCCTCTGCTATATTTTGGAAGACTTTGCGAAGGACAGGTGTTAGCACTTCTCTAAATGCTTGATAGAATTCACCTGTGAAGCCATCTGGTCCTGGGTTTTTGATTATTGGAAGATTTTTAATCACAGTCTCAATTTCAGTGCTTGCGATTGGTCTGTTTTTATTTTCTATTTCTTCCTAGTTCAGTCTCAGAAGGTTGTGCTTTTCTAAGAATTTGTCCATTTCTTCCAGGTTGTCCATTTTATTGGCATATAGTTGCTCGTAGTAATCTCTTATGATCCTTTGTATTTCTGCAGTGTCAGTTGTTACTTTTCCTTTTTCATTTCTAATTCTGTTGATCTGAGCCGTCTCCCTTTTTTTCCTGATGAGTCTGGCTAATGGTTTATTAATTTTGTTTATCTTCTGAAAAAGTCAGCTTTTATTTTATTTTATTTGTTTATTTTTTTGTGGTACGCGGGCCTCTCACTGTTGTGGCCTCTCCCATTGTGGAGCACAGGCTCCGGACGTGCAGGCTCAGTAGCCATGGCTCACAGGCCCAGCCGCTCTGCGGCATGTGGGATCTTCCCGGACCGGTGCACAAACCCGTGTCCCCTGCATCAGCAGGTGGACTCTCAACCACTGCGCCACCAGGGAAGCCCCCAAACCAGCTTTTAGTTTTATTGATCCTTGCTATCGTTTCCTTCATTTCTTTCTGATCTGATCTTTATAATTTCTTTCCTTCTGCTAACTTTGGGGTTTTCTTGTTCTTCTTTCTCTAATTGCTTTAGGTGTAAGGTTAGGTTGTCTATTTGAGATGTTTCTTGTTTCTTGAGGTAGGATTGTATTGCTGTAAACTTCCCTCTTAGAACTGTTTTTGCTGCATCCCATAGGTTTTGAAGTGTCGTGTTTTCAGTGTCATTTGTTTCTAGGTATTTTTTGGTTTCCTCTTTGATTTCTTCAGTGATCTCTTGGTTATTTAGCAGTGTTGTTTAGCCTCCATGTGTTTGTATTTTTTACAGATTTTTTTCTTGTAATTGGTATCTAGTCTCATGGCATTGTAGTCAGAAAAGATACCTGATACAATTTCAGTTTTCTTAAATTTACCAGTGCTTGGTTTGTGACCCAAGATATGATGTGGCCTCGAGAATGTTGCATGAGCACTTGAGAAGAAAGTGTATTCTGCTGTTTTGGAATGGAATGTCCCATAAATATCAATTAAGTCTATCTTGTTTAATGTATCATTTAAAGCTTGTATTTCCTTATTTATTTTCATTTTGGATGATCTGTCCATTGGTGAAAGTGTGGTGTTAAAGTCCCCTACTATGGTTGTGTTACTCTCGATGTCCCCTTTTATGGCTGTTAGCCTTTGCCTTATGTATGGAGGTGCTCCTATGTTGGGTGCATAAATATTTACAATTGTTATATCTTCTTGGATTGAGCCCGTGATCATTATGTAGTGTCCTTCTTTTTCCCTTGTAATAGTCTTTATTTTAAAGTCTATTTTGTCTGATATGAGAATTGCTACTCCAGCTTTCTTTTGATTTCCGTTTGCATGGAATATCTTTTCCCATCCCCTTACTTCCAGTCTGTATGTGTCCCTAGGTCTGAAGTGGTTCTCTTGTAGACAGCATGTATATGGGTGTTGTTTTTGTATCCATTCAGCTAGTCTGTGTCTTTTGGAGTATTTAATTCATTTACATTTAAGGTAGTTATCAATATGTATCTCCCTATTACTATTTTCTTAATTGTTTTGTGTTTGTTATTGTAGATCTTTTTCTTCTCTTGTGTTCCTGCCTAAAGAAGTTCCTTTAGCATTTGTTGTAAAGCTGGTTTGGTGATGCTGTATTCTCTTAGCTCTTGATTGTCTGTAAAGGTTTCAATTTCTCTATTGAATCTGAATGAGATCCTTGCTGGGCAGAGTAATCTTGGTTGTAGGTTTTTCCCTTTCATCTCTTTAAATATGTCTTGTCACTCCCTTTTGGCTTGCAGACTTCCTGCTGAAAGATGAGCTGTTAACCTTATGGGGATTCCCTTGTTTGTTTGTTGTTTTTCCCTTGCTGCTTTTAATATTTTTTCTTTGTTTTTAGTTTTTGATAGTTTGATTAATATGAGTCTTGGCATGTTTCTCTTTGGATTTATCCTGTATGGGACACTCTGGGCTTTCTGGGCTTGATTAACTATTTCCTATCCCATATTAGGCAAGTTTTGAACTAAAATCTCTTCAAATATTTTCTCAGTCCCTTTTTTTTTTTCTTCTTCTTCTGGGACCCCTATACTTCGAATGTTGGTGCGCATTTAATGTTGTCCCAGAGGTCTCTGAAACTGTCCTCAATTCTTTTAACTCTTTTTTCTTTATTCTTCTATGCAGTACTTATTTCCACTGTTTTATCTTCCAGGTCACTTATCCGTTCTTCTGCCTCAGTTATTCTGCTTTTGCTTCCTTCTAGAGCAATTTTAATTTCACTTATTGTGTTGTTCATCATTGTTTGTTTGCTCTTTAGTTCTTCTAGGTCCTTGTTAAGGGTTTCTTGTATTTTCTCCATTCTCTTTCCAAGATTTTGGATCATCTTTACTCTCATTACTCTGAATTCAATTTCAGGTAGACTGCCTATTTCCTCTTCATTTGTTTGGTCTGGTTGGTTTTTACCTTGCTCCTTCAGCTACTGTGTATTTCTCTGTCTTCTCATTTTGCTTAAGTTACTGTGTTTGGGGTCTCTTTTTCGCAGGCTGCATGTTCTTAGTTCCCACTGTTTTTGGTGTCTTCTCCCAGAGGCTAAGGTTCGTTTAGTTGGGTTGTGTAGGCTTCCTGGTGGAGGGGACTGGTGCCTGTGTTCTGGTGCATGATGGTGGATCTTGTCTTTTTGGTGGGCAGGACTACATCCGGTGGTGTGCTTTGGGGTGTGTGTTACCTTATTATGATTTTAGGCTGCCTCTCTGTTAATGGGTGGGTTTGTGTTCCTGTCTTGCTAGTGTTTGGCATAGGGTGTCCGGCACTGTAGCCTGCTGGTCGTTGCGTGGAGCTGTGTCTTAGCATTGAGGTGGAGATCTCTTGGAGAGCGTTTGTTGTTTGACATTAAATGGAGCCAGGAGGTCTCTGGTGGACCAATGTCCTGAACTCGGTTCTCCCACCTCAGAGCCACAGGCCTGACACCCGGCCAGAGCACCATGACCCTGTCAGCCACATGGCTCAGAAGAAAAGGGAGAAAAAAATAAAGAAAAAAATAAGGTAAAATAGAGTTATTATAATAAAAAATAATTATTAAAAATAAAAAAATTAAAAAGTAATAAAAAAAGAAAGAAAGAAATGAGAGCAACCAAACCAAAAAACAAATCCACCAATGGTAACAAATGCTAAAAGCTATACTAAAACAAAAAAGAAAATCAAAAACGCACAGACAGAACCCTAGGAGAAATGATAAAAGCAAAGACAGACAAAAATCACACAAAGAAGCATACACACACACACTCACAAAAAGAGAAAAGGGAAAAAAATATATATCTATATACAAAAAAAAAAGGAGGAAGAGAGCAACCAACTCAATAAACAAATCTACCAATGATAATAAACTCTAAATACTAAACTAAGATAAACATAAAACCAGAAACAAATTAGATGCAGAAAGCAAACCTCAAGTCTACAGTTGCTCCCAAAGTCTCCCGCTTCAATTTTGAGATGATTCGTTGTATATTCAGGTATTCCACAGATGCAGGGTACATCACGTTGATTGTGAGGATTTAACCCACTGCTCCTGAGGCTGCTGGGAGAGATTTCCCTTTCTCTTCTTTGTTCACACAGCTCTTGGGGTTCAGCTTTGGATTTGGCCCCGCCTCTGCGTGTAGGTCGCCTAAGGGCGTCTGTTCCCCGAGACAGGACGAGGTTAAATTAGCAAGTGATTAGGGGGCTCTGGCTCACTCAGCCTGGGGGAAGGGAGGGGTATGGAATGTGGGGCAAGCCTGCAGCGGCAGAGGCCAGCCTGACCTTGCAACAGCCTGAGGTGTGCCATGTGTTCTCCCTGGGAAGTTGTCCCTGGATCACGGGACCTTGGCAGTGGCGGGCTGCACAGGCTCCCAGGAGGGGGGATGTGGATAGTGACCTGTGCTTGCACACAGGCTTCTTGGTGGCTGCAGTAGCAGCCTTAGCGTTTCCTGCCTGTCTCTAGTGTCCGCGCTGATAGCCGCGGCTCGCGCCCATCTGTAGAGTTCGTTTAGGCAGTGCTCTGAATCCCCTCTCCTCACTCACCCCGAAACAATGGTCTCTTGTCTCTTAGCCAGTTCCAGACTTTTTCCTGGACTGTCTCCCAACTAGCTGTGGCGCACCAGCCCGCTTCAGGCTGTGTTCACGCCGCCAACCCCAGTCCTCTCCCTGGGATCTGACCTCCGAAGCCCGAGCCTTAGCTCCCAGCCCCGACCCGTCCCGGTGGGTGAGCAGACAAGCCTCTCAGGCTGGTAAGTGCTGGTCCGCACTGATCCTCTTTGTGGGAATCTCTCCACTTCGCCTTCTGCACCCCTGTTGCTGTGCTCTCCTCCATGGCTCCGAAGCTTCCCCCCTTTCACCCCACGTCTCCACCAGTGAAGCGGCTTCCTAGTGTGTCGAAACTTTTCCTCCTTCACAGCTCCCTCCCAGAGGTACAGGTCCTGACCCTATTCTTTTGTCTGTTTTTTCTTTTTTCTTTTGCCCTACTCAGGTATGCAGGGAGTTTTTTGCCTTTTGGGAAGTCTGAGGTCTTCTGCCAGCGTTCAGTAGGTGTTCTGTAGGAGTTGTTCCACATGTAGATGTATATCTGATGTATTTGTGGGGAGGAAGGTGATCTCCACGTCTTACTCCTTTGCCATCTTGAAGGTCTCCCTGCCTTGTAAATTCTTAATTCTAATTAAATGTCAGATTAGAAAACTCCTTAGACAAGTTTTATTAGTTTATCATAGCTGAATAGAATTCTCATTCCTTTTCTTTGCCTTGAAAATTGTTTTTTAACACTTCAAGGGGACACCTGTTAATTTACTTTAAGATATAGTGGACAAGTATATGTTAACTGTGTCGAAACTCTTTATGATTTTATAAACGTTATCTAGCCTTTGTTTTTACAGACTGAAGAGTCCTAATTTTCCATCCCTATTATTTTTTCTAGGATTCCTTCATTCTTTTGGTAAGTTTTTGCCTAGATAACACTACCCAGTGGTCTGAATAATCAGTCTCACATCTTGGCACAAGGGTGTTCCTGTGCCAAAAGGGCCAGGACCTTAGCTACCATAGATAGCTGTGGGTTGGTGCCCTATGCTCTACTGGCAAGTTGGGTTAGTGTATGATAAATATACTTCTTAGTTTCCTCCTATTTCTGTGTAATTTCATAGAAGGGGTAGCTTAATTTAAGAAGTAGGGGCATGTTCATTTTAATATAGATCCATTCTAAAATTCATCTTTCAGTATTTGGTTGTATGAAAAATTTGAAAAATGCACAGTGAGTAGCAGTATTGGGTAACAGTTACTCATGTGCATTTTGAGTAACAGAAGGTTTTAATTTTGATTAAAATAAAAAATTTATCCATTTTTTTCATGGTTGGTGCTTTTCCTGCCCTGTCCAAGAACTCTTTGCCCACCCATAGGATGTCAAAGAGTTTTCTCCTATGTTTTTGTCAAGAAATTTTAGTTTTATTTTATTTTTTTAAAAAATTTATTTATTTTATTTATTTATTTTTGGCTGCATTGGGTCTTCGCTTCTGCACACCTGCTTTCTCTAGTTGTGGCAAGTGGGGGCTACTCTTCATTGCAGTGCACGGCCTTCTCATCGTGTTGGCTTCTCTTGTTGCAGAGCACAGGCTCTAGGTGTGTGGGCTTCAGTTGTTGTGGCTCATGGGCCCTAGAGCACAGGCTCAGTAGTTGTGGCACATGGGCTCAGTTGCTCCGTGGCATGTGGGATCTTCCTGGACCAGGGATCAAACCTGTGTCCCCTGCATTAGCAGGTGGATTCTTAACCACCGCGCCACCAGGGAAGTCCCAACAGTTTTATTTTTTAATATTTAAATCTTTTATTCATTTTGAATTAATTTTTGTGTGTGGTGTGAAGTACGGGTTGATGCCATAAGGATATCTAATTACTCCTGCACCAGTTTTTGAAAATGCTGTCTCTTTTGAATTATGTTGGCTCCTTTTAAAAAAATCAGTTGTCTTTATATGTGTGGATTCATTTTTAAACTCTCTCTTAGTTCCATTGATAAATATATTTATCTCAAAATATATATATATATATTTATCTCAGTGCTAATTCCACAGTCTCATTTCTTATATCTTTTATAGTAAGTCCCGAAATCATGTAGTGTTAAGTCTTTTCTAAGTCCTTTACATTTTTTTTTTCTTGGCTGTGCTGTGCAGCTTGTGGGATTTTAGTTCCCCAACCAGGTATTGAACCTGGGCCATGGCAATGAAAGGGCCGAGTTGTAACCACTGGAATGCCAGGGAATTCCCTCCATATTCATTTTGGAATCAGCTTGTCAATTCTACAAGAAAGCTTTCTGGGATTGTGTAGAATCTGTAGCTCAGTTTAGGAAGTATAGACATCTCAGTATTGAATCTTTTAAGTAATGAACATGATGTAGCTCTTCATTTTTTTAGGTGTTTTAGAAATTTCTCTCAATAATGTTTAGTAGTTTTCAGTGTAGGGGTTTTTCACAATCTTTATTAAATTAACTCCCAAGTACTTTATGTTTTTTGATGCTATTGTAAATGCTGTTTTTTTAAAAATTTCATTTTCCAGTTTTTTGTTGCTAGTGTATAGAAATACAGGTGATCTTTATCTGTTGATCTTATATCTAATGAGTTTGCTCAATTCACTTACCATTTTTATGTGTGTTTTTTAACTGATTCCTTAGAGTTTTTTATGAAGAGTAATCATATTGTTTGTGAATAGAGACAGCTTTACTTTTTCCTTTGCAATCATCATGCCTTTTATTTATTTTTCTTGTTTTATTTCACTAGCTATGACCTGTAGTACAATATTGAATAGAAGAGAACAGATATCCTTGCTTCATCCCTGATCTTTGGATGGAATGTATTATTGCAAATATTTTCTCTCAACCTGTTTCTCCTTTTCTTTTTCAAACTATGTTCTTTTTTATTCACTGTGAAAATTTACATAAAGTAAATAACTGTTTATTCTACAGTTCTATGAGTTTTGACAGTTGCCAACAGTTGTGTAACCGTCACCATAATAGATACTACAGAACAGTTCCATTGCCCTCAAAAATTACATTGCTGCTACTTTGTAGTCAGCCCCTCGCAACCACTTTGCTATCCTCTATCTCGAGTAGTTTTGCCTTTTCTGGAATGTTATATAAATGGAATTATATAGCATATAGCCTTTAAAAATTTTTAAAAAATTTATAATATAACTTAAATGTGTACAAATATAAAACTACTATGAATGCCTTATACTTACAGTTTTAATTTAAGTATAAAACAAACATGAAATTCTAATAAAACCAGAAAGCCAACATATTTCAAATGAACAGTATTAATTTAATTGGAAGGGTATTAACTGCAACTGAAATCACCACTGTTGGTTTGATACTAGAGAGTTCTGTTTCTCCTACCTCTCTTTTAGGCCTGCTGTTACTGAGTGGCATTAAAAATGTTGAGCTGGCTGTGTGGTTTGAGGTAATCACTTCACATTTAAGGCCAAATTGCCAACGAGTAATCCATGAAAGTCTTTTAACAGGGCATTTCTTGATACTTAGAAAGCTCTCTTGTTTGATTGAAGATAAGGGTGGTGGTATTGAAATCTGCATATAGTGTCTGTTAAACCCACTTATAGGGACTTTCCTGGCAGTCCAGTGGTTAAGACTCTGCACTCCCACTGCAGGGGGCGTGGGTTCGATCCCTGGTCGGGGAAGTAAGATCCCACATGCCTTGCAGCACAGCCAAAAAAGGAAAAACACCAAAGCCACTTATAATGGGAATCAGGAATTTGGCACAGAGGTGGGCTTTGCTCAGTTCACAGATACGCTGACAACATGAACATGGTCCCAACTGCTAAGAGGCAGTAGGACATAGCCTCTTGAGTTTGACTTCTTTTGATGTTGCATGCATTGATAATTCAGTCCTTTTATTGTTGAGCAGTATTCTATGGTTTGGATGTACAGTTTGTTTATAATCCACCAGTTGAAGGACACCTGAATCATTTCTAGTTTTGAGCGATAATGAATAAAATTGCTATAACTTCATGTACAATTGTCTGTGAACATAAGTTCTTGGGTAGATAACTAGGAGTTTGATTGCTGGGTCATATAGTAAGTATATATTTAACTTTGTAAGAAACTGCTAAACTCTTTTGTAAAGTGGATGTATAACATTTTGAGTTCCTACCAGCACATTCCTTTTCCAGTTTTCTGCATCCTTGTTGATACTTGGTATTGCCAAATGTTTATTTAGGTATTATAGGTGTATCTCACTGTCATTTAAAAAAAATTTTTATTGGAGTATAGTTGCTTTACAATGTTGCGTTAGTTTCTACTGTACAGCAAAGTGAATCAGCTATACGTATACATATATCCCCTCTTTTTTGGATTTCCATCCCATTTAGGTTACCACAGAGCATTGAATAGAGTTCTCTATGCTACACAGTAGGTTCTCATTAATTATCTATTTTATACATAGTATCAGTAGTGTATATATGTCAATCCCAATCTCCCAATTCATCCTACCTACTCCCGCAACCCCTTGGTATCCATACGTTTGTTCTCTACGTCTTTGTCTCTATTCTGCTTTGTAAATGCGATTGTCTATACCAATTTTTTCAGATTACATATATATACGTTAATATACGATACTTGTTTTTCTGACTTACTTCACTGTGTATGACAGTCTCTAGGTCCATCCACATCTGTACAAATGACCCAATTTTGTTCCTTTTTATGGCTGAGTAATATTCCATTGTATATCTGTACCACATCTTCTTTATCCATTCCTCTGTTGATGAACATTTATGTTGTTTCCATGTCATGGCTATTGTAAATAGTGCTGCAATGAACATTGGGGCGCACGTGTCTTTTCGAATTACGGTTTTCTCTGGATATATGCCCAGGAATGGGATTGCTGGGTCACATGGTAGTTCTATTTTTTAGTTTTTTAAGGAACCTCCATACTGTTCTCCACAGAGGCTGTATCAATTTACATTCCCACCAAAAGTGCAAGAGGGTTCCATTTTTTCCACACCCTCTCCAGCATTTATTGTTTATAGATTTCATGATGATGGCCATTCTGACTGGTGTGAGGTGATATCTCGTAGTTTTGATTTGCCTTTTTCTAATTATTAGTGATGTTGAGCATCTTTTCATGTGCCTCTTGGCCATCTCCATATCTTCTTTGGTGAAATGTCTCTTTAGGGCTTCTGCCCATTTTTAGATTGGTTTGTTTGCTTTTGATATTGAGATATATGATCTGTTTGTATATTTTGCAGATTAATCCTTTGTTACTTCTTTTTTTAATTAAAAAAAATTTAATGTAATTATTGATGTGGTTGACATTAGAGCTACCATTTTATTATTATTTTATCATTCAAATTTTATTTTTTAAAACAGCAATTTCTTATTAGTTATCTATTTTATACATATTAGTGTATATATGTCAATCCCAATCTCCCAATTCATCCCACCACTACCTACCTCCTCGCCACTTTGCTCCCTTGGTGTCCATACGTTTCTTCTATACATCTGTGTCTCTATTTGTGCCCTGCAAAACGTTTTATCAGTACCATTTTTCTAGGTTCCACATATATGCATTAATATATGATTTTTGTTTTTTTCTTTCTGACTTAACTTCACTCTCTATGACAGTCTCTAGATCCATCCACATCTCTACAAATGACCCAATTTCGTTCTGTTTTATGGCTGAGTAATATTCCAGTGTATATATGTACCACATCTTCTTTATCCATTCGTCTGTCGATGGGCATTTAGGTTGCTTCCATGGGGTGCATGTGTCTTTTCGAATTATGGTTTTCTTTGGGTGTATGCCCAGTAGTGGGATTACTGGGTCACATGGTAGTTCTATTTTTAGTTTTTTAAAGAACCTCCATACTGTTCTCCATAGTGGCTGTATCAATTTACATTCCCACCAACAGTGCAAGAGGGTCCCCTTTTCTCCACACCCTCTCCAGCATTTGTGGTTTGTAGATTTTCTGATGATGCCCATTCTGACTGGTGTCAGGTGATACCTCATTGTAGTTTTGATTTGCATTTCTCTAATATTAGTGATGTTGAGCAGCTTTTTTCATGTGCTTCTTGGCCATCTGTATGTCCTCTTTGGAGAAATGTCTATTTAGGTCTTCTGCCCATTTTTTGATTAGGTTGTTTGTTTTTTTAATATTGAGCTGCATGAGCTGTTTATATATTTTGGAGATTAATCCTTTGTCCATTGATATGTTTGCAAATATTTTCTCCCATTCTGAGGGTTGTCTTTTCGTCTTGTTTGTAGTTTCCTTTGCTTTGCAAAAGCTTTTAAGTTTCATTAGGTCCCATTTGTTTGTTTTTATTTCCATTACTCTAGGAGGTGGATCAAAAAAGATCTTGCTGTGATTCTGTGATTTATGTCAAAGAGTGTTCTTCCTATGTTTTCCTCTAAGAGTTTTATAGTGTCTGGTCTTACATTTAGGTCTCTAATCCATTTTGAATTTATTTTTGTGTATGGTGTTAGGGAGTGCTCTAATTTCATCTTTTACATGTAGCTGTCCAGTTTTCCCAGCACCACTTGTTGAAGAGACTGTCTTTTCTCCATTGTATATCCTTGCCTCCTTTGTCATAGATTAGTTGATCATGGGTGTGTGGGTTTATCTCTGGGCTTTCTATCGTATTCCATTGATCTTTGTTTCTGTTTTTGTGCCAGTACCATATTATCTTGATTACTGTAGCTTTGTAGTCTAATCTGAAGTCAGGGGGTCTGATTCCTCCAGCTCCATTTTTTTCCCTCGAGACTGCTTTGGCTCTTTGGGGTCTTTTGTGTCTCCATAGAAATTTTAAGATTTTTTGTTCCAGTTCTGTAAAAGATGCCATTGGTAATTTGATAGGGATTGCATTGAATCTGTAGATTGCTTTGGGTAGTGTAGTCATCTTCACAATATTGATTCTTCCAATCCAAGAACATGGTATATCTCTCCATCTGTTTGTGTCATCTTTGGTTTCTTTCATCAGTGTCTTATAGTTTTCTGCATACAGGTCTTTTGTCTCCTTAGGTAGGTTTATTCTTAGGTATTTTATTCTTTTTGTTGCTATGGTGAATGAGATTATTTCCTTAATTTCTCTTTCTGATCTTTCGTTGTTAGTGTATAGGAATGCAGGAGATTTCTGTGCATTAATTTTGTATCCTGGAACTTTACCAAATTCATTGATTAGCTCAGGTAGTTTTCTGGTAGCATCTTTAGGATTCTCTATGTATAGTATCATGTCATCTGCAAACAGTGACAGTTTTACTTCTTCTTTTCCAATTGATATTCCTTTTATTTCTTTTTCTTCTCTGACTGCTGTGGCTAGCACTTCTAAAACTATGTTGATTAATAGTGGTGAGAGTGGACATCCTTGGCTTGTTCCTGATCTTAGAGGAAATGCTTTCAGTTTTTCACCATTGAGAATGATGTTTGCTGTTGGTTTGTCATATATGGCCTTTCTTATGTTGAGGTAGGTTCCCTCTATGCCCACTTTCTGGAGAGTTTTTATCATAATTGGGTGTTGAATTTTGTCAAAAGCTTTTTCTGCATGTATTGAGATGATCATATGGTTTTTATTCTTCAATTTGTTAATACGGTGTATTGCATTGATTGATTCGCATATATTGAAGAATCCTTGCATCCCTGGGATAAATCCCACTTGATCATGGTGTATGATCCTTTTAATGTGTTGTTGGATTCTGTTTGCTAGTATTTTGTTGAGGATTTTTGCATCTATATTCATCAGTGATATTGGTCTGTAATTTCCTTTTTTTGTAGTATCTTTGTCTGGTTTTTGTATCAGGGTGATGGTGGCTTCATAGAATGAGTTTTGGAGTGTTCCTTCCTCTGCAAGTTTTTGCAAGAGTTTGAGAAGGATGGGTGTTAGCTCTTCTCTAAATGTTTTGTAGAATTCACCTGTGAAGCCATCTGGTTCTGGGCTTTTGTTTGTTGGAAGATTTTTTTTTTTTTTTTTTTTTGCGGTACGCGGGCCTCTCACTGTTGTGGCCTCTCCCGTTGCGGAGCACAGGCTCTGGACGCGCAGGCTCAGCGGCCATGGCTCACGGGCCCAGCCGCTCTGCGGCCTGTGGGATCTTCCTGGACCGGGACACGAACCTGTGTCCCCTGCATCGGCAGGCGGACTCTCAACCACTGCGCCACCAGGGAAACCACAGAGAACCAGCTTTTAGTGTTATTGATCTTTGCTGTTGTTTTCTTTGTTTCTATTTCATTTATTTCTGCTCTGATCTTTATGATTTCTTTCCTTCTGCTAACTTTGTGTTTTGTTTGTTCCACTTTCTGTAGTTCCTTTAGGTGTAAGGTTAGATTGTTTATTTGAGATTTTTCCTGTTTCTTGACGTAGGCTTGTGTTTCTGTAAACTTCCCTCTTAGAACTGCTTTTGCTGCATCCCATAGGTTTTGGATCGTCGTGTTTTTGTTGTAATTTGTTTGTAGGTATTTTTTGATTTCGTCTTTGATTTCTTCAGTGATCTTTTGGTTCTTTAGTAGCATATTGTTTAGCCTCCGTGTGTTTGTGTTTTTTACGGTTTTTTTCTCCGTAATTGATTTCTAATCTCATAGTATCGTGGTCAGAAAAGATGCTTGATACGATTTCAGTTTTCTTAAATTTACCAAGGGTTGATTTGTGACCCAAGATGTGATCTGTCCTGGAGAATGTTCCATGTGCACTTCAGAAGAAAGTGTATTTTGCTGCTTTCGGATGGATTGTCCTATAGATATCAATTACGTCTGTCTGGTTTAATGTGTCATATAAGGCTTGTGACTCCTTATTAGTTTTCTTTCTGGATGATCTATCTGTTGGTGTAAGTGTAGTGTTGAAGTCCCTCACTATTGTGTTACTGTCGATTTCCACTATTTTGGCTGTCAGCATTTGCCTTATGTATTGAAGTGCTTCTGTGTTGGGTGCATACATATTTACAATTGTTATATCCTCTTGGATTGATCCCTTTATCATTATGTTGTGTCCTTTGTTGTAACAGTCTTTATTTTAAAGTCTATTTTGTCTTATATGAGTATTGCTACTCCAGCTTTCTTTTGATTTCTATTTGCATGGAATATCTTTTTCCATCCCCTCACTTTCAGTTTGTATGTGTCCCTAGGTCTGAAGTGGGTGTTTTGTGGGCAACATATATACAGATCTTGTTTTTATATTCATTCAGCCACTTTGTGTCTTTTGGTTGGAGCATTTAATCCATTTACATATAAAGTAATTATCAATATGTATGTTCCTGTTACCATTTTTTAAATTGTTTTGGGTTTGTTTTTGTAGGTCTTTTTCTTCTCTTGTGTTTCCTACCTAGAGAAGTTCTTTTAGCATTTGTTGTAAAGTTGGTCTGGTGGTGCTGAATTCTCTTAGCTTTTGCTTGTCTGTAAAGCTTTTGATTTCTCTGTGAGATCTGAGTGAGAGCCTTGCTGGCTAGAGTAATCTTGGTTGTAGATTTTTCCCTTTCATCACTTTAAATATATCCTGCCACTCTCTTCTGGCCTATAGAGTTTCTGCTGAAAGATCAGCTGATAACCTTGCATGGATTCCCTTGTATGTTATTTGTTGTTTTTCCCTTGCTGCTTTTAATATTTTTTCTTTGTATTTAATTTTTGATAGTTTGATTAATATGTGTCTCAGCATTTTTCTCCTTGGGTTTATCCTGCCTGGACTCCCTGCGCTTCCTGGACTTGATTGACTATTTCCTTTACCATGTTAGGAAAGTTTTCAACAATAATCTCTTCACATTTTTTTCAGACCCTTTCTCTTTCTGTTCTTCCTCTGGGACCACTATAATTCGAATGTTGGTGCGTTTAATGTTGTCCCAGTGGTCTCTGAGACTGTCTTCAATTCTTTTCATTCTTTTTTCTTTATTCTGCTCCTTGGCTGTTATTTCCACCATTCTATCTTCCAGGTCACTTATCCGTTCTTCTGCCTCAGTTATTCTGCTATTGATTCCTTCTATTTTGTTTTTTAATTTCAGTTATTGTGTTGTTCATCACTGTTTGTTCTTTAGTTTTTATAGGTCTCTGTTAAACATTTCTTGTATTTTCTCCATTCTGTTTCCAAGATTTTGGGTCATCTTTACTATCATTACTCTGAATTCTTTTCATGTGGACTGCCTATTTCCTCTTCATTTGTTTGGTCTGGTGGGTTTTTACCTTGCTCCTTCATCTGCTGCGTATTTCTGTGTCTTCTCCTTTGTCTAACTTACTGTGTTTGAGGTCTCCTTTCCGCAGGTTGCAGGGTCATAGTTCCTCTTGCTTCTGGTGTCTGCCCCCAGTGGGTGAGTTTGGTCCAGTGACCTGTTTAGGCTTCCTGGTGGGAAGGACTGGCGCCTGCGTTTTGGTGGGTGGAGCTGGATCTTTTCCCTGTGATGGACAGGGCTGTGTCAGGTGGTGTGTTTTGGGGTGTCTGTGGCCTTAGTACAACTTTAGGCAGCCTGTCTGCTGATGGTTGGGTTTGTGTTCCTGTCTTGTTTGTTGTTTGTCATGGGGTGTCCAGCAGTGGAGCCTGCAGGCAGTTGGGTGGAGTCGGGTCTTGGAGTTGAGATGGAGACTCCCGGGAGAGCTCTGGGGCCAGGAATTCTCTGGCATTCCAGTTTCCTGGGCTCGGCACTCCCACCTCAGAGGCTCAGGCCTGACCCCCTGCCTGGAAACCAAGACCCCGCATGCCACACAGCTCAGCAAAAATGGGGGAAAAAAAAAGAAAAGAAAAAAGAAAGAAATAAAAGGGTAGGAAGAAAACAAATGAAAACAAACAGACATACAAAACTCGGGACAAATAGCAAAGACAAAAACAAGCAAGAAGCAACAGCAACAATTAAAAAGAAAGAAACAAACAAAGGAAGAGACAAACAAAACCCCAAATGGTAAAAGTAAAACCAAACAGAAACAAAAATAATCACACACACACACACACACACACACACACACACACACACACACACACACGTACAAAATAAGAAACCAAAACATAAAACAGAGAAAATGAAAAAGAACAGCCAGACCAAGAAAAGAATCCCAAAACAAAATTAAACAATTAAAAGCAAAACTAACCAGAAAAACAAAAACAAAAGCAGAATGCAAATTGAAGGGAAAAGCAAGGAATACAAAACAAACACACAAAAACAATAAATAAAAGTTAAATAGCACAAAGAAAAAAAAAGCAAGTTAAAAACACAGAACAACAAAAAAGTAATGTAGAAATAGAAAAAAATATTATAAATTTAAAAAACTAAATAAAAACAAATAATAAAATATACAGGACAAAACAAAACATTAAAAAAATAGTAATAATTATATTTTCCTGGGGTCTCAACTGTCAGTGTCCTTGCCCTCACCTTGAGTCACAGCCAACCTCTGTATCCCCAGGCCACCCTCCAAAACCTCTAGGTAGGTTTCTGGTCTCTCTCTGGGTACTGGGGGACAGCTAGGACTCTGACATGGCCCAACTCTTGGGTGTACTAGTCCCCAAAGTCCATAGCTGCTAGCACTAGACTGGTTTCTGTTCTGGGAACACTCGTTGTCCGTTCAGATATTTCATAGATGGAGGATTTACCAAGACGATCGCGGGGATTTAACGTGCAGTTTGTGTAGCTGCACGGAAAGATTTTTGTTCCTCTTCTTTAGTCGCCCCGCCCCTGGGGCTCAGCTGTGGTTTTAACCCCACCTTTGCGTGTGTGCCACCCACCAGAGTCTGCTTCCGAGGCTGCCTTGGAGCCCTCAGGTCTGCTCTGGTGAGGACAGGGCGCGGAGGTGGCATGACTGCCTGGGTCTTGGGGGCCCTGGCAGCGACAGGTACGCAGGAAAACTGGTGGCCACGGGCATGAGAGATCTGGCCCTAGTGGGAGCCTTTCCTAGCGCCTGGTGACCGGCATGAGAAGGTCAGTTCTGGCAGCTTTTCCTAGCGCCTGTTGGGGCAGGGGTCAGTGCGTGGGGAGAGAGAGGCTGCTGTGGTGGTTCCACCCACTGCACGTCATTCAACAGTGGTGCCTTGCTTCTATGGCAGTTTGGGTTTCCTTCATAAGTGTCCCGGTTGCTGATTTCCTCCCTCCTGTCCCCTCAGGCTGTCTCCTTGCAGCCAACAGCAGTTCTCCCCCCAGGTTTGCTTTCTAATCCCCATGTTCCAGCTCTCAGCCCCCGTGTGAACTGGCAGACACACGTCCCAGTCTGGGGCACACAGGCCTGTGGCACTGACCATCTGTGTAGATCTCACTCTGTCCCGTCTGCTACAGACCAGCCATTTCATCCTCCTCTGACAGCCTCAGATGTTCGCCTTCTGTCCCAAGTGATTTCCCCATCAGTGAGGGGGCTTCCCCGGATGCGGGAACCTCTGTGCTTCAGCTCCCCTGAGGGGCACAGATCCTGTCCCACTTTTTCTCCTCTTATTTTTCCCTTCTTACTTTCATCCTACCCGGTTATGCAGGGGTGTTTCTTGTCGTTTCTGGTGTCCGAGGTCTTCTGCTAGTGTTCAGCCGGTGTTCTTTGAGAATTGTTCCATCTGTAGATGTATTCTTGATGCTTTTGTGGAGAGAGATGAACTCCACGTCCTTCTACTCCGCCGCCATCTTGGTTTCTCCTCATTGTTGTCTTAATTTGCGCTTCTCTAATGATTTAATGATGTTGAACATGTTTTCATGTATAAATAAGCATGGCAGAAATGCCATCTGTAACAGTTTCTTTTGAAGAGCAGAAGGTTTTACTTTTGCTGAGGTCCAATTTATCTGTTTTTTTTCTTTTATGGTTAGTGCTTTTTGTGTTCTGAAAACTCTGGCACTCATTCATTTTGATCTCTCATTAAACGCTACGGTTCCTTTAAATAATTAAACTACTAGAGAGTAAATCCTAAGAGTTTTTATCACAAGGAAAAACACTTTTTTTTTTCTATTCATTTAATTTTGTTTCTGTGTGAGATGATGGATGTTCACTAAAACTATTGTGGTGATCATTTCATGATATATGTAAGTCAGATAATTATGCTGTATACCTTAAACTTATAAGTGCTATATGTCAATTATATCTCAATAAAATTGTAAGAAGAAAATAAAATAGTTGAACTACTGGTATGGGGAATACTTTGTCTCTACAGCCTTTGACTGATAATAGAATCTTCACATACCAGGAGTTGACCATTTCAGAAGGGAAGAGTAATTCTCCATCCACTATAGCTGCACTTCTTTTTTCCAGATATCTGTGATATGGGGACAACCACTTATTTCCAAGCCTTTTTTTAAAAAAAAATCATTTACTTTCCTTTTGTATTGGTGAAGTATAAAGGAAGAATATATTGTAAATCAGTTCCTCTGAAACTACACAATTACTGGTGCCCCTAGATTTTTAAGAAGGAACTTGTAACAAAGTTTAATTTTTGTTTTGTTTTGTTTTTCAGTGGTGGCATCAGCAAATTGATTTTCATACTACTTTCTTGAACCATTTGGCACGATTGGTGCCCGAAATTTATTTTGCTGAAATGGAACCAGACTTGGAAAAGCAGGAGGAGAATATACAAATGTCAATAGTCACTCCACTGGAATGGTACTTATTTGGAGAAGATCCAGATATTTGCTTAGAGAAATTGAAGCACAGTGGAGCATTTCAACTCTGTGGGAAGGTTTTCAAAAGTGGAGAGACAACATATTCTTGTAGGTAAGATTTAGAAATGTACAGGATTGGTTATAATAACAACTTGGTGTTCTGTATGTATTTTATGATGTACCTTTCTTGGTATATTACTATTTATAATATATTTAATTCTACATAATTTACTTTGTTGTATTGTGCACTATAAGTTTGCTTTTGCTAATACAGCTTGTTTTTAAATATATGACTTAAACAGTTCTCTCACTTTTTCTTCCTGTTCTCCAGAAGTATATAAGAGATATATTTTTGCCTTGTTTATAACATAGTCCATACACCCTTATCTGAAACTCTTGGCGCCACATGTATTTCAGAATTCTGAATACTTCCCTAGTGGAGTCAGGTCAGGATCCTGTAATCAAACAGAGCATTTCTGTAAGAAACCTATGACTGTTCACAGCAAGTGGTATAAATAAAGTCTGTAGTCCCTTGTCATTTCAGGTCATTTTTCCGCCACCAAGTGAGATTTGGTATCAGAGGGTTGTGGACCTGTAGGAGCATTTGTAATTTAGTTGGATAGAAGAGGCCAGTGGTAAGGAAACTGGAAACAGCTTTAGGCTTTTTTTTTGCCTTTTGTGAGAGAGATTGACTTAACACAGCATGGTAACACAGAGAACTTTTTTATTCTCTACTCCTGCCTGAAACTTTTAACTTTTAGATCTTAACAACACTTTTAGTTTTTTTTTCTTTCTTTTTTTTTTTTTGCGGTACGCGGGCCTCTCACTGTTGTGGCTTCTCCTGTTGGGGAGCACAGGCTCCGGACGTGCAGGCTCAGCGACCATGGCTCACGGGCCCAGCCGCTCCGTGGCATGTGGGATCCTCCTGGACCGGGGCACGAACCCGTGTCCCCTGCATCAGCAGGCGGACTCTCAACCACTGCGCCACCAGGGAGGCCCTTTTCTTTCTTTTATTAGAGGTTGTTTAGGTTAGGAATGTGAAGTTTTAGATTTTATACAGAGAATTGTTTTTTGCTTCACTGTAATTCTAGGTTTGACTGGTTTATGTATAGTTAACAGTTGTCTAGAACATGCTGCTTTTCTTTATTCTCTTCCTTTCTCAGGAAACAGTCAGCTTTAGTATTTTATTTCTATTTTGCTATATGACAGTAAGTTTCATTTATCTTGTTATATATTTTTAGCTGAAGCCTGGTCAATTTCAGCTAAAGCATAGTAGATATTTGTAGACCTCATTTCTCCAAAAGGGTCATGGAGGCATTTTTAATTGTCACAGCTAGGGGAATGGTACTGGCATCTAGTGGGTAGAGACCAGGGTTGCTGCTTAAACATCCTATGGCACACGGACAGTCACCTATATCGCCAGCAAATAATTATTCAGTTCAAAATGTCAGTACTGCTGAG
This sequence comes from Stenella coeruleoalba, assembly GCF_951394435.1. Lineage (NCBI taxonomy): Eukaryota > Metazoa > Chordata > Mammalia > Artiodactyla > Delphinidae > Stenella > Stenella coeruleoalba. Next base: position 85,770,245 of record NC_137147.1, on the reverse strand, counting down.
GTTGACAAATCCTGCTCTGAATAGGTTAGTAGATGATATTATATTTTAGAGGCTATTATTAGTCAGTTTTTATTTATTAGCCTATAAAAATTCATTTTTAAAACTGCCGAATTCCATCTCTTCAACTTTTCTAAATAAATATTTTAAAAATTAATTTTGCACTTTGCACTAATATATATTATTGTTAATGTTTCCTTGAAAGTATTAAATAAAATTTTACATTTTAGAAGTTTTTATTAGGAAAGAGATTAAGAGAGATTGAATTTAATTTATTCAGTAAATATTCATTGAATACCTGTTGTGTGCCAGGCACTGATCTACATGCTTGGGACATATCATTATAATAAAATAAATTAAAATCCTTTAATTTATGTTGCTTACATTCTAATGAATTTTGTCTTTAACCAAGCCTCATTTACCAGTGAACAATCAGTGTCTGTAAAATACATTCATAACTGTAATAGGGTAAGATGATGCAGAGAATGAAAAAAAGCTGATGATTTTTCAGAAAACTAATTTTGGTATATGTGCTACCAAATGGAGCACCAGAAAATGAATTTTTTTTTAATTTTATTTATTTTTTATACATCAGGTTCTTACTAGTTATCTATTTTATACATATTAGTGTATATATGTCAATCCCAATTCATAACACCACCCCTACCACCCCCAACTTTCCCCCCTTTGTGTCCATATGTTTGTTCTCTACATCTGTGTCTCTATTTCTGCCTTGCAAACCGGTTCATCTGTACCATTTTTTAGATTCCACATATATGCATTAATATACAATATTTGTTTTTCTCTTTCTGACTTACTTCACTCTGTATGACAGTCTCTAGGTCCATCCGTGTCTCTACAAATGACCCAATTTCGTTCCTTTTTATGGCTGAGTAATATTCCACTGTATATATGTACCACAACGTCTTTATCCATTCGTCTGTCGATGGGCGTTTAGGTTGCTTCCATGACCTGGCTATTGAAAATAGTGCTTCAGTGAACATTGGGGTGCACGTGTCTTTTTGACTTTAAAGTCTTTATTGAATTTGTTAACAATACTGCTTCTGTTTTATGTATTGGTTTTTTGGCCACAAGGCATGTGGGAATCTTAGCTCCCCGATCAGGGATTGAACCCACACCCCCTGCCTTGGAAGGTGAAGTCTTAACCACTGGACTGCCAGGGAAGTCCCTGGAATTCAGTTTTTAAAGTATTTTCATAATCAGTTTGTGCATGATATAGGAAATTCATTCACATTACTTTATAGTCATACCTTGAGCATCAGCAGGAGTCATGTAAATTTTGGAGTCTGATTTTTAATCTTTTTCAGGGACTGTGCAATTGATCCAACATGTGTACTCTGTATGGACTGCTTCCAGAATAGTGTTCATAAAAATCATCGTTACAAGGTATGAAAATAGATGCCTAAAATCTCTAGATTGGCAGGAGTCTGATGGCCAGCTAGTCCAAATTCCTGACTAGTACTTGAGTTCCTGCTGTAACAGACCTGATTTGTGAACCTTTAGCTCTGGTTAAACATATCATGTGATAAGACATCTACTACTTCAAGATGCAGCTCCTTACAATTTTTTAATTTTTGAGATACATCATTTTTATGCAGAAGATTGTATAAAGCATATGAACAGCTTAAAGAATAACTATAAAATGAACACCTGTGTAACCACTACTTAGGTCAAGAAATGAGACATTTCCAGCTCTCAGTGGCCTCCCATTTGTTCCTTCTGGATCACCATCCTTCTCTCCTCCTTTGTGATAATCTCTCTCTCCTGTGTTTTGTGATAATGGTTTCCTTGATTTCCCTTTTAGTTTATCACCCAAATCATATTGAATGGTTCTGTTTTTGAATTCTGTACAGATGGAGTCATTCTGTATCTTTTTCTTGTTGAGTAGCTTTCACTCGGCATTAAGTATATACTTACATATATATACGCATATATATATTTTGTCCATTTACCTTATAGGGTTTAATAATCCATATTGTCTTTATTCATTGTACTGTATATAGATATGTAGATTGTTTCCAATTTGGGACTGTTATTGTATTAAAACAATTCTGCTGTGGACATTCTTATTTGTGTATTTTGGTACACATGTACAGGAGTTTATCCAGGGTATATATCTGGAATAGAATTGCTGAGTTCTAGGGTATATCTTAAGTCATAGTAGATAGTGTTTTCCAAAGTGGTTATACCAACACACACTTACAAGATTTGGTGTTGCTAGTCTTTTAAATTTTAGCCAGTTTGGTGGGTATATAATGGTATCACATGGTGGTCTTAGTTTAATTTTCTTAATTAGTAGTGAGGTTGAGGGATTTGCCTCTCCTGTGACATCTTCAGACAACTTTGTTATTTTGAGCTGAAATGTATTTTTCAAGTAACAGTATTGGTTCTGTGCTCTGGGCTTGGGCAGATATAATAATTGATGTTTCTCTTTGTACATATAATATGCCGAAGGTCCCATGTAAATGTAAATAACATCTTAAAGTTATGTAGACTATTTCTTCCATAGAGCTGAAAGTGTGATTCATGTTTTTAGACTGGCTTCAACATTAGTGCTTCTATCTCAGGAAATGATAAGCTATAGATATATGTTATATATATATATGTATTTTTATTATTGTGCAAAAGAAAAAACATGAGGAGCCTATCATGTAGTGTGGTTAAAATGTTTTCCTAACATTGCAAAGCTAATCAGTGATGGAATTTACAAAGTTGATCATTGGTTAATTTCATATTTCCCAGTCGTCTCCATTTATTATAGTTTTTTCCTTATGTTGGAGAACTCAAGAAAGGATGCCAGAAGTAGAGACAATGAGGAAGTTGTTAATTTCTTCTTAGTTTTACTCTGGGATGTTAAGGGGGAGAGATGCTGAAGTCTCAAGGCCAGAGTTTTCCAGTTGCCAAACTTTGGGATTTTGTGGTCCAGTACAATTTCACAAGACTTGGGTAAGACATAGGGTTTTCAAATTTTTATTTGGCTAGGGAAGTTCAATTTTAATTTTAAAAAGAGCACATGAACAGCAACCAAAAAATACCTACCATCTCCTATCATTTTATGAAGAAAAAGAAAATTTAATTCCAAGAAAGTAGGATAATCTCAGACTAAAGAGCAGGTCTTTAGATTGCATACATGTAGCTCTGTTAAAGAGCTCATCACATTCCTTATTCCTTCCTTTTCTGATTTTCCGTGGACTGGTAAAACTTGTCTGTTAAATTTTAGGAACTTCTTCACTAAGCTACCTTTGAGTATTGAAAGTTTACCAGTCTACACTGTCACCACAAAGCACTCTTTTATGAAGCATGCTTAGGTTTATCATCTTTAGGTTTTTGCAGAGCTCTTCTTGTAGAGGGTGCGTACACAGCTTACTCAGGAACCTTTGAGTTTTCAGAAGGATGGGCTGTTATGTAACTAATAAAAAATTATGTTCATAAGCTTTTAAAAATATTACCCTTCAAAAGTGAGTGTGAAGAGAACAGAAGACTTTTGGTGGGAGAATAATTTGGTAGAGTCTTTCTGGAATACCTATTATGTGTGGTGAAATTTTTAAAGAAAAGTGAGGGAATGACTAATAAATACAATTCACGTAATAGTAACCTCCAGGGCAAGTGGATGATCACAGAGGGAACATCAACAGTATTAATATTCTCTTGTGTTAGATGCTGGATCATTTTATTATTATACTTTGTAACTTGCCTATACATTGTGTATATTCTTTTTATAATAAAAAACATAATAAAAGAAAAAATGAAGCCATTTAAAAAAAAGATGAGAAGAAATAAGAAGGGATCTGTGTTGCTGCAGAGAAGGGGAAGAAAAGAATAACGATGGGGATGCAGACCCAAGATCAGGTACTATGTGAAGAAAGCACCAAGAAAAACCTTTTGTCACAGAATAGCACAGAACAACTTTTGCAGTCCCCGGCACCACAGAGGAAGTGGGGCTGCTGCATGGAGATGGCATGGCAACTCTGTCCAGACCTGCTCCACCATGTCCAAGTTTTCCTTTAAAGTCACGCTGCTGTCTGCCTTACGGAGTACTCAGTGTTCCCAAAAGTACACCTTTCACAGCAGTCTTAAAGTCTGCGGCAGAAGAATGTAAAGTTCCTGCAGTGACATGTGCAGTTATTACCAACGATGAAATAGGAATAAATCCTGCACTGCTGGAAATGTTTTTCTGAAGCATGGTTCAGAACTGCGAATTAGGGAGTTCTCTGGTGGTCTAGCGGTTAGGACTCAGTGCTTTCACTGCTATGGCCCGAGTTCAGTCCCTGGTTAGGGAACTGAGATCCTGCAAGCCACACAGTGCGGCCAAAAAAAGAACTTTGAATTATTCTTAGAGATCGTGTTGGAAGTTCTGCTACTTGGAACATACGATTACCTTTCAGAATAAATATTGGTATTGTTGTTGTAAAATTGAAATCAGGCATTTAAAATACTGTGAAAACACCAATAGTTGATGAAATAATGAAAGGTGACTCTCCATCCCTTCTTGTTATTCACACTCTTCATGTGAAGAGAGAATGCTTCTGCGTTGCGGGTGTTATCACCACAGAAGATCATAGTTCTATCATTGCTACCTCACAACACACACAGGTGTTTCATTTGGGGTAAATGGATTACCCAACTGTGTTTTATAACTGGAGGATGCTTCTGATAATTCTTTCTGAGAACATTTGGAAAATTAAAATTTATTGAGTCTTCCTATTTGTCTTTGAGTTAAACATTTAAAAAGGATTGCTGTTTGCTTGATAGCACCTGACTTGCAGACACAAAAATAGTTCGTCTTGATTATATATTGTTTATGATAAAAAATCATATCAATGAATACTTAACTATCTTAACTTTTTATTGTTTTTTTTAAAATTTTATTTTTGGCTGCATTGGGTCTTTGTTGCTGCGCGTGGGCTTTCTCTAGTTGCAGTGAGTGGGGGCTGCTCTTTGTTGTGGTGCGTGGGCTTCTCATTGCAGTGGCTTCTCTTGTTGCGGAGCACGGGCTCTAGGTGCGCAGGCTTCAGTAGTTGTGGCTCGCAGGCTGTAGAGCGCAGGCTCAGTAGTTGTGGTGCGTGGGCTTAGTTGCTCTGCGGCATGTGGGATCTTCCCGGACCAGGGCTCGAACCCATGTCCCCTGCATTGGCAGGCGGATTCTTAACCACTGCGCCACCAGGGAAGCCCTGTTGAGGTTGTTTTTAAGTGTCAAACTTCATGTGTTCATATAAATTTTAATTTAATACCAAAGAGCCAAAAATTGAATTTTCCCTTATGTGTAAAACTTATATCCCATTCCAAAGAGTTTTCTCTGTGATCTTGCACAATCCAAGATGAGAATTGAAAGTAAAGTAGAGGCATAAAAAACAAGAAACAAAACAAAACAAAAACCTTTTGAGAACAGGAAAATAACAGATAAAAATTGGAGCTTTTTGTTCTGCTGTGTGTAATGTGACCCTTCTTTGTGATATCCAGCTTTTCAGTAGTTTATCCCTTAAAAAAAGCTACAGTAAGATAAATAAGGTCTGAGGATCTAATGTATTTAACATGGTGACTATAGTTGATAACACTGTATTATTGTATGATTGAAATTTGCTTAGAGAGTAGAACTTAAACATTCTTACATACACACAAAAAGGTAACCATGAAACAAGAAAGAATATACTGAAGTACTATCTTTAAAAAAACTTTCAGTAAACCTCTGCATTTTTATCCTCAAAATAAAAACACCCACTGTTTAAGATTATTATTATTATTTTTTTGGCTGCACCACGTGGTATGTGGGATCTTAGTTCCCCGACCAGGGATCGAATCTGTGCCCCCTGCAATGGAAACATGGAGTCTTAACCACTGTACTGCCAGGGAAGTCCCAAAGATTATTTTTAACTCCATAAATGTTTCCTTTTTGTTGTTAAATGAGAATAGTGAGTTACAAAAATAGTATATTCATACAGCTGTTTCCTCTAATCAGAAAAAAACAGTTTTCAAATGAAGCTTACAGAGTTGTAAAAGGAAGAATAAAATTCTCATGTTATACTTTTAAATGGAAAAAGCACAATATGTATAATTATGCATTCAATTTTTGGATTCAATTTTGCATTCAATTATGTTTCTTTTAGAACTTATTGGGTATATAATATTAAACCATAATATATTTTAACTGCTTACCTATTGGAGAATTTGTTCAGGTTTCAGTTTTTTTTAATTGTAAGCAATATTGCTATAAATATCTTTATATGTAAATCATTTTTCTATATGTAAGATTATTTTTTAGGCTAGGTTCTCAGAAGTGGAATTACTGGATTAAAAAATAGAGACCTTTCAGAGAATAAAAAGACAAGCCACAGACTGGGTGGAAGGCTTTGCAAAACATGTATCTGATAAAGGATTGTTATCCACTATATACAAAAAACTCTTAAAACTCAACAGTAAGAAAATGAACAACTCAGCTTTAAAAATGGGCAAAAGATCTGAAACAGACACTTCACCAAGAAGATACGTAAATGGCAATAAGCACACAAAAAGATGCAAAACATCATATGTCATTAGAGAATTACAAATTAAAACCATAGTGAGATACCACTACATACCTATTAGAATGGCAGAAATCCAAAATATTGACAATACCAAATGCTGGTGAGGATGTGGAGGAACAGGAACTCCTATTCATTGCTGGGTTGGGAATGCAAAACGATACAGCCACTTTGGAAGACAGTTTGGCAGTTTCTTATAGAAATAAATACACTGTAACCACATAATCCAGCAGTCATGCTCCTTGGTATTTACCCAAATGAATTGAAAACTTATATCCACAAAAAACCTGCACAGAAATGTTTATGGCAGTTTTATTCATATTTGCTGAAACTTGGATGCAACCAAGATGTCTTTCAGTTGGTGAATGGGTGAAAAAACTTTGGTACGTTGATACAATGGAATTTTTAAAAAATGTTTTATTTATTTATTTTATTTTTATTTTTGGCTGCGTTGGGTCTTCGTTGCTGTGCGCAGGCTTTCTTTAGTTCCAGCGAGTGGGGGCTACTCTTCGTTGTGGTGCACGGACTTCTCAGTGTGGTGGCTTCTCTTGTTGCGGAGCATGGGCTATAGGGCACACGGGCTTCAGTAGTTGTGGCACACGGGCTCAGTAGTTGTGGCTCACGGGCTGTAGAGTGCAGGCTCAGTAGTTGTGGCACACAGGCTTGGTTGCTCCACGGCACGTGGGATCTTCCTGGACCAGGGCTCGAACCTGTGTCCCCTGCATTGGCAGGCAGAATCTTAACCACTGCGCCCACCACCAGGGAAGTCCTACAATGGAATATTATTCAGTGCTAAAAAGAAATGATCTATCAAGCTATGAAAAGATATGGCAGGACCTTAAATGCATGTTTCTAAATGAAAGAAGCCATTGTGAAAAGGCTATATACTGTATGGTTCCAGCTGTATGACATTCTGGAAAAGGCAGCACTATGGAGACAGTAAGAAGATCAGTGGATGCTGAGGCTGGGAGATGATGGTGGGAGGGATAGAGGGATGAATAGGTGGAGTACAGGGAATTTTTAGTGCAGTAAAACTACCCTGTGTGATACTGTAGTGGTGTATATACGTCATTATACATTTGTCAAGACCCCCAAAATGTACAACACAAAGAGAGAACCCAAATGTAAATTATGGACTTTAGTTAATGTATCAGGGACTTACTTCCCTGGTGGCACAGTGGTTAAGAATCTGCCTGCCAATGCAGGGGACACGGGTTCAAGCCCTGGTCCCAGAAGATCCCACATGGCACAGATCAACTAAGCCCGTGTGCCACAACTACTGAGCCCATGTGCCTAGAACCTGTGCTCCGCGACAAGAGAAGCCACTGCAGTGAAAAGCCCGCGTGCAGCAACTAAGAGTCAAAGCAGCCAAATATAAATTACTTAATTTAAAAAAAATAATGTATCAACATTGACTCCTCAATTGCAACAAATGTGCCACACTATTGCAAGATGTTCATAATAGGGGAAACTGTGGGTAGGGAAAAGGAGGGATATATGAGAACTCAGTATTTTCTGAGGTATAAAAATAACGATCAGGGTCTATTTTAACAGCCTGCTATAATCCTACATGATGAGAATTTGTATTCATATATTATCTTTGAAACACAACATTAAAAAAAATAATTTAGGCAATGCAATAAAACTTACCTTTTAAAAATTCAAATAATACAAAAGAATACAAATAAAAATTTTTGTTGCCTTTCTGTCCCATCATACTTTCTTTGTTAAACTGAACACAATTTAGTGCACATCCTTACAGATCTTTATGCATGTACACTCATATATATATTTATATGTTTAGGAGGATGTTTGTGTGTGTACAAATGGGATCCTACTATATATTTTGTTTTGCAACTTTTTTTTTTGGCCATGCTGCACAGTTTGCAGGATCTCAGTTCCCCGACCAGGGATTGAACCTGGGCCACAGCAGTGAAAGCCTGGAATCCTAACCACTAGGTCACCAGGGAACTCCCTGCAACTTGATTTTAACTTAATATATCATGGAGATAATTCTGTGTTGATATATATAATAACTCTTGCCTTATTTAATTGCTGCATGTATTCCTTTGTGGGAATATGTCATCAAATATTTAACCCATCACCCTTTTCTAGATAATTACACTGTTTCCAGCTTTCACTGATCAACAAATAATGGAACATACACATATACCTTTGTTTTAATATAAACCAGTGTATATATTAAAGAATGCTTGAGACTAGATTCTTAGAGGTAGATTTTCTGGATTGAAGGGTACATGCATTTAAAATTTTCATAGATTTTGCCAAATGTTTTTCCTGAATTGCTGTGTCAATTTACAGTCCCATTAAAAGGATATGAGGGGCTTCCCTGGTGGCGCAGTGGTTAAGAATCCACCTGCCAATGCAGGGGACATGGGTTCGAGCCCTGGTCTGGGAAGATCCCACATGCTGCGGAGCAACCAAACCCACGCACCACAACTACTGAGCCTGCACTCTAGAGCTCGCTTGCCACAACTGCTGAAGCCCGCGCGCCTAGAGCCTGTGCTCCACAACAAGAGAAGCCACTGCAATGAGAAGCCCGTGCACTGCAACGAAGAGTAGCCCCCACTCGCCACAACCAGAGGGAGCCTGCGCACAGCAACAAAGACCCAACACAGCCAAAAATAAAAATAAAAAAAGGATATGAGAATGTTCTTTATCTACATCCCCAAAGTTTATTTAGTCAGTCTTTTTACTTTTTGCCAATCCGTTAGTCAAATAATCTCATTTTAATTTGCATTTCTATTACTAGTATTAACATCTTTTCATTTTTTAATTGTATGTTTAATTTCTTCTGTGTATTGCCTGTTTTTATCCTTAATTTTTCTTTTGCCTTTTTCTTACTGTTATATACGTTACAAATATTTTCTCTTACTATGCTTGTCTTTAATAATTTTTAAAGTCAGATTTTTTTGAGATATAATTTATATACAATAAAATCTACCCTTGTAAGTGTAGTTCCATGAGTTTTCACAGACATACAGTTCAGTAACCACCACAATAATCAATATATAAAACATATCATTCCCAGAAGTTCTCCCGTTTGCAGGCAGTCCTCTTGCCCACTTACCCCAGCTCCTGGCAGTCACTGATCAGTTTTCTGTCCCTGTAGTTTTGGCTTTTCCAAATGTCATATAAGTGAAATCTATATATAGTATGTAGTGTTTCCTATCTGGTTATATTCACTTAGCATAGTGCCTTTGAGATCCTCTCATGTCTCAGCAGTTTGTTCCTTTTTATTGCTGAGTAGTATGCCGTTGTATGGATATGCCACAATATATTACCTGTTCATCAGTTGATGAATATTTGTCTTGTTTCCAGCTTTTAAATAAAGCTGTTACAAACATTCAAGTACATGTCTTTGTGTGGGCATTTGTTTTAATTTTTCTTGGGTAACCTCAGGGTGATATTGCTGGATTATAAATTAAGTGTATTTTTTGACTGTATAAAATCTATTTTCTGTCTTTTAAACTTGATATATGCTATCATTTGCCTTACTGACATTTTAATTTATATGTTGTCAAATTTGCCAGTTTTTTTTTTTAATGCTTCTGGATTTTGTGCCTTGCTTCCATGGCATTCCCTATACTAAGGTTATGCTTTTACTTTCATTTGAAACAACTACATTTTTAGTAATCATGGATGAGTCTAGCATTCTTCAGTATATAAAATTGATTTGTATATTCTAATTTCTTTTGTTACTATTGTTCTAGTGATAATGTTTGTACTAATAATTTTTATAATGCCTTTAGTTCCTTTTTACTCCCTTATGTAACTTTTTATTATCTAGTCTGTCAGTTTTAATGCTATCTTTGACTCCCTCCTATTACCTATTTAATAGTTGATAATCTTATGTTGCCTTCTCTTTCCCTTCTCCCACTTTTTAGTTGTAGTCTTTCTGATTGTGAGATCATATAATGTTCATGGATAATGTTCTATCCATGTATCTTTCAACACCCTTGATTTGTTCTTAGCGCTACAATTAAATACATAAAATGTTCGCCATCTGTCCTTTTTCTGAAGTTCCCCAGTCACTGCTTGGTCAGCTGAAGTGCATCCTCTAGGGGTCAGTAAACTACAGTTTGTGGGTCAAATCTGGCTCACCATCTGTTTTTGTATTGCCTGCAAGCTAAGCTTGGTTTTTATTCTTTTCTTCTTTTCTTTTGGCTGTACCGCAAGGCATACGGAATCTTAGTTCCCCAACCAGGTATCAAAACTGTGCCCCCTGAAGTGGAAGCGCAGAGTCTTAACCTCTGGACCTCCAGGGAAGTCCCTTAGCTTGGTTTTTATATTTTCAGATGGTTGGGAAAAAAGATGAGAAGAATAATATTTCATGATAAATGAAAATTATATGAAATTAAAATTTCAGTGCCTATAAATAAAGTCTCATTGGAATGTGGCTATGCTGGTTCATTTATTTATTGTCTGTGGCTGATGCTTCACTGCCAGAGCAGAATAGAGTAATTCAACAGAGATTCCATGGCCTGCAAAGACTAAAATATTTACTGTCTGTTCCTTTACACAGGAAGTTTGCTGATCACTGCTCAGGTAGATTCCTCAGGAAGGTCGCATGTATACTGTGTTTCTTAAGTTCTGACATGTTCAAAATTATATTATAGCTCGGCTGTAGACAGTATTCTTGGTTTGCAGTTTCTTTCCTTGAAAATGCTGCTCTGCTGTTGTCTTGCTTTATGTGTTGTTATTGAGAAGTCTGATGCCAGTCTAATTTTCTTGTGATTATGTTATTTCATCTTTTTGCCTAGGGCCTCAGGACTTTTATCTTTAAAATCCAGTAGTTTTAGGAGGGTATACTTTGGAGTTGATCATACTGAGTGAGTTTTCTCTTAGTCACTTTTGGCCGTTTGATTGTGTAGATTCAGGTCTTTTATTTCCAGGAAGTTTTCTTAGATTACAGTTTTAAATATTACCTCTGTTCCATTGTTTTGATTTTTCTTTGGTGATTCCAGTTATACTCATCTGCCTCTATTAGGCCTATCTTCTATTTCAACCACTTTTTCTCTGACCCTGTATTTCTTTACTTCATCTTATTTTCATTCTCTTGTTTTCCTGCTTTGTTTCAATGCTATTTATTAACTTTTCATTTGAGTCTATCATCTTGTAATTTAAAAAAATTCATTTCTGATATGATATCGTTTTCTTCCTGGTTTTTCCCCTTAGTTCACTCGAGTCTCATTTTATTTATTCCTATTTCTTTGTCCGTTTCTGTTCTTAGTTCTTATATTTATGATTAAAGGTGTTTAGTCTGATTAAGGGTTTTTAATGCTTGTTTGAGGCTGTGTAATTCAGTTTGGAGCATTGTATAGTTTTCTCCAGCTTCATAATTGGGTTTTGGCTCTTATTTGCATTTTTTGGCTTTTTTTTTTGCAATAGTTTTGTGTGGATATGGTGTACTTCTTTCTGTTCTTTTTCATTTCATGGATAGGTTTACAAGTGCTCTCTTCTGTCAGTTCTACCCTCTTCTCTGTTGTTTTTTTTTTTTTTTTGCGGTACGCGAGCCTCTCACTGTTGTGCTCTCTCCCGTTGCGGAGCACAGGCTCCGGACGCGCAGGCTCAGCGGCCATGGCTCACGGGCCCAGCAGCTCCGTGGCATGTGGGATCTTCCCAGACCGGGGCATGAACCTGTGTCCCCTGCATCGGCAGGCGGACTCTCAACCACTGCGCCACCAGGGAAGCCCCTAACTTATTTTATAGATGATATTGGTGATGGTGGTGAGGTGAGGAGGGTTTGGCATGTCTTGTTTCTCTCTTGTTTCATAGGATCCTTAAATTTTCTTTCTTATTTACTTCTTTCATTTACTGCCCCATCTATAATGGGTTACCACCTTTTTTAATGTATTTGATTTTCCTCCAAAAGTAATGCTTTTCTGAGGTGGCCACTTCTGGTCCTGTTTACTTTCAGTCTCTTTCCCTGTGAACCACCAAGTCCTAACCTGTGTTCAGTATTTGTCCCTTGGCATTGGGCTTTCTCTTCTGGAGTGTGATTTTGTTTGTGCTTGATCTAAGTCGTTTGTACCCCTCTGTTCTCTTTCATGGGGTCACTTAAGCTTCCCTCTCGTATTGTCTGTAACCACAGGCTTGAAGTGATAGGCAACAGGAACTCTGATAAAGCAAGTCATTTGAAGGTTGTGGTATTTATTTTTTGTCTCCTAGTAATCTTGCAGACATGAGTCATGTGTGGCTTTATTTGTTCTCCTTGTTAATTGTATGCTTTGGAGGGGGGAGATTTGGGGAAGATTCAAATTCAGGTCATTGTCATCCTTCTCTATCTAAATTAGGATGTTTTAGATAATTTTTTTTTTTTTACAGGAACCCTCACAGGGACAATGTTGTGAATAAGTTTTAGTTGCTGTGGAACATCAGTATAGATGAAAATACTTTATACATGTCTTAAGTACTTACACAAGTATCATTATAATGATTTTTAAGAAGTTTGTTTAATCATAAAATCTACTGAAGCATTCTGGGTGAAGTATAGATTATTTTTTGCACACGTCACAACCTGTTCTCCATTAGTACAAAGTTTAAAAACTATTATTTAAAAACTTTGAATATGTTTCAAAAATATCAATTTTGAAGGTTCAGTTTTGTTGTGATTAAGGATTTTTTTTGGTTAACTAATCAAAATATTTTTTGATATATATCTATAACATTAAAGGCAATTAAGGTTGAAATAGAGGGAAACATTTATTATTTGAGTCATCTTTATCATTCTTCTTTGCTTTGTGATATGTTTTGAAATTAAGACATACTCATTTTTCATTTATCAGATGCATACTTCTACTGGAGGAGGATTTTGTGACTGTGGAGACACAGAAGCATGGAAAACGGGCCCTTTTTGTATAAGTCATGAACCTGGAAGAGCAGGTACCACAAAAGAGGTAAGAATATTGCTATTTTTTTAATTGCTAACTATTTTAAGGTTGATGAAATTAAATAGACATAAATGTTATGTGTATGGGTTAAGCCGAATTCCATTGATAATCCTGATTTTTATGTTCTAATATTTAAATGTAAGGAGTTTTATTTGACTCTAGAGAATTTAAGTGTTTGATAATTATATTCCATATTTCTCTAAAGAAGGAATGAATTTACAATGAAAAGATGAACTTAGAATACTTTTTTGTTAAGCAATTTGATGAGTAAACAATTTATTAACCTAAAAGAGCAAATGGAAGTAGTTATTAATAGATAGGAGAATATAATGAATTAGAAAACAGTAGAATTGACACATAAATTCCATAATTGCTTTTCTTAAAGAAAAAAACGTCAGCAAACTGATTGTCCACTATACGTCCTAATCAAGAAAAAAAACTGCGAGCAAGCCCAGATGTAGACCGTTAAAAAGGAATGGGAAAATAACCATAGAACTACAGATACAGAAGGATTGTAAAAGGCTCCTTATATGACTCTGAACAAATACATTTGAAAATAGATTCTTCTTTTATCAGACAGTATTAAGTGCCATAATTTATTCAAAAACATAGAAAACTTGAATAGGCAGTAACCATTGAAGAAATTTAGAAAATTGTCACAAGAAAGTACTTCCTAAAAAATGCCATGCTCTAATAGTTTTACAGAGGAATCCTTTTCAAAACTTAAGGAATAAATAGTTTTTGTACTCTTTAAACTGTTCCTGATAACTATAGCATTGAATACCCTTAGGGTATATATTTTGATCTCTTAAGTACCATTTCCCACTAAAAGAAATCAGGGCTTTTTGTAAAACTGCCTGATTCCACATGTGAGTTAGGGAATAGATAAGGTAGGCTTGTGAGGATGGGTTTGTGTCAAAACCTAAAACCCAGTTTGAAAAGGCTCCCACTGACCTGAGTTGGACAATTGGGGCATCAGAAAAACAATAATAAATAACCACTATGATTGATTGAATCATACTTAATATATAAAAATCCATGAGTTTCTAATAATGAAACTTACATAAGAACTAAATAGAATAAAACTTGTTTGTTGCCATGCAGTGGTTATTGTATCATTTCCTTACTCTAAAAACTGGTAATTGAAGGGAATGGACTAAACGTTTATTCTACCTTTACAACAGGAATTATATTTCATTGTAAGCAAGTATCTCCAGTTCATGAGGTAAAGCTCTTCTTTCTACAGGAATGCTAGCTAATAGAGAAGGAATAATAGAATTAGAAAAATCAACATTTTGCAAACCCTAAGGAAATATTTGATTTAGACAAAGATCATTAATGGATGCTAAAACCCTTAAAACTTGAATTGATGAGGAACAATATGGGCATGGTTCTGAATTACCATCTCATAGATTACTTGCTAGTCATAAGGGAAAAAACAAAACTGTACAGTGAGGCGGGCAGGGGAGGGCATCATACTGTTGTCACCTGAAACCAGTCATCAGTATTAGCATCATCATGAATATTGGGTTGATATGGCATAATGAGCCTCCTCGTATGATGTAAAATACAGTACATAGTTTAACATCTGAAAATCAGTTAATGTAATACTATATAAATAGAATAAAAAACAAAGCCACATGATCATTTCTGTAGATGCAGCAAAAGCTTTTGACTAAATCCAACACACTTTCATGATAAGAAGACTTAAACTTATAGGGACTTCCCTGGTGGCACAGTGGTTAAGAATCGCCTGCCAGTGCAGGGGACACGGGTTGGAGCCCTGGTCTGGGAAGATCCCACCTGCTGTGGAGCAGCTAAGCCTGTGTGCCACAACTACCGAGCCTGTGCTCTAGAGCCCGCGAGCCACAACTACTGAGCCCACGTACCATAACTACTGAAGCCTGCATGCCTAGAGCCCGTGCTCTACAACAAGAGAAGCCATCGCAATGAGAAGCCCGCGTACCGCAACGAAGAGTAGCCCCCGCTTGCCTCAACTAGAGAAAGCCCGCACACAGCAACAAAGACCCAACGCAGCCAAAAATAAATGAATAAATAAATAAATAAATTTTAAAAAAGACGTAAACTTATAATAGAAGAGAACTTCCTTAACCTGATAGAGGGCATTTATGAAAAACTCACAACTATAATTATATTGTATACTTTCCCCCTAAGATCAGGAATAAGGCAGATTCTGCTTTTGCCA
The DNA here is from genome assembly GCF_951394435.1 of Stenella coeruleoalba. Classification (NCBI taxonomy): domain Eukaryota; kingdom Metazoa; phylum Chordata; class Mammalia; order Artiodactyla; family Delphinidae; genus Stenella; species Stenella coeruleoalba. The sequence continues at coordinate 85,754,589 of NC_137147.1, read as the reverse complement.
CAGAGCATATCCATTCAATATTGTAGTGGAGGTTCTAGCTGGGGCAGTTAGGCAAGAAAAAGAAATAAAAAGCACCCAGGTTGGAAAGGAAGAAGTAAAACTAGCTCTGTTTGCAGATGACATGATTTTGTATATAGAAAATCCTAAGGAATCCACTAAAACATTATTAGAACTAATAAATTCAGCACAGTTGCAGGATATGAGATAATTATACAAAATTACTTGTGTCTATGCATTAGTAATGAACAATACAAAAATGAAATTAAGAAAAAAGAAGTACAAAATTTATTTAATTTGAGAAGATATATGCACCCTTAATGTTCATTGCAGCATTATTTACAATAGCCAAGATATGGAATCAACCTGAGTGCCCATCAATAGCTGAATGGATAAAGAAGATGTGGTGTGTCTGTGTAAATATACACACATACACAAAATGGAATATTACTCAGCCATAAAAAAATGAAATATTGCCATTTGAGACAAAATGGATAGACCTAGAGGGTGTTATGCTAAGTGAAATAAATCAGACAAAGACAAATACTGTATGATTTCACTTATATGTGGAATCTAAAGAACAAAACAAATGAACAAACATAACAAAATAGAAACAGAGTCACAGATACAGAGAACAAGTGTTTGCTAGAGGGGATGGTGTTAGGGGGAGGAAAAAAATAGGTGAGGGAGGTTAAGAGGTACAAACTTTCCGTTACAAAATAGGTTATGGGTATGAAGTGTACAGTGTGGGGAGTATAGTCAGTAATTATATAGTATCTTTGTATGGTGATAGATGGTGACTAGACTTACAGTGACCATTTTGAAATGGTGACCATTTATTATCAAATATATATCAGATCACTATGTTGTATACCAGGAACTAACATAGTATTATAGGTCAACTATACTTCAAAAACAAACAAATAAATTCATAGAAAAAGAGATCAGATTTGTGGTATCAGAGGCAGGTGGTGGGAGGAGGGGGAATTGGATGAAGGTGGTCAAAAAAGTATAAACTTCTAAGATAAATAAGTACTGGGGTATAATGTACACCATGATTAAAATAATTAACACTGCTGTGTGTTATATGTGAAAGTTGTTAAGAGAGTAAACTCTGAGTTCCCACCACAAGGAAAAAATATTTTTTCTTTTATTTTGTATCTATATGACTTGGTGGATGTTGACTAAACTTATTGTGGTAATCATTTCATGATGTATTTAAGTCATATCATTATCCTGTACACCTTCAACTTATACAGTGCTATGTCAATTATATCTCAAAACTGGAAGAAAAAATATAAAAAGAAATAGATTCTAATGTTGTTTATGTAAAACAATAAATTCAAATGGACTCTTCTGATTGAATTTGGATAAATTTTAATTAAAGAGGAACATTTTGGGACTGAGGCTTTGTCCAGTTATAAAGATTTGCACAGAAATCATGTAACAAATAATTGGGCATGGCATAAACTGTCTTGTTTTAACAAGACAATTTTTGGCAAACCTAAATATTTTCACAAGAATATATTTTTTTACTTGCATTAAAACATTTTTAGTATTTACTTTGTACTTATGGTCATTGACAGACTTTTGTTGAATATCCACTCCTTCAACATGTACAGTTTCTAAGGACAGTGTTGCATTTTTCTAATTGTTTCTCAGTGTCCCAGATTTAGGGAAGCAGATTTACAAAGATTTTACTTAAGTGCTGTTGTGTCACAGTTCTGGATTTAGTGCAGGCATATTTAGATGTGATCAGATCTTAACTTGTGCTAACATGTGCATGTCTTGATACTTCAAATCAACTCAGTTATATATAAAAGTAACGGGAAGAAAAATAAATTGGGACCCGGGGCTTACCTCAGAATTTATCTGACCTAAGGAAGAGAAAAGTAGTCATTTTAAAGTGTTCATTGCATCCTTTTGTATCTAGGGGATGAGCATGCAGGGGCTGAAAGCTTCGTTGCCTGGAAAGAATTTAGCAGTAGTAGATCTTTTATGTATTTAGAGACATCTGTGTGTATTTCTCTGGAAGCCTATGGGAGATTTTTGTTTGTTTGTTTGTTTTTATGGAGGCTTTGTTACGTAGCACGATTAGTTAAATCATTGGCCATTGGCAATTGATTCAACCTCTAGCCCCTCTGGGGTTGGGGATGGGACTGAAAGTTGCAGCCTTCTAATCACAAGGTTGGGTCTCCAGGCAACCAGCCCGCATCCTTAGGTGCTTTCTAAAAGTCACCTCATAAACATAACAAAAGACAGCCCCTACTTCTTCACTTGGGAAATTCCAAGGGTTTTAGGAGCTCTGTGCCAGAAACTGGGATGAAGATATTTCTTATTATAGATCACAGTATTAAAGGCCATGCTCCCCAAATTCAGCTACACATTCAGTACAGTTCCCCAGCTGGAAATTTTTTTTAGGTAATTGACAAGATGGCTCTAAAATTCATATGGAATTGTAGGGGACCCACAATAGCCAAAACAACCCTGGAAAAGAAGAACAAAGTTGGAGGACTCACACATCCCTCTTTTAAAACTTAATACAAAGCAACAGTAATCAAGACAGTGTGGTACTGGCATAATGATAAAAATATAGATTAACAGAATAGATTTGAAATCCCAGAAATAAACCCACATGTCTGTGGTCAGCCATTTTTCAACAAGAGTACCAAGACCATTCACTAGGGTAAGAATAATCTTTTTACCAAATAGGACTGGGACAACTGGATATCCACATGCAAAAGAATGAATCTGGACCCCTAACTCACACCAACCACAAAAATTAACTCAGAATGGATCAAAGACCTAAAAATAAGAGCAAAAACGATAAAACTCTTACAAGAAAACATAGGGATAAATCTTTATTACCTTGGATTTGGCAATAGATTCATAGATGTAACACCAAAAGCATTAGTAATAAAAGAAAAAAAACCTTAAATTGAACTTCATCAAAATTAAACACTATTGGGCTTCCCTGGTGGCGCAGTGGTTGAGAGTCCGCCTGCCGATGCAGGGGACACGGGTTCGTGCCCCGGTCCGGGAAGATCCCACATGCCGTGGAGCGGCTGGGCCCGTGAGCCATGGCCACCGAGCCTGCGCGTCTGGAGCCTGTGCTCCGCAACAGGAGAGGCCACAACAGTGAGAGGCCCGCGTACCGCAAAAAAAAAAAAAAAAAAAAATTAAACATAAACACTTTTATGTTCCAAAGGACACTACCAAGAAAGTGAGAAGATAGTACACAGAATGAGAGAGAGATATTTGCAAGTCATATTATCCGGTAAAAGGAACTGGTATGTTGAACTTACAAAGAACTCTTAAAACTTAAAAATAAAAAGACAACCCAGTTTTTTTTTTCTTTTTTTTTAGTGGTGGCATTTTATTATTTTATTTTATTTCATTTCATTTCACTGTGTGACTTGCAGGATCTTAGTTCCCCAACCAGGGGTTGAACCTGTGCCCTCTACAGTTAAAGCGCGGAGTCCTAACCACTGGACAGCTGGGCAATTCTTTGCAACCCAGTTTTTAAAATGGGCAAAGGATCTGAATATGAATTTTTTCAGAGAATATACAAAATAACCAATAAGCACATGAAAAGATGCTCAACATCATAAGTCATTAGAGAAATGCAAACCAAAACCATAATGAAATACTTCTTAATACCCGCTAATGGCTATAATCAAGAAGCAGGTAATAACAAGTGTTATTCGAACTCTCAGACGCTGCTGGTGGAAATGTAAAATGGTGCACCCACTTTGGAAAGAGGCAGTTCTTCAACCTGTGAAATGTAGAGTTACTACATGCCCCAGCAATTCTACTCCTAGACAGACTCAAAATAATTGAAAACAGGTGTTCAAATAATTATTTATACATGAAAGTTCATAGCATTATTCATAATAGTGTTATTATTATAATAAAACAGTGTTATACAATAATAGTATTATTATTCTTAATAAAAATTAGAAACAGTCCAAATGTTCATCAGCTGATAAATGGATAAGCAAATGTGGTTAGGTTATATCCATTACAGTGGAATATTATTTGGTTATAAAGGGGAATAAAGTGCTGAAATATACTTCAATTTAGAGGAACTCTCTGAAAACATTATGCTAAGTGAAAGAAGCCAGTTACAAAAGACCACATATTACATGATTTCAGTTATATGAAATGTCCAGAATAGAACATCCGTAGGGACAAAAACTAGATTAGTGATTTTTTAGGTCTGTGAGGATGGAGACCTTGTGGGTGTGATCATTAAAGGTTTTTTGTATTTTTTTTTTTTTTGCGGTATGCGGGTATCTTCCCAGATCGAGGCACGAACCCGTGTCCCCTGCACTGGCAGGCGGACTCTCAACCACTGCGCCACCAGGGAAACCCTTGTATGTTTTTTTGAGTTGATGAAAATGTTCTAAAACTGACTGTGGTAATAGCTGCACATAAAAACCATTGAATAGTATATTTTTAGTAAATTATATGGTATGTGAATTTATCTCAAGCTGCTAAGAAATTGAAGTACATAGTCTTACTAATGACATATTCTTGCTAAAAATGTTTTACCTGAACTTAATAAAGCCTTGAGATCTAACTTCTAGTTTATAGGAAATACAGGAGAGAGATGAACAAGATAAAGAATACCGCAAGGAAGATAAATATAATATATAGGACATTTCAAGATAAATCTAGAATGTAGGACTTTTTATAGGAAAAATTGGCCTGACCTCAGTCATGAAGAAAAGTCAAGGGGTGGGCATGAGAGATTCATTTAGATGTAAATGACTTGAGGCATAACCAAATGTGATAGACATTTGGGGAATAATTAGGAAACTTGAATATGGTCAAGATATCAGATAATATTTAAAAGTTATTGTTAATGTTATTAGATTATAATAAGGATATTAAGATTATATAAGGAAATGTCCATGTTAAATACATATTAAAGGGCTTCCCTGGTGGCGCAGTGGTTGAGAGTCCGCCTGCCGATGCAGGGGACATGGGTTCGTGCCCCGGTCCAGGAAGATCCCACATGCCGCGGAGCGGCTGGGCCCGTGAACCATGGCCGCTGAGCCTGCACGTCCAGAGCCTGTGCTCCGCAACAGGAGAGGCCACAACAGTGAGAGGCCCGCGTACCACAAAAAATCAATCAATCAATCAATAAATAAATATTAAAGTATTTAGGAGTAAAATATCATGATGACTATTTTTTACCTTAAAATAAGCAACAAAAAAGGAAGCATATATGGAAAAAAGAGTTACTAAATTTAGGTAAAAGTTGTTTTTATTATACCGGTTTCTCTGTTTCTCTGTATTTAAAAAAAAGATAAAAAATAAATAAAAATCACTCGATTACTTAAACACTACACAAATAACAAAAACATACAAATTGTTCCTGAACACAGAGGGCAGAAGAGGGAAATTTTCCAAATTTGTTATATAAAGCCAACATTATGTTGACTTCAGATCTGACATAATATGGAATTTATAAATCAGTTGTATTAATAATTGTTATGCTGAAAGCCTAAATAAAACTAACAGGTAAAATCAAGTTTGACAGAATAATATAATCATGCCTACATTCCTAGAATGAACTGTTTTTGAAATTCATCTGTGAAACTGTTTATGCCTGGCACTTTTTGGGAAAGTAGCTCTTTGATAAGATTTTCAGTTTCTTCCAGAATTATTGGCCTCAAATCAAAAGCTGTTAATCATGCTTGATGATGAAGCACTAGTGTATTCCCATTATAGATAGAGACAGGATAAGGAAATTCACTATTGCTCTTATTATTTACCGCTATTCTGGAAGTCAGTCAAATAGACAAACAGAATGAACTAAAATACATAAATATTGGAGAGGAGGCAAAATAGTCATGATTTATACCTTGACAACCCAAGAAAATTAACTGAAAAAGAATTAGAAACTATAGTAGAGTTTAGTTAGGTTGTTAGTTATGGAACTTACATACTAAAAATCATAGTTCAATGTATTCAACAAAATTTTTTTTTCAGGCAAGTCACTTTATTTATTTATTTACATATACATGTATCTATTCTTTTTCAAATTCTTTTTGCACTTAGGTTGTTACAGAAAAAATATTTCTTGAATGTCCTTAAAAGCAATAGCTTTTAGAAAATGTAGTGAAAGAAAAGATCCCATTTACTATACCATCAAAAAAAATAAAAGACCTAGGGAAAAAACCAAGAAGAAATCTGCCAGGTCTGTTTTAAGAAAACTTTAAAACTATACTCCTGTAGGAGTATGGGCATGTAAGAAAAAAAAAAATCAGAAGACACATTTCATTCTTGGATTGGAAGGTTCAGTATTACAAACGATAAAAGTTTTTCCAAAATTAGTCCATAAATTCATTATATTCCCAATCAGAATAACAGCCAAATTCTCTTTTGGAACTTGACAAAAGTAATCAGAAGTTCTTCTGGAAAAATTTATGAGAATTGCCAGGAAAAACTGAAGAGTTATGAGTGTGAATAGATCCAACAGATTTTAAATGTATTAAAGAGCCATAGTAATCCAGACAATGTGACAGTTGGGACTAAAATTCAGATCTTTAGAATCTGGGCTCTAGCACATTTTTTTTTTTTAACCTTGAATTTGGAAATAATTTCAAATTTGTAAAAAGTTGCAAAAATAGAGTACAAAGAATATTCATATACTCTTTACCCATTCACCTATCATTAACGTATACCTTATCGTTCAGCACTCTATTTTTATTTATTTATTTTTTAAAAAATATTTATTTATTTATTTTGGCTGCTCTGGGTCTTAGTTGTGGCATTTCGGATCTTTAGGTGCGACATGCAGACTCTTAGTTGTGGCATGCATTCAGGATCTAGTTCCCCAACCAGGAATCGAACCCGGGCCCCCTGCATTGGGAGTGCAGAGTCTTACCCACTGGACCACGAGGAAGTCCCTCAGCCCTCTATTTTTAGATTGCCTCTTCTCTCTTACTCATTTATTTGTCCTGATTCCAAATGATTATTCCTTCATTTGACAAATAAAAAATTTGATTGATTAAATATCACCAGATGTCCCTTTCTATTCATTCTCTTGTTTCTGGTTTCTTTCTTTTTTGTTTTTTAAATAAATTTATTTATTTATTTTTGGCTGCATTGGGTCCTCATTGCTGCACACAGGCTTTCTCTTGTTGGGGCGAGGAGGGGCTACTCTTCATTGTGGTGTGTGGGCTTCTCATTGGGGTGGCTTGTCTCTGTTGCAGAGCAAAGGCTAGAGGTGCGCAGGCTTCAGTAGTTGTGGCTCACAGGCTCTAGAGTGCAGGCTCAGTAGTTGTGGCGCACAGGCTTAGTTGCTTCATGGCATGTGGGATCTTCCCGGACCAGGGCTCGAACCTGTGTCCCCTGCATTGGCAGGCGAATTCTTAACCACTGTACCACCAGGGAAGTCCCTCTTGTTTCTGTTTTAAGAACCTTTTCATTCTGATTATTTCCATTTCCTACTCTGATATTTTTTTAAAGGGTATTGGAATATTTTAGCATATAGTCAGAGGGCTTTGTGGCTTGATTTTTATATCTTCTTCATTCCATAACTAATCATTCTAGAAAATTGTTTTCGTACTGTTTTGTGTTAAGTAGCTGAAGAATCCTTGGGAGTTAAATTGCTCATTGAGTTTACAAAACTAGCCTCCCTCTTCCTATATCATGGGATTCCAGTCTGTTGGTGGTTTTCCTGAGTCATATGGCCTCAGTACACTGAATTTAATCCTGAACTAACCTGATCTTCTTGGATTTCTTTGGTTTTCTAATTAGATTCCAAAGGTAGTTGGTCATTCAGTCTTATTCTGAAGGTAAATCTGGATATTCTGCAATGACTCTAGATCTGATTCATGATCTAGATGTGAGAGAAGGACACTTATGGCTAGCATATAACTAATCAATTGCCACCCAACAGTCCTTTGTATTTCGCATTTGTTTCATCTCTGCTTTGGTGAATGTGAAATCCATACTCTGCCAGGCGTGTGGCATTGTGCCAACCATAATAGGGATTTACCAAATGTAATTAGACCTGGCTGATACTAATCAGCCCATCATCCAGCATTTGGCAGTATCTCTTAAAGTGTATTTAAGAGAAGTTTCTTTCTAGTCCTGCAGTACATTTCTGGGTTAATTTTTAAGGTTTTTAAAAATCTATTTTGATTATCACCCTTTTGTTCCCTCTAATGGACCTTCTTATTTTCTAAGCTATAAATGATTTATTTTAAAGTTTCTTCTGTACTTGGACTTCCCTGCTGGCGCAGTGGTTAAGAATCTGCCTGCCAGTGCAGGGGACATGGGTTCTATCCCTGGTCCGGGAAGATCCCACATGTCCTGGAACAACTAAGCCTGTGCACCACAACTACTGAGCCTGCGTTCTGGAGCCCGTGAGCCACAACTACTGAGCCCACGCTCCACAATTCCTGAAGCCCGTGTGCTTTAGGGCCTGTGCTCCACAACAAGAGAAGCCACCACAATGAGAAGCCCGCGTGCTGCAATGAAGACCCAACACAACCAAAAAATAAATTAAAAAAAAAAAAAAGTTTCTTCTGTACTTACCAGACCTCTTTGAAGAACTTAGCCTCTGATTGATACAGTATGGAAGTAATGAGTAGATTCTCTTAACTCTTTAATTCAGACTACTTTTCTGAGGAAATGAAAGGAAATATTGAGCTAAAAAAGATAAGAAATAGGAACATAGTGGATTAATATTGCTCTTAGTACCTTTGGCACTCTATTTTCTCTCTCTGTAGCAAAAGCTTCTGAGCAGAATCTCCAGAGGAAAGGTGACATATTGAGGAGATGGTAGAAATTAAAATAATAAAGCATTGGGGAGTGAGAAAGAATAGGTGCAAAAGAATAAATGTGTAAGTTAATGTTTTGGTCACCACAGAATAAAATACAGTTCATTAGTACGGTCTATAGCAGGTAGGTTAAAATTGAATATTAAAAGCATTGTACTGAATTTCTAGTGGATTTTGTGTGTGTGTGTGTGTGTGTGTCTTAAAGAGCTACTATGTTTCTTTTCCTGATTACTGCTTTGTTTAAACATCTTATTGGGCTGTAACTTGCATAATGTATTCAAGAATTCACCCATTTAAAGTATAACTTTAGTGCTTTTTTAACATGTACTTCATTCTTTTTTTTATGACCAAATAATATTCCATCGTATGGATTACATACCATTTTATTTATCCGTTCTTCAGTGTATGGAAATTTAGGTCGTTTCCGCTTTCTGGCTATTATGAGTAATGCTGCTATAAATATTTGTGTACAAGTTTTTGTGCAGATATATGTTTTCGTACTTCTTGGATAGATATCTAGGAGTAGAATTGCTGGGTCACATGATAACTATACTTAACATTTTGAGCATCTCTCAGACTGTTTTCCAAATTGAACCATTTTACATTTCCACCAGCAGTGCATAGGGTTCAAATATCTCCACATCCTGACCAATACTTATTGTTATCTCCCTTTTTGATTATAGACACCTTAGCAAGTATGAAGAGGTATCTCATTGTGGTTTTGATTTGCATTTCCATAATGGTTTATGACATAGAGCATTTAAATGTGTTTTTTTTTAGCTAATTGGTTTGAACAAGCCTTTTATTAAGGAAGTTGTATTTTGTAATGAAATTAACATTTTTTTCCCCCATGGGAGTCAAAAGCCCAGATTTTAGTCTTGCTTTTTATATCTGTTTAGAGGTTTTTTGACCTTGGATGGGACCTTTATCTTTTAAATGCCTTTAATTTTCTGCCTTAACAGAGTGGCTATAAGGATCAGTTGAAATAAATTAGTGAGAAAAGTTTTTGTCAGCTGGAGGGGATAACCACTCCCTATAACTCATTGTTCTCTGATGATATAATTATTCAGGCAGGGAAGAACATTCATAATGAAGAGCATCATAAAGGAGACCTCTGTGGTTTTGCCTTCTTGCCTTTCTGTCATCTGTAGCACCAACTTGGCCACAAGGAGTTAAGCTAAACTGATGTGAATAGCAGCCTCTTGAGTTGAAGTTAAATTCATTCCTGGAGGATGGTGTAAATGAACTCATTGAAATTATTGCTATAAATTAATAACATTATCTTTCTCATCCACTTACTTGTATACAACATTGGTAGTATGTTTTTCTATACTTTCTTGCAGAACTTACGCTGTCCGTTGAATGAAGAGGTAATTGACCAAGCCAGGAAAATATTCCCTTCAGTGATAAAATACATTGTAGAAATGACTGTATGGGAAGAGGAAAAAGAACTGCCTCCTCAACTCCAGATAAGGTGGGGGATTTTTTAAAAGGGAGAAGTTTTCATGATGGTTATTTATATTGCAAAACAGGTGTTTGAAAAATGTCTTTGTTGTTATTTACTGCTTTAACTATCATTATGAAGATTTTATAGAGAATTGCCTCATTGAAATACTTCCAAAATGCCCATTTATATGAGATGGTCTCTTAAGACACTATACAGAAGTTAAGCCAAAGGAAGAGCCTAATCAGGAGCTTCAGATTTTTAAGAAAACACATTTTGGGGGTCTTGTTCTAAATGATTTACAAGGTCCTAGCAGCCATTCATCCCAGTAGGGAGTAAATTGCCCAGTGTGATACTGGCCTGGACCAACTTCCAGGTTCTCTGAGAGGTTTGTGAACAAAGGTGGGGACTTCGGAATACTGTGTCTCCCTTTAGTCCAAGTCTTTAGCTATTTTCTTGATCAGAAGTTTTGATGGGGGCCACATTCACAGAAAAATAGACAAGATGAAAAGGCAGAGGGCTATGTACCAGATGAAGGAACAAGATAAAACCCCAGAAAAACAACTAAATGAAGTGGAGATAGGCAACCTTCCAGAAAAAGAATTCAGAATAATGATAGTGAAGAGGATCCAGGACCTTGGAAAAAGAATGGAGGCAAAGATCAAGAAGATGCAAGAAATGTTTAACAAAGACCTGGAAGAATTAAAGAACAAACAAACAGAGATGAACAAATACAATAACTGAAATGAAAACTACACTAGAAGAAATCAATAGCAGAATAACTGAGGCAGAAGAACGGATAAGTGACCTGGAAGACAGAATGGTGGAATTCACTGCTGCGGAACAGAATAAAGAAAAAAGAATGAAAAGAGATGAAGACAACCTAAGAGACCTCTGGGACAACATTAAACGCAACAACATTTGCATTATAGGGGTCCCAGAAGGAGAAGAGAGAGAGAAAGGACCCGAGAAAATATTTGAAGAGATTATAGTTGAAAACTTCCCTAACATGGGAAAGGAAAGAGCCACCCAAGTCCAGGAAAGGCAGAGAGTCCCATACAGGATAAACCCAAGGAGAAACACACCGAGACACATAGTAATCAAATGGCAAAAATTAAAGACAAAGAAAAATTATTGAAAGCAGCAAGGGAAAAACAACAAATAACATACAAGGGAATTCCTATAAGGTTAACAGCTGATTTCTCAGCAGAAACTGTACAAGCCAGAAGGGAGTGGCATGATATACTTAAAGTGATGAAAGGGAAGAACCTACAACCAAGATTACTCTACCCAGCAAGGATCTCATTCACATTTGATGGAGAAATCAAAAGCTTTACAGACAAGCAAAAACTAAGAGAATTCAGCACCACCAAACCAGCTCTACAACAAATGCTAAAGGAACTTTTCTCTAAGTGGGAAACACAAGAGAAGAAAAGGACCTACAAAAACAAACCCAAAACAATTAAGAAAATGGTCATAGGAACATGCATATCAATAATTACCTTAAATGTGAATGGATTAAATACTACAACCAAAAGACACAGGCTCGCTGAATGGATACAAAAACAAGACCCATACATATGCTGTCTACAAGAACCCACTTCAGACCTAGGGACACATACAGACTGAAAGTGAGGGGATGGAAAAAGATACTCCATGCAAATGGAAATCAAAAGAAAGCTGGAGTAGCAATACTCATATCAGATAAAATAGACTTTAAAAGAAAGAATGTTACAAGAGACAAGGAAGGCCACTACATAATGATCAAGGGATCGATCCAAGAAGAAGATATAACAATTATAAATATATATGCATCCAACATAGGAGCACCTCAATACTTAAGGCAACTGCTAACAGCTCTAAAAGAGGAAATCGACAGTAACACAATAATAGTGGGGGATTTTAACACCTCATTAACACCAATGGACAGGCCATTCAAACAGAAAATTAATAAGGAAACCCAAGCTTTAAATGACACAATAGACCAGATAGATTTAATAGACATCCAAAATCATATTAGCAAATTCCATCCAAAAACAGCAGATTACACTTGCTTCTCAAGGGCGCATGGAACATTCTCCAGGATAGATCACATCCTGGGTCACAAATCAAGCCTAAATAAATTTAAGAAAATTGAAATCATATCAAGCATCTTTTCTGACCACAATGCTATGAGATTAGAAATCAGTTACAGGGGAAAAAAAAGTAAAAAGCACAAACACATGGAGGCTAAACACTACGTTTCTAAATAACCAAGAGATCACTGAGGAAATCAAAGAGGAAATCAAAAAATACCTAGAGACAAGTGACAATGAAAACATGATGATCCAAAACCTATGGGAGGCAGCAAAAGCAGTTCTAAGAGGGAAGTTTATAGCTATACAAGCCTACCTCAAAAACAAGTAACAATCTAACATTACACCTAAAGGAGCTAAAGAAAGAAGAACAAACCAAACCCAAAGTTAGCAGAAGGAAAGAAATTATAAAGATCAGAGCAGAAATAAATGAAATAGAAACAAAGAAAACAGTAGCAAAGATCAATAGAACTAAAAGCTGGTTCTTTGAGAAGATAAACAAAATTGATAAACCATTAGCCAGACTCATCAAGAAAAAGAGGGAGAGGACTCAAATCAATAAAATTAGAAATGACAAAGGAGAAATCACAACTGACATGGCAGAAATACAAAGAATTATAAGAGATTACGACAAACAACTATGCCAATAAAATAGACAACCTAGAAGAAATGGACAAATTCTTAGAAAGGTATAACCTTCCAAAACTGAACCAGGAAGAAATAGAAAATATGAACAGACCAATCACAAGTAATGAAGTTGAAACTGTGATTAAAAATCTTCTAACAAACGTCCAGGACCAGATGGTTTCACACGTGAATTTTGTCAAACATTTAGAGAAGAGCTAACACCCATCCTTCTCAAACTCTTCCAAAAAATAGCAGAGGAAGGAGAGCGCCAAAACTCATTCTGTGAGGCCACCATCACCCTGGTACCAAAACCAGACAAAGATACTACAGAAAAAGAAAATTACAGACCAATATCACTGATGAATATAGATGCAAAAATCCTCAACAAAATACTAGCAAACAGAATCCAAAAACACATAAAAAGGATCATACACCACGATCAAGTGGGATTTATCCCAGGGATGCAAGGATACTTCAATATATGCAAATTAATCAATGTGATACAGCATATTAGCAAATTGAAGAATAAAAACCATATGATCATCTCAATAGATGCAGAAAAAGCTTGTGACAAAATTCAACACCGATTTATGATAAATACTTTCCAGAAAGTGGGCATAGAGGGAACTACCTCAACATAATAAAGGCCATATATGACAAACCCAGAGCAAACATCATTCTCAATGGTGAAAAACTGAAAGCATTTCCTCTAAGATGAGGAATGAGACAAGGATGTCCACCCTCACCACTATTATTCAACATAGTTTTGGAAGTCCTAGCCAAGGCAATCAGAGAAGAAAAAGAAATAAAAGCAATACAAATTGGAAAAGAAGAAGTAAAACTGTCACCGTTTGCAGATGACATGATAGTATACATAGAGAATCCTAAAGATGCCACCAGAAAACTATTAGAGCTAATTAATGTATTTGCTAAAGTTGCAGGATACAACATTAATGCACAGAAATCTCTTGCATTCATATACACATCATCCTATACAATGATTTTTCATCATTCCTTCAGATGATGAAAAATCTGAAAGAGAAATTAAGAAACACTCCCATTTACCATTGCAACAAAAAGAATAAAATACCTAGGAATAAACTGACCTAGGGAGACAAAAGACCTGTATGCAGAAAACTATAAGGCACTGTTGAAAGAAATTAAAGATGATACCAACAGATGGAGAGATATTCCATGTTCTTGGATTGGAAGAATCAATACTGTGAAAATGACTATACTACCCAAAGCAATCTACAGATTCAATGCAATCCTTGTAAAATTACCAATGGCATTTTTTACAGAACTAGAACAAAAAACCTTAAATTTTGTATGGAGACACAGAAGACCCCAAATAGCCAAAGCAATCTTGAGGGGAAAAAAGCAGAGCTGGAGGAATCAGGCTCCCTGACTTCAGACTAGACTACAAAGCTACAGTAGTCAAGACAATATGGTACTGGCACAAAAACAGAAACATAGATCAATGAAACAGGATAGAAAGCCCAGAGATAAACCCATGCACCTATTGTCAACTAATCTATGACAAAGGAGGCAAGGATATACAATGGAGAAAAGAGAGTCTCTTCAATAAGTTGTACTGGGGAAACTGGACAGCTACATGTAAAAGAATGAAATTAGAACACTCCCTAACACCATTACCAAAATTAAACTCAAAATGGATTAGAGACCTAAATGTAAGACTGGACACTGTAAAACTCTTAGAGGAAAACATAGGAAGAACACTCTTTGGTATAAATCACAGCGAGATCTTTTTTGATCCACCTCCTAGAGTAATGGAAATAAAAACAAAAATAAACAAATGGGACCTAATGAAACTTAAAAGCTTTTGCAAAGCAAAGGAAACTACACACAAGTCGAAAAGACAACCCTCAGAATGGGAAAACATACTCGTAGACAAATCAACAGACAAGGGATTAATCTCCAACATATATAAACAGCTCATGCAGCTCAATATTAAAAAAACAAACAACCCAATCAAAAAATGGGCAGAAGACCTAAATAGACATTTCTCCAAAGAGGACATACAGGTGGCTAAGAAGCACATGAAAAGCTGCTCAACATCACTAATCATTAGAGAAATGCAAATCCAAACTACAATGAGGTATCACTTCACACCAGTCAGAATGGGCATCATCAGAAAATCTACAAACAACAAATGCTGGAGAGGGTGTGGAGAAAAGGGGGCCCTCTTGCACTGTTGGTGGGAATGTAAATTGATACAGCCACTATGGATAACAGTATGGAGGTTCATTAAAAAACTGAAAATAGAATTACCATATGACCCAGCAATCCCACTAGTGGGCATATACCCAGAGAAAACCATAATTCAAAAAGACACATGCGCCCCAATGTTCATTGCTGCACTATTTCCAGTAGCCAGCTTATGGAAGCAACCTAAATGCCCATCGACAGGCGAATGGATAAAGAAGATGTGGTACCTGTATGCAATGGAATATTACTCAGCTATAAAAAGGAATGAAATTGGGTCATTTGTGGAGACGTGGGTGAATCAAGAGACTGTCATAGAGAGTGAAGTAAGTCAGAAAGAGAAAAACAAATAGGGTATATTAACGCATAACTGTAGAACCTAGAAAAATGATAGAGATGAACCGGTTTGCAGGGCAAAAATAGAGACACAGATGTAGAGAACAAACGTATGGACACCAAGGGGGGAAAGCAGCTGGGAGTGGGGGAATGGTGTGGTGAATTGGGAGATTGGGATTGACATGTATTCACTGATGTGTATAAAATGGATGACTAATAAGAACTTGCTGTATAACAAATAAAATTTAATTTAAAAAAAAAAAAGAAAAAGAAGAAAAAGAAAAAAATATATTTTGATGGGGGTTCCCTTGTGGTGCAGTGGTTAACAATCCACCTGCCAATGCAGGGGACATGGATGTGAGCCCTGGTCCAGGAAGATCCCACATGCCGTGGAGCAACTAAGCCCATGTGCCACAACTACTGAGCCTGCACTTTATTTTTTTTTATTTTTATTTTTTGGTATGCTGGCCTCTCACTGTTGTGGCCTCTGCCGTTGTGGAGCACAGGCTCCGGATGCGCAGGCTCAGCGGCCACGGCTCAGGGGCCAGCCGCTCCACGACACGTGGGATCTTCCCAGACCAGGGCATGAACCCATGTCCCCTGCATCGGCAGGTGGACTCTCAACCACTGCGCCACCAGGGAAGCCCTGAGCCTGCAGCTGAGATCCCATGTTCCACAACTACTGAAGCCCGTGCACCTAGAGCCCATGCACTGGAACAAGAGAAGCCAACGCAATGAGAAGCCTGCACACTGCACCAAAGACCCAACGCAGCCAAATTAATTAATTAAAAAAAATTTAAAATATTTGATGGTAGGAATAAGGAGATAGCCCTTTGCCCTGTGCTTTGGGATCTAGATTTATTTCAGGTGTAGGGATTTAACAGTTTTTTGTGGTTTTTTTTTCGGTACGCGGGCCTCTCACTGTTGTGGACTCTCACGTTGCGGAGCACAGGCTCCGGACGTGCAGGCTCAGCGGCCATGGCTCACGGGCCCAGCCGCTCCGCGGCATGTGGGATCTTTCCAGACTGGGGCATGAACCCATGTCCCCTGCATCAGCAGGCGGACTCTCAACCACTTCGCCACCAGGGAAGCCCCAACAGTTATTTTTTTAAAAGTTTATTTATTATTTATTTTTGTCTGCATTGGGTCTTCGTTGCCACCCGCGGGCTTTCTCCAGTTGCAGCGAGCAGGGGCTGCTCTTCGTTGAGGTGCACGGGGGCTGCTCTTCATTGTGGTGCGTGGGCTTCTCATTGCAGTGGCTTGTCTTTGTTGCGGAGCACAGACTCTAGACGCATGGGCTTCAGTAGTTGTGGCTTGCGGACTCTGTAGTTGTGGCTCGTGGGTTCTAGAGCGCAGCCTCAGTAGTTGTGGCACACGGGCTTAGTTGCTCTGTGGCATGTGGGATCTTCCCGTACCAGGGCTCGAACCCATGTCCCCTGCATTGGCAGGCAGATTCTTAACCACTGCGCCACAAGGTAATTCCCTTAACAGTTTTTTTTAGCTAAAACCCAGCAATTTCTAACAACCATATGTCTTTTAGTGACAGTAATATTTGCTCTTAATTTACAAATGCAAAAGAGAATTCTAGACCTGATATGAAATACAGTTTGGGGCTTGTAGGAATTTTTCTACCTGAGTAATATTAAGAGTTTCACAAACCTAAGTACAGTTTTTTTAGTTTATTGGGTGTATTTGTATTATTCTATGAGAGAGAATTAAGAATTTCAATTTTTAAAAACATTAAATGTATTGTTTTGACTTTTGCTGGGCCATAAACTGTTTATAAAAATAACGATCATCAGAGATTGTGTCCACAAAGGTTTTAATTTCAGATATTTTGATAGCATCAGTTAAATGCTTTAAGAAACTTTGTGTTGGTAAACATAATACTAGCAATATGCCTGTCTAAAAAGGGTGGGTTGCTTGAGTGTGGTCATGTATGTAGACTGCACTGGACTTCAAATTCACAGATCTGAGTTCTAATTCTCACTGCTTATTGGCTTTGGGACCATAGAGAAGTCTTTTTGAGCCTCTATTTCCTAAGGTATAAGAGGCCTGAGAAAAGCTGCCTCTTAGAGTTATGAGGATGAATTGAGTATTTAGTGAAAGGTTATTATAAACTGTTTAAAACTGATAATAACTTCTGACATTTGTGTAGCCCATGACAGCCACTTTCACGTATTTTATAAGATCCTCACACCACTCTCAAATGTAGATATTATACTCTTCTTAGAGGTGGAAAAGCTACTGTCATCTCAGCAAGATTAAATGCTTAAGTGATTTGTCTAAGGCCTCTCAGTCAAATGGTAGTTCTGGCACTTTAAATCTATATACCTTTTTAAAAAAAACTTAAATGTGCTATAAAACCAGTATCACTTAAAATAAATAGAAGGTAAAAACAAAAATAAGTTAAATAAAAACTAAATGTTAATAAAATCTGTCTGTCGTTGCCTGCTTGAAGGTTCTGAGCCTGAGGCCTGTCTCCTTTTGTCAAAGTGGGAGATTAGCAAGATTTAAGAATGGTGTTAAAGACATACTGCCACTTACTGAGAATAATATTTTAATTCTGAAAGTTAGAAAAATTGGGGGACAAACATCGAAAAGGTAATACTTTTGTCAGGGTTTTTAAATTTTATGGCACTGTACCACTTAAAATCACCTCCTATAGTAGTATTACAGAGGTACTTTCCCATACGTAGGAAACTACATGGTGCTGCTTCATCACATGGCATATATTATTTTAGCCTGTATTTCGTGTTTTCCTTTGTTTATTTGTTGCAGTGTCTGAATATATATCTTTTTTTTAAAACAGAGAGAAAAATGATAGCTACTACTGTGTCCTTTTCAATGATGAACACCATTCATATGACCATGTCATATACAGTCTACAAAGAGCTCTTGACTGTGAGCTCGCAGAGGCACAGTTGCACACCACTGCCATAGACAAAGAGGTTCGTGAGTGTCATTTGAATTATTATGCTGTCTTCATCAGCTTCCTGGAAATTGGGTGTTGACTGGCCCTTGCCAAGTGCCTTAGTATTGTGTTAGGTACAACCACCCTCTTCATTTATCCTTTATAGCCTAAGTAAATTGGTTGAAACTTGATTTTTCTGTGTGTGTTTAACAGTTTAAGATGACTAATTTTCCTCTTTTGTTCTAAATAATTAGAAAGTTACTGAATATACTTGGCAAAGAGTAGTTAAGAATGTCAGCTCGGGCTTCCCTGGTGGCGCAGTGGTTGAGAGTCTGCCTGCCGATGCAGGGGACGCAGGGTCGTGCCCCGGTCCGGGAAGATCCCACATACCGCGGAGCGGCTGGGCCTGTGAGCCATGGCCGCTGAGCCTGTGCATCCGGAGCCTGTGCTCCGCAATGGGAGGGGCCACAACAGTGAGAGGCCCGTGTACCGCCAAAAAAAAAAAAAAAGAATGTCAGCTCAACCTCAGTCTGTTTCTATAATTATTGAATGAATGAATAAATGCATGAATTATGAGAAGTTGGTTAGTTAACATCATCTATTAAAACTATTTTTAGAATAATATTGATAGCATGGCTCAACTTTTATTTAACACCCATCCAAAGCAAAATGTGTTCTTCGGGTATGCAGAAGGAACATTAACCTAATCCCTACCCTCAAGAGGAGGGTAAGATGGTAGAAGAAACATCATGGCACTAGTAATTAGCATTGTGATTCTAGGACTTGAGGAATCAATATCCTGGCCATACCTCTAACCCACTAGTGGACCAAAAGTGTGATATGGAACACATGATGAAGAATTTTAAGTTTACTCATGAAAACTATCTAAGACATATAATAGGAGTTTAGTAAACCTAACTTATTATTATCTGATAGAAATAGAATATACTACAATAAGTAAATAATTGACATTCTTGCCAAGCAGGAAATCTAGAATCCTAAAGTATAGATACTCTCCACTAGTGGTATTGAAAGTTCTGAAGCTACATAAAGCTGCTAAACATTTATGTTTATCTTCTAGGTATTGTCAATCTTAGGACTTTTAGACAGTCAACAAATGATTGATAATTAAGAGCTTATTGGGTCTTTGGGCTTTATATTACTTATTGATTGGGATTGTCAATCTACTACCACCTAATTCTCATGTTTGTCTATAATTAGGGCCGTCGGGCTGTTAAAGCAGGTGCTTTTGCTGCTTGCCAGGAAGCAAAGGAAGATATAAAGGTAATTTTCTGAATTAGAGTCAAAGAGAGAATTTTAAGAGGAATGCACATTACAAGAGCCCAAGTAAAACAATTATATTGTTGAAGTGGTTTGACATCCTAAGTAAAGATAAGATTGGAACATTTAGACCCAGAGATTTGGAACTGCAACAGTTATATGATTTCTTTTTTTGAAGAGTAGATTACTTAGTTACAACAAAAATTTTAAAACTAGTTTGTTTTTAATATTCCTTTCATTTCTAGAGTCATTCAGAAAATGTCTCTCAACATCCACTTCATGTAGAAGTATTACACTCTGAGGTTATGGCTCATCAGAAATTTGCTTTGCGTCTGGGGTCCTGGATGAATAAAATTATGAGCTATTCAAGTAAGTATATAGCCTATTTTTCTTATTTTTCATAAACTATTGTCTTTTTAAATAGCCACAAATGTCATTGAGTATAAAATAAAATGGTTTTTGTTTGTTTTTATACATTTTGCTTATTTTCAGGATTGCATTTCAGATGCTGTGAATAATGTTTCATTGGCTCTTGATTCTTTGATATTGACAGAATAATTCTTGATATCAAGTGTAGGATGATTACTGTTAGTTTTTTCATATGTTATTATAGGAAATGTACTTTTGGGAGAAAATACTTTAAGAATAAAAATTATATGACTTTTTTTGTTTGTAGGTGACTTCAGACAGATCTTTTGCCAAGCATGCCTTAGAGAAGAACCTGGCTCTGAGAATCCCTGTCTCATAAGCAGGTTAATGCTTTGGGATGCAAAGCTTTATAAAGGTAGGTAGATCTTTACTTGTGCTTCTTGCCATGAAGCAGAGGAATATTAAGACCTTAAAGTGGAGTTTAATCTCTTTTGTTTATTAAATCAGTGAACTTGATAAGATATTATACTTTGAAGGTGAGGTTAACCAATCAATATGTATTCTGTGTTAAAACCCCGGGATATTGCCTTTTAATTATAGTGCCTTTTCATTTACTCAGAACCAGTAAAAAGAGTATGTATGCATTCATGCAGTAGTGCCATTATAAAAGCTATGTTAATTTTCATTTTTAAAATTTAAATGAAGAACCAAAAGTAAAAGGTGAGAGAAAGGTTAAAGGGGATGGAGAAGGGAAAGTACAGAGTAAGAATAGTCTTTAGTGAAACAGAATGAAAAGGAATGGAGAAAGGTGGGAGAAGTAGGATGAAGTAAGGTACAGGAGTGAGAGGGGTACAGAAAAAGAGGGGAAAGGCATTACATGTATGTATTTTAAATTCTAGCTATTAAATATTAATGCAATAAATGCCACTAACATTTGAGTCCTTGAGGTCTATTAGCATGTGAAATATTTTTATAATATTCTGCCACTACTAATAGCTGGAATGTTTTTTTTGCCTTGGTGATACTCCTCCCACCTCCCTAAAAAATGATGTATAGGTGCCCGTAAGATCCTTCACGAATTGATCTTCAGCAGTTTTTTTATGGAGATGGAATACAAAAAATTCTTTGCTATGGAATTTGTGAAGGTAATTGCTCTTTATAAATAGATATCAATAAATAGAAATAGAAAACCATTTTTGTAAGTGAAATAATGGAAACAAAGGGGATAATTATGAAGTAAGAATTTAATTTTATAGTTCATTTCTTTGTCAAAAAGTTCATTTATTTTCACGTTTGGTAGTATGGAAACAGTAGTCTGAGAGAGGAGATAGGTGGAAAATGACCTATTGTTTGCCTAGAAAAAGCAGTAGGAAGTTATCACATTCATGAATACATTTATCTTTTCTAATCATTTGTTAGTAAAATTATAACAAGAGCAGTGACTAGCTGAAAGGCATAGCAGGGAAAAGGAACAGATATACATGCTAAAAGGAGGCAGATATCTGATGGGCAAGAGTTATACTTAACTATTTGAGGCTAGAATATAAAGATAAATCTTATAGCTTTTTAATATTGTTTTATTGATCTATTGTATATCCCTTATATTGTTATATTTTTTGTCTCTCTCTCTCTCAAGTTAGACTAGTTAGAACATGTACTTCTTTAACCTTCTGCTTTGCCTTATACAGAGGTATCCAGTAAATACTTGTTAGTTTACTCTGATTTTGAGTGGCAGGAAATTCTGTAAAACTTAGGACAGAGGTAGACCCAGGATGGAATTGGAAGCAGAGAGTGAAATAATGATTGTCATAGGCAAATGATACTATGGGATAAGATACCTGCACTTCCTGGATTTTATAAGTAGATTGTTAAAAGCAACTAAGACATTTGGTTTCTTTAAAGGTGATGACAACTCAAATTATCAACTCTATTCTTCTAAAACTCATTAGAGATAGAATATTGGACCATATCTGTGATCTGAAATGAAGTTTTTTCCTTATACAACAGCAGTTCTCCCTCCTTATATGATGTTTTTCTGTATACCATGGTTACCTCTTAAACTTTGTATGAATTCTAATGGTTGAAATTAAATATGTAGGTCAGGGATCTAACACTGTGCTTACATATAATAGATGCTTGATGCATGACTGGATGTATTATTATTTTTGTTCTCCCAAGATATCAGGATTGATTTTCAGCTGGTATGCACCAGTATGTATAAGAAGTTATGTACAGCCAGCATCCATTCTGTTTAAGGCTGGGTTGAATCTGATGGTTGGTTTTCTGGGTCATATCAGCTTTTAAATACTTTCAATATAGTCCCTGCCCTATTCCATTGGGGTAAAATCTGCTAAAAATTGCCCCAGATTCTGTTTGAGAAAGTATATACTACACCTTTGCAGTCCTCTGTGATTTTTACGTGTGTGTGTGTGTGTGTGTGTGTGTGTGTGTGTGTGTGTGTGTGTGTGTGTGTTTGTTGTGTTTTTTAAAAATAGTTCTCAGTATCCAACTATGCTAGTTTGGGTAGCTGAATTCATATTCAGTCTTTTGTTATTCTCTAGTAAATTTTTGTTGACCGTAGTATCTCCCCTTAATAAATAGGAGTTATACTACTTGCCATTTTATACATAGGAACAAATATAGCAGCTGTTAAAATTGGGATTTTAAAAGTTTTCAGTACTTATTTATAATTGCTTCTCCACTTATTGTTTTATCTTCCAGTATTATAAGCAGCTACAGAAAGACTATATCAGTGATGATCATGACAGAAGTATCTCTATAACCGCACTCTCAGTTCAGATGTTTACTGTTCCTACTTTGGTATGTATTAATTAGTCTTGGCAATCTTTCTAAGTAATATTTATTTTATTATTTAAGAATTTTAGTTAGTGTTGAATTGAATTAAAACAATTTCTGAGTCACTATGCTGGTCTAATTACACGTGGAAAATTGAATAATGCTTCAGTGGTATCTGCACGTGAAAATGCTTTAATGATACCCAAGGGCTAGGTAATTTGTGGAGTGGGAGTGATGGCACTACCTTGGTCCAAAAGTGCTTATTCCTGCAGGTGAAACCTAGGGATGGTTTCTCAGTGTCTAGAGTAACTTAGGAACAGTGCCTTTTTAATACCAAAAATTTTTTTGTGTGCTATTCTCTTGTTCTTTAGGTTTTTTTTTTTTAAATCATTGTTAGGGTGGGGGAATAGAGTAAGACAAAACAAAACAGGAGGAGAGTATAACTGTTGAGCATTTGCATGAGATGGAGCTGCATAGGCCTGGGAGGAGGAGGGTGGAGGATTCTGCTTCCTTTTTATCCTGCTACTTTTCCTGTTTCTTCTGGAAAGTTCCTACTTTCTCTTTTCAAAGGCCAGAGAAAAGAATGGGGAAGAGAAATTGGATTGCGATTAAGGGGGAGATGTCAGAATAGAAAATATATATGACAGAAGCCTGAAGTATATCTGTTTGTTCTGCTTTGCTCACTGTGTGATTAACAGTGGTAAACATTCATGTAAATGAATGTTACACAGATACTGTGTAACCTGTGTAATGGGCTTGGGGTGTTCAGACAGGTGTTTTCTAGTTGCTGAGGAGTAGGGAATTTTTACTTTTAGAAAATAATTTCTCAGAAATTGCTATCCTGTGAGACTAAGGAGTATGTTTGATGCTCAACAAACATTTATTCAAAATGATTTACCAACCAAATGAATAAATAAGTAAAGTCCATACTATAATGAGTTAATACTAAAGACAATATTCTTCACATGTTCTGCAGGCTCGACATCTTATTGAAGAGCAAAATGTTATCTCTGTCATCACTGAAACTCTGCTGGAAGTTTTGCCTGAGTACTTGGATAGGAACAATAAATTCAACTTCCAGGGTTATAGCCAGGACAAATTGGGAAGAGTATATGCAGTAATATGTGATCTAAAGTAAGTTGTTCGAGTAAAAAGGTGAGGGTACCTGTTAAACACAGTTGTGTTTATTCTGTCCTATATATAAACATCTGATCCTTTTGGTTATCTTGGAATCTTTATAATGATGGCAAGGACAAAGAACTGTTACTGTGATGTCAATAAATGTTTTAAGTGAAGGCTTCTTATAGAGTTAAAATCAGGTCAGTAAAGAAGGTACTGAGGAAGGGCCTCTCACAGGAACTTAGGGTCTCTTGGGGTCACCAAATGAATCTCCATCATGGTCACCATGCCTTCCACTCACTTCCACTCATGTATTTTGGTTCTGCCCCTCTTGCATAGTCTCTTTGTGCTTAGTTTCAGATGATCTTGTTGATGTGAATTTTTTTAACTCCTTTTTCATACATATGACCAAGTATTCATCAGGGGTTTCTTAAGTTTTTCTCCCTGAAGAAATGGAGTTTCCTTTTAAAGTAAAGTTGGAATCATATGATAGGTCATATTTGGGATCATTGGACCTAAAAGGAAATAAATTTCTAATTTTTTTAGAAATAGATGGTGACTACTATAAGGATTATGCTGTATAAAGTATTCAATAAATCATAAACTTAATTATTTTAAGAATATATTAAGACAAAATGTTTCATTTAGTTCACTATTAAAAAAAGAGCTCTAAGATATATATGATTACTTATTCTAGTCCCTACGTGAATAAAATCATTCTAATTTTGTCCACTTCTTCTAGTGACCATGTAAAGTATAGAGAGCTGGAAACAAGTTTCTAAACCAACCTAGAAATAGTTTACTCTAGTTAGAAAAATACATTTGACAGATTTCTGGAACTATGCATTGGATCCTTGATATTACTCAGAAAAATGTTTCCAGACCCTTTCAAATTCTGCAATTTCTAAACATGATTATGACATGTAATTCTTTCTTTAAAGTTCAGTAAATAGTTATGTTATCATATCTTCAGTACAAGTTGAGATGGTGATGAGTTCAGTAGTGAATTGCCATTTAGCCAGTGTGATTCACAAATTATGCATAATTTACAATATGCAAAACAAACAAAAAATATACAAAAACTCCAAATGGCAGTACTTAAAGTTTAGTGTTAAATCAGTGTATTTATCATTCCTTTGGTCTACTGTATAGGAAAAATCTCTTTCTGTGGTTCTCATTACTCTGAAGTATTCTTATAACAGAGTTATTTTTCTATCCAGAGAAGTGCATAATCACATCATTGTTTTGTCTTATTTTATTTTGTGGATCTCTGACTATAATTATTCTCTGTGGTAAATAATTTAGAGTTAATGCATCCCTAGATACTTACCCCTATGGTAAAACTTTAGGGTCCCTGGTTGGGAAGGTAATTTTAAAGTTTTCCCACTCATCTGATGCTCACAACTGCTCTCCTACATCCTTACATAAGTAGAGATATCTCTAATGACAAGGAGAAGGGAAAATTAATGTCTTTTGAGGACCTGATAAGCAGATATTGTGTTAGACTTCTCGTGTAATTCACTCTCACAGGGGTCCTGTGTTATTTATTAGTAACTGCTATGTGCTAAGAAGCTTTACTTATTTTACTTCATTTTATTCTTGCAACATTCTCATAAGGTAGGTGATATCTTTATTTGTAGATTATAATTATTTGCCTAAGGTCACAAAACTAGTAAGTGGCAGAATTTGGATTTGAGCCTAACGCTATTTATCTGTAATACTCATGTTCCTTTCACTACATTATGTAGCTTCACAGACTACATAAACAACAACAAAGCCTTCTCTGAAACCTGGCCTAAAGCACCAATCAGATATACCCTTCATTTAACAAATAATTACTGAACCCCATTTCTCAGTCTCTCATTGTAGAAATTTTGTAGTCATTCTTATTATTTCCCCATATACTTACTCATTCACCACTTCTTCCTGAAGCCCTGCTTATTTTTAAATCAGTTAGAAATAACCACAAATACTTAATGCCTTTTAACTGTTTCTAGAATAAAGTACAGATTCTTCCAGAATTTGTAGCTCTTCATAGTCTCACTTTATATACTACTTATCTGACTGTACCTCAGCATGAAATAAGTTTATTGGTCCTAGCAGAAGCTCTGTTCAGCCTGCCTCAGGAAATTTTCATTCTCTCAAAGCAGTGCATTCTAACCCTTGAGTAGCCCCTTCCAACTTTTAGAAAGTTTATTTTATATTGAAATCTGTCTTTGTAGCTTTCATTATGTGGCTCTAGCTCACCCTTTGTCCATTCAGAGCAACTCAGTGCTCATTTAACTTGACGTATTTGAAGACAGCAGGCATATCTGACAACTCTTTTTTATGTTAAGTTGCATCATTTTCTTTAAATATACCCATTTCATATTTAAAATTCCTTCTACATTATTGTCCTTCTCTACTGAAGCTGTTTTAGTCGACTGTGTACCACTTAAGGTATATGCCAAGAAATGAACACAGTACTCTGAGGTCTGTGTAGTAGAAGGAAGGGATTATTACCTCTCTCATTCTAAATAAATACACCTGTATTAATTTAGTTTCATTTGTCACTCACTCTATGGAAGGTATCTGTTGGGATATTATGGAAATGAAACTTAGAAAAGAGATGCAGTTGAACCTTGGTTCTGTTAAGTGAATATTGTCCTTTTATTACTCTAACTTATTCCTTCCTTTTTCTGAAAAGTATAGCATATTCTCAATGCAAGTCACCCTCTTCCTCTCCTACTCTGTCCCACCCTCTCCTTCCACTGCTTTTACCACCTATTTTTATCTGCAGACTGCTTTTCTTTTCCTTTCCTTCCTTACTCTTTCCTTTCTTCCTATCTCTTACATCTTCTTTACTTCCTAGGTCTCCTACAGGGGTCAGGCATGAACTATGTGAAACTAGAAATGTAAATTTTCTTCTCTAGATCAGTGCTTCTCAAATATTAATATGAATGCAAATCTTTATGGGAGCTTGTTAAAATGCAGATTATTACTCAGTAGATTCTGCATTTCTAAAGATTCAGTTGATGCTGATGCTTCTGGTTTGTGAACCAACCTTTTGAGTAGCAGTGCTCTAGAAAACAGCCAAACTTTGATGCCATTTGTTCATTGTGGTAGAGTTTAAACTTTAGTCTTTTTTACTTTAAAAGGAAGATTTAGAATGTAATTAGTATATTTCAAAGTTATTTCTTTGATAAAGTCCTGATGATTGTTTTTTTTTTGTTTTTTGTTTTGCGGTACGCCGGCCTCTCACTGTTGTGGCCTCTCCCGTTGCGGAGCACAGGCTCCGGACGCGCAGGCTCAGTGGCCATGGCTCACGGGCCCAGCCGCTCCGCGGCATGTGGGATCCTCCCGGACCGGGGCACGAACCCATGTCCCCTGCATCAGCAGGCGGACACTCATCCACTGCGCCACCAGGGAAGCCCCTGATGATTGTATTTTAACTTTCAACATATTAATGGGTATTTAAAGAAAGGGAAAATTAAACCACAATCCTTACTATCTTTATGAATAAAACTAATTTTTCCTCCATCTTTTTGCCATGTCTTTTATGTTCAGCATTACTTCCTTTGTGCCCTTTTTTTGGGAGCTTAACATTGGATTACAGTGTCCAGTATACATATCTGTTTTCCCATCTGCACTTTGAACCTCAAGGGTAGGGTGTCTGGTTCGTGTTTATGTTCCTGATACCTGGTGTGTAATAGGAATTGATTTTGGTTGACTGAGTGCAAAATAATTTTTAACAATTGTTAATGATTCCTTCCTGAGAAGTTATTTTGTGATAAAGTTCCCACTGGATATGAAAACAGCCATTGTCTTTACAGCCAAAAGAAGTATTGGTCTTGTAAATTATAGGCTAAAATGGGTCTGTTTATCTTATGAAACAAATACATTCTGATATGTAAGCCACGATGACATAGGTGCTTATATCCTTCTTCTGGGTTCTGGGCGAAGAAAGCCTGGAGGTAGGAAGTCTGTTCCAAATTTCCTGACCCACCAGCGGTAGTATATCTATGGTACTGAAATCAGGTAGCAGGAATGAATGGCTCTGGGAACCAGTGCAGAATAGTCACACAAAGTTGTACAAATCTTTAGTCATTACATACTGAGCAGCAGTAACAAAGGTATTGAATCCTCAGGCCAAACTACTATAATTCTCATGACTGCATGCTTTAGGGGAAAATGTGTGTCATTTTAATGCACAAAAATATTTTATAACTTACAAAATATTCTGAAATAGTTTGCACAACCAGCATACATCATGCACATGTAGTTTTGACATGCATTTTGAGGCTGAAGGGATTTCAACTGGTCCTTTGGGTGAAGGGTATGAACAGTTCTAGAAAATTTGTACTGTGGTTGTCCAGCTGTGACAGGCTAGATTCACTTAATCAGACTAACTTTTGAGTGGAGAAGTCAGGCTTAGCTTTGACATCTGCCTCTCATAGGTAGAGCATTCACATTTTGCTGGTGTAATTCTAGCACTGCCTAGAGTTATAAGAAATTAGAATTCATAATTTTGATGAATCAACATTATCTATAGCCCTGAGAACCTTAAAATTATCCCAAAATAGGAAAGTGAAATGTTTCTTTGTCTCTTGAAATGATAGGTATATCCTGATCAGCAAGCCTGCAGTGTGGACGGAAAGATTAAGAATGCAGTTCCTTGAAGGCTTTAGATCTTTTTTGAAGATTCTTACCTGTATGCAGGTATGATAGTTCTTCTGTACATCAGTAAGATAAATTTATTTAAAAAAATTTAACCCCAATCTTTAATGTTTTGTTTTGTTTTGAGCAAATTATGTTTTTTATTTGAGAAAGGATAAATCTAGCAAAATAGAAGTAAAATTTAAACACTGCCTCACTGATTCTGCTTTAATAGATCTTTCTGAATAGCTTAGTTAACTGCAGTTGTTACTATTAATGTTTATTTATGCTTACCATGTGATAACTGTAGTAAGCACTTTCATGCATTTTCTTTTGAGCTTCATAGCAATCTTATGAGGTAGTTACTATTATTATCCCCCTTTTACCTATAAGGGAATCATAACTTAGAAATAATTTGACCAGGGTCATACAGCTAGAAAAGTGACAGAGTTATGATTTGAACCCGTGCGTTCTGACCTAGTGTAACAGCTATGTTAAAAAAACTACACATACATGAATATAAATCCTGATGATTTTATATTTTGCCAGTGGAAGAGCAAAGAAAGAGGGCCCATATGTATATGTTAACCACTCTTTTCTTGTAGGGAATGGAAGAAATCAGAAGACAGGTTGGGCAACACATAGAAGTGGATCCTGACTGGGAGGCTGCCATTGCTATACAGATGCAATTGAAGAACATTTTACTAATGTTCCAAGAGTGGTGCGCTTGTGATGTAAGTAAAATTTGTTAGAAGGATCCGTGCCTTTTTAAGTGTTCTGATTGTTATTAATAGTATAGTTTTATGCTGCAACTTCCTTGATGTAAAGTTTTATTGCTTAAATAGTTTCTTATATGTTTGAATTATCTTATTAAATTTGTAGTTTTTTACACTTAATTAGAAAATGTGCTCCATGGCATTCCATTTACCTTTGGAATAGTGGAGTTTAAAAAATACAGCACACACTAATCAATTAATAAATTATTTATTGATAAATTTATTTCCTTGGACATGAATATTAATAATAAAATTAGGACTAGACTTTTAAATATTCCAACAGTGGAGGGGTGTAGATATTAATTCAATCAAGAGCCTTGTTATGTGAGTTAAACCATTAAGAAAATTAATTTTAGTTATTTATTTTTTAATTAATTAATTTATTTTTGGCTGCGTTGGGTCTTCGTTGCTGTGTACAGGCTTTCTCTAGTTGCGGCGAGCGGGGGCTACTCTTCATTGCAGTGTGCGGGCTTCTCATTGCAGTGGCTTCTCTTGTTGCAGAGCACAGGCTCTAGGCGCGTGGGCTTCAGTAGTTGTGGCATGCAGGCTCAGTAGTTGTGGCTCTCAGGGTCTAGAGCTCAGGCTCAGTAGTTGTGGCGCTTGGGCTTAGTTGCACCACAGCATGTGAGATCTTCCTGGAGCAGGGCTCGAACCCACGTCCCCTTCATTGGCAGGCAGATTCTTTTTTAAATAAATTCACTTATTTATTTTTGGCTGTGTTGGGTCTTCGTTTCTGTGTGAGGGCTTTCTCTAGTTGCAGCGAGCGGGGGCCACTCTTCATCGCTGTGCGCGGGCCTCTCACTGTCGCGGCCTCTCTTGTTGCAGAGGACAGGCTCCAGACGCGCAGGCTCAGTAGTTGTGGCTCACGGGCCCAGTTGCTCCGCGGCATGTGGGATCTTCCCAGACCAAGGCTCGAACCCATGTTCCCTGCATTGGCAGGCAGACTCTCAACCACTGCGCCACCAGGGAAGCCCCTAGCAGGCAGATTTTTAACGACTGTGCCACCAGGGAAGTCCAAGAAAATTAATTTTAAAATATAGAACTAATGTTTTTCCTTAAGCAATAGTTTTATTTTATTTATTTTAAAAAGTATTTATTTTAAAAAGTATTTATTTTATTTTTGGCTGTGTTGGGTTTTAGTTGCGGCACATGGGATCTTCGTTGTGGCATGTGGGATCCTCTGCTGTGGCATGCGTCCTCCTCTTTGCAGTGTGTGGTCTTCTCTAGTTGTGGCCTGCATGCTCAGTAGTTGCGGCGTGCGGGCTTAGTTGCCCCATGGTATGTGGGATCTTAGTTCACCAACCAGGGATTGAACCCATGTCCCCTGCATTGGACGGCTGATTCTTAACCACTGGACCTCCAGCAGAGTCCCCTCGTTAAGCAATAATTTTAGACCATAATGCTCTTTAAACACGTAATCCTACTCCAGACTCCCTTTGGAGAAGATGACC